>NC_136662.1:28278480-28901347 GCF_903797595.1 Erithacus rubecula | reverse complement strand
GCTGTGGTTATTGTCCGATTGATTTGGTGGATTGATTATGTCAGGAATTCATGGGTTTTTAATTTTTTCTGGGAAGCGGTTCCATGGATCCAGAGCTATCGTACTCTAACTGCGTGTTTCTGGGGCTATTTCAGTAATGGTACTTACTGTGAAGTAACGAGTGCAAGAGAAATTTTTTCCCAACCCATCACCCAGTTTTTTGAGGCTACCCCACTGGTTCTCAAGGATTTCAGATCCGTTTTATATTATACAGTGGCTGGTGTTGCTGATTGGCCTGTTTTACTTAGCATTCAGAAACAAGGGAATATTGGCTTGGACAACAACTCTGATACCTGCCCCAGGGACTAGGGATGATGCCCCACAGCCCACTGCAGAAATGAGCCATCCAGAGTGGGTGGGGGCTCTAGTGAAAGATATAGGCCAAATGCTGAAAGAGCATAGCCAGATGATGAAGGAGTATTTTTCTCCAGCTGGTGAGAAACCCTCCCTCTGCCCTAAAGAGGGAGAGTCAGATGGTGCTGCAGTGGAACCCGTAGATGTCGTATCTGTCCAGGTTCCAGCTGGATCACAGGAGCAGCCACAGCCAGCAGCAGTTGCTCCTGTGGAAACTAGGAAATCTAAGATTAAAACAAGGCACTTAGATAATGGGGATCAGCAAGGAGGGTCCTCACAACCAGCAAGGGAGCCAGAGGTTGAGATTGTCACCGAGTCCCCCTCATACGATAGTCTCCGTAACCTGCGTAAAGACATTGCTCGGCGGGGCCGTGAGCCTTTTACAACTTGGTTACTCCGGGTCTGGGACCTTACGGGAACAGGTGTTAACTGGATGGAACTGAGGCCAGGAATTCGGGATCCTTGGCCCAGGATTCAGGTGTGGACCAGATATTTGTAAGGGAGCAAGGCCTCCTTTCCCTCTGGGACCGGCTTTTAATGAGTGTGAGAGAGAAGTTTTTACACAGAGAGAGAATGCAGGAGCACCACCGTAGGATGCGCTGGCAGACCCTTGAGGAAGGGATCCAGCAGCTGAGAGAGACAGCAGTATTAGAGGTACTCTTTGGGAGGGATGGACAGCATGACAATGACCCTGACAAGGTCAAGTGCACAGGGCAGATGTTATGGAATCTGGCAACCTTGGGTCCATCTCAATATACCACCTACATAGCAATCATTAATGCCGATAACAGTCCAGAGACAGTGTGTTCTGTTGCCAACAAACTCAGAAATTTCAAGAGCATGATGAATGGCCCAATGCAGGCCAATGTCTCTGACATGGCCAGGGACCTCCAACAGGTCGAAGATAGGATGAGGGATATGAGGGAGGAGATGATAGAGAGAATTGAGGAGGTGAGGAAGATCAGCGTAGCACCAGTACGAGTCACAGGCCCCCAAGTCAGAGCTTCACGTCCCCTAGCTAGGGAGAGAGTGTACACCTCATGAGCTGACCTGTGGTTTTTCCTGCGAGACCATGGGGAAGACATGGGAAAATGGGATGGGAAACCCACTTCTGTCCTGGCAGCACAGGTGCGTCAGCTCAGGGAGGGAAATGCTAACCGAGGGAGCTGCACTAAAATGAAGGTAGCCTCAACCTCCCACAAGCAAGGTGCAGGGTATTAAAGCAAGGAGGATGTTCTGTCAGATCCCCTGGAAGGAACCTCCACTATGTATGCCCAGGAAAGAAATAATAACCAGGGCTAGAGGGGCCCTGCCTCTAGCCAGGGAGAGGCATGGGATGACAGGATCTATTGGATAGTGTGGGTGCAATGGCCTGGCACGTCAAAGCCACAGAAACATAAAGTGCTAGTTGATACTGGTTCACAATGCACCCTGATACCATCAGAACATGTGGGGAAGGTACCTGTTTCCATTGTTGGGGTGACGGGGGGATCACAGGAATTCACTTTGCTGGAAGCTGAGATTAGCCTGACAGGGAAGGGGTGGCAGAAACATCCAATTGTAACTGGCCCAGGGGCACTGTGCATTCTAGGCATAGACTTCCTCAGGAACGGCTACTACAAAGACCCAAAGGGGTTCAAGTGGGCTTTTGGAATAACTGCTGTAGCGACAGAGAGCATTAAGCAGTTGAACACCTTGCCTGGACTGTCAGAAAACCCCTCTGCAGTAGGACTCCTGAAAGTGACTGAGCAACAGGTGCCAATTGCCACCATGACCGTGCACCGCCGGCAGTACCGGACAAATCGAGATGCTGTGATCCCCATCCACAAAATGATCCGTGATCTAGAGAGCCAAGGGGTGGTCAGCAAGAGCCACTCACCCTTCAACAGTCCTATCTGCCCTGTGCAGAAATCTGATGGAGAATGGAGACTGACTGTGGACTATCGGGCATTGAATGAAGTGACTCCACCGCTGAGCGCTGCCGTGCCGGACATGCTGGAACTCCAGTACGAGCTGGAGTCCAAGGCAGCAAGGTGGTATGCCACCATTGACATTGCAAATGCATTATTCTCCATTCCTTTGGCAGCAGAGTGCAGGCCTCAGTTTGCTTTCACCTGGAGGGGCGTGCAGTACACCTGGAACCGACTGCCCCAGGGGTGGAAGCACAGCCCCACCATCTGCCACGGACTGATCCAGGCTGCACTGGAAAAGGGTGAGGCTCCAGACATTTGCAGTACATCGATGACATCATTGTGTGGGGGAACACAGCAATGGAGGTGTTTGAGAAAGGAGAGAAGATCATCCAGATTTTGCTGGGAGCCGGTTTCACCATTAAAAGAGCAAAGTCAAAGGACCTGCCCGAGAGATCCAGTTCCTGGGAGTGAAGTGGCAGGATGGACGGCGCCAGATCCCCACTGAAGTCATCAATAAGATCACTGCAATGTCCCCACCAACAAGCAAGAAGGAGACACAAGCTTTTCTAGGTGCTATCGGCTTTTGGAGAATGCTCATCCCTGAATACAGCCAGATTGTGAGCCCTCTCTACCAGGTCACTCACAAGAACGATTTCCATTGGGGCCCTGAACAACAGCAAGCTTTTGCCCAGATCAAACAGGAAATTGCTCATGCAGTGGCCCTTGGCCCAGTCAGGACAGGACCAGAGGTAAAGAATGTGCTCTACTCTGCAGCTGGGAACCATGGTCTGTCCTGGAGCCTTTGGCAGAAGGTGCCTGGTGAGACCCGAGGCCGACCCCTGGGATTCTGGAGCAGAAGCTACAAAGGATCTGAAGCCAACTACACTCCCACAGAGAAGGAAATCTTGGCTGCCTATGAGGGAGTTCAAGCTGCTTCAGAGGTGATTGGCACAGAAGCACAACTTCTCCTGGCACCCCGACTGCCAGTGCTGGGGTGGATGTTCAAAGGAAAGGTTCCCTCTACTCACCACGCCACCGACGCCACATGGAGCAAGTGGATTGCCCTCATCACACAGCGCGCCCGTATTGGTAACCCAAATCGCCCTGGGATTTTGGAGATAATTACGAACTGGCCAGAAGGTGAAGATTTTGGTCTCGCTGATGAAGAGGAGCAGAAGCAAGTGACCTGGGCTGAAGAAGCTCCACCGTACAACCAGCTGCCAGCAGATGAAACACGCTACGCCCTTTTCACCGACGGTTCCTGCCGCATTGTGGGGATGAACCGGAAGTGGAAAGCTGCCGTATGGAGCCCCACATGACAGGTTGCACAAGCTACCGAAGGAGAAGGTGGATCGAGTCAACTTGCTGAACTCAAAGCTGTTCAGCTGGCCTTGGACATTGCTGAGAGAGAGAAATGGCCAAAGCTCTACCTTTACACTGATTCGTGGATGGTAGCCAATGCTCTGTGGGGTTGGCTGGAAAGGTGGAAAAAGGCTGACTGGCAACGTAGAGGAAAACCAATCTGGGCTGCTGATGAGTGGAAAGACATTGCCACTCGGGTAGAGAAGCTCCCCGTGAAAGTCCGTCATGTGGATGCCCATGTTCCCAAGAGTCGGGCTAATGAAGAACACAGGCACAACAAGCAGGTAGATCAGGCTGCACAGATAGAGGTCTCAAAGATAGACTTAGATTGGGAACACAAGGTGGAACTGTTCCTGGCTCGATGGGCCCACGATGCCTCAGGCCATCAGGGCAGAGACGCCACCTATAAGTGGGCACGAGACCGAGGGGTGGATCTAACCATGGACAGCATCTCTCAGGTTATTCATGACTGTGACACGTGCGCTGCCATCAAACAGGCCAAGCGGGTGAAGCCCCTCTGGTATGGGGGGCGATGGTCCAAATATAAGTACGGAGAGGCCTGGCAGATTGACTATATCACACTGCCTCAGACCCGCCAAGGCAAGCGCTACGTGCTGACCATGGTAGAAGCCACCACTGGATGGTTGGAGACCTACGCTGTGCCCCACGCCACTGCTCGGAACACCATCCTGGGCCTGGAAAAACAAGTCCTCTGGAGACATGGTACCCCTGAAAGAATTGAGTCAGACAATGGGACTCATTTCAAAAATAGCCTTATAAACACCTGGGCTAAAGAACATGGCATCGAGTGGGTGTACCATATTCCCTACCATGCACCAGCGGCTGGGAAAGTCGAACGGTGCAATGGTCTGCTTAAAACCACCTTAAAGGCACTGGGTGGGGGGACTTTCAAGAACTGGGAGATCAATCTACCAAAGGCCACATGGTTAGTGAATACCCGAGGTTCCACTAACCGAGCAGGCCCTGCCCAGTCAGAGCCCTTGGGAGCAGCAGATGGAGATAAGGTTCCAGTGGTACACTTGAGAGGCATGTTAGGGAAAACTGTCTGGGTGAACTCTGCTTCCAGCAAAGACAATCCTGTTCGTGGGGTGGTTTTCGCTCAAGGACCAGGTTGCACTTGGTGGGTGATGCAAAAGGATGGAGAGACCCGATGCATACCCCAATGAGACCTTGTTCTAGGGTGAACTATATATGATACTGTGCCCGTAACTACATGTATGTATATAATTTAAAGGTTTCAATATGATGTAGCATGATGGCATGGAAAAATTCGGGGTGGATAATGTTCGGGGTTGAGTGTTTTTCTGTTACTGTGTCAATTGTAAGAATTTTTCCCATTATCATCCAATGGAGCTGGCCGGGTTACACCCAGGGTCCCTGATGGGTCCAGACAAAGGTGTGGGTGGGGACGGCTCCCGGAGGGGCCTCTGAGGTTTCCGGGAGGGCACTCGCGTTTCCGGCGAGCCGGGAGGAGGATGCCTGGGATGGTTCAGCCACGCGGCCGAGCACAGCAGAGCCAGACCCTCTGTGATCACCTGCCCTGCATCTGCCCCGTTCCAGCCTCCTGCCTCTGCGGACACAGCTGATCCCCCAGACACACACGGTGAGCGAGGAGCCGCCGCCCTCGGTGAGGGTGAGCCCGTTCCCGCCTGAGACCGGCGTGGCCGCTGCTGCCCCTCCCCCCCTCCCTCCTGCCTTCGTTCCCGTCTGCCATTGGCACATCCGGGCTCTGGACTAAGTACAGAGACAGCGTGCTTGCATCTAAAGGGACTGACACCGAGTTATCTATTTTGTTCTGTTAGCAATTTTAACTGTTATTGTTTTCTGTTTGTACAGTTAGATATATTAGTAAAAGAGATGTTATTCCCACCCCCTTATCTCTGCCTCAGAGTCCTTGATTCAAACAATCGTAATACTTGGGGGAGGGGAGTGGAACCAAAGTCTCTATTCCAAAAAGGGAAACTTCTGCCCTTACTGGCAGACACCTGTCCTTTCAAACCAGGACAACATGGTATGCAAACAGCTTGCTGTGTTTTTAGTTTGTGACTTCAGGGCAAATTTGCAATATTCCTTATTAAAACTACTTTCTGGACCACAAACATGGTAACAACTACACTCAGACCATGCCTGGATTAACAGGTAACCAGCTGAGGAAAGAACTGATTTTTAAAACCCACAAACATGCAAGTTCAGGTGGCATACAGCTCTTCCTACAGGTGAGCTGTGGTACAGGGTGCTGATCTCCACATCAGCATACAACATCCCCTCTTCCATACATGATTTGTGCCAGAGCTCAGAAACAAGGACTGCTGTGAAGCAGCCACTGAAGAGACAGGTAAGATCCAACCCATCCAGGGAGCAAAGCAGATAGTAAGTTGTTTTAAAGAGGTTTAGTCAGCCATGAATTGGGAGAGCTAATACAAAGCCTGGGAAAACTAAGCAATTACACTGCTGGGCAGGAAAAATAATCTGATTAGAGAAATCCCTTTCAGATGCTCTCCAGGCAAATGGAAAGACAGGAGTAGCACAAAAAAATACCTTTATATTCTGCATCCCACACTAAGAGAAACATAGTTTTCCCTTTATAATAAAGTTGCCCACTAAGTCAGACCTATTTGCAGTCCTAACTGGAGCTAACTGCTTTTCCAGGCAGAAGCTGACATGCATCACAAACAGGAGACACTCACAAACCCCTGAGCATACACATGCTAAACATTTCGCAACTGAAAGTAGCAACACATAACAATGTTTACCACAGTGCCTCTTCCTCACTTAAGACAGTGCTTTCAGAAGATAGGCAAGGAGGTCACACATTAATAATATTAAGGAAATTTCCACTTGCACCTTGGTGTTCAAAATTCATCCAAACTTCTTTACTCCTTCTCACCTTCCATCTGGTACAGGCCTAATCTACCACAGAGTTTACAGCTGTGGCTAACAGCAACTCACAGCTCATGATCAGAAAAATTATCAAGTGTCCTCTGCAGCTGGCAGCAACTTGAATTGTCCTTACAGAGGCAAAAAGGGCACAGGGGGAAACTTCTGTCTCTCACACTGATATGTAAAGCTAGTCTAAATCAATTATTTAAAGTAACACACATACACACACACACCCTGCCTTCTTGGACCTTGCTCGAAACTCCAGAGCTGCCCAGTTTGGTTTATTTCTACATAACCGTATTGCTAACCCAAATTAAAAAAAAAAAAAAAAAAAAAAAAAAAAGACAGATACTGTAATTTGAAGCTAGAACAACATAATAAATATGAACAAGCCCTTTAGCCCACAGAAATACAGAGCAGTGAAAAACCCCAAGTTAACTATAATCATTGCCCGCTCTTAAACTCACTACAATATTCTCAATGTGGCTTTTGTAAATACTAAGAGAAGACATTTTGCCCTGATTACTACTGGTTTCTTTCCTCTCACTTGTTCAGTCAGCTGTGCTTCTCAATGAGGAGAAAACAGCTAATCGCAGGTTCTCCTTGAAGCATCCACAGTACTTACCTGCAGAAAAAAAGCAAGAAACTCAGCTTTTTGAGCCATCTAAAAATACTTCAAGTCTACAAATTGGTTTTGGGTGTAATTTCCTTTCCAAACCACTCATTTCTACAACAGACAACAAAATAGGAAACAAGAACTGACTAGAAAGAGTAGGGAGCCATGCTGGCAGAACACTGATTCCAGAGTCTAAGTGTAGAGGGAACAGAGGAGAATGAGCACTTGTAATTGTGTTCACACCCCATGACCAGAAGACCTGTGAGCTCAAGCCAAGAGCTCTTAAATCCACCTAACATGGCCTAGACCCAGAGCAGGGCATTAGGTGATGACAGCAGTCATCTCATCCCCATTCTGCTACTGAACAAACTACTAACTAAAGTAATAAGCAGTAATTTTTGACTATTACTTATTCCTAACACAAATTACTTACTGTTTTCTTCTGACACTAACTTCTTAGCAGCTTCAAGTTTTCACTTCAGTAGCAAAGGTATTTCCTATCAACTCTGCAAAACACTTAACAAGCTGTAAAGTTAAGCTACAGGGCTTTGAGACAATACCTGTCCTGTGAAAAATACCTCACATGCAGTCCTCACCTCTAAGTCAGAGCTTTCAAAATTATCTTGGAAGCAGTGGATCACTTATCTTTTTTTTTTTTTTTTACTATTTCCTTTCCATACATGACTTTCCTACAATTTGATCCTTTTCCCACTACCTCTTTCCTGTTTGCTGTTCCCAGATGCAAAACCTTACCTCCTGTTATGACATTTTAGCACATCCAGCCAGCTACAAAACTCAAACCTACTTTTTATGTTGGGAGGTTTGAAACCCACCAGCAATGGGTTCTGTTCAAAACTGCAAATTACAAACAGTTCTCAAACCATGCACCTTAGCTTAGCCATTATGCTGAAAGGTGATTTCCAGCTATGAGCTAGAGCTCTTGGCTGAATGCTAGAAAAACAATATCTGAAAAATGTTTAAACCATCACAGAAGAAATTCCCTACTAATCTGGTTTTAGGTGCCTGCCTGACACAAAACTTACTGTTGTTTCAAACCAGACAATCTGTCCCAGCAACACAGGCAAACCAGGTCAGCTTTGCTGGAGCTAACAACCACCATGAGGATCCTTGGAGTCCCATCCAGAAGGGCACATCATCCTTTGCTGAATCTTCTTCCAAAGATCAGCGGACTCCAGACCATTTGAGGTCACATCGTCCAAGGCAGTTGCTGTGTTGTTGGAATGCTGTGAGGAAGCACCTTGTGCTGCAGGGCCTTTCCAAAAAATTGAGTGCACTCAAAGAGGAACCTGCCAGGTGTAACCTGATTTCGCTTAAAAATAGAGAGCATAGAGGTAATGCTGCTACATGGGGCCAAAACCAGACAAAATCAGAGAACCAGTTATGTTGGAAAAGACCTCTGAGATTATCAAGTCCAACCTATGACCCTACACCACCATGCCAACTAGACCATAGCATTGAGTGCTATGACCAGTTGTTCCCTGAATAGCTCCAGGAATGGTGACTCCACCACCTCCCTGGGCAACATATTTCAGTGTATAATTAACCTTTCTGGGAAGAAATTCTTTCTAACATCCTAACTACACCTTCCCCGGCGCAGCTTAAGTCTGTGTCCACTTGTCCTGTTGCTAGCTGTCAGAGAGAAGAGTCTGATCCCCTCCTGGCTCCAACATTATGTCACAGAGTTCTAGAAAGTGATAAAGTCCCCCCAGAGCCGCTTCTGCTCCCTAGGCTACCCCTCTCAGCTCCCTCAGCTGGATGTGGTGCTCCAGCCCCTTCGCCAGCTCCAGCCCCTGCCCTCTTCTGGACTTCGTCTAACACCTCCACGTCCTTCCTGAATTGAGAGGCCCAGAACTAGACACAGGACTGGAGGTGTGGCCTCACCAGAGGCCAGTACAGAGAGACAATCACTTCCCTAGCCCTGCTGGCCACACTGTTTCTGACAGAGGTACAAAAGAGGGAAAACCCCAAAGCCACAATTCCCGGAGGGCAGCAGCGGTTCCAGCGCCAGGAGGGGCTGCCGACTGCTTCCTCCTCCCGCCGCTATTCCACACTCCCCAGGCTTCCCGACGGCATAGCGGCGCACCGGCTTCCCCCAGCCACATATCGCGACATATCGCGCTCACCACACGAAGTCGTTGCTCTTGTCCTCGTAGGAGTTAATGAGCCCGTTGCAGAGCGGGGTGAGCAGCGGCCTCTTCCTGCCGCCGCCCCCCGGCGCCGCGGAGGAGCCGCCGGGCCGCGCCGCCCCCGCCGCCAGCCGGGCCAGCCCCGCGCCCGACCCCGACACGGCGGCCGCTACCAGCACGGGCCGCGCCGCTGCGCCGCCCGAGGAGGACGAGCCGGGGGCCATGGCCGCCGAGGAGGAGGAGGATGATGAGGAAGAAGAGGCCGGTGTGGCGGCGGGCGGCACGGCGGGGTGCGGCGGGCGGCTGCCCGACATGCCGAGGCCGGGCCAGGCCGGGCGGAGAGGCCTCAGCGCATCCCCGTACGCGCGGGGGAAAAATAAAGTTCCTCCAAAGAAAAAAAAGGGAGGGGGGGAAAAACCAAACAAGAAAAATTAAAAAATCCCACACAGCAAAAAAAAAGAAAAAAAAAAAAAAACAAGTAAAACGGCAGCTCCGGCGCGGCGCTTGTTCAAGCTTTATTGACAGGCGGAGAGCGCGACCGCGCGTGCGCGGGGCGGGGCCGCGCCGCTGAGGGGCGGGGCCGGGCGGGGCCGGGCCGGGCCGGGATCGGCTGGGCTGAGCTCTCCCCTCACGGCCCGGCGGGAGCTGGGGCCGCCCGGGAATGGGAATCATTTGAGCAGCTGCGGCCCGGGGCTCGGCAGCCGACTCGGTTCTGTCGCGCCGGGCTGAGAGGTGTGGGCCAGGAGCTTCCAGCCCCGCGTGAAGTCGCTTCCCCTGACACCACATCTAGTGGTGCACAATCCTGAAGCACAAGTGTGGTGAGGGGCAGCTGAGGCAGCTGGGAGGCCTCAGCCTGGAGAAAAGAAGGCTCAGGGCGGCCTTCTCACTCACTACGAACACGTGACGAGAGGTTGTGGCCAGGTGAGGGTGGGGATCTCCTAAGCGAGCGATAGGACTACGGGACATAGTCTCAAACTGCGCCGAGAGAGGTTCAGGCTGGACATAGGGAGGAATTTTTTCACGATAAAGAGTGGTTATGTGCTGAAATGGGCCGCCCAGGGAGGCAGTGGAGTCACTGGCCTTGGAGGTGTGTAAGGAAAGCCTGTAAGTGGTATGTGGTATTCAGTGCCATGGTCTGGTTGACAAGGTGCTGTTGTGTCATAGGTTGGACTCGATGACCTCACGGGTCTTTTCCAACTTAATCGAGTCTGTGATTCTGTGATCTCCCTCAGAGCACTGAGGGGAAGGCAGCCAGGTCTCAGAGGGAAATATGTCAGGCTGTCACTCAGAGACCCTCCCTGCACTCTCTGAGCCCCCACACCACAGACAAATCCAATGAAGAGCAGGGCTGATCTGTCTCTCGCAGGATGTTTTTCACCTGCAGCTATACCTTAGATATATACCTGAAAAGGCAGCTTTAAGCATGCTGAGCTTTATCCTGTGCCATCCAGCCCCATGCAAAGAAATGGATCCATGGACCAAAGCCAATTGTGAGGTTCAACAAGTGCCCGGTCCTGCACTTGGGTCACAACAATCCCAGGCAGTGTGACAGGCCTGATGGAGGAGGACCTGAGGGTGCTGGTTGGCAGCAGCCACATCTCAAGTGCTGTGTCCAGTTCTGGGCCTCTCCTGCAAGAAAGACTTTGAGGGGCTGGAGTGGCTCCAGAGAAGGGCAACAGAGCAGGGAAATGGGCTGGAGGATAAGTCTTCTGAGGAGGAGGTGAGGGAGCTGTGAAGGCCCATGCTGAGGAGAAGGAGGCTCAGGGGGGACCTTATCATTAAAATTCCCTGATAAGAGGTTGTAACCAGATGGGGGATCAGGCTCTGCTCTCAGGCAACAATTGACAGGAGAAGAGGAAATGCCCTCAGCCTGTCCAGAGGAAGTTCAGGTTGGACATCAGGAAGAATTTCTTCATGACAAAGGTTGTTAAGCATTAGAACAGGCTGCCCAGGAAGGTGGTGTGGTCACCATCCCTGGAACTGTTCCAGAAATGGCTAGACATGGCACTCAGGGCTCTAGACTGGATGACAAGGTGGTGATCAGTCACAGGTCAGACTTGATGATCTTGGAGGTATCTTCCATACTAAATGATTCTATGATTCTGCGAAAGATGTCTGGTGATGAGTGAACAGCTTTTCCCAGGTTTGAGTCAGTGCTCTGCTGCCTGGGTGGATGAGAATCCCAATGGTGAGGACCACAGCCTCTTGGGTTCCTGTTTCCCAACAGCAGGCCTGAGTTTTACAGAGCAAAGGCAGTTTCTGCCCAAGTTAATTAGTAAAGTGTTGATAAAGGATGCCCCAAAGATGTTTTGGGTGTTATGAGAAATGTTGCCCCCAGACCCAGCCTTTTGCAAACCAAACTGAAAAGTTCACTTGTCAACTCCTTGGCTTGGCCAGAAGTACTGTGGAGAAATACCTGCTGTTCCCTTTCATTTCTCTTTCAACACCTTATGGAAAGGTATTGCCTCCTTTGCATTGAGTAACTGTATTGTCTGCAGTCAGCTTTACTTGTCTAGAGTTGAGGAGGCAGCTGGTGAAACATTAGGGTATTCCCTGAGGAGAATAATCCTAAACCCAGTTATGGGAAAATGCCCAAAAAGATCAGCACTGCAGCATTCCTCCCAGTAGGGACAGCAGAGTGAGCTGTAAAACTAGTATGGGAGCTGGTAAAACTGGTCTGAGAGGAAAAAAAAGATGCTTCAGGTAGGCAGTATTGGTCAGGAGAACCTCCCAGGCATGCAGCAGGCTGGCAGGGATGCTGGACAACAAATGTCCCAAAGGCAGCATGGCAAAACACAGCTGTGAATTTAACCTGGAGATGCAGCTGAAGGGGTGGAGCTGTGGAGTGCTCCTTTTAATCTTCCCTCTCAGAGGTACTGGAATACCACTGGGTATTTGCCTCTATGTTTACCCCTCATGTTAGGAAAAATTGCCAAGACAGTCAGCAAAACCCAAAACATCTCTGAGAAATTTGATTCAATCCAGGAAATTCAAAGGCAGAGTCCCTGTGAGATCCAGATCAGCTGTCTCACCTTTACAAGGTGACATCTGCCATTAGAGTCACTCCCAGGATTTAACTCTTTGTTGCTGTTATTGAAAACATTTTTAATATATTTTGTGGGGCTCTTTTTGGTGTTTCCTTTTGGGTTTGGATTTTTGGTTTTTTAGCCATTGGGTTCTCCTGCTTTCTGTAAAAACCTTTCTGACTAGCAGTTCTCAAGACTAGGTCCATAAAGTCTTTGAAATGTAGTGATTCCCGTTGTTTTCAGTGGAAGCAAAAGATAATTGCTGTTATTTAGACCTTTCTTTCAGCCTGGCCATTATGTCTGGGTGCATCTTATTTTCTATTGCTAAGAGAAAGGGAAGTCTCATTTCCTTTTCTTCCAGAGGGATCCAAAGCTTTATGGATGAGTGTCTACAATGGACTTTCAGAAGTAGTAAGCAGTAGTATTGGCAATAGTACAACCCCATGCTCCACACTGAAATACTGGCTGATCCTTGAAAAGTCTTGCTGATGCCATTACTGACTGCTTCAGGGAGGAAAAAATTGCACAGGCAAAAGCTGTTAAAGATCATGACCACTTATATGACATACGACTTATATGGCCACTTATGTCTGTACATAACTGGCCTTCACAACATCCCCTACACTCACAGCCCTAGCAATGTGTGACACCCAGCACTTCAATACCTAGGTAAGATCTCCCTGATTCCTGAACTTTAGGATACCATGTTGAGCTCTTGGAGTCTCTCTGGCTCCTGAAGAAACTCCTTTCCTGGGTCTGCCTTGCAGTACCAGTTCCACAAACCATGTATGCAGCCTAAGGGAAGGTTTGATGCTACTTACAGCAGATACCTGTGTGTTGTGTGAGGAAGAAGGACCTGGAAAAATTCTTCCAGTTCTCAAGTTCACTGCAGCTGGAACAGTGAACTTTGTCAGTTATCTTCTAGTTCTTGTTAGCACAAGATGAGCTCTAAGAATTAGTTTGATTTAGTCCAGATACCAACAACACTGTGATTGCTCTCAGTGGCCAGGGTGCAAGAGTGAAACAGGATAGGTCAGCTGTGAGAGGTTTCTCTGTCTCCTCTAGTCAGCAGTGTGCCTTTGCACTGCCTGCAGACGAGAATCCTGCATAGAAGCACAACTCATGATGGGCTTAGGACAGAGGGGAAAGTCTTGGTGTGGGGACACCTGCACCCTCAGGTAGCACATTCTTCATACCTGCTTCCAGAGGATTGCCTGTGTTTCCTCACTTAGTCTTATTGGAGATATGTCTGTCTGCCTTCAAAGCTGTGTGGATCAAGCACGGAAAGCAAACATCACCCATTCCTGAGTGGCCTGAAACTTAAGCTGCAAACAAATCAATATCTTTGGGATATGCTGTCTCCAGCTATAGTCTTTAGTGGTTGTTTTACACAAAGAAACTGGTATTTCTGACAGATGTACATTTTGTAAGACTGACTGGAAGAATCTGATCTTACTTTTATGTATTTTTAGCCTCTAAAGGCAATCACTGACAACATCCCAGCAAAGAATCAGTTCTGGTCCGTTAGTCCATTCAGGATCTCAGCAAACCATGCTAGGAACTGTCACTGGCTTGGGAATTGCTGCTCCAGAGGTCATTAGGGAACTTTTAAAATAATCATTGCATTAACCTCTCAGCTAATCAGTGATAGAAAT
Organism: Erithacus rubecula; assembly: GCF_903797595.1. Lineage (NCBI taxonomy): Eukaryota > Metazoa > Chordata > Aves > Passeriformes > Muscicapidae > Erithacus > Erithacus rubecula. Next base: position 28,887,334 of record NC_136662.1, on the reverse strand, counting down.
GCCATTTTCCCCATTTTATAGCTGAGAAAAATGAAGTGTAGACAGGTTCATCACCTGGTTACAGAGTCAATGGGAATTCTTAATGCCCCATCAATCTAAAAATTAGGCTGTCAGCAAGTTCTGGAGTGAACCTGCAGCAAAGTCATTTAGGGGACCTAGTTCCTACCCACCAGGTATCCATTTTCCCAGTTTACTGGTAGAAGCCAGGACACATCTCTGAATTTAAATTCCTGCAGTCAGGCAGATGTGGGGATCTGGAGGAGATGGAGGAACACAGTTCAGTGCTCCCTGCCCCCAGCAGACATCTCCTCCACAGTGAAGAGCCTTGAGGAGTGGGCATGATGCACTTAGTGACCATGTTTTGATACAGGGATAGGAACTAACTTGTCATATAGAAACTCAGATATGTGTCTGGTCACCACCTGAAATTTGACTTTGAAAGATTATATTGTTGTTAAAATTTAGATTAACTCAGGTGCTTGGGATATGAGAAGAGCAGGAACTGTGGGGGACTGAGCTGGTTGGTTGTTTTTTTTTAATTTCTTTTCTAGTTTAACAGTGCAAAAGCAAGTAGTGCTAGGAGGCAGGATGTTTAGAGACATGTACTCTATTTAAGATTACAGAGTTCCTAAAGATTTTTTTCAATGCTTTATAACAATACCTTTTCTACTTGCAAGATGAAATTTGATGCCTCAGCCTTAGGCTAGCTCCAAGCTGACATAGGAATTCTAAGCAAAAATTGTTTAACTTGTTTCAGAAACCAAGAATCAGCAAAAATAAAATATTTCAATTTATTGCTGTGTTTAAAACTGTTAGATCTTTTAAGGCAGAAAAAAAAAAAAAAAAGCAAGAGGTATATGGTAAAAGTGTCATCTTTGCACGGCAAATAATTATATAATTCTGATCTTCTGGAGAGAAATTTTACTTGATTGAACTAAAATGAGATTAAAATAATTTGGTGATTCTTCTGTAATACTGAAATACTCTCTTCAGAGCTTCCAGGCTCTACAGAGACCTGAAGAGAAATGTCCATGGAACTGCTGTTTTAATGTGTGTGCGCTGAAGCAAAGCTACAGAGGAGCCTGACCTACAGCAGCAGAAATACCTAATTCACTGCTCAAAATTATGAAATTCCCTTTACACAGGAAAAAATAATACCATCTTATTATTAGACACCACACTGTAATGGAAGTGTTCAGGGGTAGAGTGAAGGTTCCCTTGTGGCACGTCCTTTTGTTCCAAGAGTGTTTGACCTCATATTAGGAGTAGGTTTTCTAGGCAAATATTAACTAAGCCCTCTGCTCAGTATGAGCATGGATAGAGATGGTTTCTCACACACACAGGCTTGACCCAGACTCAGCTTGTGCAACTCCAGGTCTGCCTTGGGATGCTGAAGCTGTGCCAGGCTCTCTAGTTCTCATGCAGTACATGGCAAGGCTCAGCTGTTCCTTTCGTGCTCCCATTGACACTCCCCAAACCTGGCCAAATTCAGCTCCTCTTGTCACTCCACTCAGCTGATACACCATGTCCAAGTACAACCACGACGTAAGTACCTTCTTGTCTAACTGTAATAATCATTTTAATAAAGATGATTTAGTACCTGTCTCTGTCTAGGCTGATTCCTCACCCACAAAATATGATGGCATTGATGTTGTTATGTGTCCTTATAGAATGAAACAAGTCTATTTAGTGGACTGCATTTGGGTCTTTGAACATGAGCATATGTTGCTATCTCTGAAAGCACCCTCCTTTATTACTAAGGAAGGCAAAAGTCATAAAATCACAGAATGGGTTATGTTGGAAGGGACTTGAATGATCATCCAGTCCCCCTTTCCATGGGCAGAGACACCTTTCATTAGATGAGGTTGCTCCCAGCTTGATCCAGTCTGGCCTTGAACACTCCCAAGCTTGGGGACCTAACTCATCTGGGACCTCCACGCACACATCCTCTGGCAGTTGGCCCAGGCAGTACATTTAAGGAAGTCTCAGAACTTGGCTCCTTCTTAGGATGTAGGGTGATGATAACCTCTCAATGGGTGGGATCTGGTGCCTCTGCTGTTGCTAACTGGTTTCCAGTCCTGCCTCATCTGCTGCTGCCTCTGGATGGGCCTAGGACCTGACTCCTCTGCTGCATCTGAGAGCTGGTGGACCCTGGAATACAGCACTCCTTGCTGTGCTCAGGCTGGACCCTTTTTCATGAGTGCCCTGCTGTGGGGTTACCCTGTGCTCCTGGCTTGTCTCCTGCATGCAGCAGCCCTCAGCTCCTTGGCTGCTTCCTCTGCCTGCTGTCTCTTTGTTAGGCTGGATGGATGGCAGGTGACAGGGGTTAGTGCTGCAAGAACCCCCCCCACAAGAGTCAGCTGTTAATTTGGAATAAGTTGTAGTTGGCTGGTAGAAAGTCGTAGAATCTTAGAATGGTTTGGGTTGAAGGGGACCTTAAAGATTATCTAGTTCTAACCGCCTACCATAGTTAGGGACAACTTTCATTAGACCAGGTTACTCCAAGCCTTATCCAACCTGGCCTTGAACACTTCCAGGGATGGGGCATCAACAGCTTTTCTGGGCAACCTATTCTAGTGTGTCACCATCCTCACAGGGAAGAATTTCTTCCTAATATCCCGGTTAAAGCTTCCCTCTGCCAGTGGGAAGCCATTCCTCCTTGTCCTGTCACTCCAGGCCCTTTTCCAAAGTTCCTCTTCAGTTCTCCTGAAGCCCCTTTAGACCTCAGAGGGGGCTCCAGGGTCTTCCTGAAGTTTTCTTTTCTTCAGACTGAGCATTCCCAGTTCTCCCAGCCTGTTTTCACAGGAGTTGATTTTCATTTGTTTCTCTGTTTCTTTTTTAAACTAGTCCATAAAAAAACTTTCTGTGGCCTTGTTACCACCTTTTAGCTGCTGTAGCATATCTGTATTGCCTCACTTGGCTTCTGCCACCCCTGTCCTCCCCAGCCCTGTGTAAGGCAGGGCACAATTTAGGCTGTTATGGCCAGGGAGAAGCTGCCCTCATCAGGAAAAACTTCAGCCCAGGAGCTGAGAGTGCCTTCATGGCAGCAGCACTCTGACATGCTGCTTTAGCACCGAGGCCATTAGCTGGAGATGACATGTTTTAGAGCTGCTTCTTCTCAGTACCAGCGCTTGCCATCAGAGGGCAAGCTCAGCCCAGGTGAAGATGCTCCAGACCCGGTTATTGCAGCCTGCTGCTTCTCAGGCTCATCTCTGCGAGGTAATGACAAAGGCAAGAGGCCATTTACCATCCTTCTCACAGAGGACAGATGCAGCTTCCCATCTCTGCCTGATGTCGGGAAAGGCTCTGCTTCCTGGTTCCCTCGAGAGCAAATCTTGCTTTGCAGGAACATCCCAGCCAGCAGCAAGAGGCGAGGATGGTGCTGTGACCTTCAAGTCAGAGCAGTGTAACACAGAAGAGATTCTCAGAAAGCAGCAGGTCTGGGCTTTAACATACCAAATAGAGTATAACCTTCTTACTACAGCAGAACCTTTATTTATGGCTGAATGTAGAGTTTGAGCAGCACTCAAAAAACTGTATTGGTTGGTGCTTGCTTTCTGTCCAGCTTCTTGCTGCTCTCCAGAACCACTAGTGAGCATGGCTCTACAGCCCCAGCAAAACCAGTGCATTAAAGTAACCTCTATGGGAGTGGTGCCCCTCAGACACATCCTAGAGGAGCCAAGTGTTCTATACTGCTGCAGCTCTGATCTCTCCCAGGAGCCCTGTCTGCTGGCATGTGGGCCCCGCTGCCAGCCCAAAAGCCTCCATGCTTCCCAAGGCATATGGGGAGGATTTAGATATTACCAGCTCTCCCCTTGCATCTTCCAATGAATCTCAGTCTTAGTCCACACCCCCTCATAGTCAGAGACTTTGTTTAAAAAGCTGGAGGGCTTTTCAGAGGGGAATAATGAACCAGACGCTTTCCCGGTGTCTCTCTTTGTTTTTACAGCCCTGGATCTCCCCTGAGGACAGAGAATTCTTTGTACTGCATGAGGTCTCCTTACAAAAAGGGGTTTGTGAACAGAGCATCCTCCTATTGGGTACCACACCACAGGGATTTTTTTTTCCACCTGTCCTCCTAGGCACAGCCAGTGTCAAATCCCTTTCTGTGTATCAGGGACTGAGCCCAAAGCTTTAACCTTGGGGATGCATGGTGGATGTATGCCAATTTTTCAGTGCCATCCTGCTGCCTACCCTAAGTCTAACTGGAAGGTAAACAAAGGGTTAACCCAATTGCCATCATCTCCCCTGCCCAGCTGACATTTGGAGTGGAGCCACATTCCAGTTTAAAGACAGCTGATAATTGAATAAACTCTGCATCTTGAGTTAATTTAAAACCAAGACAGGAGCTCTCCCCATCAGAAATCAGTATGTTTCCTCTTGCAGAGATTTTTGTCCAGAGTTAATGCCACAGCTGCTGCTTCCAGGGGATGAGTGCATGCTTGGGACCAGTCAATTTTTACCTGCCTTAAGGCTCTAAACTTAGGTCTCAATGTGCATAAAGGAGATTCCTATTTCTTTTTCCTGCTAAACATGAAATCTAGAGCTACAACATCAAATGCCCTTAAAACCATTAAGCTTTAAGTAACTTACTGATGGTGTGTTGTCCAGCATCCTTGTCTGGGCAACAAGGAAAGAAAGGCAGAGGGTTGCAAATACAGCTCAGGTGCCTTATTATATTTAGATCATTATGTGAATGGAGGAAACCAATGCTATGTAACTAATTGACATCATGGTAAATAAATGTTGGATACTCTGCATGTACCCTTGCAATAAATCACTCCTAGTTTCAGGTGGGAAATTTTCTCATTGTCAATACACAGATACACTGTGGACCTGGAGAAAGTTGTTTCCTGCAAAGTTGAGGCTGGTAATTTATTGAGCTCTGTAAAATATATTTGCTTTGGTTCTTCTTTGTATTCACTGTTCAATGATATTCAAACAAATGCCTTTGAGCCTGGGAACCAGCAGCTTTTTGGCACGTGTTCCTTTTGCAAATGGGGGCATTCACACCAGAAATGTGGTTCTACGATTTCATAGCCACGTGGTGGGTAGGCAGGGATGTGCCATGCAATCTGTGCCCCATCAGAAATACCTGGCACTACTTCTGTTTCAATCTTCACTAAGCAAAATAATTGCATGGAGCAGTCTACTGTCAATCTGCTGCCTGTATGTTATTAATAGGAGGGATGGAGTGAATAATTAGGGCTAATGATTAGAGAAAGTTGTCATCTGTTCATGAATAATTTGAAGAGAGGCGATGTTCAACAATTAAACTTATTGACAAAAAAATTATTTATTCTGTTTTGGAAATGTGTTCTCTATTATGCCAATACATTGGCACTCACACACTGGGCCAATGTTCAGATTTCAACTTCCCCCAACCCTGTTTTTGGCACTTAAGCTATTGTGATGCGATTTCCAGAGATTCTGGGGATCCCCTGCCCCACTGAACTTCCCTACAAGGCTTTGGAGTTGTGTGTCTTTAGGAAAGCAGGGACATCTTTCTACAGTCCAAATCATGGTCACAGAATGGTTTAGGTTGGAAGGGACCTTAAAGATCATCTCATTCCAAACCCTTGCCATAGGCAGGGACACCTTAGACTGGATTGTTCCAAGCCCCACTCAGCCTGGCCTTGAACACTTCCAGGGATGGGGCATTAAGTTCATGGCTTCTCTGGACAACCTGTGTCAGGGCCTCATCACCCTCATAGTTAAGAATTTCTTCCCAATATCTATTCAACCCTGACCTCTGTCAGTTGGAAGCCATTCCCCCTTGTCAAATTATTACATGGCCTGTTAAAAAGTCTCAATTTCTTTTAAGTTTTCTTTAGATATTGAAAGGCTGCTGAAAAGATCTCCCTGGAGTTTGTCAGGCTAAGCAATCCAAATTCTTTCAGCCTTTCCTCAAAGGGGAGTGCACATCACCCGCTGCTATACCCAAATCCTTCTCTGCAAGGCTGCTCTCATGCTGACTTTGGGTTCTTCTGTTGGATGCTGACAATCAGCTTGTGGAGATGGTTGAATCTTGGTTTTCAGAGGCTCACAAATACTGGAAACTTACTGTGTGAGTGTGGAAAAACTAGCCACCAATGGAAGGCCAGGGAGCTGGGGCAGTTTACCAAGAGTAGAGAAGATTGAGGAGAGAGTGTAGAAACAGGCTCCAAATATATCCAAAACTGCCCCAAAAGGAAAAAATGTCTCGTGAGAAAAAGATGAGAAGTGATTGGTTTAAACTGCAGCAAAAGAGTTATGAAAAATGGAAGAAACAGCTTTCTGCCAGTAAAATTAGTGAAGCACAAGGAGATATTGTGGGAAGTCCCTATTCCTGGCAGAGGGGTCCTCTAAGGGAAAGGCCAAATGAGGTTTGCCCTGTGAACTGGGGTACCCTGTCTGTTCATCTCTCCCTGCTGGCTGTGAAGGTGCAGCTTTCCTCATGCAGCAACTGTAGGGCATAATGTGTGAAAGTGGACTTTGGAGAATGCTCAGACAGTGGAAGAGATCTGCAGAGGTGCAGGTGGGAACCAAGAGGTAGAATTAATTTTATCTAGCTTAGCCATCCAAAAGCTAGTTAGTGCAGCAAAAGCTATTGTCCAGTATCCCTCAATGACCAAAGGACTGAATGAGCAGCTATGTGAGTTATTCATCCCATCTGAGCCAGTTGTCTTAAAAACCTGGGATAAATCAGCTCCTGGATTGAACTATAGCTTGTCTTTTCACTCACCAGAGAGGGAGCCTGGATGATTTTCTGGCTTTACACAACAAAGCAAACCAACCAATCTTACAGATATGTGAGGTGTGTTCAATTTGACCATCACAAGGATTTTCCATCACTCAGGTGAGGTCTGGGCTCTGCTGAACTTGTAAAAGCCCTCTCTGGACTGCATTAGGCTGACTGATGTCAATAGACCAATCCTGTGCACCATTCCTTCTCCTTAACCACCCTCTGCCCACCAACACTTTTTTGTTGAGTCTGGCTCTCTCCAAGTCTGAGGCCTGCAGAAAAAGATCATCCTACAAAAGTTCAAATGTTTAAATCTATTTGCTCCCAGACAGGAACCATACATGGGGTGCTCACTATCCCAAAAGCTGTAGAGCCAACTAATTTTGTGGTGGGAAAGCCTGCCAGCATGTTGAAGGCTAAAGGAATTCTGTGGAACACATTCAGAAAGCAAATTATTGATTCATCATCAGTGGTGGAGAACTGATTCCAGGAATTATGTGTGTGCCAAGCTGGAGCCTGTTGAGGCCAGGGAAAAGGCATCCTTGAATTCAGGTCATCAGTCAGGGCTGGGAAATGCATGGAGGCCCTGGTACAGGAAAGCTTAACTTCCAGTACGTGCTCATGCCTAACTAACCTCCGTTAACGTCAACAGTGATAAAATTAAACATGAGGTCAAGATTTTGGATAAGAATGGTCCATGGCCTGGAGGCTTACATGGATGAGAAGGTCAGGCCAGCAAGCCAGGGCATTCGATATTGATCAGTCTAATCAAGGAAATCCTGCGTAAGCTGCCACGTGAATCAGAGAATAATTCAGGATAACAGACCCATCTGAGTAATTCGTGACCTACTGGCAGATGATTCATGCAGACAGGCAACATCCATCAGATCATTACTCCTTGCAAGGTCTTCTTGGAAGGCTTGTGAGTCTTTCTGAGTGGCCCCTCCTCCTCAGGGGGCTCATCAAGGGAGAAGCTGGCAGAGGTGGGATTGTGGGAATACCCCAGCTGCCACTGCTGCATTGAGCAGAGCTTGTCCTTCACCCATCAGCAGCCCAAGAGCTTTGAGCAAATAGAGACCCTCAGGATTTTCAAGCTGTCTTTGAGAAGAAATGGATTGAGATGAGGGGGTTGTAACTGTATACTCCATATCCTGTCCCTGTTCTGCCACACATCTCCCATGCAACCTTGTTTGGATGTTCTTTATACCTTACTTTCCCACCTGAAGCATCAGTGCATGTCTCTGCTTTCTATTCCCAGTGTAGACTGCAAGATCCATCAACTATATCCTAGTATTCAGCAAGAGTCATCTTGAAACAATACTGCAATACTGGAAAAAGCCTGGTTTGGACCCCTGAGACTGGGAGTTAAACCTGGAGAAAACCAAGCATAGTCATCTCTGTTCACCACAAATCAACTAGTTTTTGAGTAGTTAATTACCTACTCTAGGGATGTGTTGCCTCTCCAGCCTAGACACACAACAATCCTATGGCATTACAGCTGTGTCTGTGTTAGGGTTGTGGTTTGCCTTGCTTTATCTGAGATTCTACACCAGACAGGGAAGAGTTTGAACCTGACACTATCAAATTCCTGTTTGACAGTGAATCAGCACTGCCTTTTTAGAGCTTCCTTTGGGTGCACTGTACCTTTGCTCCTCTTCATGGACCAGGTGATGCCAGGCAGTGCCAAGCGTTCCAGAAACAGAAAGTTCCCATTCCCCTTAGGAGATACAGTCCAGCTGTTTCACCTTACTTGAAATCACACAGGGGAGAGAGGCCCCAAAGAGAGATGGCCCCAAAGCATTGACAGATGGGGCAGGTAGTGTTATGGGGTGACAGGGCTTGGATGCAGCTGGAGAATCAGGAAAGTGTTAAGGGACAACGCTTCCGGAGATCCCATCAGGAGACCTGCACTGGCTCCAAATGTCCAGGAAAATGGACTTCAAGGCAATAATCTGTGGAAATGGTTCTTTGCCAGAAAGTCTTAAAATAATTGCAAGTGTAGCTGCAACCAGAATCTATAAAAGACCAGTATGGAGAAAGAGTGTCTGCACTGTGTTTGCATAATCAGCATCAGGCCTGGAGATGCTAGAACAAGGAAGAGAGAAAAAAATCTCTTTTCTGCCATGGAAAACACAGTAGGGGAGACAGCATGTCAGGTTCCTAATGGAGTTTGGTTGGGGCCTCACTTGTGCCAGGATTTTGAAGAAGGTGCAAAAGGACTTGCAGGCATCCTGCTCATGCTCTCCTTCTGTGGGAATCCCCAGCACAGCCCCCAGACCACGGTGATGATACCAGCAGGAGGAGCACCTTTCTTTTCCCCAAAGGTCTCCTGCTCTGCCTTGGAGATAGGAAGCAGCTCAGAGCAGTATGGAGCTCTCCATCCTCACCCCAGCACATGAGCATAGATCTGACTTTTCTCCATTTCTCATAATTTTTGTGAATTGTTTGTACCATCATTGGTGCTCTGGAGCCTCCTGCATGGGAACTGTACCCTGTCCCTGGTATCTGGCCTCTGTTTGCACACTCCAGCATGGCATGTAACCTTCTAAGTGCCTCCCACTTAGCTTTAAGAGTGGCTATAAAGAGAGCTTGACAAGATCAAATACTAATAGAAAGGTTTTCTGAAGGCTGAAACTGATCTGCTCGAGGGCATTCGTGACTAGGAGATGCCAGAAGAAACCAAATAACCAGTTCATTGTGGAGTAAATAACTGGATTTTAAATAAATGCTGGGAAAGAATTCTGGGCAGGGTGGGGAGTGAGGGGAATACTGTGCTAAGTTGAAAGCTTGAAACCTGTTGCTCTTCTAAATCTTCACTTTGCTGCAACATGTATAGAGCATTGTCATTCAAAGCTACGGATGACAAACAGGGGCTTTTTTTCCTGAATTTGTCTGAGGTGTGTGAAGCTTCATCATCACCCACGGTGTCCACAGATGGTGAGGAAAGCCATGTCCCACTGCTCTTATCATTTGTTGCCTCTATTTTTGTATTTGGAGGGACAGAAAGCAATTCACTGGACCCTCAATGGCTGCAGGTGCTTTGGTCACAACCCTGGATGTTGTCTCTTCCCACATTGGAAGAAAGGTCCTACCAATGGAGCTACAGCTCCCTCCCACCCGGTTGCAGAATGAAACAATGCCCATCTCCTGGCATGGAGTAACTGTATGTCCGTATTGTCTTCTGGAGGTTTGCTCAGTGCAATTCCACCCAAAACATGACCTCTGCCTCCTTCTGAAATGGGGAGGAGGACATCAGGATTGCTCTTCCAGGTCAGGGATCGAGAGCTGTAGCATCACCAACAACTGGGAAGTACCCAAAGGGCTCATTCAAGCCCTGCCAGCATCCACTTCCTCACCCTGACTGATGCTGACTGTTCATGGGAACAGCAGCCACATGATTGGCTCTTGAGGGCTTTATCCCCGTGAACACCTGGGCCCAACTATCCCAATTTTTAGTCCACGCTGGTAGACAAAGACTCCCTCTCCAGTGGCTTCTTTTTGCAGAATAGATCCCGAGCCAAAAAATGGTCTCAGCCCTGCTGACATCCACTGCAGCTGAGGCATCCTGTTTTGAAGTGAGTCTGTCTGTGGGAACACAGGACCACACAACCACAGTCACACAGCTCTTGGGCCAGAGCTGACTCCATTAACCAGCCATATTTGAGCAGAAGTGTGGGTCTTGCCCCCAAAAAAGCCATGCTGCCATGCTTTTGGGAAGAGTTGGCTCAGATCCTCCAGCCAAGCATCCTCAGGCTGCCTGGGGACCAGAAATCTTCAGTTGTCCTGCGCGTGATCCCCATCTTTGTGCTCCCACTCCTTCTCCTCCCACTCCTTCTCCTCCCATTCCTTCTCTCCATGTTCTCTCTCCACTAATACATCCAGCATATAAAGCTGAGGTTTCTGAAAGATTTCTGAACCCAAAGAGACATTGAGGAGATGGAAAGAGAGGGAAAGAGAAAGAGGCTTTTTGAATATTGAATTAAGTCTGTCTCCAGTATTATTGGATTCCCATAAGGAGGCAGCCAGGGAGCCCACTGCTTTAGTGTCCTTAAAATATTTCATAGCTTGATTTAAGCTCAGTGAAGGGTGTTTCTTTGCACAAACCAACTTTTTGGCTTGTGGTTTCTCTCCAAACGTGTGGTTATTGTTCCTGCTCTTACTGAAGCTATGAAATCAACCTGGTTTGTGGACAGAGTCATCTGACACTACAGCAAAGCTAAATTTGTCAAACCTGGATGGTCTCTTGGCACAATCTATCCAGGAATTTCCAGAAGACAGCCAGACATGACTCAAAACATCTTGGTGGCTCACTGGATCGGACTGCATGAGTGCAGCAGTACTGATGCTCAGTACCTGTTCCCCTCCAACCATGCTGATGTCAAAGAAGGTGCATGGTCAGGGGGGTCATTTCACCCCACTTCAACCTACCAAGTTGGCTGCAGAAGTGGGGAAACAAGCTGTGCTACCTGGTACCCAGTTGTAGGCACTGGCCTGAAGGGTCTGGGTCTGCCTTGGTTCCTCAAACTTTAGGTGCTTACCTAGAGCTTCTCTAGGTATTCCAAACCACAAATTCCTTGGGCTGGAAATCTGTCTAAAATAAGCACTTCCACAAAAATTTGTGTGTGTCCTGCTTTCAGGCAGGCTGCAAACCACATTCATCAATGCAATGGAGAATCCTGACATGAGCATTGGTTGCCCACTCTGCACTGGAAATGGTCTCAAATACTGTGAAAACACCTGATTTTCTCTCTCTAGTTTTTTGGAATGCTGCTGCCCTACTCCTATCACCCCATGCTTGGAATTTCCTCTTACATTACCCAACTGTTCAAGGTCCTGCTCAGAGATGGCAGTGGCAGGAACCTTTCCCTTATTTATTAGATGAGCTGAGAGGTCTCCCATCCACAGCCTTTAGCATCTCTCCTTGCTCTGCCAGGTGCTGTCTCACAGATCTAAAGTGATTCAAGTCTGGAGGTGGTTGGCTAATTCCATTGGTTTCTTATCCTATTTTTTTTTTTTGTCTTCTCTCTCTCCTGTGCCTCCCAGTCTAGAAATACTCTTCAAAGGCAAAGAGAGTAAATTAACAGTAATTAATTATTTTATTGTAGACAGGGCAGATGACACTGATAGTTACTGAGATTGCCCAATACTTCCCATTATGGAGCTGTGTTTCCCATTACTTAGAACAATGCCAAAACACAGACATTTAGGCAGGAATTGTCTCCTAGGGATTTGTCTCAACCTGAATTTCTGTGAAAGATTTCAGCCAAACTGGGTCAGTTTTTTTTCCAAGATAGAAGACATGGGAAAGTGATTTGGTTTGCCTGTGGCCAAACACTCTTCCTGAATTTCCTTGGGAAAACTCTTTCACTCTGAGAGGCTGAAAACTCTTTTACCTGAAGAGGTGAAATTTGGTGAGAGTGGACTCTCTTGATGGGGAGCTGCAAAGACTTCCTGGTTTCCTTAGAGGGACACTGTGCTTTGTGCAGCTTATTTGAGCTTCTAGAATTACTTTTCTTAGTTTGTAGTTTCAACAGTGGTCACTCAACCCACGGACCAAGAGGTGCCCACCACATGGTGTGCAGCCCCATGCAGTGCCATCCTCCCTGAGCCGTGTCTTCTGACCCTCCCTGTCTCCTGCATGACTGAGTCTCAGCACTCTCCAATCCATGGCTGTGGGATTGAATTGTCCCCACAGAACCCAGGATGGCAACTGACAGTGGGACAGAGAACACGAATCCCACTTCTCCTTGCTCGCACCTGCCTGCTACAAGGAGCTTCAGCTTATCCCAACAGTTTGTCCCTGAGGAAAGATGAGAAGGGAGGTGGCAATACATTTTATGAGCAAATTTCTGATGACCACAGATGATAGAATTACAGACCGGTCTAGTTTTGAAGGGACCTTTAAAGATCATCTTATTACAATGCCTTTCCTCTAGACCCAGTTGTTCCAAGCCTAGTCCAACCTGGCCTTCAACACTTCCAGGGTTGTAACATTGGGTGCTACACTTTCTACAAGGTGTGGAACCTCTCTTCCCCTTGAGGCAGAAGGGCAGCACCCTGCTATTACCTGAGACCATCCCTGAGCCCCTCTGCAACATCCCAGGCCTGGACAGGGGGGAGCCAGGGTACAGCTGCCACTGTTGGCTACCCCTGTGGCACAGGAGCAGTTTGATCTTTTCATCACAGAAGAGAAGATGATGTCCCAAGACCCCACCACTGGTCCCCTTTTGCAGTTTAATCAGGAGAATCAAGAAGTTCTCTGGGTCATCTGGGCTTTTTGCACACTGAGGGTACAATGTCCATGCATTCCACTGGTGGCACATTCAGTCCTGATTACAACTGCAAATCCCTTCAGTGCCCACCTTGGTTCTGCCCATCCTAGGCTTTAATTTTCTAGGAGAGTGACAACAGGTGGCTCCAGCTGACGTCAATGGAATTGCGTTAATGCTGCTGAAAACCAGGCCCACGCTGTCTGCTCCAGCAGAGCCCTCTTGGAGCAGCAGCACACGGAGTCTTTTGGCATACATTAGGGTGGGTAAGATGGATTGCTCAGCTCCTAACTAGGACAGATAGATAAGGATAATGGATGGATGCCCAAAGAGCAACCATGCTTTAGGCAGATTAATAAATCACTTTGATTGTTCATATATAAGCAGGAGGTACCAGGAGGACTCAGCTTTCAGAGCAGGGTACGTCCAATTTAAGCCTTATGATTGTGTTTAAGGATCTAAAAAACATTCAAACTGTACTTTGTTAATAGAGGAAACCCCACATATAGTGCTCCTGCGACAGAGCTGTTGTCACTCATGGCTTGGCTGACAGCCCCAGTCCCTCGGTTCTTTGGGAATCTCCATCCTGAGATATCCTGTGACACCCTTCCTGGGAAAGAGGAGGTTCCCAGGAAAGGGAAAGGGACAGTGGCCTCCTGATGAGAGAGATGACTGCAAGACCTGCCTTCCAGCTGCCTACCTGTCTGCATCAACCACAGACCCTCAGCTATCTGGAAACAAGAGGGGTCTTCAAAGTTTTGCAGTGCATGAAGTGTCCTTAATTTCAAAGGATGCTCAGCTCTGGCATCTCCATCATCTTGGTATGGGGTGGTGGGGGTTATATGGGTCAGTATGAGGGACATACTTCCAGCACCTGGAGATGGAGCAGTGGGGTGTTATGGAGCCACTACCAGGGCCACTGTGTCTCCAGCCTGACCTCTTCATGCTGCTGAGCACTGCATTTGCAGCAGCCCACATGTTCAGTGGGGTGGCAACCACTAGGCTCTCAGGCTGTGACATGGGGATATCTTTCCTACCCAGAGCAGTGGACAGTGTGTGCCTTGTTTCAGTGTTTTTGGTGCAGGACTTACGACTGTTTCCATGGGTATCTGATTGTGTTGGGGTCCATGCTGAGCACTTGTGGAAATGCTACAGTGGCTGCAGGTCAGATAGGAGGCTGCAGATCATACCTCCAGCCTGTGCAGGGATGGGGCAAGCTCCCAGGGTCCATACACAGCCAGGGCCAGCCCATGACCTGCTGTAAGAGGTGTGTGTTGCCTTGTGTGTTGCCACTGCAAGGCTGTGTCCACACTGAGAAGCTGGCCTGTGTCCCTGAAAATATCCTCACATGCCCTGCACTAGGTTGGGAAAATCTTTTGGTGTCCGTTGACACACCACACTATCTGTCTTCCTTGCTCAAGTGAGTATGGCTTCATTGGGAGCTCCCTCTGAGCCTCCACCCCCAGGTAACTGAGGTGTAGGTCTGGTTTATGGGGCTGGGCTGCCATGGCCAAACCACAAGAACCAGCAATCAGACTCATCTCAATTAAGCTTCCCTCACAGCACCAGCTGCCAGCCCACCTCAGCACCCAGCTTCAGAGATGCTTCTCACCTCCCTCTGAGGACTGAAGGAAGCTCTGAAAGACCCCAGCAGGCAACCAGTGCTGTCTATCTTTTGATCCATAATTCTCACCATCCCTTTTTTTTGCCCTCAGCAACAGAGCAAGCCAGATTGATGCTTCAGCCATTCCCTCCCAGAGCAGTTGGGGTCTTGGATGAAATTCTGCTCCTCTACCAAAAGCTGATTCAATCCCTTCCCACCAGGCAACCCCTCTTTCTCTGTCTGCTTGTTGCCTTAATGTCCCTCTGATCAGAAGGATTCAGTAACATGGAACGGCAGATGGGGAACCAAGCATGAATATTAATTAACAACGAATTCCAAACAGAGAACTCTAATTACATTAAGAGTGCAGGCTCAGAGGCAGTGACTTACTTCCTGCTGTAATCTGTTGACAGGTCATTTGCCACAGTGGTGTCAGTGCTCCTTAATGAATGAATATATACATTTCTACTGCTGGTGTATGGAAGAAATAGGGTCTTGTTTCCAAAAGTGGCAACACAAGCCTGCACACCAGCGAGAGGGCTTTGCTCATGGCGAGGATGCCGGGAAATAATAATTAGTATAATTACCTGGTAATCATACACCAGGAGCTCTCTCTGCTCGTGGGGCTGGAAATCCCCAGAATAAGCCAGACCTGCAGCTTTGTCATAAGTGTTCTGGTCACTGGGGGGAGACCAAGAACCGCAGCAGCTTCGCCGGGGCTGGTGGGTGCCGGGTCCCCGGGGCGAGCCATGCTCCCGGACCCTGCCCGCCTCGCTCGGAGGGGTTCCCAGCGTTCCTCCAGCTCCCAGGGGCTCACCGTGGCCTCGTGGTGGGGTGCGGACACGTCTCAGGCTCCGGTGCTGGTGGTGCTTTGGCAGCCTGGCAGTAAACCTGTGAGGGCAGAGGGGTAGCCAGAACACCCATCTAGCCAAGATCCCCTCTCAGCCGAGGGGCAGCGGCAAGTTTGAAAAGCACGTTTTCCCCACCACGGTTTAATCCCAGAAAAAATACAGCCAGTGCTGAAGACCTTCTGTACCAGCAAAAGGGTCTTTTTGTTTTAATCCCTCAAACTGGCCTGGGAGAGCTGCCAAATAGCCTCTGACAGGGACAACTTTTTCTATACTCAGGGATTTTTCTGGATGAGTTTGATCTGAGGTTTACTGCATAGAAAACCAGCTTGAACTAAGAGGGTCGCATAAGTGCCAGTGTGCCAGTATCTCAGCAAAACGAAGCTTTAGCTTTATCTTTCTTCTCAGCTGCCTTCAGTCTGTGGAGCAGCACATTCCTCCACATTCCCCGGTGGCAATGCTGGAGAGCTCTGCTCTGGCTGGGAGCAGCATGCAGGCTCAGACCCCACTGAACAATGGGGAATGCTCAGGCCCCACTGGACAATGGGGAATGCTCGAGGGACTGCTGCATCCTTGGAGCTCCTCCCTCTTGGCCTAGTGGCCCAGGCCTAGCTGAGAAGCAGCATGGGACATGGCATGTTTCCAGGCTCTCCAGGGCCTTAGAGAAGGCAAGGAGGGAAAGAATCACTGTGGGTATGGTGGTAGAGCTGCAGCAATGGGCACAGTGCCATGGGCTGCCAGAAGGAGATAATGTGGGATCTTGACTGTATGGCCACCTGGAGCTGCAGGGGACTCTCCAGCAGCACATTCAGTAGTTGGAGGCTTGCACAGGGAGGACATAGCATGAACAGCCTGTCCTCTTCATCTTTAACTGGAAAGACCTTTCCCAGTAGGTTTGCATCCAAAGTGATAGATTACTGATTTTGCTGGCTCCCCCCAGACTGCGATTCCTGCATTTTTCCTGTGCTGCTTGCCAGCACTGTGAGGCTGGCAGAAGCAGGAAGTGCTGCTGGCCAGCTCTGACAATGGCAAGAAAGGGAGGTCAGGGATGGCTATGAGTAACCTTTCTCAACCAGGGATCACTCATGCATCTACAGCTTCAAGTCATAGAAATAGTTGAGGGGAAAACCTGAGCTAGGGATAAAGATAAAACAGCTAATTAGCTCTTACTGAGCTGAGATGAAGACTATGAGAGCAGGCTACAAAAATCCAATGGGTTTTAGCACCAAGGAAGGTTCTGATTTGGAAGGGCCTAGCCAGAAATACCCTGTCCTGATCAAGGCTTTCACATCCATGCTTTGGCCTCTTCTCCTCAATAGCTGTGATTGAGCACTCCAGATTGAGGTTTTAAGGTGGCACTGGGGTTAAGATTGGGTAAAAAATGCCACAAACATCTCAGGAGCAAACACTAAACATCCTTAGAAGGTGTCTCTGTGCTTGAGGTGGGCCACAGCAGTGGACCATCATCACAACATCATTGACACTGAAGGGTGCAGGAGCATGAAACTGAAGATTCAAGGGCTTCAGCTAACTGGTACAAGAGGCACGGTGTGGCAGGGCACATCTCAGTGCAAGTCCTACAGGAAGTTGAGGTACCCACTGTGGTTGAAAAGGCTGGAGAGGGTCAATGTGCTTGGTGCCTCCAGCTCATGCAACATGTGTGGACTCACAGGTACCAGGATGCCACTGGCCTGGGGGTGCACACCTGGAGCTGTTGCCACTTCCTACAGTGAGGGTGCAAAACCGCACTGAGACAACATCAAACAAACTAACTAAAAAGCAACTGAAAATTTGCTGTATAGTGGGTGGTGCCAGAGTTCATCTCTCAGTCTTTTTCCTTGTCCAGTGAAAAAAAAGTAGGTGTCATATTCCCAGCCTGGGATAATCACATTTTTCTCTTGCTCGAAAAGAATGTGAGTGTGTATGTGCTCATCTTTTCTTCCACATTTTAACCAGTGTTCCAACCTGCCCCAAGGTGAGACATGAATGACCTGGGTGGTGCAGATCCACAGCACAGTTGTGAGCTGAAGGCTGTGAGCTTTCTTGGTAGCTGGCATGTGGCTCCATCCCCATCTCTCCCCTGTGGCTCTTCTGGAAAGTCTATTTTTATTTGTATCTTCTAAAACTGAATGGGGAAGGCAGAGGTGTTTCCTTATTGTGATAAACTTGTCCAAACCCCAAATACTTAAAACCCTGCTGGCCAGCTTTTAAGAGCTGAGTCTGACTTTTTCATGCTTCTTTTTATTTGTTGCTGCCAAATGACAAAGCAAGTTTTCTGCAGGATAGAAGATGTCCCAATGACAATGAGTTTTGGATCAGCAATAAGGTGGCATGCACCTCTAATTCACCAATCCTGCTTTAACCAAAAATCCTGCTTTAACTTGAGGTAAAAGTTAAAGGCAGCCCCTTTGCCTCCACCCCAGCCACCGTGCTTATTTACTTCTGCTCCTTTTCTTCTTGCTGCAGCTGTTCCCTGACTGGGGTCAGATGAAAGATCTTGAGATGTGAATTTTGAGGAACTGCTGAGCTTTGCATCTGTGCTGAGGTGGCACAAGCCCTTTCTCCCTTCCCTTGTCCTTCAGATACCAGTGCCAGATTAAGTGTTCACTTCATGTCTTATCAGCTGGCTCTAGCAAATGGCTTTTCTGTCTGGGTGACACATGGAAAGTGTCTAAAAATGCAGGAGCAGGGTTATCAGGAGATTGTGGAGCTTTGTACAGGTAATTGCTCTGACCCTCCTGCAAGGAGTGTTGTGCTCAATTAAGGAAGTGATGCTATCGTGTGAGCAGCATTTCCAGCGGGGATTAACAAGCAGGTGTTGGTGTGGGCACATGGATGATGAAAATGCAGCAAGATTGTGTCATTATTCTATGTGGCCACCAGAGCTGCTGTGAATGTAGTGGTGCTCTCCTGGAGCTTCTGCCAGCAGATTTGGCTCTGCTGGTGTGGGATTTTGAAAGGCTGAGCAGGTCTCTGTTGTGTTTGTACCAACATACTCCTCCCTTCGGTGCCTGCACAGCTCCTGTGGGATCCTGCCTCTTCTGCAGGCACAGGAGCTGCGTGGCATCCCTTGGCAAGTGCTTCCCATGGAGCTGGGATAGAGCTATGCTTGGGCTATCCTGACTTAATGGGGCTGAAACTCCCCGATGACAGTACCAGAATGGAAGTGAGAAGCTAGATTCCATTTTCCTCCTGCTTCTTCATGTATGCTTTTCCTCCTTGGCTGTTAGAAGAGCTGCATTACTTAAAGGCAGATAAGTCTCTGCCTTTTGTCAGCAGTTTGAATAATTTTCAATATCTGAGACATCCTGTCTGGCAAAGGTGCCCTGTTCTCTGGCAGGTCTTAATTTAGCACCTGCAAGTTGTTGGTGAAGTGTAGAACTTTGGGGTGCAGGAAGATCCTCGGAGGTTGTTGTGTAGGGAATGTCTTCCTTATGTAAAGATGTGAGTGAACTGCTGAGCATCTTCACCATCCTCTCCTCCCAAGTGAAGTAAATGTTTTTTACTGGAAGCTTGCAAGAGCCATCCAAAGCACAGCTGCACTGGAGCTCAGGGTGCCAGCATGGTGTCCAAGGCTACTCTGAAATAGCTGCATCTGATGGTGCTGCAGCAAGCTGGCTTCCAAGCACCTTAGTTGATGCCCCAATGACTGCCTGGCTAGTTGGCTTCCTCCATGGACTCCCTGCATTCCTGCTTCTCTAGGCAATCCACAGGCTGCGTGGCTTGGAGCACAGAGAGAGGGAGGCAGGTGTGAACTGTGAGGATGATGCAGCAGACATATCCTTTGCTGTTATTTAAATTCATTCTTTGGCTCCATTGCCAAATGAATTAAGGTCGTGTACGTGACTTGTTAAAATATTGAGGCAGGTACAGCTGAATTCAGCAGAGAAATTGTTGTCACCAAGCTCATGGTACTGAACAGCACAGGGAACATGGGGCAGGACTTTGGACAAAGGCATGTAGTGATAGGACAAGGGAAGATGGCTTTTAAATGAAAGAGAGTAGGTTTTGATTCAGGTATTAGAAAGAAATTCTTCCCTGTGAGTGTGGTGAGGCCCTGTCACAGGTTGCCCAGAGAAGCTGTGGCTGCCCCATCCCTGGAAGTGTCCAAAGCCGGGTTGGACAGGGCTTGGAGCAACCTGAGATAGTGGAAGGTGTCCCTGCCCGTGGTAAGAGGGTGGAACTCAATTATCTTTACAGTCTCTTCCAAACCATTCTGTGATGCTTTGATTCTATGGCACTGGAGCTTTTCTGCAGGATTTTCCGTGTGCAACTGTGGACTCCTACCGGCACTGTCACCAGACAGCGGCTGCACACCAGGGCTTATCTCCAGACCTACCAGAAGCAGGAAACTCAGTAAGTTCCCAAAGAAACCTCTGGTGCGGGAGGCCAGTGTCTCTGACCTCCGGGGTCCTAAGTGTTTGAACAGGCTCCTAATCTGCTTGGGAAAAGCAGGAGAGCTGGGGAGGGAGAAGAGGGAGGGCTGGGGCTGTGCCCTGAGTGGGGTTGGCTGTTGCTTGTGGCTTTGATTGCTGAGGCTTGCTGTCTCAGGCTTGAGGATTTGGTTGCCTGGCCGTGAACAAAAAAGCTGGATTCTCCCAGAGCCTTTATTCCCATGTCAAGATCACTGGTGGTTTCCCGAGGAGGAGTGCAGGGAGAGGAAGGCTTTTGTTGATGGTTTTTGACAGGCGTGGGGAAAAGCAAGGCTCGGCCTCTGCTCCAGCTAAATCTTAGAATCACAGAATAGTTTGGGCTGGAAGGGTCTTTTAAAGTTCATCTTGTCCATTCCCCCTATAGTGCACCCCACAGCTGCTCCCCACCTTCTCCCAGTGTGGGCTGAACCAACCCTGGGTAGCCTTACTCTTGTGTTGCGACCATCCCAGAGCCCTCATGCAGCATCTCACTTTGATGGGGCTCCCCCCTTCCCCTACCTCCTCCCAGAGGCTCCTGGCTCCTGCTCCTTCCCAGCATCGGCAGCCTGTCTTATGCAATCCCCGCCCCAAATGACCCTGACTGCAGCGACTGGCAGCCCAGAGAGTCCAAAGAGCACGGACATGCCAGGAAGGATGAGTGGGGAATGGCTGAGGAATAACCTGCCAAACTGACCCTCTAACACCCCTCTGCCCTCCTCCTTCCTCCCACCCATCATCCTTTTACTTGCTCCTGAACATCCTTAGCAGATCTGAACTGCAGTGGCACCCTGCCCACAAGGATCATCTCCATGGAAGATCCCAGGGCTATTGCATTTGTTAGCCAAGACTGAGCTATTCCTTAGTTAAGGCTAAGGCTATTGCGTTCCTTAGCATTGGCTCTGAGCTGGGATCTCTAACAGATCTGCGTCTCAGGGAGACAGAAAACATGCTGAGGGCACACTGCCACTAGTCAGTCACCCTGGAATCCCCACCTTATTCACAGGACCAGTCTTCTCTTCATAGGTTCACAGGCAGTGAAATCATCACAGTTAATTTTTTTTTTTTTTAAGCAAAGAAAATATTACCCAAATGACAGGGATTTTCTCTGTAGCCCACAGTGGTGCTGGGATGGGAACAGCATCCCAGCATGTCTCTTCCCCAGATGCTGAGTCAGCCCTGTGATATGCCCCCATTGTCCTGTCATCCTCATCCTCACCAGCCCCACATTGGCAGGGGAACCTGCCTGGGTGGAGAGTGCTCAGGAACCAACATGGGATAATGATTCATAGTCTCAGCTTCCTGCTCCTGTGGTTCCTAAATCCGGACAGACTCAGGCTTGGACAGGCAGAGCAGGGAAAGACAGAGGCTTGGCATGGCAGAGGGCCTTCCTCTGCTGTTGCCCATCTTGCCCCAGGAAGTGGGTTCCTTGGTGCATCCCAACCCTGCAGACAGCAGAGCTATTTGTGAGTGTCATTCTCTCAAAGGGAGTGGCTTAGCCCAGGCCAGAGCCAATATATAGAGTCCCCGCCTAGGTGCATTTCTGGAGGGTTTTGTTGCTTTGATGCCAGAGTCATCTCAGCTAGGCTGTCCCTGAGGAGGCAGTGCTGCCGAACCTCTTGAGGGTCTTGCTTATTTGAAGTACCTTGGGAAGAATGTGTGGCAAGATGATAAACAGCCTCTTAATAAAGTCACCACCATTCAAAATTAGCCATCCCATGGGATCCTCTCTTATCAGGCCCTGGGAGACAGAGCTATCAGGAGCCTGGTTCATTCCTGAATGAATACTCATGCTGCTGTAAGCAGCACTTGCTGGCATTGGCCCCAGGACAACACTAGCTGGGCCACCTCACCAGTGCCAAGCTCTGAGCTGGGTTGTCTCCATGCCCCACTGCCAGTGGATGGGCACTGGGTCAGTTGGTGCAGGCAGGAGAGCTGCAGACCTCACCACCGCCCCACAGGCAATGGGTGTTGGTGTTGTGCTTGGATGTGGTTCATACCACAAATGTCCTTGGGAGTTGCTTGAATAGCTCTGCATGAGCCATCCTTGCTGTGCCTGGCCTTTTTTGCTCCCTTGTGTCCTCCCTTCCTCTTCACACACTGCCAGCCCAGTCCTCACCTCTCTGTGTGCTCATACCTACCTTCCTCCCTCCTGGGCAGCAAGAGATGCACTGTGCTCACCCCTCTTAACCCTCAAATTTTCCAGCACTGTATTTTTCTATCTCCCCCTGACTAAAGGCAACAGTCCCTCACTCTTATTCCCATCACCCTCCCACCTTGAGAAGACAAAAAACTGCCCAAGTCTACATAGCCAGCTCCTGCTGTTTATTCTTAAAACCCTTCCCTCCTGCCTTGCTGGTTTGAAAGCCTGTACCCTGGAATGGGCCTCCTAGCTTTCGCTGGCAACCCGGCTTCAGACTGACCGCCACAGATAGTGTTTGGGACTGAAAAAAAAAAAAAAAAAAAAAGAAAAGGAAGCATTAAAAAGCTTCTCATCTCACTGAATCTCCTTGCTGAACTTTTCCTAGTGTCCTATGCCATGTGCTGGTGTGAGGGAGTCTTGGGAACCAAGAGGAAACTTTGGGGGTTTGTTTTCCCACCTGTATGTTTTGAGAAATCCTTCCCAGCAGCGCTGGTGCTGTACCCTCCGGCAGAGGGTGGAGGAGATGCTTCTCACACTGCTGCACACTTCCTTGGTGCATTCACAGGGGGGTTTTTTGGCTTTTGGATGTGGTTTGCTCAGATAAGGCACTTCCACCCCACTTTTCTGCACGTGCCATTGTTTTGAAAAGGACAAAAATAATAAAAGCAAGAAAAAGCAGAAAAATCTCTTGCCGAGGAGGGACTCTGAGTCCTAGACAACCTCTCCTCTTGCCTGGGGCAGAGAGTAGGGAGGGTGTCCCTTCCTTTCAGCTTATTTTCCTCCCCTCTAGGTGATGGAGATGAGGATGGAGGCGAGGTGGAAGCTACAACAGGAGAAAACACGGGCAGGGACACGGCAGGTGCTGTCCCAAAACCACGAGGGCGGGAAGGGGGTGCGGAGGGCACCCAGAGCCCGGAGGGTTGTGTCTCCTCCGCATCCCCTCCCCGCCAGCATCCTGGGCAGCGCCCGGGAGGGCGGAGGGAAGGGAGGGCGATGCTCCGCTCGGGGTTTATTAGATTGGACATAATCATCTTTAAATAAGGGCAGCCCCCCCCCTCCACACCCCTCCTTGAGGTGGGGGGGTGGGGGGAAGGAGCGCCTCGGGGCTTTCTAGATAAGGGCGACTAACGCGTCCCCCGCTCCTGCAGGCAGAGCCGGGCAGCGCCGAGCCGCGCAGGGTCCGCCGTGCCCCGGGAACCCCGGCTGCAGGCAGAAGGGGGGTCCCCATCGCGGTGCTCTCGCCTTCCTTCTTCTCCTCCTCTTCCTCCTCCTCCTCCTCTCACAGGAGCAGAAGGGAGGAGAGCGGTGCCGGGGAAAAGTTGGGGGCAGCGGCTACGGCGTGGGCGGGGGACAGTGCCCCGGCGCTGCCGCCCGCCGCCCCCCTGAACATCCTATTTCCCCCGCGGCCACTCTCCCCCCACCTCCCAGCCCCCAAACTTCGTTCCCAAGGAGGATGCTGCGCGGCGGAGCCCCCCTGGCCGCGCTGCTGCTGGCGGCGCTCAGCCTGGCCCGCGGGGAGCCCCCGCCGGTCCCGGGGTGCGGGATGAAGGCTCCGAGCCGCCGCGCCGCCCCTCCGCATCACCCGTACGGGCTGTACCCGCAGGGTCCCGCCGCGCACGGGGCGCTCGGAGCCGCATCCTCGCGGGGCCGGAGACCGCGGGGAGCCAGGGGAGGAGAAGAGCCGGAGGGCGAGGCGGACGGCCGGGGCCGGGGCCGGAGCCCGGGGGAGAGGCGGCGGGGCCGGGAGCCGCAGGTGCCGGACCCTCCCCGGGAGCGGCCGCTGCCTGCCCTGTACTTCTCGGGCGGCCGGGAGCAGCTGGCGGCGCGGGCGGAGGCGCTGCCCGCAGTCCCGCGGCAGGAGTTCACCCTGGAGCTGTGGGTGAAGGCGGAGGGCGGACAGAACAACCCGGCCATCATCGCAGGTAAACCCCGGCAGGGAGGGGTGGGGACCCCACACCTCAGACATCCGCACGGGGGACTCCCTGACTTCCCCGCTCTGGCAGTTGACACCCCGCGCCCACACCCGTGTTCTCAGCACCGCGGGCGTGGAATAGTCATCCTTCCCTTGAGACCAAACCCTAAACGATCCCCTCCCCTCTGTTTCCACCCACCCCGTCCTCCCAGCCCGCCTCCCTCCCCCCCGCCCCATCCCCAGCTGGTTTTTCCGCCTTCCCTCGCCGGGAGCCGGAGGGTCCCTCTGGGTGATGGGCTCCCCCCGATTGCCCTCCGCTCCCCCTCAGCCCACGAGTTCCCCGTGCTGGGGCTCCGGGCACGCCGAAGCTCTCCGGGGCTCCCGGCAGGTCCCCGGGGCGGTGGCCGCACGGTGGCAGCCGCGCCGCGCTCAGGGCCCGGCCCCGCTCCGATCCCCGGGCTGCGGCCCCGAGGGCGCTGCGGAACGGCTGCGGGGCACGGGCGGCCCCAGGGGCTTGTTCTACCCACAACTACCCCATCGAGAGCTTGCTGAGAGACAGGCAGGGCATGAGGAGTCCTGTGAGGAGCAGCTGAGGGAGCTAGGGCACTCTGCCTGGAGAAAAGGAGGCTCAGGGGGGACATTATTGCTCTCCACAACTACTTGCAAGGAGAGTATAGTTATCTGTCTCTTCTCCAGAGTGACAAGTAATGGGACAAGAGCAAATTACCTCAAATTGTGCCAAGAGACGTTCATATTGGATACTAAGAAAAAATTCTCTGAAAGTTGTCATGCGCTGAAACAGGCTGCCCAGGGAAGTGGTGGAATCACCATCCCTGGAAGTGTTAAAAAATGTACAGATGTGGTGCTCAGGAGATGGTTTATTTGTGGGCTTGGCAGTGCTGGGTTAACTGTTGGACTTGACCTTAAAGGTTTTTGACCAACCTTAATGATACTGTGATGGAGAAGCTGAGGGAAAAGAGAAGACTGGCACACAGGTCCAGAGTGGGACAGATGTCACCTCCTGCAGTGGTGCTTCATTCAGCTGTGAAGTGTTTGTCTGGGTACAAGCTCGGCAGGGCAGTGCAGGGATGCTAACAAGGGCTGGGAGCACATGGCAGTGACAAGATATTTCAGGTCACCTCAGTGGGGGCTCCTGTGTTTCTGTGCTGCCCCAGCCAAGCTGACTGGGGAATCCCTCTATCCTAACTCTCCCTTGGCTTGTGATCATTCCACTGAACCTCCCTCTGCTTTGCCTGGTCCCTTTCACTGATTTTTCTCCTTGGTTGTAGGGCAATAACCACACCTGTGCTGTAGAAGAGGTAGGAGGGACAGGCTGGAGTCTCTGGCAGAGGGGGAAACCAGCCATGTACAAGGCTGTACAAGAAAACTACTGAACTTCCTAGCATCCACCTTGCTTCCCATCAGCATCCTCCATATCTCCCTGCTGGCAGGAAGCACCTTGGGATGCATGGAGCACAGTTCCCAGTCATCACATCAGCAGCACAGCTGTTTGCATCTGGAAATCTGGCTTGCAGGTGCTGGGTTTTGAGTTTCCCAGCTAGCCAGGAGAGGTTTTTTTTTATTATTATTTTTTATTCTTTATTTTTTAATTTCCTTCTGGAGGGTGGGAGAGTTGTTAGTGCTGAAAGCACCACCCGTGAGTGCTGGCATTCACTGGAGTAATATCCTCCAGGATTTGAGTCAGCCCCAGGAACCTTTGGCTGTCTGAGTCACTGTTCACTTTCCACTGTCTCCCTGCATTTGGGACCAAAGGGCCTGGGTGTGGGTGGCCAAAGGGGGCCAGCCCAGTGCTGCTGGCATTTTGTGTGAGCAGGTGACAAAAGCAGCTGCCAGCCCCTCAGCAGGTGCCGAATCTGCTCCTGATCTGCTCCTCCTGCTCTGTTGAAAGAAAGGCAACTGAGCATCCAGAGGTGTAGAGGAGCTAGAGATGCTCCAAGTGTCCATGTGTGAGGAAAGGCAGGGGGAAAGCAGGGCAGAGCTGAGCTCTTCCAGCATCAGTGCTGGGAAGTAAGGGCAGGTTGAGCCACTCTGATTATGGAAAGCAAGCTGTCCCAGCTGTGAGCTGGTGTGGCTGCTGCTTTAATTGAAGGCTAAGGAGTTGGCTTTTTTTTTCCCCTAGATGCCACATTTTGCCTCAGGGCCACCATGGATGGGGTTGTTCATCCTTCTTAGTCACTCCTTCACAGGGGGATTTCTGCTGGGGTATAACCTGCCATAGTGACGGTTAGGAAAGGAAACTTCTTCTTTGGTCCTTCTTTCTTGTCCTTCTCATTTTGGGCAGATGAGAGTCCTTTCATGTGATGCTGTTTCCTTTTCCACTTTTTTGTCTCCCATCTATGCCTGCTCTGCTTCTGGTGAACCCCAAGGAATTTCCCTTTTTGCCAGGCTGAGGTTTGTTTTTACTCAGATTGTAGGTGATTTTGTTGGGTCAGATCCTTCACCAGAGACGATCCCAAACATCTGTTGTGTCTAAATCCAAATGTCCTACTTGGGTGCCTGAGCTGGTTCCCACTGCGTACCCTGAGGGGTGACCATGACTAGAGGCTTCCAGCCTTTGTCAGACCCTCTGGAGCTTTAGCAGCCAATTTCCCCCAGTATCTGGGTCTCAAAGCATGACTGAAAGCTATTCCTTGTGCTGCAAAACTTCTGGCCTCAGTGGGAGAGGCTGCTTGCAGTGTGGTCCTTACAAAGGGGCACATTTGGTCTCTTTGTGGGCTTTTTCTCCATGATTGTCCCTGGCAGGTACCTTCCTTTTCAAATTTATTTCACTGTTGCCAACAACTCTTGTTTCAACTCCCAGAGGCATTCCCCTAGTGCACAGGTGAACAGCATAAACCAGGTTAAAGCTCCTTTTTCCTGCCTGAAGGATCAGAGCCAGAGTTGTATTTAGAGCTGCTGAGGAGATACCTCATATTTCTACAAACAGCTTTCCCTTCTGGTGGGTTGCCTCAGGATAAAATACCAAGTTCCTTGGCAAACTCTGGGGTCTTGAAACTGTTTCCCTGATGATTTCTCATGAAAGCCTTTGAGAAATGTCAGGACCTGGTGCTAGACCTTTTTTGTGACACTATTCTGCAGTGGCTGCTGGCTGTGGGACATGCTGCTCTGCCTGCAGAACCTTCGCTGCTGCTGATGTCGAGATGTCATCCCTGGCCACATCTAGGATGCACCAGCTGCTGCTTTACTGATATTCCTCCCATGTTGTAGAGCTGGTCTTGGCCTTACTTACATACCTTTGAGGACTTCATCAAAGTCATTATACCTGGTTCTGGGCTCACTTCTTTTGGCCAGTGTTAAACTCATCAGGCACTGCCAGGCAAGTCTCAGCTCCAGCATGGGTTTGCGAAGATGATAGTTTCCACTCACCCCAGGGGCTGTTCCACCTCTGATTCTGTTTTTCCCATTTTTACCTAGGGTTTAATCAAATATGTGGCATTCAGAATCATTTCAAGGTAAACTACATGAGTTTTCCCAAAAGAGAAGGTATCAAGCATTGTTTCCTCAATCCCAGAGAGGACCAAAAGACGGCTTTCGAGTATGCAGGTCTCAGCATATTTCAGCCAGCACCCAGCCCAAAAACAGTCTCCAACTTTGCCTTCTCACTTCTGCAAGGCTCCTTTGCTCGCCTCCTGCTTTTTGGCTTCTCCCTGTCTCAGCTTCCCCATGTCTTTCTGCTTCCCTTTCACAATCCACAGAAAACAAGGTTTGGCCAAAGCCCATCCACCCACAGAGGCTTTGTGCGTGGCTGCCTTTGTAGTGAGCAGCGACAGGGATCCATGCCCAGGGTAGTTGCAGCCATGGGATGGTTTAGAGGCTGCCACCTGTCTTGCCCTTGGTGATGGATGGAGGGAGGGATGCTGCTTCCCGGGGTGACCTTTGCCAGCCATGTTTTTAAGGGGGAAACGTGGGGTCATGGTAACCTGGCTTCAGACACACCCCCTTGGATAAGAGCCAGGAGATCCTACTCCTCCTGGAGCTCTTTCTGTTCTACACCTCTGCTTCTCTCTCCTGGCCTCTTCGCAATTCTGGCAGCAGGTGGGGTATCCCCAGGGACAGGCAAGACAGTGGCACAGGCAGGAGTCCTTTTGGACCACAAGGTCCTGATGCCATGGAGATGGGTATGCGATGGGAATGGCACAGTGAGGGGCAGGAGAATCCATGCAGCAGGAAAAGCAGAATGGAAAATAAGAAATACCACACCAGGAACATAAAAAGAGTCTCTGGGCATGGCAGCAGGTTTTTCAGCATTGGGACACTGTTGGGGTGATGACTGGGAGACCAGGGTGCCCCCAGAAGACACCTCAGCCAGTGAGCTGCGTGAACGTCCTGGCTGTGGTGTTTAAGAGCCCAGAGACACTTTCTTCAAGGAGCAGATCCCTTTATCCTTGCCAGCATTTAAGTGCCTTATGGCCACTGATTCCCAAGGGCAGTGTGCCTGCAAGCCTCTGGTTCTTTGCCACGGGCACTCAGCAGTCTGGGGGGAAGTCAGCACAGCTCCAGGTCCTGCCCAGCCTAAAAGAGGTTTGCAACATGCTTGGGTGCAGAGGGAGAGGCTATTCCTGGGAATGGATTTATGTTCAGGTGACCTTAGGGGCTGAGGAGCGCACTCGCCAGGCTGGAGACAGCATAGCCCTCTCCAACCCTCTCTCGCCAGCACTGGATGCATGACTGGGAGGGAAACTGGAGCATAAATGAGAGCTGTAAATCTGCCTGGAAGCTGTTGGGGAAGCAGTCCCTGGAGGAGCCTGTATTGCTTTGAGTTGCTGTGCTCTAATTCTTAAAAGCTTTGGCTCATAGATAAAAAGCTTAGCCTCTAATCCCATCCCGCTGGAGCACTCCTACAGAGAGCAACTCAGAAACACCTCACTCTTCAGCCTCTCCTCCCATCCACGCTCTTCCTCCCCTCTCCATCCTGCCTCTCTGGCTCTGCCATTCTCCCTGGCTACTCCACCTACTCAAGCAAATGATTTTGAATGGGGGCTAGGGTGTCACTCCTAGTGGGTGACACTGCCTGGTCTCTGGGCACCTTCATCTACCTGCTGCCGAGGACCCAGCTTGTGCTCCAGGGTGATGCTCTCTGGTCCTTAACATCTTTCCTTTCTCTCCCCGTCCCGTCCCCGACCTGCTGCAGGTGTCTTCAACAACTGCTCGCACTCAGCCAGCGACAAGGGCTGGGCGCTGGGTATCCGTGCCCTGCAGCTCAGCGGCAAGAAGGATGCCCGCTTCTTCTTCTCCCTCCGCACGGACCGGGCAGCCACGGCCACTGAGGTGACCTCCCACCACCGCTACC
Organism: Erithacus rubecula; assembly: GCF_903797595.1. NCBI lineage: Eukaryota > Metazoa > Chordata > Aves > Passeriformes > Muscicapidae > Erithacus > Erithacus rubecula. The sequence continues at coordinate 28,858,115 of NC_136662.1, read as the reverse complement.
GCCCTGGGGCATGGACACACCTGGCCGCCAGCTACGACGGGCGGTGGATGGCCCTCTACGTGGATGGGGTGCGGGTCGGCCGCTCCGGCGGGCAGGAGGGACCCCTGCACAGTGCCTTCATGTCCTCCTGCCGCACGCTGCTGCTGGGAGGGGACGCCTGGGGGACCACCCACACCTTCCGAGGACACCTGGCCGGGCTGGCTCTGTGGCACGGCGCCCTGTCCCAATCCCACCTCCAGCGTTCCTTTCTAGAGGAGGTGGCTGAGGAGACGGCAGGGCTGACTCTGGCTGCTGGCTTTGCCACCCCGGAGGAATGCTGGATGCCTTTTCGGGAGGGTGCCTTCCCCCAGCAGTGGGTGTTGCTGTCCCCACCGGCGCCCATCGTGAGGCCGCTGGGCCCCCCCTCCTGCGGGCAGACTGCCTGCGATAACGTGGAGCTGGTGTCCCACTACAACCAGCACTGGCCGCTGCGGAGCTGGAAGGTGGTGCGCTACCGCGTGGTGAACCTGGCGGAGGATGATGGCGGCCGGCCCACGGTCAGCTGGGAGCAGGTTTGGCGGCAGCACCGGGCTCTGAGCGACGCTTTCCGGCCCTACAACATCTCCTGGCAGCTCAGCTTGCTGGAGGTGCACAACTCCTCCCTGCGCCGCCGCGCTGTGCTTCTGGGCTGCGAGCCCAGCAAGGTGGGGAACGAGCGCTGCGACCCCGAGTGCGAGCACCCCCTCACAGGATACGATGGCGGCGACTGCCGAAGGCCCGGCCGCTGCTTCTCCTGGAAGCGCCGCGACGGCGTCTGCCACATGGAGTGCAACAACATGCTGGACGACTTCGATGATGGCGACTGCTGCGACCCGCGGGCCACCGACGTGGCCAAGACCTGCTTCGACCCTGACTCGCCCCAGCGGTAGGCGTGGGGCTGGTGGGGGGTGGTGTGTCGAGGAATGGGATGCACCCTCTCCCCAACACCTGTTCTGCACCTGGCTCTTGCTTCTGACCGGTGGCTTTCCAGTGTGGAACGGCAGAGGGGCATTTTCCTGTGCGGTGGGTGTGTTTGCCATCAAAATAAGTGAATCTTGCAGTGTGACATGGCACCCCTCTGTGAAGCCCTGCCAGCAAGTATTTTTTTCCCCCAGGGGGATTCCCAGTGCAGAGCTGCCCACCACTGGTTACATACCAGTGGGAATGTGGGCATCCCTGGTGTGGGCAGAGCAGCCCCTGCAAAGGATATTGCTTACCCTGATCCCCTGCATGGCGTGTACTTGGGGATTGCTGCCCTTTCCCACCTTCCCTGGATGTGTCTAAAGTGTGATTTCTTAATTTGTGCTCAAAATGCCTTGACTGCTGGAGTGGGGAGGAGGGAACCCAGCAGTGCTAGATATGAGGTGCAGGGTTTGGAAAGGTGTGCATAAGCCTTCCTGAGTCTTTCCCCAGGGAGTGATGCCCACAAGGAGATTCCCTTGTTGGGAAGAGAATGTGTGTCTTTACTGTGCAGGTGCAAATTACCTTGAAAATCCACATGGACTAAAACCCATAGAGTGTCAACATGCTGTGTTTGAGGACCTTTGGACCTTTGCTCTCCCTAGGGTCTTCGGAGTCAGCAATGGCGGGGGGGGTGGGGGTGGGGGTGGAGAATGGACAGGAAGACCCATTCACATGATGGGGGATCTTGAGATTTGGGGAGTATTGTCCTTGGTGCAGTCGGTGGCTGTGAAGTGCCGACAGCCCTGTTGATGGCTTCCAGCACTCAGGGCTCTGTTAAATCTACTTTCTGGATGACATGGGGAAGGGAGAAAAAAAGTCATGGCTTTTCCTTCTTTTGTTTTTTTTAAAGCTGTTTCTGTCCCAGTGTCAGGGAAAATTCATTCCCTGCTGTTAGCTCCCAGTGACAGGCAGAGGTGCCCACTGGAGCAGGTGCAATGCAGCACAGATGGCAGCATCTGTCAAGGAAAGTTGCAAGGGAGAGTTTTAGGGACACATCTGTCCTTTGATCTTCTTTCTCCTTTGCTTTTCTTTCCCTGGGCTGTGGGAGCAGATAGGCTGTAGCCATAAATCCCCTTTTCCCAAGTCCCAAGTTGTTCTCTCTGCTCCTTCCCAGGCAGGACAAGGAGGAAGGAGGGAAGCAGGTCTCTGTTTGGGCAATGGTGATAGAGAGGAGCAGCATGCTCTCTCCCCCCTTCCTGAGTCTTTCTCACCCATTCTTAAGTTGCCTGAGAAAACACAGAGGATGATAGAGAAGCTTTCTTCTAATGCATCCCAGTGACACAAAGAGGGATCACACTATGTCCCTGCCCAAGCCACCCTCCCCGGATGTTTTCCCACCTCTGGAAGTCTTTGGTGACAGCCACCATTGACACCCTGTGGCCATCTGTCCCCTTGTTTCCCATGCTATGAACCAGCGTGGCTGTGCTTTCCTGGTCATGGAGCAGATGAAAAGCCTGCACAACAACTCTCCACTTGTGGTGGCCATCAGCACCCAATACCACTTGACCTTGGTTTTGGCAGGGCAAAGGCTCTGTCCTTGCCTCTGTGTGTAGTTAGAGAAATGTTTTCATCCTCAGACAAGAAGGGCTCCACCTTAAATTGAAAAAGGCCAAATTTTTGCTGGTATGAATCAGGGCTTCCATTTGTCAGGATTTTCCCCGTAAAGTTGGGAAACAAAACAAAACAAAACAAAAAAACTCCTTGCTTCTGTGGGAAAGGAATGGGAAAATGGGAACACTAGGGAAATAAATCTTTTGCAATTTTCTTTCCGCAGAACTTATTGGTCTGCGCAGAGGACAAGAATGATTGATTGTAGGCTAAACTCAGAAAAATTAAATCCACTGTGCCTGGCATTTGGGAAATGAGGGGACATGGGTTGAATCCTGCTGCTGCTGAGGTCTTCTGAGCTGCTTTTGGCTGGCTTCTTCAGACATCACAGAAAAAAGGAGTCATTGCATGGTTTGGGTGGGAAGAGCTTTTAACTTCATCCAGTTCCACACCTCCTGCCATGGGCAGGGACACCTTTCACTAGACCAGATTGCTCAAAGCCCCGTCCAATCTGGTGCTGCTGGTGGACATCCAACCTCCCTGTGCTCATCCCTACTGAGCATGGTTTCTAGGGAAGAATGTAGATGTTTGTGGGAAAACCACTGGAAAACTAGTTGTGTGTGTTTGGGAAAAACCAAGATGAACTTGTGCTTGCTGAAAAGCCTGGCCAAAATTGGTGGGTGAACCCCAAGACAGAGAAGCTGGGACCTCAGCCTGAGTGGTATTGTTCAGGCAGAGCTTCTGCTGAGTGCTGCTGCCTTTGCTGTAAGGTATTATACTTAAATGAGCAGGGAAGCTGGCAAACTTACAGAAGGATTTTTAGGGGGAAGCCAAAATGGGAGAAATAACATGAAATAAAATTTAACAAACTGCAGAAAGGTGGCAAGATAGGAGCCAGGTGCTTTGATGCAAACAACAGCTTTGGGTCTGTAACTGAAGGAGAGCAAGCTGGCTGCTGCTCACCCAGACCTCTCTGCTTCCTCATACCTGTGCCAGAGCCCAGGAGGGAGCTGTGGCTTTGGGACAAGCAGGAGAGAGGGAACCCCCCTGTAGGTGATCTCTACATCTCCTTTCAGATCAGGATGGCAAGACCAAAAATCTTAGGATCTTTTTTCATAGATTAAATAATCTCTACTTAATTTCAAGGCTTTCACAAAGAGTGGTTTGGATGTGAATGTTTCTTACTATGGCCAAAAATAATTGAATTGAGAAAGCCAGAGTGAGATGCTGGGCAATTTATTTCCGGCATTGTAGATAGATTCTATTTTGGTGAAGAGTCTCAACACTGTGTCTTGTCCTTCACAATTGCAAACACTCAAGCAAAATCTTTTTGTCTTAACACTATTCCTGATTTAAAACTCCCTCTTGGGCTGCATCTTAGAGAGAGGTAAATTAGAGGAAGGAGCTGAGGAGCAGTGGTGGCTTCAGTGCTTCTTAGCTGGTGAACATGTCATTATACTTCCAGGGCTACAGCTGGTGCCAGCTTATACCCTCACCCAGGGGAGGGAAGTGAGAATTGGAAAGAAGGATTATTAAAGTTTTTTTACAAGAGTATGTAGTGACAGGACAAGGGGGAGTGGGTTTCAGCTGAAGGAAGTCAGGTTTAGATTGACTATTAGGAGGAAATTCTTCCCTGTGAGTGTGGTGAGACCCTGTCACAGGTTGCCCAGAGCAGCTGTGGCTGCCCCATCCCTAGAAGTGTCCAAGGCCAGGCTGGACAGGGCTGGGAGCAGCCTGGGATAGTGGAAGGTATCCCTGCCTTTGGAAGGGTGTTGAAATGAGTTGATCTTTAAGATCTTTTCCAGCCCACACCATGCCAGGGTTCTGTGAAAACTCTGGTGGGAATGGAGCCAGCTGTGACTGAAGCAAAAGCTGGGCTAAGGGTTGATGCTGAAATGATATCAATGGGCACTGAAACACATCGCTGAGTCCCTCCTGCCCTTCCTCTGGTAGCATATGGAACAAGACAAGTCCTGCTGTGCTATGAGCCAGCTGGGCCCCCACCCACAGGTGGAACCTACCAGTGGGACTGTGCGTTTGTGTCTGGAGGAGACTTGAGCAAGAACTCGGGTAGAGAGCTGGTTGTAGACATTCCTGCAAGGCACCTAAACAGAAGATGTGGGAAACAAATCACAGACATCTTGTTCACCCCTGGTCCACCTTATGAGGAACAAGGGGGCAGGCAACATCAGGAGAGTTACTATCATCCTTCACCCTGCTTTATCCTAACTTCAAGCATTTTCCAGGAGTTGTTGGGCAGTCCAGTGTTAGGGTCTGGAGCAAAAGTTGCCTTAATTTTCTGCAGGCTCCCATCTTCTTGCAGAGCTTGAGCGCTGCTGTAATTGGTGCTCTAGGAAAAAAAGCAGCAACAGCTCATTAGCAGCAATTAACACTCAGCGAGGGTCCCCCTCAGGCACTTAGTCAATGAGAATCTGGTGTGTGACACAGTTAATGTGAAAAGAAAAACCGGAGGGGAGTCTGGAGAGCAAAGTGGATAAGGGCAGAGCTGCTGGGCCTTTCATCTTGCTGCCTAAAGTAATGGCAGAAATAACCAAAGTGACAAAAGGAAGTGAAAAATTCCTGATGTTTCCAGGCTTGGTGGCCTCTGCTGGGATGACCAAAACTGTGATGTTAAAATGTACCTGATTAACTGGGCACTTGATGGGCTTTAATGCAAGCTTAGCTGGCTTCCCTTGTAAGGGACTGGTGCTTAATTGGCTGAGGCTGCTTGGGAGCCTCCTGCAGTTTGAGCCTCGTCTTCAAAAGCTCATCCAGATTAACCTCACTAAAAGTCTCTGGTGGATAATACAAGGAAGAAGGAATCACTCTGAGCTATCCCTGGGCACCTGAGCAGCCTCTTGTCAGGAGATGTTCAGCTGAATGTGGTTGGACTTGAGAGCATAAAGGGTGTCAAATTGAGAGCAGGTGAGGCAATGAGATAAGTTGGGGCCAGAGCTGACCTGCCTAGGCCTTTATCCCAACTAGATGGTAAAACAGCATTAAAATCAACTACTCCCTTCCCCTTCTTCCTCCCTTGCTACAGGAAATCTTAGTAGGTCTTTCTTACTGTGAGAGAGGACAGGGATATGCAAAGTTACTGCAAAAGTAAATGCCTCACATATGACCTCAGGCTGCTGGTGCTGTTGCAGAGAACAGATTCATCTGGAGATGATAGGTATCTGCTGCTTGTGGTGGTTGGTTGCTTGAAGGTTGGATGGGAGAGGGTATTTTCAGTGATTTTCACTGCCTGTGGAGTGGCAGAGACTGTGTTGGTCCCATGAGGAGTATATGGCTAGGAGGTTCTCTGCTCAGACCTGAGCTCTGGCTGCTTTTGAGCTCCCTCTGGCACCTCTTGGAGTCCTGCTGGGGTGTGCCCAAATATTGTCCTGGTATATCCAAAGAGCCAAGTCTCAAGTGCTGGGCTTGGGGCTTTGAAGTGATGAGGAGGGGAGTGCTTTGGAGACACCAAAAGTGGCAGTGATGGGTTCACTGGCTTCTGAGCTTGCTACTGCTACTCTCTAGTATACCTGCTGGGACTGTGGGGATGCAGTAGTAAACAGGACTTTTTTATAGAGTCTGATGTGAGCATGTGGATAAGGGTATGAACATGTGAAGATGCCTCAACCCACCCAGAGCCCTAGCTTGGGGGTAAAGACCCAGATTTGCTTTTGATCTTCTCAGAGTGTTGGATAGTATGGAGATCATCTCTGATTGGAGAGTATTTGGCATGTTACCACTGCTTGGTGCAGGAGCCCAGCAGTGGGATTTTTGCTCCCAAGATGGAGGACTTTGGATGGTGAGAGTCTGCATTGCTGTGGCAGAGGAGGTGGTGGTGGGGTCTCCCCCATGGAGACTCCCTCTAAGGCACAGCTGGCGTACCAGAGACTGACTCAGTCCATCCAGCAGCTGGAGGGCAGTGGGACTGCAGAAATTACTTCTTTCCAGAGGGAAATAGCTAAGCATGAAGGTGCTGCTGTCCAAGGGCTCATGTAGGCTCCTGAGAGCACCTTCCAGAGCAGGTTGTGGCTCCAGGTGATACTTCCTTCTGGTGGGACCAGAGTTTTGTTGTGTTACCCCATGGGTCTGGAAGAGAAGCACGAGAGTGTGAGTGTAGAGGTGTCTAGCTCCAAGGGCTGGTTCCTGGTCCCATCTTGTTGATGTGCACAAAGCTTCCCTGCTTTTTTTTTGAGTGCTGAATTAGGAAATAAAATCACAGTAATGTGCTTTTTTTTTTTTTTTTTTTTGCCAAAGTAGAAAGCTCAGGGGTTAATGTCCTGCAAGCCTCTGCAGGAGGATGCATCTCACTCGCTCCCATCAGCCTTCCTGTGGGCATGGAGCTGCCAGGCAGTGAGTTCCTGAAGGAACCTGCTCGCTTCCCCCAGGGGTGGCCACATCTCTGTGGGAGAGGGAGAACATGATCTGCGTGTGAGCGAGGGCACAGGACCCCTGCCCAGTGGCTGTAGGCAGCCTGGGTGCTTTTGGGGAAAACAGCTGTCCCAGATGTGAGCTATTGTTCTCAGAAACACCACCAACTTGGGGGCTCACTTGTGGGGGGCCGATTGTGTTGGGATTGCAATTGTGAAGGAACAGCATGTGTCCGATGGCTGGAGGGGTCAGCCTTTGTTAGGCCTCCCCAGGGCTCCTCCTCATCCTGCTGTACCCATGCCTGTGGCTGGAGGACACCAGCAGAGACCCTGGCCAGGCCCATGAGACCCCAAGAACTGAGGTGGCAGCAGCTTGGCAGCCGTCTGGAGGGACATCCCATCGGCTGGCACTGATGAGGACTCTGGGATGATTTAATCTGTGCTAAATTGGCAGCCTGAGCTATGGCCAGGGGAGTCCTTAAGTGAGCATATTCCTTTTAGTTTTCCTTGGCCCAGCCACTACTGTTATTTAGGAAATCAAACTGCCCTTTTCCAGAGGACAGTGGGGTGAGAGGGAATGAATCCAGCATTACCCAAACCCACTGAGATGGTGTGAAGCAAAGGACTTGTTTTGAAGGCTTTAAGAAGGATGAGTATGCTGAATGTTTGTGACTGTCACCTCACAAGGGCTGTGCTGGGGATGAGAGGCAGCCTTGGTTTTTGGTGGTGTTTGGTTTTTTTTTTGTTTTTTTTTTTTTGTGTTAATGTATGATTATTACACTACAGAATTTCCCCAATAAATTATCTCATGATCCTTTTTATATCTGTGAGGAAGGCATTTTTAGAATACTGGCTTGTGTACTTTGTGCTCTGGCTGGGACACCCAGTTGCCTGGATGTAAAAATAAGTTGGAGGCTTGGGACTTGGTTTTACCCTAAAAAAAACCCCCAAAACAAACCAACATATATATATATATATATATATATATATATATATATATGTGTGTGTGTGTGCATATAAAAAGCAAATTGGAGATGTTTGGCTTGAGCAGATTTCTTTTCTTTTCCTCTGTCTCAATCCCTTTCCTGACCAATATCAGGGTTGCAAGTTTTTGCTTTTCAGTGAGAAGTTTAGGGTGAATGTAGCAAAGTTTTGGATCTTTTGGGAAGACTAGACATTGCCATCATGGTGAAGAGTGCACAAAGAGGGGCTTATTGACCACAGGGTTGTATGGTTCCTTTTGAGCAGTTAGCTTAATGCTCTGGGAGCATCATCCTTGCTCAGCAAATTGATCCAGTGATGTTAGGTCTGTTAAAGCATTCTTATCCTGACAGTGCCCAGGAATCTAAATAGAAGTGACAGGCTAGGGACTGGAAGGGTAGCTCCCTGTTCTGTCACCCTTTTATTGCCTATGCTGCCCTGCTGGTGGATGGGGATGCCCATTGCAGCTGGCTGGGGGCTTGTCTGGCACCAACAGAAATCCTTCCCCAACCTTGCAGTGTCTGTGCTGCCTTTTCTCCTGTCCTGTGTGTCGGGGAGGCTGGATGGAAAACAGAGATTGATTTCTTTTTTTCTTTTTTTTTTTTTTTTTCTTGTCACTTTGGCTGTTTTTGGAGATGACCTCAAGCTTGAGTTTCCTCCTTTTGCATCCATACAGAAACAAGTTTGTGGTCTGGGTCCTCTTTTCCAGCCAAGCCTTCTGTCAGGAGATGATCAAGCTGCCTCCTGATACACATCAATCCATGTTTCTCTCCAGCCTTGACTGATTGTGGCACAGATCTCTACACTCCCTCTGCTGAGCGCTGGTGCTGAAGGTGATGTGCATCAGTCCCAGCTCTTTGGCTTTAGGCAGCGTGTGGCAGATTCTCACTGCCACATGTGCTGTAGTGTCACCTTCACCATCTCACCCAGTCCACTGCTCTTCCTCTTTCCCAGTAGCTGAGGTCTTCCTGTTGATCAGGGTGCTGTGAGAGAGGAGGAAACACTTGGGAAGAGCTGGACACTTGCTTTCCCTTGAACAGCAGTGACATATGGGTGCCTCACTTCTCTGAGCTCCTGTGAAAACCCTGCACAGCAGGGTCACATCTTTCAAGATTCTTGCAAACACTTGCCTATGGCAAAAATAATCATAAGCCAGAGAAACTGAGGCACAGAAATCTTGGACATCTTCCCCCCAGTCATGCAGCAATGAGGTGCTGCCATAAATGCTGGCATCTGGCCCTTCTGCCTTCCAGTTCCTGGGTAGGAAAGAGAGGCATTCAGTGAAAGGAGATGAAGCTGCTCTGTCCTGGCTTAAATGCAAGGAAAAAAGTTGCACAGTTCCCCTGTCTGGAGGGCTTTAATGAGCCTCCTGGCACTGAGACCCTGCTCAGCCATATGAAGCCCATGCAGCAGTGGGGCAGACCAATAGAACTACACCCACTGGTATTATCCCCTCTCCCTTACCTCAGCAAATGGCAAATTGCACTATAAAAATTGGTAGTGAAGTTTGGGTTCCTGGTGACCTGAGCTGTGTTCAAGAACCATAAGGCCTCCCTAAGCTTGGAACATTGCTTTATGTTTTTGTTTTAGGCAAAAATTAATATAACTGATTTACAGGTCTTTTCTTGTAGCTTAGGTGGGACAAGGCTGATCTGTGCAACTTTAGGCAGAAAAGACCTCTAAAACATTGTCCTGGCCTGGATGCTTTTTTTTAATTTTGCTTTGGAACATACAATCCAGACAGAAAGGGAATCATCCCTGACTTCGTTTAGCTTGGAACTGGCTCTAAAATAACTTGCCACCGTTGAATTCTGCCTCCCAAAACCATACAGGACTGCAAATATATTTCTCCCTTTCCCCTGCTGCTTCTTGCTTGCCCTGTCTCCCCCACACTGTGTGACTTCAGCCAGCATTGGCATTGCCAAAGGAAGGTGAGTGCTTACTCTGTGCTGTGGATAGCAGGTCTCTCCCAAGTTGTTGGTGGGTGCTGGAACTGGGATGCTGCTTATGCTGGGCTTTGCAAGGCTGGACTTCCCTCCTTCCCTGAGCTGCTCCTACACTGCCTTTCTTCTAAATAGAGCTCTTTTCTTTCCCCTCAATGTTTCCAAACTGGATCTTTAACTCTTTCTTTTGGAGTTTTTTGACTAACTCCCAGCAACTACAGCTCTTTCCACATTTTCAGAGATGTCTTAGAGAAGTTGTGGCTGCCCCATCCCTGGAAGTGTTTAAGGCCTGGTTGGACATGGCTTGGAGCAACTTGGTCTTATGGAAAGTGTCCCTGCCAATGGCAGAGGGATGGAACGAGATGATCTTTCAGGTCATTTCCAACCCAAACCAACTTATGATACTTGAACATGGAAGTGGGAGATGCTTTACTGGGGTGGAAGCAGGTGGGGAGCTGCAGTGTTTGTCTCCTTTGCTTATTCCACTGATGAGGACAAGAGGCAGCAGTCTGCAGCTCTGAACTCTCTAACTGCTGCTTCACTGGATTTTTGAAGGAGAATGTTTTGAGAGATCAGGAGATCAAATGTCCCTTTGAAATTTGGGAATTTTCAGTCCTTGGGTTTTTTTTCTGTCTTATTCTAAAGGATCTTGCTGTGTCCCTCACCCAGTCCTGCTGTACTGCACACATGTCCTTGGATCTCCTCTTTGTAGTGGCTGAACTCATAGTTTGGTTTCAAACAGGTAAAAATATTTGGCTTCTTTGTTCCTGCAACCTCACAAAAAAGGCAGCCAGAAAAGATCCACTCTGGTGATGGGAAAAATGGGGAATAATTGCAGCCTTGTGCTGAGCCTCGGTAGACCTTGGAGGACTTTTGGGGGTGATAATAAATATATGTAAATATATGTAAATATATGACCTAGTTGGAGCAGGGGGGCTTCAGTCAGTGCTCACAGGCTCTGTGAAGTAAATATCAGAGTTCAGTCTGTCCATTGCTTCCAAGGTTATTTCTTAGCAATTAGTGCATTCCTTTGGAGTTCACTCCTATTGATGTCTTTGATATGTGTCAACCCCAGACAAACCAAGATTTCTGCCTGGGAATTTCCCTGAAGGACTGTCAGCTGGGAGCCTGTAGGTTGAGTTAAAATCCATGAGTCTGAGCTCCCAAGGAGTTGTCCTGTGAGCAATGGGTGCATCATCTGCGAGAGATGGTCCTTGCATGCTCTGTTCCCACTGTGGAAGCATCTGGGAGCTCTGCATCATTGCTGCTCTAATGAAAGACATCCCTGGACCCTCCTGGGGCTCAGATGGGCTGCGTGCTTTAGGATGATCTCAGCTGTGAGGAAATGGTGAGCCTCTCTGAGGAAGAGATGGCCATGATTCACTCAGATAGAAATAGAAAAGCCAAACAAGCAAATGGAAACTCCCTATTGACCGGGCTCCTGCAATTTAAATGGGTTTTTACTACCTATTCCAGTATTCATTTGAAAATCATATGCATTTACTCATACACACTACAATCAGATGGTTTTTAAGCCATTAAGGCCCATTGGGTCAATAACCAGCATTTTCAAAAATCTATTAAATTCCCATTTCCGTGGAAATAGAGCTTTTACAATTGATCATGGCTACTGACTCCATTAAAATAAACCCTAAATGCTATCAACTCCCCCAAGATGTAGAGCACTAAAAGACAGTTTGCCAGGCCAAATTTATCCCAGGGGAAAGTTGATGGCCCATTATGCTTAAGCAACATGAGAATTGTCATATAAGTGAGGAAGTTTATGGGACTTGCATGGATTTGTCTTCCCTGAGGGGGTGAAAAGAAGGGTTCATAGGTTGAATTGCTACTGCTAACACAAGCTCAAAACCAGACTCATGCAGGAGCTTTTTGGGAACATTTAGCTTATTTTCTGTTAAATTTCAAGTGTGCGTAGAGTTTCATTTGGCAGAAACAAATGGTGCTTTAGGGCTGAAGTGCTGTAAGAAATGCTAAATTTGTGGATCAGTTCTTGGTGGCACAGGGTTACCTGTGTTAGCTGCTCCAGCCCTCTGATCACCTCTGTGGCCTCCTCTGGGCTCACCCTGACAGGTCCGCGTTTTCCTTATGCTAGCAGCCCCAAATGCTGCAGCTCTGGGACCCCCAGCTCTGGACCCCACTCTGCAGGTCTCACAAGGGCAGAGTAGAGGGGAAGAGTCTCCTCCCTTGTCCTGCTGGCCACATTTCTTATCATGCATGGGAGACAAGACCTCTGTCAATGCTAAAACTGGAATGGAGCAGCACTGTGTCCCTGCTGAGCACTGTGGGTGGGGGGTTACAGCTCTGGCAGGCTGTAACATCATCCCCTGAGTGACCCAAAGGCCTGGGACCCATCAATGTGCCCCTTGTCCCCTCTGTTAATGGGCAGTGCTTCAGGACATACACCAAGGCTGGGGGAAGAGCAGTGCAGAAGGAAGGGGTCCCAGCCCTGGCTCCCACATCTTGGCTTGGCAGAGAGGCACGGGGGAGCTTTGTGATCCAGCTGTCCTTTCAGATTAGGGCTTTGCTGCTTGCCCTCTCTGCCAGACAGCAGCAGCTCTCAGGATGCAGGCTCGCTGCTGGCGTCAGCCCAGAGCTGCTGTGCCCCTTGGAGGAGAGGTCAGGTAGTCCCTGCTGAGCCAGAGGCCATGCTTCCCTCATTTGTCTCCCTTCATGCCTCCTTCAATCAGCTTCACTGCAGCCCTCTGCTCCCTCCCACAGCCCTGGATTTCTCTGCTGTGTGATCCTGATCCAGCACTTCTCTTCTTCCTGTTGTCATCTCCCCAAGACATCTCTTGCTGGGGATGGGGCCGTGTCTAGATGCTTCCATGAGGCCATTCATGGAAAAGACATCTCTTCCCCTCCAACAATGTTGTATGATAGTTGTGATGGGAGTGGAGGAGGCAATGTAGTGAATTGGTTCTTTCCTACCTAAGAGAGTTTGAGGCAGGTGGAGATGAGCATGTGGGGTTCTGTTCCTGGATGGAGTGTAAACATCTATCCCTAGAACAATTGTTGTGGGACTTTCCTTTTATAATGGATTCTGTGTCAGGCAGCAAGACCACTAGGGGTTATTGGTTGTTTGCCTTAGGGCTTTTTGCAGTGCAGGACTGACTCCTCCAGGAGCTCAGGAGAGAATGACTACAGGTCTATCAAATAGCCACAACCATCAGCATTCTTTTTTTTTTTTTCACTTCTTTTTTTCTTTTTTTTTTTTTTTCAAACTGAAAAGCAGCATGAACAGAATGCTGAGAATGCTGGTGTCTGAGTCCCAATGAGTATTTCTTTAAAACCTTGTTTCCTCCAAAGGTATGCTAGGGCTGGTGATACCTGAGTTCTGGTCAGGCAGTCTGCACAGACAGATGGAGATGTGCTGGGATTCCCATCACAGCCATCCCAAGAGGTCCTTGAACAGGCTGTGGTGCCCAATATATGTGCATGGCAGCAAGTAGCTGAGTGAGGCAGCCCTGCCCTCAGGGTGCAAATATCACAAACCCAGTGTTTTTCTGTGATCCGAGCATTCAATGCACATGTGCACCCCACTGGCACTGCTGTCCTGAGGGTCCCCACCATGCTGTGAGAGCACAGCTGGGGGTTAACCTCTCCTGAGGCTTATTCTAGTGTACTCAGCACAAGTGGGGGAGTGTCCTCAGTTCAGGCCCCAAAAAACACGAGTACCACATGCAACCAGCCTTAAAATTGGTTTCTGCCCTCTTGCCCTGCATGTAAGCTGTTAACAAAGCTGTAACAAATCCAGAGAGGAAAGCAGCATGTGGCAGAAAAGTGAACAGTCTCTGGGCAGACTGATAGGGAGAAATTAACACAGCTTTCCTAAAGTCAGGTGTCCTGTTGTGATGGCAAAGACAACTCCTTGATGCCTGACTGTGGCTTTGCTCTATGTTAAGGAGAACCTTGAATGTATAGAAGCCAACTGTGCTGATTGTGGAAGTCCTGTCAAATGTCTCTGAGTCAAGACTAGAGGGGCTTTCTCCAAGGGATATATTACTACAATGAGAGATTTGCTATTGACCTCCAGACCAAGATGATAAGGCCAGCTAAGCAATAACTGAGTCATTTAAGCTCTGAGTCATCAGAACTGCATTCTTTTGGGTGACTTCAACTACCCAGGTGTTTGTTGGAAGAATGATACCGCAGCTCACAGATCATCCATGAAGTTCCTGGAGTGTGTAGAGGGCTGCTCCTCACACAAGTGTTGTATGTGCCAACCAGGAATGAGGCACTGCTGGTCTGGAACTCACAAACCAGTAACACCTGGCTTGTAATAGCTCACATAGTGGTAGTCTTGCCTGCAGTGATCACAGTATTGTGGATTTTAGATCCTGCTGTGGTGCTGGTGGCTAAGACAAAGGTTTTAGATTGTTGAAGAGTAAATTGTAGTTTGCTCAAACTCAGTTGGGAGGGATTCACTTCAATACAGGCTAAAGAATGAGTGCTAGGAGTTTTCAAGAAGGCTCTGCTAGAACCACAAAAACAGTTCACCCCCTTTAAAGGTAAGAGAACTGGGTGGGAACAGGTTTTTAGAATGAGGACAACCCAATTAGCCTGTCTCATTGTGATCCTTCTTTTTTCCTCTCAGACATCTCTGTATATACGATATCAACTCTTTTTCAGTCATGTGTCCTGTGGTCAGTCCTTCTGGATCCAAGGTGGCATTTCCCCTGCAAATGTGTTACATCCACTGAGTTTTTTTAGTCTATAAATGTTTGTATTTCTCCACTGAGTTTTTTTAGTCTATAAATGTTTGTATTTCTGCACTCTTTCCTTTTGCTTTTTGCCCCCTGCTCTATATTCCTACATCCCACACCTCTGGAGTTGGGACTTGCTCCCTCCCCAGTGGTCCATCTTCTACCCAGTCCCACTGACACTTCAGCCCCTATCCATCTACTGCCACCTTTTTTATTTGTTGTCTTTATCTTGAGCTCTGCTCCATACCATGTGTTTAAACTTGGATAAAGTGGGGACCATACTGTAGTTTTGTCCAGGGATGCATATCAATTATACTGAGCTTCAGCTCCTCAGCAGATCTCTTCTTCCTTCTTTTTTCCTTATTTTTAAAAAGATCTTTTACTCTTTGTTTTCACTTGATTTCAGGGAATTCCATTTCACCCCATTTTCCCTGACAGCTCTGATGCAGCAGTGTCTGCTGGTCAGTCCTTCAGTTCTTCATTCAAGACCTGTGTTCATTCCCCCATTTAAGTTGATCTGAATCAACTTGTTACAAGTTCAGGCCAAATTTTCTTTCTCTTATCTGCTCTTTCATAATTTCTGCACTGCTTACCAAAGCTGGGTCTAAAGTAGCATTGCCTTTGGCTGATTCAGTGATGATTTAGTGAATAACTTTTTAGCCAATGCTTCCAGGAATATCTGGGCCATGCCATTGTTAGCAGCACGTTTTTTCAGCCTGCCTCGGGGCAAAATGCCCTGCAGGCTTTCTGGTCTAACTAATGTTAATATCTTTCTTTCCCCAACTTGACCTCAAGAAGTTGTGTACTACCCTCTGATATAACAGAGCTGTGTGCTAGCAATCATCAGCCTTCTGGCTCCCTTTCCCTCCTAAATCTATGTGGAAAGATCACAGCCTTGAACTACAATGTGTCATTTTGATCCCATCTGCAGCTTTTGTCAGTGATGCTCTCTGACCCTGCCACTGCTTCAGTCCCATGCTCACACACGGAGATGGAGAGTTAACTCTGAATTCAACAGGAGTTGCTCATACATAAGAGAACCTCCTGATCATGGAGGATCCTGTTTTTTCTCTCACTCTCTTTGGCATCTTGACACTCAGCCTCCCGTGCAAAACTTAAACTGTCCTGCCAGTGATGGCTACTTCCTAGGCTTCCTTCCTTCTACTTGTGCTGTCAGTGCCTCAGAGGTGGATTTTTCCAGGCATGTCCAAGAACTGTGTGATGTCCTCATCTCTTGTGGACTCAAATGCTCTTTGGCTGGAGTCCAGCACCCAGTGAAGTTGATGAAAAGCTCCTGAGCACTACAGAGGGTATTATTCCACCAGTGTTGTGCTTCCTGTGATCCCAGGGGAATGTCTGGCTCTTTCTCAGCCTTCCCTTCCCATCTTGCATGTGTTTTGTGTCTGGCTGTGTTACCAAAGCCTGTCCAGATGAGAGTCATTGGGATGTTGCTGCCTTGTCAAGTTGTCATGATGCTGGCAGAGAATGTTTGTGGCGTACCAGCAGATGCTGGACTGGAGTCAGTGCTCCCAGATGTGGTCATGGGGATGTAAATAGTCTTAGCAAGTACAGAAGGACTTAGAAACACAGCATCCCCCCAGCTGCATCAATGCCAGAAATTTTGGGGCAGATAAAGCCAGTGTGAGGCAGCTGCAGTGACAAGAATGGCTGTCAGCCTTGTCTGGAAGCCGACCAAGTAACTAATCTAGGCTTATCTCCTGAGGCAAGGTGCACTGTGTTTATGCTGTGGTGGTGGGCTTTGCCTGCCTGTGGTAGGGAGAAAGGGAGGCAAGGCTGAGATGTGATGAGAACAGGGTTGAGGGTTCCCAAATTCTAGCAAGGGTGATTCATTTGTGCAAACAGAGAGCCCAGGCGTGGATGCCCACCTGTGTAGATCCCCTGCTGAAGATTCACCATGAAGAGAAGTCCTTTGGTAAGCCAAAATGGAAGATAACCACTTTGGCTCACCATCGGGAGGAACATCTCCCTTCACGGATGAATTTAGAGTCTGCTCTCCCAAAATGTTCACATCATCTGGATCAGCACCTGTCTTCATGGACTGAGCTGTGACTCAGAGACAAGGTTGCTGTGTTTGTCATTAACCCTTTGCAGTCTTGGAGAAATGTGTTACCCACACACTGAAAATGTTATTGGCAGATTTGTGCTCATTTCTGGGAAGTCTGAGGGATTCCTCATTTGTCAAGCAGAGGTTTGGGGAAAAAGGAGCCTCTGCTTAGAGGAAGTAGGAAGAGAAATTTCCTTGCAGTGGTTGAAAGACATAAAAGCAGAGCCAGGAATCCCCTGTGACTTCTTCAGGCTGGATGGTTAGCTTGAGCTGGCTGAGTCTCAAGTATTTTCCAGTTGTCCTTGGAGGGCACTTGGATGGTGTCCACCCATCCCCACTCCCACATCCCCTCTGAAAGGTCTACAGGGAAAAGACTCCTATTTTTGAATTGCAGTGGAATTCCTGTGGCATTACGTTTGCAGTACCCAGAAAATTTGATTTGATTTATGGTACTGCAGGGGATATGTGTTGGCCTTGCTTTTCATTTGGAGGTGCCATCTTTTGTGTCTTGCTCGTCGTGGCCACTTTGTGGCCCCAAGGTTTCCTGTTATGGTGTAGCTGTCACTAAAAAGTGCCACTCTTGCCCCTCTTCTCCCATTTCAGGCTTGTTTTACAGCTTGACAGTGTTTTCTGCTGTCTTATGGATTAGCAGATCCTCTCCTCTCTCCCACCTGCCCACCAGCAATGGTCCTGTTGTTGCTTCCAGAAGTTTGAGCTGGAAAACTTGCAACAGCTCTGTCTCTCCTGGGTATGTCAAGTCTTCTCCTTTGACCAAGCCAGCTCAGAGCCTGACTTACAACCAACTTAAATTGGTAGAATGGTGCTGTCTCCCCCATGGTCAGGACAAAACTTTCCAAGGAAAAGCATGAAAAAAGAATGTGAGTTCTCCAGGGAGGTCTGGGATCATGGATGGAGTGTGATTTTTCAACTGCTCAGAAAGGAAGCTTCTTTAGACTTACATAAGGTAAGGTCTAGTGCCGTAAGAGTTTACCATGCAAGTCTACAGTTGTTTGATGACTTTCTCCTTTGGTATGATGGGGTGACACAGGGAAGATGGAGACTCCAAGAAGACAGTTGTCAGGAAGGACTGGCCACAATTGGGAATGTGAGAAATTCAGATTAGACATCAGGAATTTTTTTTTACTTGAGAATGCTAAAGCACTAGAGTAAGTTGCCAAGAAAGGTTGGGAGAATTCTGTCCTTGTGGCTGTTTAGGCCCCAGCTGGACATGGCCTTGAACACCACAATCTAATTAGACCTGTTTTTGAACAAGGGGGTCAGTGCCTGGGAAATGGCCTGTGGAGATCCTCTTGATCTGCAGTGGAGTATTTGATTCTACTGTTCTGTGGTGACAGTCATTGAAGATTCTCCATTTTCTTTTCCTTTATTCAGCAGCAAGAAGCACCACAGGATGACAGCCCCTTGTTATGTCCCATGCAAGTAAAACAGGATGCAGTGTGGTGCCTTAATGCCACGTCATCAGTGTCATTGAGCAGAACTTGGAGCCAATATCACCTGTTGTAAGAGAGTCCATAATTTCTGGCTCATCCCTTCAAATACCATCATTTTGGATGGTGTTCATTCCTGTATTCATGTCTAATAATGTCACTCCATAGCCCTCCCATCCCTAATCTCTCTCTACTGTTGCACCTACTCTTCTTGCAAGCTCCACTCTGCCAGGGCTGCAAGTGTTCCCTAGCTTCAGGTGGTGTCACTACACAGCTGGCTGCTCCTGGATACCCTTGGAAAAACATTGACTTGGAGTCTGGCAAACCTCATGTCCCATCTCTATCTCTTTTGTCCTCTACCCTATTCTTTGGGGTTAGTTTGTGTTTTGGTCCTCAGCTGACAGTTGTGCCTTCATGTATTCTCCTGTCCTTCCTTCGTGCTTCCATGTTGGATTGCAGTGCCCATCCTGCTGTAAATACCATCTAGTTTGGAATACTCTAGTCTTGTAGGTATTGGAAAACTATTTGGGAAGCAGAGGAGATGCTGTCATTTAGTCTGTTTGTGGAGACCAAAGGCTGCTCTGCCTTTGCCTCAGTGAAAATCACAGAAGCACTGAAGGACATGGTGAGCATAACTTTGGCAGAAGCAGAAGGTTCAGGTGCCAGTTGGACACTCCTCGTCTACCTTAAGGATGCCAGCAGGAAATGTAGTTTGAGGGGAATTGAAGTTGCCCATTCTAGAATTGTTCTGCTCACATCTTCAGGGACATTAGCAGGATATTTGTGTTTTCTGTGCCATAGGGGTTGAAATTAGGGTCATTTCTTCTCCTTGCCTATCCAACCTATTTGAGCAGCTCTCAGTGCTGGAGCTGTTCCCCCTAACCCTTACACATCCCTGAACCATCCAGATCTCTCAATGGAGGAAATTGCAGTTATTTATAATTAAGCCTTGACAAAAAATGTTGCTAATGTCAAGGGAATGGCAGGCAGCAGCCAGAAAAACATCATGTCTTCAGAAGAGGGGCTGCAGGAATATCCCTCTGAATAGGGCTGACGTCGGCTCTTGGAATTTGGACAGCCTGGAAGGCTTTGGGGCTATTTTTCCAAGATATCATAGGTCAGGAATTGATGCTATTTTAAAGTCTGTGTCCTCCGAGCAGCTCTGGTGAGTGAAGGAGACTTTCCCTCCCTCTCCTTGTGCTCTATTTCTATGAAATTTTTGCTTCTATTCCTTCCGAGTCATGCCACAAGTATGTCCTTCAGGTTTGTTTATTCTCCTCACTATCTGCTGCTCGCGGCCTGCTCCCGTCTTGGTTGGGTTGAAGGGATGGCGTCAGCGTGGCGCGTGTCTGGGATGCTCAGGCGAGACATCACACAGAAAGGATCGAGTTCTCCTAATTTGTCCTTTCCGGCTGGGAGAGTTTTCTCTCCACAAGCTGATGTGGCTGGGGAAAGTGTTCTGGGAATGCTACTTTGTGGTGGGAGATCTCAGGGCCTGGTGAAGACAAGCTGGTCATCTCATCTCACCACATAGTCCAGCCAACATTTTTCTGAAGTAACTGAATCTTCAGAGCTCCTGGGAAGATGTGTAAGATGCCTTCAGCCTGGGATGGTCTTCTGGGACTGACTGGTAGGAGAGAGGCAGTTAGAAGACCCTGATTACCTGACACCTCCCAAGTCAGCAGTGGCTTTTGAAACCCCCTGCTCTTTCAGGTCCAGGGAAATAGCCCTTGGGCTTACCCAGCTCTGTTCCACATGCTACCCTGCTCTAGTTTATTTCTGTAATCCTTTTATTTTTTAAAATTTTTTCCTCCTTGTCTTCAATTTATTGTAGCAACCTCTCTTTTTCTGAAGAAGCCTGTTGGTGCAACAGCTTGACTAGGGATCTTGCCATGTCAGAATATTTGCACGTCTCACTGGTTTCTTTTCTCAGTTCACATCACAGATGAGAATGTGCCTTCTGTCCATCACCCCATGTGGTGAGAAATGCCCTAATGGACATCACTGCTAATGGACACCACCTGAAGCAGCTTGTTCAAGCAGAGCTGGTGTTCCTTCTTGGTGAGCCCAGTGTAAAGAAACTATTGTGCTCTGCTCATAATCTATCCATGCAGCTCAAAGATGCCAATTGCTCCTGGGAGCATGAGAATAAGTGAAATGCTTTCTGCCACCTTCATGTTGCTGTTGGCCTCATGATGCAGGTTTAGTCATCCTTATGACTTATTTCCACAATGGTGTGTTTCCATCATCATTCCACAGTGATGTATTTAAAGCCTTTCTATGAGTTGTTTTTTTTTTTTTTTTCTTGCTCAGAATCTCTTAAATGAATGGCTTTACAAACTGTGGGTCAGGGTCTTCAAATGTTGAAGACTTAGAGACAAGTCATAGAAATGTGGAGTCAGTGTCTGCTACCTGTCCCAGTCCTGTCTCAGCCTGTGAGGTTAATGACACAAATGGTGGAAATGGCAGTACTTGATTATAGAATCATAGAATATATCCAGAGATGTAAGGGACCCACAAGGATCATTGAAGTTCATTCGAAAGGGTGCCTGGCATTTGCATCACGCTCCAAGGCCTTGTAATTCTATTGCTATTGGAATTATTATTGTTGATATTAGGTTAGACCTTGATTGTTTTGCATTGCTGAGTATATGAACTCCCTAAAGTCCCACCAATGATGGGACTATTGGTGTTCTGGTGAATGTCTTTTGACCTGTGCACAAACACACAGAGAGAAGAGTGCAACCTAAATGCTGGATTTTTTTTTTTTTTTTTTTAATTTTTTATCTCCAAGTGCTGAGATATGCCACATTGTGAGGTTTACTTCATGGACACTCTGGCATAGCCATGGGTATTACTGCTCTACTTCAGTGCCCAGTGCCTACCCACCTCTCCTAGCCCATTACCTTCCTATGGCCTTTAGAAATGGATGTATTGGATATCCCATTCCACTGTTTTTTCTGCTCCTGCAAGTCTTTATTCCCAGCTCTGAAGATGGGAGGAGAGACAGCCAGCAGTGTTGTCAGGAGATTTTCCCCATTAAACTTGCCCTACCATGAATCTGGCTCCAGAGATTACCCTCTCCCCACTAATCTTATTTTATCTTGTTTTTTCCCCTGCTGGCTCCTGCAGACATCCCAGATCTTCTCTGAAAGATTCAGATCATGAGCAGAGAGACAGATTGATGTGAAGAGGGCCTTGCTCAGTGCTGGGAGACCCAGGCAGAGTCTTCTCCTAGGTCCATTTTGAGAAGAGCTGCAAGTTTTATTTTGTTTTGTTTTGGGTTTGTTCTTTTTTTTTTTTTTTTAGCAAATTCCAAAGCACTTTTTGCTCATGTTCTTCCTTGTGCAATTCCCTGGGATGTATCTTGAGGAGAGATGTGCCTGTGCACTGCCAGGACACCCTTGGTTTTGCCACGTACTGCTATGTGCATACTGATTTTCCTGGGGAAAAGGATGGAATGAAAGTCCAAATAGACTAGAGAAGCTGGAGAAGAGAATTCTCAGCCCCAGCTGACAAACCATCTCTGCTCCCAACAGTAAGGTTTGATGTCCATTCCTATTTTGCCCCATATTACGGGCAACCCCTGAAAAAACCTTGTCAGAAGCAGTTGGAGTTCTGGGTTCATTCTTCTCTCCCTCCACCTCAAATTCTGCTTTTCTGATGCCAAACCCCTCTCTTTTCCCTAGCAGGACCTACCTCTTAATTTCATTCCTTCTCTCATTTTTTTCTCCTCAGGGTTTATTCCCTATTATCCTATTTTGTGGAGCTTCCTTTGTCCCCATGGTTGTAAAACCTTTTCTGAGAGCAGAACTTGACAACAAAGCTACTGTAATTAGCAAAGCTTCTTCAGGCTTGAGTGCCTTCCACCCCCACCCAAACCCCTCACTAGTGACCCTGCACCTTACAGAGCAGAGTTTGCAGTATCATGGGACATCCTGTTGAAATGCTGAATTTTTGTGCTTTAAAATGTTCTTGATTTCAGAGTTCAGGATGTCTCCAGGTCTGCTGCACTCTGTATGATGTCTATGGATGACTCCTGCTTTTCCTCCTCACTCTGTTGGAGTGTGTGCTGACTATTTCCTCTCTTTTGTCCTTGCAGGGCATACATGAGTGTGAAAGAGCTGAAGGAGGCTTTGCAGCTGAACAGCACTCATTTTCTCAATGTTTACTTTGCCACTTCGGTGAGAGAAGAGTTGGCTGGTGCTGCCACTTGGCCGTGGGATAAAGAGGCTCTCAGTCACCTGGGTAAGTAACTTACCCCGTTCCCAGGGTCTCAGAATTATTGGTTTTCCTCTCTCTTCCTTGACTTGGCAAAAGGAGGTAGATGTGCTGTGCCTCAACATTGTGGATGTATGATAAGAAGGTCACAATAACAGGGTTTGGGTATTCCAACAGCTGCTGCTGTAAGGAAAAGAGCTGCCTGTTCCCTGAATCCACATGGGTAAGATGGTGAGGTTACACAATGATAAGGGACTTCAACATTGTTATGAAAAACTTTTGATGGTGAAGGAAGTGAGGCAGTGGGACTACAGGTTTACCATAAGTAAAGTAAAATAAATCAAGTAAGTAAATAAGTAAAATAAGTAAGCTCTGGAGAGAATTCTAAACTCACATTTGGTTTCTCCTGGACCTTCCGGTCTATCTTTTAGGATTCTGGAGACAGTGAACTTACTCTGCAGCACGTAATGACAAATACAAATCAGGAGCATCAGTGTTTTCAGAGCTGAGATGGCAGATTTCAGCAGCTCCAGGGCTGCCCAGGCAGCAGCCAGAACTGGCCACTTCTGAATCCAGCTGCAAGTGTGAGGCTGTTTTGGTTGTTTTGCTGCCTGCTGGGGGCAAGGTTCTCGTTGGTCTCAGAGGATTCAGGTCAGACCCTTAAGGTCATCAGTCCTCGTAGGCAGCAAAACAGCCAAAATGGCAACTGGTTCACTAGAATGCGGTTGTTTTGTGCATTTTCTGCTATTTCTGTTGTTTCTCTTTTTCCTGCCTCTCCTACCACTTCTTCAGTGCTGGAATTTTCTGGCAAAGCCCTTTACACTTTGCAGTCTAAGTGTCTAAAGTGTTTCTCAATAAGTAACTGGAAATAATTACTCCTGACACCTGCACAGCCGACCTAGACCTTCTGCTTTTACAAGTGCGTGATGTTCAACCCTTAAAAGTTTTACACTGCTATTAAAGACCTGTTTCAAAGTTCCTTTTTGCCAGTTTCCCCTCCCTCAATGAGTTTCAGGGCTGTTTTTTCAATAACATATTGCTCCAGCTGCTTGTTGAGGAAGGCAAATCTCCATGAAATTTATTCTCTCAGCTTCCAGAAATCATTTCCAAGGCTCAGCTTGACAATCATCTGACTGCAGCAAGTGCTTCAGCCACACAAGTTCCCCTCAGACCCCTCCCAATGGCTTACAAGCAGTTGCACAGAGAGGTAATTGGGATGAGTGGTCTCATCAAAAGCTTGCATTTAGCTCATCTCTGTGCTTGTGTCCAGCCAGGGGCTTGAGAAATGGCACCATCTGGAAATGTTGGGTCAGGGTTTTAGCGTGGAGGTTCAGGGGAGAAGGAGTGTTGTCTTGACTCTGGTGCCAGAGCTGTGAAGTGTGAAGCTGGATCTGAACTTCTTTGACTCTCTGGCACAGAGTGAAGACTTTGGTTCAAGACTCTCCTTGGTTTTAGATTTAATGAGCTCTGGAGGGCGGGTGGTGGACTCTGTTCTCGGCAAACAGTGAGCTTCACTGCATCATTGTTTGCCTTGTACCATGTACATTATTGTCCCTCACAGAAGAAACATAGGGCTGAGGAGGCTGTGAATATGTGGCATCTGAGAAAAAACTCTCACAAGAGGCTACTGAAGAGTCTGAGTAGATATGAAAGTAAAGCAGTGAGTAAAGAGAAAGAAAAACCTTGGAAGGAGTTAATGGCAGTTTGAGAAAAATTCCTGAGCTTAAGGACCTAGCTGTGGCTGGGGTTAGAGACAGGTCTATACATAAGAGAGGAGTCTGTCTCAAAAAACAGACAGACTCCTTTCCTTGTGCTAAACCTTGCTAATCTGCTGTCTATACTGACCTTAAAATATTAGGGTCAGCACACAACACCTGAACCCCTCATGCCAGTGTCTGTTCCCACAGAGCAGAAATGCCATGCTGATTTTTCCCTGCATGCATACAGACCCTCCATGCTTTAATTCTCTGCATTAATCAAATTGGTTCCTTGACTTCTCTGAGAGAATACCTCTGAACTGGACTTTCTTAGATGTTTTCAGGAGAAGTATCATGAGACTTTTTCTTCTCCAGCTGCCTTCCCTTCTTCTTTTTTGATACTTTTCCTCAGCCTAAAGATCACTATTGTTCTCCATCAGTTCTTTTCTAGAAGTTGTTTAATCTGCCATTTGTATTTTGATCTCCTTATAAACCATTTTTTAATTATCTTTGAGTATGTTTTTCAAGAGGGTCCTCCTCACCTTCTTGTTGGTGTCATCACCTTCTGGAAGTCTTCACTGAACTTTGTTTTTCATCCCCTTCTCTTCACAATGCTTCTTTGGGGCTACCAGAAATTGCATGACCATTCATACGCTGGTTACCTTCTGTACTGTTGGTCTCCCCCAGACTTTTTTTCTGATGAAATTTAATTTTCAGGCACTCTTTGTGAAGGCTTGGAGATAGTTTACCAGTAATAAGGCCAACAGCAACTACTTTCAGTGAAGCATAAAAGACAATTACTGGCTTAGAGAGGCTGAAGTGGTCTATGAAGTTTCTCTAGACTGTGTTACAGCTGCTGTCAGCCAGCAGCAGAGGTAGAAGGTCTCGGGTCTGTTTGCACCACTCCCTGTGACTATACTGTCTGTCTCAGTCTTTCCACCATAATCACAGTGAGTTCCTCACAAATTCAGATTTCTTGAAGTCTGGAATGAGTTTTCTGAGAACTTAGAAGTAAATCTTTTTAACTACAAAGCAGAAGGAGTTGAAGAACTTTCTTTCAATAAAAACTCTTAGCTTTTTGTGGTGGAAAGCCTTGTTCAAAACCCCAGTAATGTAATAATGCAGATGCTTTAAACTTCATGTGTAGCTTGCATGTGAACTGTATAAACGTGGTTGAAAGGCAAGGGAATTGTGGACATTTGATGTTATAAATACTTTCTGTAGTTATATAAGCTGAGGCCAGCTCATATATCTGGCAGAGGTCAGTGGATCCTGAAGGAGGGCCAGCCCTTCCATCTGAGGTACCTTAGGCAATGGCCATCTTCCTGTCTGACTAACTGTCATGCATTTGTTCTATTAATTGCTCTGACTCAGTGTTTGGGGAAGACTGCCTCTGCAATGCAGGTTCAGCCTTGTGGTTTAGTGTTTAAAGGTCCTGTGGTTACTTGGGAATGTCCTCTGGGACAGCCCTGACCTAGGAACAGGTTGGCTTCTTTGGGACTGGCATGGGCAGGAGTCCTTCAGCATTGCCATTGATCCTGGCTAGCAGCAGAGAATGTCCTGGGAGCCAGAGCTTCCAGGGCTGTGTGAGTAAAGGAGAAGCATGGTCTACACCAGCAGAAATCTGGTGGGGTGGGCATCTCTTGTTGATCAGAGTTAGGGTTTGGCTTTGGGGACATTACCAGGTCTGCAGCTGGTAGGTCTAGCCTGGACAAGGTGTTGTGTGGCTAGACCTTAATCCTTCCAGCTGTCTGGGCTTGGTTGGGTGAGCAAGTCCAAAGAAATCTCTGGTTCAGCTGCCTTGGAGTGCTGTAGTCCCTTGATATCACAGGGACATGGGAGTTTTTAGCTTTGTTGTGTAAGTTCTGACCTTGTGAACCTCCTTGAGCTGGTTCTCAGACACTGAAAGTCCAATTTAGCCCGTTGCCCAGGGCAGGAGGAGGCAGGGGTGAGAAGGGAATGCCTGATCTGCTGTGGAGAGAGAGAGGAGGGTGTTACTGTTGGGATGTTATGAACATCTTGTCTTCACAGCCAGAATCCTGCAGAGGGGAAATAGAACTTCCTGGTCCAAAGCTGGGAGCACTCCCAACTCATCAGGGAGCAGTGGGGACAGGGAATGAAGGGACAGGGATGTTCTGGAAGGCAGAGTTCTTAGGCTGTTTCTAATTCTGCTATTTAATTAGTTGTTAAAATGAGTACTAAAAATATGATCGTCCTTGTGGAGTGTGGAGGAGGAATGGAATGGGGGAAGCCAGCAGAGAGGAGGGGAGGGGACAGGGACCCTGGCCCTGGCATCCCTCACTTGTGACAATTTTCTCCCTCCCTGTACTGGAATCCCATTTATTTCACCACATGGGAAGAACACTGGATTTCTGCAGGGAGGAGGGCTAGGCTGCTTGGTCCCAGGGTGCCCTGTGCCCCTGGTGCTTAGCCCCTTTCCCTGTGGTTACTGCTGCAGGATGCATGCAGGGCTTTCATGTCTCATTTACTTGTTTATGAACACTATTTTCTTTCTGTGTGCGCATTCCTCCTTTCAGACCTTTGGGCAAGCAGCCCCCCTGCCTTGCTCAGGCATGGGTTTGGCTGTAGAGATGCCTTTTCTTTCTATTCTCTCTTCTCTCATGCCCTGTTTGATTGAAATGAGAAGCAGCTTTTCTTTTATGCGCCCACTGGGTTTCCCATCAATGGGATGCCCTTCACTATCTATAGCATTTACTGGGCTGGTAATTGAGAGGGTGATGGCTTCCAGAAACCTAAGAGTTGACAGGACAGAACATGAAGGTCCCAAGAGGATTTTTCAGCCCCTATGCCTTCTTGTGACCCATCTCCAGGCAACTGAAGGGTCAAGAGCTGACTGATGGGATGCAAAGTCCTTTGCTGTCTTGTCTCACAGCTAGGAAAAAAGGGAATGCAGCTACTTTGTGACACATCCTTTGCCTCAAGTCTGGGCAGAAGATCCTCACTGTGGGAAGGAAGAGCAATAAACAAGAATTTTGAGCTAAGAAATGGTGCCACTTGACAGGTCAGTGGTGTCTCTCAGCCCTTCCATGGGCCACACACGCAGGATGTTCCACAGAAGATGCCACTGTCATTTTTTCACTGCTTATTGGAAGGGCTTGGGAGAATTGCTCAGGGCATCTCTGAAGGTCCCTTTCCAGCCCTCTGCTCAGTGTTCACCCAGCATGGCTCCCCCATAGGAATCACAGTCACATTGTCTTGCCAGGGACACAGTGATCTGAAGAAAACCCTCTCTTGGAAGGAATGCCCTGTACTCGAAGACATGAGGTAGTCGGTAGTGCACGGAGCTGATCCAGGAGCAGATTTCAAGCAGTCTGTGTGGCTGGAGACAGGATCACACTGTGGCCACCTGCCAGCTCTAGCTTTGCTGGCAGGGCAGTGATCATCAGCAGAGATGCAGTAGCAGAGGCTGTGCTGTGAGGTAGCTGGCACAGAAAATCCTCCAGGGCCCTGCAAAGGAGGGAGCAAGCTGTGCTGGAGCCAAGTATTCACCACACGGCCATCCAAGCTGTCTGGGTTAAAAGTAGTTGTGTAAAAACAGCCTCCCGAGACATGAAGGAGTTGAGTGGAGTCAGCCTGGGCACATGCTGGGGTCTGCTTTTAGCACCCCTGCCTTGTTGATATTTCCCAGCCCTTGCTGTTCCACTGTAAGGCAGCATGGAAAAGTGGATGTAGTTAAAAATGAGAAGAGAGAAAGAAAGGGGGGAAATGGCCAGAAAAACCCCATAACAGTGAGAAAAATGGGGACATTCCAAAGAAATTTTCATCTGGACAAAATAAAGGAGGCAAATAAAAGGAGGGCAGTGAAGCAAATTTTATTTGTTCTTGAGCACCTTCTGTGGACAGTTTCCTATCAGATGTGGCACAGAGCCATTGGTGTTGGGTGGGCATCCCAGGTCAGGAGCTGGAGATGCTGGCAGTGAGCAAAGGGAAGGCTCTGCTCCACCTGGCTTTTGTCAGTATCCTTGGTCCTTGTTCTTCCCGTCACAGATGGGCTCACAGGAAAGAAAAAACCACTTGCTCTGCAGCCATAGGTCACTTTAGGGCAGGATGATCATGGGTTCTGTTCAGTTCCATGGTGTTGCTATCAGTATGAGGTTGCAGCTCTGGGGCAGTTCCTGGGGGACTTGGTCTGTGCCCATATTCCAACAACTTTGACAGCTGAACCTGCACTAAACTGACTTGGAGACAAACTGCCCCTGTGTGTCCCCTTGAGTCAGGAGTTGGGGTACCCCAGTGAAGAGGAGTAGGTTTGTGATAGTTTGTGACTGTCTTGTTGGGTTCATTTGCACCTTGTTCACATGCAGATCCCTCTGAAGGGGAGGAAGAGATCTTCAGAAGCTGTGTCTTGGGAAATCCCACTCTAAAATACACTGGATTTGCATCAGGTTTGTGGTAAAAACTTAGTGGATTTCAGCAGTACCTCGTGAGACTTTTAGTTTATCCATCAGAATCTGATTTGGAGGTTGAAACAATAGGTCATGGGTGGTCAGAGGTAGTGCATTTGAATCTCATTGTGGATTTGTGCTGAAGCTGGCTTCTAATTGGCATAGCTGAGTGTGTCAGGACTTTGCCCAGCACCTCATTGTCCTCATCTGCCATGGGAGCTGGCCTGCCATAGACACCTGTCTAAGTCAGGGAAGGACTTGTGTCTTCTGGTTCAAAAGATGATCCCTGTAAAGTCACATCATGGCCTGATTTGGTGCTCTGGCTCCAAACCTCCTTTGGAGTTGTGTGATCCAAAGCTGAATTACAACTGTGCAGAGAGATGCAGAGGACAAACAGTAACTGAAATGACTGAAGATGTTGACGAGGGAATTAAATGGTAGGAGGTGAAGAAAAATCACCCACCCTGTTTCAATCCCAGGGGGCAAAGGATCCTCCTCCTATCCTGTAAAATGCTGAGTATGCCATGTTTGGGTCTCCATCTGGCCCCTCATCTGTTGCCTGGAAGCACAATGAGAGTTTTGCCTCTCATAGGTGAGTAATGACAGATGTCCACTGTCCCTTTCTTGGAATGATACTCTTTGTACTTGCAATTCCAGGTGGAGTTGTCCTCAATCCTGCTTACTACGGCATGCATGGCCACACTAACACCATGATCCATGAAGTGGGACATGTCCTGGGGCTGTACCATGTCTTTAAAGGAGTGAGTGAGCGGGAATCTTGTGACGATCCCTGCAGGGAGACCACTCCATCCATGGAGACAGGAGACCTGTGTGCTGACACTGCCCCCACCCCAAAGAGTAAACTCTGTCGGGACCCAGACCCTACCAATGACACCTGTGGGCAGACGCATTTCACGGGGACACCCTTCAACAACTACATGAGTTACACAGGTAATGAGTAACCCTTGTTGGGAGCCACAAAGGATCATCTTCCTTAAAACTTGGGTTTCCCTCCCTTCTATTTCCATTAGTAGTACCTTACCTCATTCCCTAACCAACAGGGTCCCTCCTGGTGTATTGGGATGTGTCAGATAGTGCTTGCAGTGGCTGTTGAACCACTTCCTTTCCTCAGGCTATTTCCATCCATCCCTGTCTTTCTGCCAGTGGGTCCCTGGATATGCACCGAGGCTGCTCTTGTTTGTGTGTACCTCTCTTCTCCAGTCCTGAAGCTGCTATCATTATTAATAATATTATTATTGTTGCTGTTGATTACTGACCTCCTGAACCCTTGTGGCTTTGTTCCCAAAGGCATGCCGCAGGGCATGCCATGCCATGCCAGGAGGACCGAAGCCGGAGGAGCAATTCCCTGCCCTAGCCTGACCCTCCCGCGGTGCCGTGCGGGCGGCGCCATTGCCCGTGTGGGTGCCGCCATTGCCCAGGTGTCGGCGCTGGTGCTGGGCAGGTGCAGGGACGTGGAGCTGCTGAGGCACTGCCATCTTGTGGCTTTGGGGACACACGACACCGGAGAGTGCCGGCAGCCGAGCCACACTGCACGCTGGTGCTCCCAGCCCTCCCTAAGTCCCCGCAGAAGTTTGGCCAGGGGGAGGGGTGCATGCTGCTGTGCCCTGACCCTCAGGCCGGCCTCTCTTCTCCCCCAGATGATGAGTGCACCAACAGCTTCACCCCCAACCAGGTGGCCCGGATGCACTGCTACCTGGACCTGGTGTACCAGCGCTGGGGCCACAGCAAGAAGCCGGCACCCATCCCGATCCCCCCCATGATCACGGGGCAGACGCAGGACTCCCTCAGCATCTTCTGGCTGCCTCCCATCAGCGGTGCCATCCACGAGAGGTGAGGGAGCTGTGCTCGCCGTGCTCCTGGCCTTGCACAGGAGCTTGCTGGAAGGGACAAGGGATCTCTGTGAGATGGACCCCCAGTCCCCTTCCTGCCCTGGTGGTCTCCAGCAGAGCTCTCAGGCACGAGAGCCAGTCTGTTGCAATGGCCCCTAGCACATGGGCTCTCCTGCAAGCTTCCCGTTCTCGGGGTGCTCGGAGGGAAAGCCAAAGAGCATCAGGAGGCAAAGCCAGCTCTTAAACCCCAGGGTACAATCAGGGAATGAAAAATGAGCTTCATTTAGCACTTATTGTATAAAGTAGCTATTTACCAGGAGGAAATGCAGCCTTGTGGTTAAGGCAGGGAGCTCGAACCACAAGAGCTGGATTTCGTTCCCAGCGCTGTCATGGACTTGCAAAGCAGCTAACTGGGGGTAAGTCAGGAAACTTTTCAAGCCAGAGAAATTATGCCAAGGAGCTAGAGTTGTTTGGCTGGTGAGCAGTGCAAGACCGTGAGTGTTGGGTGGATATGCCTTCTCCCCTCTAAGGGAGCCACCAAGACCTGGATACACTACTGGTGTCTCTATTCAGCAGCCTCTCTTACTGAAATATTTCAGCTTACACCAGGTTTTAGGTGGTGATACTTTAGTTTGGTTGTTTGTTTTTTTTTTGCTTATGAGATCATGAGCACATACGTAAAGAGCTTTTGAACTTGTTTTGAAGCTGTTTCTTAAAGCTGTATTTTATAATTAAAAGGAAAATGCTGTTTGATGGCAGCTGGGTCACTCTTGGGTCAGTGTTTGCTGAGTTTTCAAAGAATGAGTGCTCTCTACAATATGCCTTTTGCTCAGGACTAACAAGAGCAGATGCATGTCACCCCACAGACAAGAGAGGCTCTGAGTGCTGGGTAGCCTTGAGTCATCCAAATAAACTGCTTTGTTGAGGAATGAAGTGATTTGGAAGCACGAAAACATGGGGCTAGACGGGAGGCACTTTGGAACCATCCCAAGTTGTCACTCATAGCTGTCTCAGGAGCTGATCCACTGTGGCAGACCTGCATCCCCTGAGAAGAACTGGTCAAGGAAAGTGGCTGAGGCTGGCCCTTATAATAGAAAAGTGCCTTTTTATTTTCTGGAGAGCACAGGAATTGATATTGTTGTGACAATTTTGTATTACAATAATGCTGAAAGGCTAAACCTGACTCTAGGTTTAGCAGAGAGTGCCTTAATTGCACCCACTTTAGTCCAGAGGCATTGCCCTGGGACATGTGGGGTGTGTTAGCTTTGACTGGCAGGGATGGGACAGGCTATTCATCCAAGAGTACCCAGGGAGCATGGAGAAGAGGAGAGATTAAATCCAGCCTGTCCCATGGACTCTCACATTTCCCTGTCTTTGAAGAAGCTTATTCCAAGCAGGATGATATACCCAGGGAGTTTCTGAGACCTTAGTTCTGCTTTTCCAACTTTCTGTCTGGTCCCCCCTGGACAAATGGATGGGAAATTAGCTGGTCCTCCTGAGGCATGCCAGGGTCTGTGCTCTGTCAGCAGGGAGCAGGACATGCTCTGTGACAACTGTGCTGAGGATGGCACCTTCCGCCAGTACGTGCACGAGGCCTCTTCCCCCCGCGTCTGTGATTCCTCTGGCTACTGGACCCCAGAAGAAGCAGAAGGTAAATGTCTCCTCTCTTTTCCTGTCTGTGAATCCCCAGGCAGAATCTTTCTGGTACAAGAAAAAGAATGTTTGGTTTTTTTTTTCTTTTAGATAATCAGTTGTCTTCCCTTTGCAAGGGTTCTGTAGTGCAGGAAGGACTTCTTGGTGCCCAGGAAAAACCTGGTAACGGCCAGATGGCTTTGGACAAGCTGACTGGCACCCCAATATTAACCCAAATCATTGTTCAGACAGATGTTGCTGCATGATACTGACCTAAGGGAGGAGCATTTAACCGAAATCACTCTTAAATATACATCTTGGGACCTCATTCTAATCCTCAGGGACATTCATAGACTTTAATGTAGTCTTGTCCAAAGAGAGCAAGAGGAGCTCTGTGCTGAGTCTCACTGAGACTATGCCAAGCCTGGGGCAGTCCATTGCTCCCTAGCAAGGCCAACAGCAGCCAGGTGTTACAACTTCTCTTGTGCCAAGACCCACCTTGTGGGCTCAGTGGTGACTTTCAGGGTCACTCAGTTGCCATAGGAGCTGTTGGGCTTTTCTTGCTACCTCAGCTTCTCCAACAGCAGGGTACAGGAGGCAGAAGGCTAGGGGAACTGGTCCTGGGAGCTGTGTGAGGTGCGTGTGCTCCTGCTGAACCATGCAGAGCCAGAGGACATGGTTCTGTGTGTCTGTAGTTACCACAAGTGCTTGTTTACTCTGATGAGAGTTTGTGGGTTTCAGAAACTTTTAGACTTGTCTTAAATGGTTGAAGGCTTTGAATTGGTGCTGGGCCCTAAGAAATGCTTCCAGTGGCTAATGAAGACAAGGGTATATTTACTATAGGATGATAAATTCCAGTGGTCCTTTCTGAGTCTGAAAGGCCAGCACTCCATTTCTCTTGCTGGGTGCTAATCCACCATCAGGGGAGACAGGTTGAGGCTCTGAGGTTAGCCTGGGCACTGTCCAGGTTCTTCTGGATAAACAGCTTTCCAGACCAGCTTCTGTGCTTTGGACCTGGTCCCTTCCTGACTCCACCTGTCCCAGCATGTGCTTGTGTAAAACTTCATTCGCTGCTCTGCTTGGAGCACTCAGGTGCCCAAAGTTTCTGCAACTGTGAGACTGCAGAGCGGGGCTCTCATTCGTGAGCTCTGTTTAGGCTGCCCCTAGATCTTTGCACTGTGTCCAGCTGCGGTGTGGATACCATTGTTTCCATTTGAGAGGGCTGTGAGTCTGCTGAGCCTTGTGCATATGTGCAAGTACCCAAGAACTGGGAGATCAGTGGGTATTATTGCTTTCCAGGATGTTAGGGCAGGAGCCACCAGGTCTAGGACATGCCTAGAGTGAGTGCAAAC
This sequence comes from Erithacus rubecula, assembly GCF_903797595.1. Lineage (NCBI taxonomy): Eukaryota > Metazoa > Chordata > Aves > Passeriformes > Muscicapidae > Erithacus > Erithacus rubecula. The sequence goes on along the minus strand of NC_136662.1, from coordinate 28,824,903 downwards.
TTGCACAGGTATGCAGTTATAGCCCTGAGATGTGGAAGCACCTTACAGGGAAGAACTCCCCTGTGGGTCTCCTGTGAAGTCAGCTGTCCCCTTGTTTTCACCGGCTTCTTCCTTGTCCCAGGTCCTCCAGATGTGGATCAGCCCTGTGAGCCCAGTCTGCAGGCCTGGAGTCCGGAGCTGCACTTGTACGACATGAACATGACTGTGCCGTGCCCCCAGCCGGATGGCTGCATCCTGGAGCTGCGCTTCCTGCACCCCGTATACCCCGAGTCTCTCACCCTCTGGACCACATACCTCTCCATGGGCTCTCCCAAGGCACTGTCTGACATTGAAATTCTGACAGAGCAGGGGGAGTCCATCCATCTGGGTCCCCTGGACACCTTCTGTGATGTCCCCTTTACTGTGAAGCTCAATATCCCTAAAAAGATATCTGGAGTTAGAATCTACACCTTTGACGAGAGGATGGAGATCGACACGGCGCTGCTGACCTCCAGGCCCCGCAGCTCCCTGTGCTCGGCCTGCAGACGGGTCCAGTACCGGCTGCTGCGTGACCCCCCGTTTGCAGGCGGCTCCCCGGCCGCCGCCCTGCAGGCTCATCGCCACTTCACCGACACGTGAGTCACCAAGCTGCTCTCTCGTGGCCCAAGGGCTGGTGGAGTCAGCTTTGGTCACCTCCTTGTGTCTTCTCTTCTTGAATCCCTCTATGGTTTTTCTTCTGTTTTGTTGTTCCTCCTGTCCCCTCGCTCTGGGAATTACTGCATCCAGTGCCGTTGATCAAGTGTGTGGCAGACCCACCGTGCTAGCATGACCCTTGCCTGTGAGCCCAGGTTAACTAGAAGAAGCTTATTAAACCAGAAACATTTTTCCCATCGATACAACCTGTAAAATTACATTTCCACCATCAATGGAACGACTAAAATTATTACTTAAGCTAATGTCACATCTCCCCAGCTCAGACCCTTGGGAAATAAGCAGTGTGACCTAAAACAGCCTCTCTTCCCACAGGCTTTGCCTCTGGCAGAGTATGAAGGCACATCTGATTATGATACTGCATGGATATATACACGTGATGTCTGTAGTTGTGGTGAGCAAATCTCAGTGTTGCAGATGTTCCTGTTCCCTCAAGTTCTCTCTGTTCCTGCAGGGAAGTCACGCCTGGGCAGGTGTACCGCTACCAGGTGCAGGTAGTCTCTCATACAACCTCAGGAGAAGCCTCCCCACCGCTCGTCCATATGCATGGAGCACCCTACTGTGGGGATGGGAAGGTGACCACGTAAGTTGAAAAATTCAAGCTCCTCAGCTGAGGTTCTTTAAGCTGTCAGGTCATCCTGCCCCCAAAGGAAGAAGCAAGTGGATCCTCCTTGCACAGATACATGGCTGAAGATGCTGCACAAAATCCCTCCAGCAGACTGAGCTGCAGAGCTTGTGTTTTGTAAAATGCCATGTGCGTAGGAGATGGAGATGGTCCTTTTGAGAGACATGGTCTGCATGAGGAGTTCAACCTGAATATCCTCTGTCCTTGGTTTCAGTGCTTAGATTCTGGCCCATCTCAGTGAAGTGTTGCAGAGTCCAATCCAAGGATTTGTCTTTGGAAGTGGGCAATATAACTTTTTGCACAGGGCCCTTCAGGAGTACGTTCTGCAACTGGCACAGTCCCACAGTGCGGTCTTTAGAGAGCTCTCCAGTTTCTGCTCAGGGGCCCCAAATAATGAGGGATGCACCAGCTCTACATTGAGAGAGCCCAATGCTTCACCTGCTCTGCCTGGGAGATCATTATTTCAGATTTCCATATTTGAGCTTTTTTAGACTTCAGCTTCCAGGATATACTCAGGATCACTTTCATTTGAAACCAGTTTTCTTAGCTGGGTGAGGAAAGGGAAAGAGAGAGGAACTTTCTATCTCTCCCTTCTTCTCCAGCTCCCACTGAAACCCTAGCCCCATTTCAGAATCTCCTGCCTTCTCCAACACTTGCTATCTCCAGCAACAGATTCTTACTGATGCTTAATTCTCTACTTCTTCCATTCTCTCATAGTTCTTGCCTCAGGTCTTACAGCAAAGTTACAGTACAATCATGTCTGCTGCCAAATGCTGTGGCTTTAACCTCTTTCTGTCCCCTGGCAAGATGTTTTCTCTTCTCTGCCTAATTCTATGTGTGATTCTTCCTTTTGAACTGCTGTGGGAATAGAACCTCACTCATGACTGGGCAGGAGCACAGGGGTGTTGAGTCAAAGGTGGTAATAACGCATCTGGCTTTGCCCTCTTAGGAGCCTGGAGGAGGAATGTGATGATGGGGACTTGCTGGATGGAGATGGTTGTTCCAGGAAGTGTAAAAAGGAAAAAGGCTTCAATTGTACTGGTGAGTCCAACTGGATTGAGACAGGTCCAAATGGATTGACTCCTTTTGAGGCAGGATTCAAAACTGTACATTATTCACACTGCTCCTTAGAACAGGGGGCCATGCACCTCATCGCAACAGAACCTGGATTTGCAGCTGGAATGATCCATGGATCTTGTCCAGCCCTTGTGGTGGGAAAACCCCAGATTAATGAGACAGCAAACCTCTTACAACAAGAGGAGAAGTGTGTGCCTGGTGCCTGGTTTGTAAGCAGCTCATCCCTGTTCTCCCTGCAGGGGAGCCAAGCCTGTGCTACATTCATGAAGAGGATGGTGTGTGTGAGCCCTTTGAGAAGACAAGCAGCATGCTGGACTGTGGTCCACACACTCCTGAGGGATATGTGGATCTGTGGGCAGTGAAAGCCTATGCCTCCCAACAGGATGCAAAGTCCTGCCCTGCTTCCTTAGTCACTGGAGTGCCTGTTGTGAAGGTGAGTGAAGGCATGAACAAAAAAAACAAAAAAACTTTTCTAGCAAAGTCTGTGCTGGGCAAGGAACAAACAAAATCAGCTCTGTCAGCAATCATCAATTACTACCTTTTCAACCAGGGACTGAGTGGAAGACCTGGGCATTTCTCACACTCCTCTTGCATCAGTCCCTGAGTGCAGGATCTACAGTTTGTGGAGAGGTGCTTCATCCTGGCAGGGAGCACCTCCCCCAGCCATGCATTTCATGAACAGTAACCACCCCATCCTGCCAGCCAAGTGCTCAGCTTGGAGCATGCCACTTGTCCCACTGTTGGCTTAAAAAATCCTGTAAGTCTAATACCTTATAAGGTCAGGGCCTGAAAAGATGGAATCACACACGTCAGCATCTGTACTGCTCCCAAGCCTTCTGATCTGAAGCCAAGGAAAAAATCAATGGGAGAATTCCCATCTTTTGTATGGGCTTTGGAGCAGAGCCTGGAGGGGATTTTGCCTGATCGGTGTTAACGTGGTGTGTATGTTCTTTGCTAGCAAGCTGAAGAAAGGCAAGAAATATGTAAAGAGACCTTACTTAGCCCTTTAGACATGTGTTTCTACCAACTTGATAGGAGAAATGATCTTGAGACCTGCAGCATGATTAAACTGCCCAGATGTACATGCTGGTATCTGTTCCTTTACTGTTTCACCTGTATCTTCCAGGTTTTGTCTGCCAGGCTTGTGGGCATGTCTGAGATGCCACAAGGCATTGAATGGAACAGAAGAGTGTTATTTAGGCAAATGAATCATACCTTTGTGTCCCATGAGCCCAGCCAAAATCAGATGCTGTGGTCTCACCTAGCCACTCACAGCTTGGCTCATTGTTTGTTACTCAGCCCCACAGACACCATGAGATGCTTAAATAACACATTTACAGCACTCCAAAATGGCAAAGATCTTCTGTGCACATCTGTGGACAGTGAGATGTCACTTAGGGAGCCACATCCTAGCTGTCATCGTGCTAGGAGCCACCTTGGGGTCCTTCTCAATATGTATTGAATCTTCCTTGAAGTTTTTTAGGTGCAGTTTTTATCTCCTTTCCTTACAACCTTCTGGGTTGAACTAAATCTCTTCTTTCAGGCATGTAAATCCCACCTTCATGAGGTGCCAAAGGACCTTTTGCAGGCTGCTTGGTTTCCCTGTGCTCCCAGCCAAGAGAATGCTCAGGACCCAAATGAGAAGATGCTTTTGGGTGATGATGAGGAAGTTTGGCTCAAGGTAAGTGAGGGTGTGTGGTCAGGCACAAAAGATTGGTTTGTCTCTACCCAGCTCTCGTGTCAAAAACCCATCATTTCCTGTCCTGTAGGAGCTACAGCAACCTTTAAAACTACTCATGTAGTACTCCATATGCTACTGCACTCTTTGTAAATCCCAAATACCTGTGTCTGGATCTGACATAGTTGCCCCATTCCCACTGTGAACAGCAAACCCAACCTGAAGCAGATTACCAAGAGAAGGACTGTGCATGAAACCAGAATACCACAGAAATGCCTCGAGGATGAGAAACAACTTGCTCCTGACTCTCCCCTGCAGTCAAGCTGTGCTTTAACGCCCCCAAAGGGTAGGCACAGCTGGTGTTTAAAATTCTAGTTGCTCTTTTTTGGGAAGAGCAGCAGAGGGCAGCTGGATATCCTCTGCCATCCTGAGGGGTCCTGAGCACCCCTGGGTGCTGCTGAGCACCTCAAGCCCACAGCAGCCAGCTTCTGATGACTCCAGACAGAGGTGGCATTTCCGTGCCCCAGAGTGCTGGTCCTGCAGTTCAGCAGGGGCTCGGGGCTTCCTTGGGAGGGTCCAGCCCCTCTGTCCCAGCAGGTAGAGGAGAGTGACAGAGGAGGGCTGAGCGTCGGCCCCTGGGATCTTCACAGTGTTCAGTTTCTGACCACAGGCACAGTTCAGAGGTTTAGTGGCTGTTGCCTGGTGTTGCTGGAAAGCTGGGACTCTGGCATGCTGCTCTCTCTGCACTCTGAGGGGCAGCCTGCCCTGTTTTGTTCAAGATTCTCTAGAGAAGGCCTCTTTCCCCAGATGCTCAGATAACTTGGTGAATCATCAAACCTCAGTCAATAAACATGGGTACTGCTCCAAGGTCCTCTATCTCTCCAAAACAACTTCCTTTAACCTTCTTCTGATTTTTCCTCTCTTCCTTGTCTGTGTGCTTACAACCCACTTTGTGGCTTCAGTCTCTAGCCATGACAAACTTGCCTCCTTTCTTCTTTTGCTAAAGAGAAAGCAGTAATTCTCCCTCTTGGTCTTACCTAGATGAAAGCTTGCTTTCCACTTCTCAGCAGGGGTTAAAGCATGTTACAGTTTTATTGGAGCTTGTGGTGAGTTCTCTTCCTCTATGGATGTTTATACTAAAGACTTTCATTACTTGTTCTCCATGCTCTCTCTAGGAGTGCTATTATTTTCCGCCCATAAAATTATTTATGGACTAGTAATAAATATGTTTCTTTTTTTTTTTTTGTGGGGGTTTTTTTTTTTTTTTTTTTTTTTTGTTTTTTTTTTTTTTTTTTTTTTTTTTTTTTTTTTTAAGAGTTGGCCTGATTGGTAGCATATTGGGTTAGCAAAGATGCCTTTTTGTTGACAGTTTGCCTAGCACAGCTGCCTGCCCAGACAGGAATGGTGCTGTTGATGTACATGTGTACCCATATGCACAAGGTGTTTGGTGTCCACCAGCACCCAAGGCCATTTTAAAGCTGTTGCACCTGTGTCTCCTGGGTTAGAGCTGCCCTATAAAACTCATCATGGTAGGAATCACTTCCTACAGTGCTTCTGAAGATGTGGCACCAATGAACAAGGGGAACAGCTGGGTCAAAGGATCATGGAATGGTTGGGGTTAGAAAGGAACTTCAATGCCCTCTAGTTCAAACCCCACTGCCAGAGACACCTTCCACTAGACCAGGTTGTTGAGATCCCCAGCAGACCTTAAATGTTTCCAGGGATCCACAACTGCTCTGGAAAACCAGTGCCAGAGTTTTCCCATGCTGACTGTCGTGTATTTAGGCTGGGTGTAAGAGGTATGTGTGTCTGTGCCCCTGAACAGAGCATCTGCCATGCCCCTTGGGTCTGTCTGCACATGAGAATCATTACAATTTGCAGATCTCTGTCCATGCTTTGTTCTCAGCTTTTAGTACACCTGATGAGGAAAGACATCAAAATCACTTGTAAGCAAGTCAGGATGTGTAATGCAGGAAATTAAATAAGAAAGTGGGGGGAGGGAGAAAAATTAAGATAGCCTGCTGTGGCCAAGCATGTAATACAAAATGAAAAGATTGGGATGTTCAATCAAGGCAGCTGCTATTGGCCTGACTTGGGGCCAATGTCTTTTACCTCGTGCAGATGCACTGCAGGAAGTGAAAGACTGAGCTCTCCACCTCAAGATGTGTAGTCCAGGGAAAGCCTCACCTGACCTCTCCAACTACCTCTCCTCCCCTGAGGAACCACACTTGGAGGCTGGGTTTAAAATCATCCACGTCTGTGGGACTTCACAGCTGTAGCTCTGTCTTGGGGCTCCTTATCTGTGAGCACTGCTGGCTCTTCTTTCTTTTCCTCCCTTCTTGCTTTCCTGTTTCTTTTCCTTCCACACCCACTTATCAGACCAAGGGAGACAGTGGGGATATACCAGGTACAAACATGTGAGCCCTCCGCTCCACTCCTTGCAGCCAGGCAGGCCTGTAAGTGAGCAAGCCCTGGCTAAGGGAGCAAGGAGACAGCAGTGGGGCCTTGCTCATGGGGCTTTTGCTGATGACCAGCTCCCTGCAGGGTGGGACCCTTGGGCTTCAGCCCAAGGTTTGCTCCCATTCCCGTGTATGAGCAATGCCTGACGTGGCATAATCCACCCTGAGGCTAGACTGCCATGTCAGATTGCATAGTTGTCCCTTCCATTCCACAGTCTGCTCCTTGGATTGTGCCTGGCCAGCCAGGACTTGTCTTCTTTCCAAATACACCTTTGCCTCGAATTTCTGAGCTTCTTCCATGCCAGCATTCTACAAAAACACTGTATTGGGCAGATCTTGATCAAACCACATCTTGACACTGGGGGGAAGAGGGGGTACAAGGGTGGGGGATAAAAGCATTTCTGTCTTCTTATTTCCAAAGAACATCTGCTATGCCATGTTTGATGCCACGAGTTTCCCAGGTACTTCCAGCTGCCTTCAGGGTTGTAGACAAGTGGCAAGTTGTTGGCTTTCCTAGTGGGCAGGGCTTCTTCCCACAAATCTTTCACCATGTTGGCTGGTGGACAGTTTGCTGTTGCAGTGGGTACTGGGGACATTCTTTGGGCTTGCTTTTTTTGTTTTTTTATTTTTTTGTCTCTTTTGAGGGCTTTTTTTATTGCAAATATTTTGGTGGCAAGGCTGGTAGCTGTTTTCTCTGGGTGTTTCACTTGCCTGGCCAGCTCTGTGTGGGATGGGAGTCCAAGCCTGGTGAAAAGGGGGAGCAGGAAGGAGATATTATCCAGGTCTTGCTCAATTTAAAGACTAGCAAATGTGGATGCTGTGAAGGTGCTGTAAATTTATATCAAGGTGGGACTGAATGGGTGAGGAGAAGGCTAGTGAAAGGAAGAAGGGAAATTCAGAGGGAAAGGACTGTTTTGGCTCCCTTCCTTCCTCCTCCCCTTTTCCCCACTTTTTTGTACCCATTTGCAACCCTGCAAGGTCTCTAACCCCTTATGCCTGCTCCTGCTGTCCTACTGCTCCTTCTTTCTCTCTCGTGCTTATATAGACTCTGAGAAGCTGTATTTGGTGTGCCTGCTCTCAGAGTGCCCTCTTTTCTAGGTTTGCTTTGAGAGACCTGCAGTGGCCACCTCTCTCCTGCTCTTCCTGGCCTCCTCTGGCACTGTCTCAAGCCAGCAGCACAAGGCAGTGGTCACCGTCCAGCTGACTGACACGGGTGGACAGAACCGCTCTTTGGGTGAGCAGCTTAGGGGCTGTGACACCAACGGGGACACCCGCAGCCACCACCATAGCTGTGACTCCTCACTGCTGTCCCCTGCCCCCCCTTGCAGGACCTTCTGCCTTCCAAGCTGGTCTGCTGGCACGTGGGGGGAGCAGATGTAAACCAAAACCAAATCCCTGGAGCTCAACTAGTCACTTATTTCTTTGCCTTGTTCACAGGGATGTACGAGCTGTCGTGTCAGCACAACCCCATCATCATCAATATGACACATAGCCAGGAGGACCCATCCCCCCAGGTTGCTTCAGTGCTTTTCAACTTCTCCTCTCCACTTGTGGGCGTTTCAGCTGTGGCCTTGAGGACCTTGGATCAGCCTGGCTCCTCTGACCCCCTTACCACCTGCCTCCTGCAGCACGAGGAGGGATGTGACCATCAGTGCTACAGGTATAGCTGGTCTCCTCAGTGGCCACCCTGGGTTACTGCTCTCCTCTGGGAATTTGTGTTTGAATTCAGGAGTTTTTATATTCTCATTGAGTGCTTTGTGATTATCCTCAAATGGTTTTTGAGGCATTGTTGGAAGAGCTGCTGTAATGAGTCTTGATTTGCTTATTTTGCTGGAGGGAATGTGAAGGCAGAAACCAGATTCTGTGCATGGCCTCTGCATCTGTACAAAACTGCACTAGAGGACTGATTCCTGGTGGGAAAACCAAGACAAGTTTGAAAATGGCAGAGAGGTTATCACTGAGAGTTCTTGCTAAAGCTGAAGCATTGGCTTCTTCAGTACTTACTTTACAAACTGCATCTCCATCCATTCTGGTCTTCCCCGTGCTGTGGAAGGTGGGGATGGAGCTCTCCTCATCCTCTCTGTTCTCACTCCCAGTCTATCCATGCCCCTCCCCAAGTCTCACACTGCCCTGTTGAACGTGGTGATAATACTAACAGTGGCCTCAGCACTTCAAATCTGCCAAGGCTGGCTTTGCTTTCAGATCCCAGGCTCCCTGGAGTTACATGCATGTGCTGATCCAGGGCTCCAGTTCAGTCAGTTACTCAAACCGCACCACTGGGAATACCAAATTTTGAGTAGAGTTTTGCTGGAGTTTTGGGGTTCTTAAGCACGGAAGGGATTTGTCTGGGGTCATCTCATCGCTGTTCTTGTCATGTTCCTTCTGTTGATGGCCTGGATGGGTGAACATCCCTGATAACAAATGAGTGTGTGAATGTGTTTGTCTTAAAGCCTGTGGGATTGTGGTACAATTGATTTATGTAGAGCTTTGGAAGCCATGTATATCCTTAAGTTGCTTTTAACTTTTTTTTTAACGTGCATATGTGATTTATACAGAAACATAAATCTTAGTGAGTCAGTATATAAATATTATTCCCAACCTTACATTAAAAGATCAGTGTTCACCTGAAATGCAGCGTGTTTCCTCCTAGTAGCTGTTACACCAGTGTACCCACATGCTTCTAAGACCCTGGCCAGCTGATGTGGTTTTTCAATCACATTTTCTCATCCTTTAAAATAATCTTACATTCTCATTGCTTGAGAGCTTCCCCCTTCCCCTGAGAAGTGACTGCAAGAAGGAAAAGATTCACTGGACACAGCTGAACATTGACTGGGGATGAGGAGATGCCCATATAGGGGCAAACAGAGAGAAAAAAAAAAGATGTTTTCCTCATAAAAGTCTCACTGTAGCTGAAGAACAAGCCAGTTCCAATATTGCCAAGGCACACCAAGCTGTGTTCCTTTTCCAGGGGCACAGCAGGATCCTCGTGTCTCCTCTTCCTCTTGTTGCCCTCCCATGGACTCTCCATGGCCTTGACTTCATAGCAATATGCTGAATTGAAGAATATGTGTGTGCCCTTAGCAAATGCTCAAAGTAAATCATATTCCCAAAGTTTTTCAGAGTAGAAAATTCTATTTAGATCTTCAGAATTAAAGTCTTGAATATTTGGGGCAGAGGGTTAGGCTTACAGCGTTGATTAGCTCCACTAATAATAAAGAATCCTCCTCTGTTAAGTCAGAAAACATTTAAGTATGCTACCTTTATTATATTTTTAAAATCTATTCTATCTCCAAAAGTAACGTGTTGCAATATTTTTAAAGGTTAACAATTTATTTCATATAAGGTAGGTGACTCTGGCTGTGGGCAGAGAGGAAAGTCCCCTATAAAAATCCAGGAATAGAAAATCTTCAGAGGCTGAGAGACATTTGACTCCAAAAGATCACAGAACATCCATGTTCTTCTTGTAGAGAGTTGAGCTGAGGGTTTGCACGCACCCAGCCTCACGTATACAATATGTGCCTGTGAGGGCTTCCCTAAAATAACCTGAGAAAGGACAGCAACAAAAGCAACAAAGAAATGAAGTTTCCAGCCTTCAGAAACGCTCATTGCCAAAATAATAAATATATGACAGGTTGGTATTTCTGTAGCATCTTTCATCTTGAAGGATCTCGCAGTGCGTTGCAGGCTGGGGAAGACATAGAGATCGTGTTTATGCTGATGAAATGCAGCTTTCTCAAGGTCAGGATGGAACAGGTGTTTGACTCCAGAAAAGCATGTACTTGTTTTGAAGAAAGTGTCACCTTTTGCTTTTGGCCCCAATCAAGGTGCTGATGGTTGGCAGAGCACTTGCAGACCAAAGCAGTGCAGTGTCCTCACTGCCATCACCAGGAGCCCCTCTCTGCTGTCTCTGCCAGCAGATCGGGGCTGTCTCTGCGTTCTGCTCCCAATCACAACCTTATGAGGTCAAGCAGAAATCAGACTTTTAACATGTTTCCACCCAGGAGACCCAAACTCTCCCAGCTTTCATCCTTTTTTTTGCATTTTTAAACTGAGCCACAGTCCCTCCTGTTTAACTTGGTACAGGCTATACTCTGAACCAGGGGAGCATTTTTCATTTCCTCTGTTATGTTTATTTTTAGCTTGCTTTTATTTTTACTGTGTTTTATTTTATGTTCACATATGCTGGGAAGTGTCTGGGTGGATTCACAGAAAAGGTGCTACAAAAGGTGATCTGCTTTGTGTTTGTATTTCCTGTGTGATAACCTGCCTCTGCTTCCCCAAAAGAGCCTGTGAGGCATCAAGGGGAGTCTGGTTTGGATTCCTTTAATATGGAAAATGGATCTGAGGAGAGAAAATTAGATGGAGGAGGGAGTTGTTTACTTATTTCCCACTGATAAACTTCATTCAAGAAAGAGGGCTGTTTCCCAAACAGGTTTTGTTTGGTTTGTTTTCTTTCTTCCAGGCACCAAATTTATGCAGGGTCAGTTTATGAGCTGCATGCGTGATGGCATGAAAATTTATGGGCACCCTGGGTAGACATGCTGGTGTCTTATTTCACAGAAATGTAGACTAGTTTGGGTTGGAAGGGGCTGTAAAATCCTGATTCTTTGCCTCTGGCTTAGGGTGCCCCGTGGATCAAGTCCCCATCTTGGAAGGGATTTAAAACATATGTAAATGTGGCACTTGGGGACATGGGTTAGTAAAGGCCTTGGCACTGCTGGGTTAATGGTTGGACTTAATTTTACAAGGCTTCTCCAGCCTAAATAATTCTGTGTTTCTAAGGTCCTGATGACCATCTTTCCTAGAGAATGGGCTCACCTCTGCCTTCGAGACCTCTAGAGGTGCTTCTTCTCCAGCAACAAAGCCTTTTGACCTCTGTCACTTCCCTTGTGGGTCCCTGACTGGCTGATGGGCAACAGTGGCCAAGACTGTGCTTTAAAAATTGTTTTAATTTAAATTTAAATTAATGTCCAGCTAGAAGGTGTCACAAGTAACCCTTGGAGGGCCAGACACCATTTCATGGACTGCCCCATCCCATTTGCTCTCTGCAGCCTAATAAGCTTCTTGAGATTAATGCTCTATATGGGCTTTTTTGAGGATGATCAAGATGTCTTCTGCCATTCCCTGAGACTAGCCAGTCTTACCTAGGGAAAAAATAACTCCCAGCACAAGTTTTTCAGCAGTTTGGTTTTGAGTCAAACACAGTAAGTGAGCTGCTTTCAAACAGGGTGCTCAGTATCACCTCATGGAAAGGGCCAGCTGGTCTGATGCACTCGCTCTAAGCGGAGTTGACCCCTGATGCATGTGGGTATTCCTGTGAGTTACAGCACTCTGACTTCCTGTGCCAGTGAAGAGGGGAGCAAGCACTGGAGCTAGCAGAGCCTCAGTTTTCTGCTGCAGCCAATCTCCCCTATTCTGCCCTGCCCTTCCTGCACAGGGATTTTTCACAGGGACTGGATTAAATGCATCCCTCAGAATGTTCTCTTACCTCCTGTCACAAGCTGCAGGAGGTGATAAGTCCACCATCTCTCCTGCTGAGCTATTATCATATCCAGTAACCCTCTCTGCTGAGAAGGTGTCTCTGATTTCAAGATGAAAGTTGCTGCTTTTGCTCCATCCTTGTCAGAAAAGTCTGAATGCCTCTTGCCAGCAGGCAACTTTTCTGTGTATGTGTGTCTGTACAGAGCATCAGATCCTCTCACTATCTCCTCTCTGTCGTGATAATTATTTTTTCCTCCTTAAATCTTACAGCATAAGTCTTGCAGGCCAACTATGCTTGTGGCTGCCTTTTGAAACCCCTCTGCTGTTTTTATGTCTTTGGTGATGGATGTGGTTCAGGAATTAATTCCTCTGAACCAGGTGAGAAAATGAGGTAGAGTGTGGTCCTGTGGAGATGGGATATGGATATAGGTGTTCTTTGGATACAGTCTGTTCTGGCTTAGGTTGGGATAGTGACTAGACCAAACCTGACATCCCATTCAACCTCATTTTCTGTGCCTCTATACAACTGTTTTGGTGTAATGCACAATAACAAAAAATCATGGGAAAGTACAGTCTGGAAAGACATTATGTACTCTTGCTTCTTTTTCCCTTTTGCCACTATGGCAGTGGAGGGGCCAGCAGGTCATTTGATGTCTTACTGGTGCCTCTTCTCTGTCTCTGAGGCTGGTGACAGCTGATGACTCACAGTGATGTTATTTTTTGCCAAGTTTCTTTTGGAGTCACGTACAGAAGCAAGCACCTTTTCTTGAGATGGCAGCCTCAGTGCAGATAGGAATCAAGAAGCGTCACCACCGTTGGGTCTGTACATGCAGCCTGCTCCCACAAGGGTGGTTGCCATCAGATTTACTGGAAAAGTGAGACCTTTCACCTTCACAGGAAACATGCCTGAAGGGAGACATTCCCAAGTATTTCCAAAACACCTTTTCTCATTTCCTAGCAATTCTCTTTTGCTATTCCACATTGGGGTAAACAGCTTTTATCTCACCAATGTGTTACAGTCCAGACTCCACCAGAGTATGTGCAGTGATGACTTTTTACTTAAGGAGATTTGGCCGAAGCCTTTACTTTCTGTCAACATCTCCTATAACCCCCTCTCCCAAAAATTTGCACCATGAAAAGAACTTGCAAGTTTCTGCTGTTAAGAGCTGGTGCTTGATGATAAGGGATGTTTCAGCAGCAGTCTTGGGGTTGAAAGCTTGACTAGGCACTACAGCAATGTATAGATGATTTATTATAATTAGGCAGCTGCACCACATTTGACTTGGCTTAGTTTGATGTAGGTAAATCCATCAGTATTTTCTGTGTTGTATTAAGTAATTGCTGTAAAACATGAAATTTCAGCTTTTCAGAATTTGGGATTTGTCACAACAAAGTAGTGTTACTGTACTAGCTTTCCCATCACTGGCTTAAAATGCTCTAGAGCTGGTAGTGGCTGCCTGTTTTTACTCTAGAAGGATGAGGGATCTCAAAGGAAAAGTTTTGCTTTAGTTTATAGAATTGTTTCCATTTCAGAGCAAAGCTCTTCCCATTTGGGCCATCATTAGGCAGAATTTCACAGATTTCCAGACCTGAAATGTTCTTTGATGTATAAGTTATGGGACTTGGTGTGCCCAGAGCATTGTGCAGGCTTGTGCTGACATGAAATAAGTTAGGAGAAAAACCTTGATATTTAGTAAAAATGTTGTTGACAAATCATTAGTTTAAGCTTCAGAAGATGCTGAGATAGAAGTGGAATTTTTTTTTTTATGTCTTGGGCAGAAAAAAAGTAAAAAGATATTGGCTTGCCCCACATCTTATATGGCCTGAATCAGAAATGGGCAGAAGTCAGGAGTTTGCAGCTGTGATACAGGAATTTTATTTATCATCAAAACCAGAAAGAGCTCCTTGATGCCGAGATCAGAACTGGGCTAACTGCACCATTTCCTTGCCCAAACTTTGTGAGGGTGTTCCAAGGTCTGGGAGCTGTGATTTATTTCATCACTTTACCCGAGCCCTAGGATAGCTTGCAGATAATGGTGGGGCCAGGTCACAGGGGTTTTGTCTCTTTTGACCTGCCCTTACTCACCATCAGGCTCAAAAGTGTCCTGGCCCCAAGTGCAGCAGTGGTAGCAGTGATGATGCTGATAAAGGAAGCAGTCAAGGCAAACTTTGTTGATAGGGTTGATATGTATTTTTTGAGATTATTGATATATCTGAGAAAATCAGGCAGTGTTCAGTCATGTGAACTGCCTTGAGGTCTGGAATAGCAGCACCAGACTTCAAAGCAAGGTGTAGGATGAGCACAGCTTCTCAGGACTTGAGCTGATTGGTCTCAGATTGTTTCCAAAATCAAATCCAGTGGATGTTTGTAGGTTTAGGGGTGTTGTTAATCACAGAGAAAATAGTGCTGAGTTAGTCATTGTTGGGGACAAAGAGAAAGATAACTATTCTAACCAAAACTTTTCTGTTATTTCTAAAATATATCTACATGCACATACAGAACATGTAGGAATGTATATATGTGATGTAGATAAAAATATTTTGTGACTTGTAATTATCAATCTCTTATGCATAACTATATAAGATTTTGTGTTTATAATACATAAGAAACTTGCTGGTATCTTGATCTACTTTCTACCATGTTACTGGTTATGTTTCTGAACTGATGGAAAACCAAAATGTCCTTGGTAGCTCTCAGAATTAGTTCTTCATTTAATTGTTATTTAATAACAGCATTGTCCTGGCTGCCAAGGCTGCCCCAGGCAATGCGCTGTCTCTCCATCAGCACCAGCAGAGCTGCTCCAGCCAAGCACTTGGCCTGGATGCATCTGGAGGGTGCTCTGGCATATTCTCGAACCAGTGCTGCCATGGGCTCGTGCTCCAAAACTCAACACCCTGACCATCAGCTGTGAGAGGGGGAGGCCCTGGCACAGGTTGCCCAGAGAAACTGTGGCTGCCCCATTCCTTGAAGTGTTCCAGGTCAGTTTGCAGGGGCTTGGAGCAACGTGGTCATAGTGGAATGGTGCATCTCCATGTTGTAGCCATGACTGGTGAGGAAGAGGGTGGAATGGAGGAGCAAGGCTGGGAAGAGGACGTGTGTAGAGGCAAACATACAAGGAAGTTTAGGACACTGGCTCCATCACTGGGCAGTGGAACTAGGAATGGGAGCAAGTATGAGCCAGGGGCACAGGCAGGGAGCAGAGCAACTGCCCAGAGAAGGTTACTGCAGGAGGGGAGGGGAGAGGGCTACAATTGGTAACAGATGCCCTCAGAAGCTAATGACCTGACAAATGCTGCACTCATAAAACAAATTCTTTAAAAAGGAAGCAAATGGAAATATAAGCTAGTGAAAGAATTTGCAGCAGCTGCCCTGAAACCATTTCTCACTTCATAAACAGGTCTGCATTGAAAAAACAGCCCCTTTCTTCTTGTTCTCCTTTGTGGTCCCCTCCTGTGCCCACCGGCTTGTTCAGGGCTGTGGCCTGCAGGTTTCCACCATGTCTTTGGCTCGCTGCACTTGTCCAGAGTCAACAGCACATTGTGTTCCCTTAGCGTCTGCATCGGCACAGATTTGGGCTTTTTGGGGCTTTGTTGTTTCTTTGTTTTTTGTTGGGTTTTTTGTGTCTGTGTCTTTTGTGGTATTTCTAGCTCTGTGCATCCTTGGCTGGAAACACTGAGTAAAGGCAAGAGACAGAGGCCTCTGCCTCACTGGGAGAAAGGCAATGCCTGAAAATGGCAGCCCTGTGCCAAGCAGGAAGCAGAGGAGAGCAAGGCACTCAGGTACAGCTCCCTTCCTTATCTCTCCAGTTATTGCCTGAAGCTGCAGCACCTCTGTCCCTGGCTGAGGAGGGCTGAGATCAGGTGTTGCACTTATATCACTTGATAACAGATAAAGCCAGACTGATGGATAACCAGGGTGTGTTGTATTGCCCTGTGTCTTGTCCCAATTCCATCCCAGGTAATTAATTGACTGGCTGCATTTTACTGATGGAGACCTTTGACCAACAGTGGTTCTCATTATGGAATTGTGATGCTTAAATAATCAGTAACTGGCTGCTCCTCAATGGGAAGCTTCTGCAGTGAGGAGGAGGAGGGGGAGATGTGAGTGATGCATTGCAAGCCAAAGAATGGGTGATACATTTCAAACTTTGCTGAGACCTCTTGTAACTTGCAGTGGTGCCAAGGGAAAGGTTATTCTTCCCTTTAACTGCATCTCACCTTGTTGGCCACAATTGAGGCTGTAGAGCTGGACAAGTGTGTGTTGAGATGGTCTTGATCCCAAAGAGGCTGGCATCAGCCTGCAGGCTTGGAGTGCTATGTTGGCCTGTGGGAAGAGCAGAGGTGCTGAAGACCCTCAGGGCAGAGGGGGGAAGGTGACAGGAGTGGGGTTGAGGAGCCAGTTGTATATCCAGCTTCTCCCTTCCACCACAGTCTGTGGTGTTGCTGTATGGACATGAAGGGGGACTGCACCTTAAGGATCTTAATAACATCTCATGGGTGATTCCTTAATATTTTGCAGGGGTTTCATCTTAGCTTTCTTTGCAGTTGGAGAATCATCTGTAGATTCTCCAGTGTCCTATAGAGACTTTGACATATATGATTCAAAAGTTACACAAAGATATACCTTCTGCCTCCCCTCTCCTTGTCACCTCTCTTCATTTGTCCTCTTGGTCTACCTGTAATGAGCTCCTTTGGTGCCAGGCTGTGTGCGCACTCTGTGCCTTGTGCAGGCAGCACAATTTTTGGAATATTGTTGAGCTGTGTCTCCTTTCATCAGCTTGAAAGAACATGGTGGTAGTTGGTGGGAAGATGTGGGCTGGGGTTGGGCTGAAGTCCAGCTAAGACAGAGCTGGGATAAAGTACTCTCCGTTGTCAGGAGACTTCAAACCTGGAAGAAGCTGGAGCTGAGAGGGATAGGTGTTCATCTCTAGGCATCTGTGACCTGCTGAGCATTCATTCCACACAAGTGCCACGTGGAGAGAGCCCTTGTTACTGAAGTGGTCCTGGGACCCACTGGTTGATCCCTTCTCTGTTCTCCCCCACAGCTGTGCCCATGGGGCCTGCGTGGGATCAGGAACCTGCACGCAGCCTCTGCTGGTTCATGCTGCCACCCTCAACTGCAGCTCTGACAGCCCAAGGCACATGACCTGTGCTGTTTCCTGTGAAAAGGGCTTTGTCCTCCGCTCCAGTGGTGGAAGAGGCTGGGCTCCATGGAGGTGAGTGGGCCTCAGGGTGGCCCATGGGACCAAGACCTAGGTAAAAAAGATTTAACCACCCTGAAATGGGTGGGGGGAGCACAGACCGCTTCTTTTCTCCAACCACAACCTTCTTGCTTTCCCAACACATCCTAGCTAAACAAAGCTCCAGCGTGCTCATGGCTGCTGTTTCTGCTCTGGACATCCCTCTCTTTCCTTTGCTGCAGTCTGTTTTCCCAGTTGTCTGCAGAGCACAGCTGTGCCAGGCTGAAAGCTGCTGCAGAGCATGTCACAAATCCAGGTGATGCACTCTAGCAGAGGCAGAGGTAGATATTTCTGCTCTCCAGATGGGCATTTTTTTTGAGGGTTAAACATCCCTGGGATGTTTTCTTTTTGAAGCTGAAGTTAATGGCTCAGGAAGAAATGAAGTCATTGCACAGCAACTATATTTAGAGGCAGCTGAGAGCATGGAGAGTTTTTCTTCCTTTGTGTTGTGTTGCAATAATGGCACAGAGGTCACTGTGAAAGAGTTTGTCCCACTTTCCAGAGGGTTGGGGGTTACCTCATAAAAGCCAGGAGCCAACACAGCTCTTAGATCTTGACTGAGGTGGCCTGGGATGATGTGTCCTTGGGAACTGAATTGCCTTGGTCCAGGCAGTCACCTTGGCAGGGGTGTAGGCACACAGTGTCCTGTCCTTAGGCTGTTTCTGGAGGGGAGAACAAGAGTCTCTGGGGCAGGGCTGGCTGGTCTAGATGCCAGACTGAGAGTGTGAGCTCACTTGGGGCAGACAGAAGTGAGTTGGGCCACGTCAGCAGGGTGACATTTCCTCTCCTTAGAGATCTGCTTGTGACACCTAGCAGGCAGGTTTCCTGGGCTGCAGCGTTGGCCAAAGGAGAGGTGGGCACTGGGAAGTGCAATAGGGCAGCTGGAAATGCACTGCTCATCACTGGGAGGTTGTTAATTACATGGTCACTGGGTCTGTGGGCCAAGGCATGCCCAGGGAAAACAAAATGTTCCCATTCTCTGAAATGAAACCACACTAAATAAGTGTGCCTGGGGTGACAGTATCCCTGTATTTGGCAGTGAGATGAGAAACTTTTGAACAGAGCTTTACCAAGTAGCTGTCACAGCAGAGGACAGCTTGCAAGTGCCTTGCCCTGAGCCCTCCAGTGATATTGCAGTGATGTCTGGCTTGTAACCCTATTCAGAAAAATGCACACAGGTCTTCTGAGCATCCTCTCTACCTAGTTCAGCTACAGTATGACCCTGCTGCACACTTGGGTATGTTAGACTCAGATTTAGTGACCTTCTTCAGAGCCACGGCATCCAGGTTCAGTCAAATTGTGCTGGTTTTGGAGGATCGGTCATGTGCTTAGCTGTACCAGCAGTGTGACTGTACTCAGCCAGTGAAGGGACATCAGGAATATTGGCCTGCAGCCCCTGGCTGAGGGCTGCTGGTCTGGGATTAGCAGTTTGCAAATGGAAATCACAGAGCAATTGGAGTTGGAAGGGACCTTTAAAAGAGCACTTAAGTCGAGCCACCCAGCCACATCCCCCTCTTGCAGGTAGGAACACCTTCCACCAAAGCAGCTCACAGCAAACCATGACCTGCCACTCCGTTTTGATGAAGTCTGTAGGACATGTTGACCATAATTAGTGGTGGGACCATGGTGGTTTTTGATCTGAGACAGTTCCCCATCTGAGTAAGAAGGGCTGTAAAATTGGGATTTATAAATGAGGTTATCTGATTTCAATGGGGTCTGTGGGCTGAGACATGAGGGAATTGGTACATTAAGGGAAAAACAATCAACAGAAGAGCTCTCTGTCAACAGTTGAAGTAAGACTTGATCTTTTGGGGGAAAACTGTAGCACACAGAGCTGAAGTAGCTTAGCTCAAGAGATTTCAGTGAATCTTGAAGGAACTTTTTCTTTTTTCCCCAATGTGGACTGCTACTGCTCAGACAATGTAATATACACAGTAGCTGGATTGTTACCTCAAGGCACATTTGCTGCTTTCACACCCCACACATCTGTGAACAGGTCAGGTCTGCACAATTTGTTGTCCAGAGCAGAGAGAAGGGGCAGACTGGGGGAGGAAAAAATGTTGCTCTCCGCATCCTGAAACATAGGTCAGACCTTTCTGCTCTGGTGGCACATCTGTAGATCAAAGCTCTCTTCAGGAGTCTGATGTAGTTTTCCTTTTTCTGCAGCAGGAGGTGGTGCTGACATGCAGTTTGGGACAGTGGGACAGATCTGTGACTTGTGACCCTGTTGACTGCCGTGTCCCTGACCAGTCCCACGTGTCCTATGCAGAGTTCTCCTGCCCTCTGGGGACCACCTACCTGCAGAGATGCTTCTTCTCCTGCATCCCCCCAGCCAAGCTTCAAGGTATGGTCTGGAGTGTCAAGACATTTAATCACCCTTTTGATGCTGCCTTGCTGTGCCTGTCCCAAGCAGTTCAAACAGAGCGTTGCTACTTGGAATTCCTCACTAATCATGGATCTGCCAGCTGGATGGGCTCTTGAGATACTTCCTGAAATAACGGGTATCCCTCCTCCTGGAGTGGAGACATCCTAGTGTGGGGATAATTCCCTCTGACTCCCATCCCCGGGCAGGCAGCCCTGATCCACCCTCCTCAGGGTGTAGTGATGTCCTCTCCTGATAACTGGTCCAGCCTCCAGTATTACAGTGATGGAGACAAGAAACATGCAGGCAGACAGAGAGGACTTCAGAGAGCCAGAAGTGGCTCTGTACCTGCTGGCTGTGGGAAAGCCTGTGGTTCAGGGGGCCTGAGGCTGTATAAAGCCTTAGAGACTGCTGCCCACAGCTGTAGAGCTGTCTGGGAGATGTTCACCACCCAGACACACCACGGCCTGGCTTGCATTCTGCCAACTCCATTGGTAGCCGCAGGAATTTTTTAAGCCAAGTCAGAGAAAGAGAGCTACTGTTCTGTCTATGCAAGGGCTGAACTGGATGGGATTTCAGTGGTAACTGCCTTGACAGCTTCAAGCATTGGGACTTTGTGAGTTTCAACCAGTGCCTTTGCTCGGAAAAATCACATACAACAAATCATTTTAATGGGTGACCTATTTTATGGAGACATTTATAGCTGAAATGTATGAGAATTGTTTACTTGTTAAAAAAATAAAAAAGTTAAATCTAAGGAGCAAAATTGCAGAGAATTAACATCTCATTTCATGCCAGGGAGGATGGTGGCAAATCCCCAGGGTGAGTTGATCAAGGGGTACCATGTGAATGTCGTCGTAACAACACAGATTCTGCATGAACTGATGCCCATTGCCTTGGGTTGGTCAACTGAGGGCAGAGCTTTAATCTGATCTTTCACTCACAGCTGCCTCTTGGTCCCGCTGCAGTCACTGGAGGTTTGCCATGGGCTCCCTCAGTGGGAAGGCCTCCCCTCCATGGGCCCCTGGGTGACCTTCCAGCACCATGGCTGGAGGGGCTTGGCCAAGGCTGCCAAGCCATGTGGGTGAACTCTTAGAGTCCAGCTGACAACAGCTAAGCCACTGAGGCAGGGATATGCTTCATGCTTGTTCCCTCCAAAGACTTGCATCCTTACAAGCAAGCTGCCGGTGCTAATAAATGCTGAGAGTAGGCAACAGAAGGATGACATAGCTGTATGGCACTTGGAGGAGGGAGAGAACCCCTGCCCAGCCTTGACCCCATCAGGACACAGGCACTGAGTAGAGATGTGATCTTGTCTCTGCCCCAAGTGTTTCTGTAAAAAGAAAGTGATGTTTGAAGGTGCTGTAGAGCAGCCTGGCTGTACCACAAACACGATGATTCCAAACCTCTTATTAGGAAGAGTCCCCATTCACTCCAGTCTGCCTTTTTTTTTTCTTTGCTCTTCAGTTCCCAATGAAGTATGCTCATCCACATTATGTGGGTGATGTAGTCCTGGGCACTTCCTGCAGGAATCCAGAGCTGGCCACCATTGGCTGAGTCTGTCAGGGACAACAAAGAGCTGGGGCTGTAATACTCAACCCAAACCTTTAATGATGCGTGGTTGGAATTCCCAGTCACACCAGTGAAGCCTCCCACATTGTCCTTGTGGCATTTTTCCATCTTCCTGACTCTCCAGGTTGGCCAGAGAGGTAGTGCATTCCCCGTCCCCTGGAAACACTGAAAGCCGGGTTGGGCAGGGTTCTGAGCTACTGGCCTGGTGGAAGATGTCCCTGCCCATGACAGAGGGAGGTGGGACTAGATGGCCTTTAAAGGTCATTTCCAGCCCAAGCCATTCCATGATTTTATGATCTTGCATGCATCTGTAGTAGGGAATGACAGCTTGGTCAGCATAGTAAGGACAAGCTGCAAAAAGTCCTTGGGGAGATGAAGCAGGGCAGAACTGAATATGACTGAGAGCTATCTTACACAAAGGCCCCTGACTATCGTGATGTACCATGAAAGAGGGCAAGTTTAATGGAAAGATTTGGGGAAATTTGCAGGACCAAGATCCTATCCTATCTCCAGTCTCTAGAAGATGACCTTACCTTACTGTGTCTGCAGCAAGTATTTTCTGCTACAGCCTGATGAAGCAGGTGATGCAGTCCATGGTCTTCATGTTTGTTGCCCTCTTTGGTGTCAGTATCCACTCTAACAAGAGAACTCCTGCCGGTAGCTCTGAGCTGTCCTCGGCATGACTCCATTCCTGGCTCAGCTGTAACCCCACACACTGCTTCTCTTTTGGGGCCAGGAGGTAACCCAGTGGCTCACCTGCCTGGAGGATGGTCTCTGGTCCCTGCCAGAAGCCTACTGCAAGCTGGAGTGTGACTCACCCCTACTGTGGCCAATGCCAAGCTTCTGGTGCCTCGGTGCCCTGCAGAGGAACCACGACGTGGGCTCAGTCTGTCGCTACCAAGTGCAAGCCTGGATACCACGTGGCTGAGAACGCAGCAGACAAGCCTAAGAAGTAAGTCAGTGGCAGGTCTGTTATCACCAATGCTTTCCTCCTCCAAGTGTGTACACAAGGAGCAGAGGTGAAAGGACAATGGCAGTCTCAAAGACCTAGCTTGATAGGTAGAAGGCAGAGCAGCTTGCCTGCTCACACAGATCTGTTGATCTGATTACACAGATTTCTAGAAATACAGAGGCATTCCCTGGTCCAGGTGAACCCGGTGGGAACAAGGTACTGTTGCACACACAAGTGTGTTAAGTACTTTAACCTGAAACAAGCAGATCTTCCTGTGCACCTCAACATATCTGTCACTCTGTGAAAGTTAAGCACCAAATTAAGTGTTTCACAGGTAATTAGACATTTACAAGATGTGGCAGATTCTTGGAGCTTCTGTCTTTTCTAAAAGCAATAAAACCATAGAAGAGAGACACTGTAAGAATGAATGGCCTGCCTTCTGTCAGGATTGGACATCTCACCCACTGTGCCTCTTGGCTCAATTTAATCTCTAGTATTGGCTTTTCAATGGAAGAAGATTTTCCTGATGCTTCGGGGAAAGATTCCTGGTGTTTCTCTAGCCCTGCTCTCAGCCAATGTCACGGTGCTGGAGGGCAAAGCAGTGTTTGGTCTGTGTCGCCCTCCAGCCAAGTCCCCATTGAGGTCTGGTCACTAAAGATTCCTTGGCAGTGGCTGGGTCCTCCCCAGAGCCTTGATTCTAGCCCAGATCAGGTAATTATGTGTTAATTATTTAATGCCCCCTTCCAGTTTTAATTGGATGCAGACTTCATCTCTTCTTTGCTCTGGGGTAGAGTTGTGCAGTGGGAAGCAGTTGCCAAATTTCTTGCCTAGTAATGAAGGAAGTGGTTTCTGTAAACAGCTTTTCACAGTGTTAGGAGCATTTCTTGGGCCAAAGAGAGCTGAGCAAATGATGATTATGGCAGCGATCACATGGACTGCTTTGCAAACTCGAGAGCAGCTTTTGTGCCTGTGGCACTTCAGGCACTGGGCATTCAAACAGATCCTCTCAGCTTGCAAAGTTAGGCCTGTCCCAACAGGCCCTGCTGTCCTGCTGCAGCAACTGCTGGTAAAAACTGTGACCCCTGGGAGATCCTGAGGCTCCTCTGATGTGCAACTTCCATATGGGTCTGAACAGCCTGTGGGACGAGTCAAGGAAAATCATGCAAAGCGATTTACATTTCATAGCAGTGCATGTTGACATCACATTTTCCCCTTTGAAATTGTTATTGCTGCTATTTCATCAGACATCTCTGATGGCAGAATACAGAAACCACATTTAACAAAACCAGAAATAATATTGTTTCCTATCATGCAGATTAGCTCCTATGTGAGTGGCCCACCCCAAGTAAAATATTTCCTCAGACTTGCAAATGTCATTGTACCATCTTATCAGGAGCTCTTGTTGTACACTCAGGCATGAGTACAAGCCCTTGGTGCAGTGTAGTATTGCTAGGCTAGTAAGTCAGCTCCTGGTTTGCTGGAAATCCTTCTGGTGTCTCAGCCCTGGCAAGGAGAGGGTGGGAGCTGCCAGAGTGAGAGGTTGATCTCTTTTGATCATGCTAGTTTTGGAGAAAGAAGTGGTGGGTAGTTCTAGAACAACCAACACTGATGAGATGCAGGTTCCCGATGAGCTGGTGATTTGGACATCGGTTTTTTGGGGTCTTCTGCTGTCTCTCTGGGTTCATAAAACTGAGTTCTTGGTCTGTTGTCTCCCTGTTGTCTATCAACCCAGCAAGCACAAGCCTTGCTAAAGGATTTAGTGCCAGGATACAGGCCTGTGTACATAAGGAAGCAAGACTGTCTATGCATACTATATATTGGACAAAAGTCAAGCATAATCTGTGACTGACACTGAAGATTCCTCATGTCCACTAACTAGCTCATCCTTGGAAATACAGTTAGGCTTCCTTTGAATTATTCTTCTAGCTCTAGCTTTGTTCCTTGTGTGGAGATGCCCACCTTATGCAGGCCTGAACCATGGATGGGATCCAGCTGTCTCCATGCAAGTGCAGATAATCTTGGACACAGATGTTCATGCAATTACTTCACTTATATTTTTTAGTTGAATTTTACTGCAGGAGCAGTAAGGATGCCTAGAAGGGGCTGAGGTTATAGTTGAAATTCATTTCCCATAGTTTGAGTGGAAGACAAAGGTGAGTTGTCCTGGAGGTGCATTTGTCTTGAACTTGGGTGAGGAAAGGTCCTTGGGAAATCCCTGCTTTTCAACAATGCATCCTTGAGGAAATACTGATTGTGTAATCAAGATCCTGCCAGAAAGTTGCTGCCTTCCTGCTGACAGGTTCATCTGACTGACTATGCTGACACAAAGGGTAAAGCTTCTTTGACTCTTCCTAAAAGAGTTCTGTCATCAGCCTGGAGAGGCCATGTAACAGCCTGGCTTCCAGCTTCCAAGCTACTTCACTTTTAATTCCAAAGTAAGGATAACTAGGGGAACTTACATATGCATATGCATTTGTGCTTTGTGATGGGAACTTTCTGGATTTAGGCAGAACCTGTTCCACAGCAGTACCAACCCACACCACCTGGATCACACAAATACATGAACTGTTGAGAAGCTTCAGCATCACCTAGAGCTGTGGCATTGAAAAGTGCTTGCCTAAAAGTCAGAGGTCAGATACTTTTGGGGAAAGGGCATCATCCCCACAGTTGCTGTTGATTCCAGCATGAAGTGCCATCTGAAATAGATCTCTGACAGGAATAGACAAGATCAGGTTGGATGGGTCTTGGAGAAACTTGGTCTAATAGAAAGTGTCCCTGTCCATGGCCGACCAGTTGGAACAAGGTGATCTTTAAGGTCCCTTCCAACCCAAAACAATTCCATTATTGTGTGATAGTAGCTAGGAGATCCTTTAGAGGAGCACTCTGATGTTGAGAGGATGCTCTCAGTTTTAGGCACCTAAAAGGTCAGACCCTTCAGGGGACTTGTTTCCCATGCCCACTGTGGGATGTTCCTTGGAGAGAAGTGATTTGAGGATCTCAAAGCTGCCTTTGTGAGGGGTTGAGCTCCTTCTGCTAGCTTGAAGGAAAGAAGCAAAGATCCACTTTGGTATTTTCAGGAAGATTTGAAAGTCTCAGCCTACATTATGACCAGAGATCGGTGATGCCCAGCCCAGTCCCCAGTGGAGCTTTCATGGAGATGTCGGCCCCTCTTTCTTTCTCTCCCTGTTCAAAATCAGCAGAACTACTGGAAGAAGGAGAGGGAGGTGGGAGAATGTGGATGAGAAAATGGGGCTGGAAGGAGGTAGCAGACTGGGACCGGAAACAGAAAGGTCACAGCGGGACAAGCAGAGCAGCCTAATCCAGGAGCAGTGCAGTTTAGGAGGGCACCAGGCATACCTGTGGTGGGCACAAACTGCCTCTGCCTGTATCTTGCTCCTTCCAGATAAAAGGCAAACACACACACACAGCTATGGGAGCCAAAGAGCCGGGGAAAGAAAACCCAGGCTGTCAGCCAGGTTCCTGTCACTTCCACCTCTAAGTCTCAGCATTTACAGCCCAGGTATTCCAGACTGTTTGGAGGGAACGAGCAGCAGCAGAGGGTCCTCACGCTAGTGCAAGCTTTCTTTTCAATTTACTGACAATCTGTCTCTGTTCCCCTATTCTTTTTGGAGTCATCAGTCTCCTGACATAGGAGATGAGGCTTTAGGCTCCTTTGTCACCATTCCTGCACAGCAAATCCACTCTCCCCCAAGGTGGCTGCCTCAGAAGAAGGCTGGATCCGTGCTAGGCTCTGCATGTTCAGCTCCTGGACTTAGGCAAGTGCTCATGCCTTCACCTCAGATACAGCCCTTACTGGCCTCAGACATCTCACTTGCCTCCTCTGTCCATTAGGCTTGCCTGGTTGGAGGATTGACTCCAATTTTCCTGGCTTCCTTGTTAATCCTCAAGAAGTGCCACTAAACCAGATCAGAAGAAGCTGGGTGTGGGAGGTAGTCCAGAAATTTGTAGCTCCTATGAAGTTGCTGTGAATTTATGTATATAGTTTCATTTTGGCTTTAAAAAAAAAAAAAAAAAAAAAAAAAAAAGATTTGTTTATTTTCTTTCACATGAACTACTTATTTCATATATGTGGGCGTGGTAAACACCCCACCCTCTACCCTGGGGTCAGCCTGGACTAACTGTGCTTGAAGTCCCTGGATGGATGCTGGCAGTGGGTTGAACCTCCAGAGTGAGGTGGTCTGGGGGGCAGGTTTGGGGGAAGGTGTGAGAGGCCATACAGGGCACTGACTCTGACTGGGGCCACTCCAGCACCACATCAAAATGAGAAGCCTCGTGAGAATGATGGGGCTGCAAACCACAGCCTACACCTGAGCAAACTGTGGCTGCCACAGTGTGTCCTCCCCATGCTTGACCCATCTCCCCAGGCCTTCCTGGGTACAGGGCCTCTGCCAGGATTTGGAGAGCAGCAGGAAGATGCAGTGCTCAATGAAAAGTCATGTGTGGCTGGGATGCTCCTGGTTTTTAAAGGAGTTTACTCAGTGCCTGAGGTATTGCGGTTTCAGTGATTTCACACTACCAGTTTGTTTTCTATCTTTATAACCCCCAGTGCTTTACCCATTCCAAGTCCTGCAGCTGGATAATACTCTGTGAGCCAGGAAGTTAAGAAGGGGAAATGCTGCTCGTGGAGCTGGGCATCCAACATGGATTGGTACTTCTTGACCTGTGTCTTTGCTTACCTTTAAACCTGAGCAGAGCGAAGCATCTGGTCAGATTTGGGAGAAAGCAAATCTTGATGGGGACATCTTTGCGAGGGTAGTGACCATCTTCCTTATGGAAAGGGCAGGCAAACAAAAAAGTTAAATGAGGAATGGAATGAAACCACACATGCCTACAATGGAATCCAGAGTCCCTCTGCCTCACCAGCTTTCTGAAATACTTCACAGCTGCAGTTCTCTTAGTTAACTCAAGGCTGCTGCTGTAGGGGTGATATTGCAGCAGCCCTCTCTGCTCAGGTGCTAACACCACAGCCATCCTCACTTCTCAGGTGGGCTGGAGGGAAGATTTGTGCAGAGATCTCGGCCAGTGCACTTGCTGCATGCCATTCCCTACCCTGCCTGCCTCTGTGTTACCTGCTGGAGCCCACATTCATCTTGGCAGGAACCCACTGCCCCGTTATACAGTCTTGAGAAAAAACAGATCCCTGGTTTCTGAAGGGAGAAGGGGACTCTCTAAGAGCTGCAAATATTTAAAAATATGAGAATGCTGCAAAAGCCTCTAAAATGTCTCATCCCAACAGAAATCTGACAGGGAACACTCCTAGTCTGGCAGTGGGGTGCAAATGGGGTACCCTCCAGGCTGTGTGACCCTGCACCATGTTTGGGGGCGCAGCTGAGTGGCACCACACAATGCCATGACCCTGCCCCACGTGTTAGGGGACACATGGGTGGCCCCACACTCTGCTGCCTCTCAGAACAAGGGGCAATTTAGTGCATTCCCCCAGGGGTTTCTCTACCCCTGGTGGCCCCCTCCACATACCTGTGGCAGGCTATAAACACCCTAATGTGGTGCCTGAAGCCCTGCCTGCTGGCACCTGTGGTGGGAGAGGACAGGCAATTGGAGTGTGCTGTCTAGTAAAGGAGGACAGGAGTGGGGGGAAAGTCTCATTAAAGATGGAACAATCAGATTTGGCTCAAGTAAAGCCCATCAGGACAATGACATGTTCTCTGCTGAGAGAGGCCTTGGCCAGCCTGGTACCTCATCAGTTTTGATGCCTCTGTGTAAAAGATGTGGTGTCTCTGTCACTGCCAGGGATGGGAGACTGAAAAGTGGGTAGGCTCTGCTTCTGGACTTTTTCCTTCTTTCTTTTCTTGGCAAGTAGTTTGTGTGTGGGCTGTTTTAGTAGCATAGGGTGGTACTGGTCTGCTGCAGCACGGCAGCCCCTTGGTGAGAGCAGGATTGACAGATCTGGCTGGAGTACAAAGAGGAGCCTCAGGAGTAGCTGGGCACAGGCCAGAGGATTTACTGGCGGAGGCAAAGCCCATCCAGCAAAGTATGCAGCTACTGGCAGTGAGACAAAGCAGACCAGGACCTGCAGGGACTGTGGAAGTAATTAAGGGCACTGCAAGAGATGGGGAGCAGTGGAGTGGTGAGTGCAAACGAAATGCATCCAGTGCTCCTAGATCAGTGCAATCCCCCAGGGAGAAGAAAAGATCCTGGTTAAGCATGGGGTGCCCCTGTGGAAGATGTGCCCATGGTGAGGGATTGTATGGCATGGCAAAGTCCTACACATGGGGGGTGTGTTTGTGCTCCAGGAGAGATGTCTTCAGTCTGCTCCTGACATTTGTGGGATGCCTGGTGCAGCCAAGGTGGGGTGTATGGGGTTCTGCAGGCCAGTCTGGTGTCTGTGTTTCCCCAGGAAGTTCTTGAAGGTCCAGTGCCTGGAGAGTGGGCAGTGGGAAGAGGGGCACTGTGTCCCCGTGGTTTGCAAGCCCCCGCCCCCTGTCTTCGAGGGCATGTACAACTGCACCCAGGGCTTTGAGCTGGACAGCCAGTGTGTCCTCAACTGTGAGCAGCAGGGACAGCAGGTGAGTGTCTGGGGGGAGGCAGACATTGACCACACCTTGTGTTTTAGAGCATCTACTGTGCAGAGGGGCCCTGCTACAGTTTCACCCATCTCCAAGGCCAAAAGCCCTTTTACCACCGAAGAGCAGACCCTTTACAAGCCCAAAGCTGTTTTGGCTGGGCCCCATACATGGCACTAGCTGCACCACTTCCTGGGGATGCTCACCAGCTCCCTGGGGACCTTGTCTGGAAAACAGTGGTCCTAAGCAAGCTGGCTTATCTTGGGTGAAAAGGGTCAGAAAGCACAAATAGGAGGCTTCCAGCAGGTTTTGGGAGCTGCTGTGAAAGCATTCACTTGGTATGATGGACAAGCTTGCAGCAGCACTTGTGCTCACCGAGGGGTTTCCCCGAGCGTGGAGGCTGCTGCCAGCTCTCCCACCCAGGTATCATCAGTGCTTGGAAGTGTCTTGTCAAAAGAAGTGTGCCTGATTCCCTCTGGTCATATTCAGCAGCAGCTGGGAAACAATTGCTTTTCTGGTCAGTGCACATAGGCTGGACCAGATAGCTGCAACCCAGATGTCTTGGGAAACTTTTCTGTGGATGTGGCTGGTGGGAGGGGTGTGCTTGCACAATGCTCCAGTGGGGATGGGCACTGGCCAGGCAGGGTGAGTAATGCCTGCTGCTCTCCCTCTGCTTTGCAGGTTCCCATCATCTGCACTAAGGAGGGCGTGTGGACCGAAGAGTTCAAACTGTGTGAGAGCTTGCAGGGCACCTGCCCATCGCCCCCGGAGCTGAATTTCGTGGAGTACAAGTGTGAGCAGGGGCATGGCATAGGTGAGGGCAGATGAAAACCAAACAGAAACCCAAACTTTGTGTTGACTCAGTCATCCCAGAGAGTCAATAGTCACAACAGACTATATATAGACTCTTCCTGTACCAATCCCCACTAAACAGGAAAAAAAATTCCTGTTTCCTCTCCATGATCTTTATAAACACAGAGACAGGGGTGGCTTTAGTCTTGTGCTCCCCCTGGTTGCACTCTTGGGCAAGACCCAAATCTGAAGCTGTCTCCAGCATTAAGCATCTCTCTTTTCAGAAGCAGCAGGGATTGTCTTTAGGGCAAACCCAGCTTTTGTGCACATTTTTGTGATCTGTAGCCCTCCATCTTTCCTGAGGTCTCTCCATTTGCTACTACTGTTGCTGTTTGCAAGGTTAATGTGACAAGTCCTAGATAAAAGCAATAAAAGCTGCAGTGACAGTTGGGTGTAACAGGGCACCAGATGAGGGACTGCATCATCCGTTTGCCTGCAGGACTTGGTTCTGTTTTCCTTTCAGGAAAACCTGCAACACTCAGCCATGGTTGTTGCATCTGGTCTAGCATCCCTCTGGACAGGATGTTCAAGGATGCTCTGAAGCAAATGCACCAGTCACGCCAGTCTGGTCAAACCAGGCTGAGGACAGTTTAACGACAGGGACTACTGAGGTTAAGCTCAGAAGAGATCTGATGTGAGGCTAGGATTAGGGCTGGGATCCCACCCTTTTTTCCAAGGTGTTTTTTGCAGCTTTTTTTCTTCCTGGGTCATGGAAAGGCAGTGGGAATTCTCTGTGGTAGAAAAATTGTGAAAGATGTTTTTTAACATGTCAGCAAATACCATATTCAGATCAGAATTATTTCATGCTGGGTCCCGTGTCCTGCCATCAGGGTTGGAATCTTTCTCTTAGATTGTGCTCAGTTTTCATTTCATCTAGGAGAAGATAATTGGGCACAACTTCTGTAGGCTCTTGGATAATTCAGGATCTGGGGAAGTAATTGCTATCCCAGATTGGGAGGAAAAGAGTCCCCTCTATGTCTGTCTTTACTGTCAGTGGTAGCCTCCTACAAGACATTGATGCCTGGCTTCTGGTAAGGTCCTCAAGACTTTCCCTCCATCCACAGGTGCTGTGTGCATTCCTTCCTGTATCATTCCTCCCAGTGATCCTGTCATACTGCCCAAAAATGTCACTGCTGAGACAATGGATCACTGGCTGCAGCCCACCAGAGTCCAGGTAAAAGGGGAGATGAATTTTTCTAGCAGGGGGATTGCTGACAGCATGGAGAGGGGATCTCCCTCTCTATCCATCTGATGTTTTGAACCAAAATCTCTCCCTCAGGTGAAGAAGGGTAAGACTTGTAAAGACAAACAGTGGATGCTACTACGCATCCTCCGGCTCTCCTGCACCAAAGTTCAGCATAGTTATCAGCTCCCAAGCCAGCTTTCAAGGAATTGCAGAATACCACAATATATGAAGTTTAATGCAAGAATCCTACTGATTTTTCAGGATGTGCTGTGTGCCTAAACCCATTAAGTTGCTGTTTATTGTAGGTCAGCGTATTGGGAGAGCAAAAGCCGCCTCTGGCACAGTGTAAGCCTGGGTCCCCAGTTACCTGGCAGCAGAGATGCAATCCTAGGCAGGCATTTCCCTGCTAAGGAAGAGGCAGGGAAGGTGTCTCCAGCTGCCAGGAGCTGCTGGCCGGCTGGGTGCCTCTGCTGCTGGAACAGGGGAGCCTTTCCCTCCCCACCTCTTACTCATATTGTAGGCAAAGCAGCTCAAATAGTTTGGATCCTCATGGCATGACTTTACCAAATAGCAGCTCTGCCGGGGTAATATTTCTGAAAATAAAAACGAGATGTATAAGGAAGGAGGTGGAACAAAGAAAAGCAAACAATCTTCCCAGGAGCCAGTGCTCCCATCCAAATGCTTCCCCCTCCTCTTGGGAGCCCGCAGGAGGCTCAGCATCATTCCTGTGGATACTACTGTGCATTGCCTTGAACCAGACCCACGGCGAACAGCTGCCGGGGGTGTGAGGGTGCCTGGGGCATGTGGGAGAGTTAAGCACGAGCCTTGGAAGGAGTCCTTGCCTTTGAGGGATCGGATGGCTTGGCCTGTTGAGGCAGTGGCATTCAGCTTCCCTTTCACCACCACTGCAGGCTTTCGTGCAAGGGAGGCATTTTGCAGAGAGGAGGAGGAGGAGGGAGAGGAACACTATTTTAAGAAGGAGCTCTCTCCCTGAACTATCTTGTTTTCCCCTCTGTCCTGCCTTCTGTCTTTGCTCCTCACTTGGCTCCCCCAAGATTCCAACAGTTTTCTCTTCCCGGGAGCTGCCACGCTCCATGAGATGGAGAGGATGGGGCAAACAACACTGGGAACTGCAGAGACCACTCAGAGAAGGCACAGTCCCATTTTGTTTTCAGCTCTGATTCATTACATTCTTCAGCTGAGCAGGTTTGTCTCTCTGCCATTATTTCACAGCCTGGAATATGAGGATACTAATATGAGTATGCTAAAATGGCATCTGAGTTGCACAACAACCACATACAGAATAACTCCGTGGGGTTGGGATCTATGCATCCTCTTGGCCGAGCAGGAATTGGTGGGCTCTGGAAGTTCCCAGTCTTTGCCCCATGAGGCTGGCTCTCTCTGGGACTGCCCCCTCTGCGCTGGCTGAGAAGGGCCAGACCTCATCCCCCTGCAGCCTCATCATGGCTGTGACCAAAGGTGCTGCAGAAGGACCTGCAGCTGGTCTGTGTGGGCAGAGCTGCCCCATGCCTAATTGCCGTGCCACCTGGGAATGCTGGAGCTGGTCTTCCTGCCACTGAACATATCAAACAGGAGGCTGGGAGAAAATGCACTTACCCCTCTGTGCAATTCCCATGCTGTGAAGGGCATCCTAGGACATTTTCACAGGCCAGACACCGTTTTATTGGGCCTCAGATTTCAAAGCTTGCCTGAGCTTTACAAGGAGGAAATTGCATGTGTGGTGGGGCTTTTCTTCCCCCTGTGTAATCATGAGTGTTCCCCACAAACCCCAGCTAAATGAGCAGGGTGGTGTGTTCCAGGGCTGGGAAACTGAGCCCTTCACATCTCGCTCTTGTGTCCATCTGGCTGCAACAGCTGAATTTGTGCCTTGTAAATACCAGTGAGAATCTCAGAGTGACCGTGAGTCTGGTGTATCTACTTCAAGTCAGGTCTGGGGAGATGAGTCCTTCCAGGATGGAGTTTTCAGAGCCTGAGCAGGGATCAGTGAGCCAGTTGTTTGTAGGCGCTGAGTGATGACCAGCTGAGAAGCATCACACAGAGACATGATGGTAGATTCCAGCCTCTTGTGGCTTACTTCCAGCAGCAGGGAACCAAGTCAGACGTGGTGGCACTGCCAACCAAACCCACTTCTCAGGTAGTCCCTGTCCTTTTCCTTGGTCCTCTTCCAGTTTTGTATCAATATAGAAACATAGAATCACTAAGGCTGGAAAAGACTTCAAAGATCAGCAAGTCTAACCAATGTACATCTACATACACACACTCTCATGTGTTTTTTCTGGCCTCTGCCTTGAACAATGTATCCTGGTCCTTGGGTTCTTGGGTGCAGCTACCCCGGGTTTGCTCGGCCTCAAAGGATACAGGGGGTGTCACTACTGTTCTGCCCCACGGTGAGTAATGTAGTGTTGTAGGAGACTCTCTAGCTCCAGGAAGCACTACTGGCTGTTTCCCTGCCTCATCCATCTCCCCTAACTGCTGGCTTCTCCTCCTCTCCCAGACCATTGTGTGCACGGGCAGGCTGCGGTGGTATCCGGACCCCTCTGTCATTCACTGCATCCAGTCGTGTGAGGTAAGCCCTCCCTGTTGTCAGCATGAGCTGCCTGCTCCTCGCAGGAGAGCTCCTGGCAGTGAAGACCTGCTCCAGCACTGCTTTGACCCTATGTTTGCTCCAAGCTGGGCCAGGGCTTGCTGGATGAGTGGAGATAGCAGAGGAAGCATCCTTGGGTAGAGTCCCCACAGCCAGGATGATGATGGGGAGCAAGAGCTGCACAATAACCCGTTTCCTTCCTTGCCTGCTTGGTTTTGGCCATCCCAGGCATAATATTCTAGCAAAAAGATTTCACTGGCAAGGGGTATCCCCCAAAAGCCTGAGCTGACTCCAAGCTGGAATATTTCCCTAACCAGAACCGCAGTTCTAGAGTAACATGGGTCCAGAAAAGCCCTGTGTGACTCACCTGTCCAAATCAAACAAGCAGGACTTCGAGCCTTGTATATGCAAAACAAACTGCTTCTGAAGAATCTGCAGACAAAGAATTCCTTGCAGAAATTGGTTAGCCACTCATTTAACTTTGAATAATGACCAGGCAGGAGAAAATCATAGGCAGCCTGGAGTCAGTTCACAAAGAAAATTAAAAATAGGCAGTCTTTGTCAAGCACTAGTTGTTATGATTGAGGATAAAAGGAAAAGCAGGGGGGGTGGAGATTGGATTTTGGAATGTTGTATGCTGAAAATTTGGGATTTTTACCAGAAAGGAAAATGTAAATGGAGTTTGCACACCAAAAATAGCTTTGGGGTTTGCTGATTATATTTTTTTCTTGTGCTCATTTCAATGTGAATGATTAGTTTTCCTCACTGGTTCTGCTGAGCTCAGCTCTTTGTCTACTGAAGTGTGGGGGAAAGGGCAATGTTGCAGGGGGCACGTCCCCAGGAAGGAAACCTTATGGTCTACAGAAGGTGCAGCAGTTATTTCCCAAATTTGGTGTCTATGTTGTGCATGAGACACACACACACGGTGTCTGTGTCTACTGTGAGACACAGGCAGAAGGAGCAGGGGAATGAGGTGCTGTGTGCTATAGAGGTGTTTGGTGATTGAGTACCAGAAGTTAGTGATCCTCTGACATTTTGGGAGCTCTGTGTCTTCTAAACCACATCTTTTAGCACAAATCTGGTGTTATGTGTTTGAAATGGGATGGCTTAAGTGCAAGAGCAGACCAGATGATTGAGTGATTGTCTCTGTGGTGGTTCTGCTAGCAAGGGAGAATTTCTTGTGTTCTCTGGGACTAGGTCCTTTCAAAAAAGAAGCCGATGGAGTGTGAGATGTTTCTTCTTCCCTTCCTGTGCAGCTCAGGTAACATAAATCCAACACATTTGTGAGTGAGGGTTCTCCCTTAGGCTCAGGTACACAACTGACCCTTGTGTTTCCTTCTCTGTGGTTCCTGTGCTTCATCTTGGCTCTGTGTGTTCAGTGAGAGATCCCATAGGGAATGATGAAAAATGCCAGTTCTTTTGTTTGTGTGTGTGTGTGAGAGAGAGAGAGAAACTGAGTACCTGAAGTCTCAGTGTACATCACTGTGCTCTCATCAACCACCCAAACGTGCTCACAGTCAACATGAGCTCTTTCTGTTCCTATTTGCATGTCACCCTTCTTTACTCTTAGAAAGCAGTCCCAGGCAGGACTCTTGGCACACAGGAGGTTAACCAACGCAAAATCTTGCAGTGTCCCACCAGAAGATGGAGAGATTCCATGTTCTTCTTCCTTGTAGACTTTTTAATGATTTTTCTGCTTTCAATTATTGTTTTATCAGGAATGACCAAGCAGTCAGTACATAATCTTCTATCCAGGGTCTCACCAAAGCCCTGCATAAAGCTTCCTTGTGCTGGAAATGTCTCTTTTGATGGGACACAGGACTATATCTGTTGTTTCTGCAGTTGCATCAGTCTGGCAGTTCAGATATCCTGAGGTCAGCAAGTACACGCAGATATTTCTTTTCCTCCTTTGTTTCCAACTTATGAGCACCAAGCTAACAGCAGATGTTTTGCCATCAGTACAAGAGCTTGCCCTTTAATTTTACGCAAGAGAATGTCATCTTGTTTCTCTCTAGTCCTTCAGGTCATCTAACTCTTTGTTAGATATCCTGATCCTCCTCTATGGAACAGTGCCTTCTTCCTTGTTACCACGTTCATCAGGACCAGCCTATTTTTAAGGTCACAGTCATTCACTGTAATACTAATGAAGATTCATCCTTAGATAGTTTCTTTCTCCCTTATGCTCTCCTTTTGGATACAGCTCCCAGCCTCCTCTTCATCTCTGTTTTCCTTCTCCTCACTTCTCCATGCATGTCTTGGTTTATTCTTTTCCATGTGTTTCCTCCTATGGTGCTGCAAGCTGTTAAGGTTGGAACAATAATCCAAATTCTCCTAGATAACTTTTTTCCCCCCACATGATTTTCATAGTAGTCATTTTATTGCCATAAAGAATAACTCTTAATGAAAGTGCCTCATTCAAAGTATTGGTCTGGGAACTGCTGCTTGGCACTGGCAAGAAAGGAGATGTCACCTGTCTCCCCATTTGACCACAGAGTGTCCTGAATGTTGTTTCTACCTCACGTCTGCTGAGTTCCATCCTCATTCCTATTCCTCTCTGCCCTCCTCCTTGTGATGAAAAGCTCTGCACTTCTCAGAAGCTGTTCCACTTCCCCCAAGCCCTTTTGGATACGGAGGCATTTCACAGCTGGGGCAGGGCAGAGAAAGAATATAATCTGTATTCTGTTCTCACTACACGGTGGGCCCCCTCACACACATGGTTCAGCTTCACTTGCCATGTCTGTGGGCCATATTAGTCCCAGGTTCCCTCTCATTTCGTAGGAGCCCCTCAATGGAGACACCTCCTTTAAGAGCCCAGACTGCCATCATTGGGCAGTGAAATGCTGTTCCAGTGGACTGTCCATGTCACCTCGGGTCTGAGTCACTCCTTGGAGATTCCGTTGTCTCTCCATTGACTGCCAAGTGTGTGTTGGATCAGGAAGTTTTCTCTTCTGGATGCCTCGGTGAGGGGAGCAACCCTACATAACAGAAATCCAGGCCACCTGGCAGCTTGTACTGTCTCTCTCTGGTGGAGTCACTTCAGGCCGGGGCATGGGAGCAGTAGCCAAGGCTCAACCTTCCCCGCTTCATCTGGAGCTCTGCCTCGTGTTGGAAAGTCCAGGTCACCGTGCAGTGGCATTAGAGGGACTCTCGCTCATCTTTATCCTGTGCTGGCGGTGGATCAGTCTGCCTGTTCATCCCTCTCTCTGCTCTCCCTGCCTCCCTTCCCTTTCTGTTAATCTGGTCATCCATCTGCCTCCCGCTCTCTTGCTGTGCCTTGCCAAGTTCCCCGGTGCCGGAGCAGTGAGGCACGTACTTCAGGGAGGGAGGAGGGAGGGAGGGAGGGAGGGAGGGAGGGAGGGAGGGAGGGAGGGATGCAGCCCTTTCCAGAAGCCCGTCAGGAATACGAGTTAGCACTGAGCACACTTTGCCTTTTGAGGGCCAGCGGAACATCTCGTCCCCTGCCATCAGTAGAAAAACAGATGGCAGCACCAAGGGAGGGGGCTTGGAGCTGTCAGGAGGGGGGAGTGGATGAGGAGAGAAACCCCTCCTCCCCTCCATGGGTTGTGAGGAGGTGATTTTGGTCCTGGTGGTGTGTTTGACTGCTGTGAGGGAGGTGTTTGCAGCATATGAGTTACATTCTCCTGAGCCATCCCAAGGTGATCACCTCTGATGTGCCTAAAAGTAAGTGAGACTGTTGACTTCAGAGGAAGAGACAGCATGTACAGAGGTCCAGGTGGCTCCCTTGGACTTCTCCTGCCACAGTCCAAAGTAGTCTGTGCATGAGCATGGCTGCTATAGAGCCCCTCCTAGTTTGCACCCTTTTGTTTCCCACCACAGGGGCTCCTGTGCTTCACTTTGTAGATGTGGTTTAGGTGCAAAATTTCACTTATTTTGTCATCATCAGTGTTTACCTGATGTTATTCGCAGGACAGGGTAACCACCACTGTCCTGCTTTAATGCACTCAAAGAAAGCTAGACTGCTCTTTCAGTGAACATGGTGAACATGGGCAGCTTTTTTTGGGCAGCCAACACGTTGTGCAATATGCTGTCCTCATTCTCTCCTCCAGCTTCACGTCATTATGTGTAGGTAGCAAAGGGTTAATTGGAAGGGACTTGAACTTGAGGTCTGCCTCATGTCCTGGATGAAGATGGGCAGAGAACAGAACACTGTTGTGAGCATGAGCTGCTGGGAATTTCTCAGATCTTCCCTGCACAAGGACAAGGTCTTGCTGCCCTCTCATGCTGCTGGTCACGTTATCACAACTGTAAAACTTTAATCTGTTCTCTGTTTTGTGGTTTTCCTGAGGTATTACAATGGAACTGTTTAAACAGGGACTGAAGTGTGTGTGGTTGCAAGTTGTTCCTGAGTCTCTCGATCCAGCAGGTAGTGAAGGACCCTGAAGGATCCTTAGCTCTTCCCACCAGCATGCACAAAACCCTCACTCGGCACACATCTGTGGCTTGTGTCTAGCATTTCTCAGTCAGAATTAACCCTTTGGAAGGCATATGCAATAAGGATGGTGGGAAGTGTCACCTAAAATGTGCTGTTCTTTCATGTGATGGGAGACAGGGTGAGACTTGTTCCCTGGGACAGCACTGCAACTGAGGTCCAGCTGCCTCTGCTCCTCACTTACCCAGACTTGTGGGTCTCTGATATTGTACCATGGCAAAACTCAGCACAGGAAACTGGTAAGAAATGAGATGCTGATGGAATGCTCTGCTCCAGAAAAGATTGTTTTCTGTACTTCTGAGGCTTAAGGCAATTAAGACTACAGGTATCCCACCTGCACCAAGGAGATTCTCTAGAGCAACTGGAGCAGCGTGGCCAGAATTTAGTCAATGTCTTGTGATTCACACATCTTTTTCCTCTCTTGGACTTGGCAGTGCTGTACCTTCTACCCTGCTTACAGCAGCTTGTATAGATAGTGAGGGAGCATGAGGAGCAGGTAGTGGTCACTTCTGAATCAGACCTGACCTCTGGTGAAGGCAAAATCCTTCATACTGGGGAGGTGGAAGGCAGGGTGGAGAGCTCTTTACATACCTGTTGGGTACATTTTCATGCTGCTTTTGGAATGGGTGGTGTGGGCTGCTCAGCGTGGGATTTTGCCTTCCAGGAGATGATTCCAAAGAAATCTGTTTCTCTTCCAAAAATGCTTCTCCTAAACAGTCAAAAGATCTGTGTCCCCTGCTCACAGAGTGTGATTGTAACAGCATCATTTTATTAGGCAGAGGGAAATAAAATAATCACACAGCAACACAGTGCAAGGACAAGGGACAGGTGCCCCTCCCCTCCCTGCAGGGACAGGCTCACAGGACCCCAAAAAATGCAGGGTCTTTTGGCATGGGTAGGGCTCCAGCACCCAGACATACCACCAGTGGTGGTGGAGTCCCAAAGAGGTGGAAACAGCCTCAACTTCCCCAAGCCACAGTGCCAGCAGCCCTGCACTTGGGATGTGCTAACCTGGGCTGCTTCTCTGCCCTCTCCAGTTCAGGTGCTTTCCCCTCATCCCTGTCCACGTCCTGCTTTTCCCCCTCCTAGCAGTCACAATCATGCAGCCAGTGGTATAGACAGAGTGGAAAACCACTGAAAGCACCCGCTGAAATAAAAATCAGTGAGTTATTTCTGATAATAAACATCTCCAAGCGTAGCCCAGCCAACTGCTCTTCCAACACGAATATTCATTCCCTTTCAGCTCCTTCATCCCTTGTACATTGTTTTTCTTTCTGTTTAAGATCTGTAACAAGAACTTGGCAGAAACCAGATACAAGTGGGTCAGGAGGCCCTTGTGGTTTTCAAGGCTTGTTTTCCATAACCCGTTCTATCCTGTAACATATTTTGCACAAATGGCTTGGCAGGAGATCTAATCCGTGCAGCAGGCGAGCTGCTGATGGCAGGATGGCAGGCTGGTGCTCATGGCACAGGAAATCCTGCCTTCTCTTGTGTGTCCCAGTGCTGTCCCTGTGACTGGTGGGCCACCGTGCTTGCCAGAAGCACTACTGACACACAAAAACTTCCTCTGCTCCTCCCTCTCTGCTCTTTCCTGCTTCTGTTTATCTTCTCCTGTTAGCATGGAGATCAGGGTGTAAAAAGGACAATGCTGAGGAACTCTCTATGAATAGATAATAGACATGGATGTTTTGATAGAAGCAAAGATCTGCTCTGGTGTGGTGATCTGCACCAGCATTCATCCCTTTCTTCCCTCTTGTCCCTTGGACTGTGCAAAGACCTTTCCAGATGGCTCTCTGCTGAAACATGAGGCCTCTGAGCAGCACAGTACAGAGGGATAAAGAAACATCCCCATTCAGGGTCCAAAGTGCCCGTGTTCACTTTTGCAGCAGAAGTATATCTGAGCCAAATCCTGGCCTGGGACACAGAAGGACCTTCAGGCACCCTGAAGGAAAGGACCTTCTCTCCCAAGATGGCCACTGACAGCAGCCTGTGGAGCCTTTGTGCACTCCATCCCCCTTACAGACATAAACCCTGCACAACCTCAGCACAGGCTGGTTCACATGGGCCCAGCTCTTAGCAGAAAACCTGTGTCCAAGAGCACCCGCTGTCCTGAAGAACACCTAGAGCTCCACACCAAGACTGCTGGAAAGGTGGTATGGCAGTACCAGTGAAGGTCCATGAGCTGAAATGAGACAGCAGGGTGTCACAACCCTCCAACCCACCACCTCTTCCCTGAAGTGTTCATTCAGATATATGGAGAATGTTCTCAAGCAGCAAGCCTCTTGTTTCTGTAGTGAGACTTGAGGAGAAGACTGGAGCTGGAGCACATTTCTGAGATGTGATACATACAATCTGCATGCTGAGCTGATGAGTGGCTCAGGGACATCAACAGGCTCAACAAGCAGTTGGAATTTCTCTATTTTGCTTTCCGTCTGTGTCTGAGGTGATGGGGCAGGTCCATGATGTCTCCAACAAACCATGCAACAGACATGTACCTCCAAGGGACATCTGCCACAGTTCAAAAGGAGCAGAGGGATGGCTTAGGGGCCAGAGACTGGAAGACATAAAAATGGACAATGAAGCATTAAGTCTCTAGGATTTAGTTTCTCTTCTTCAGGCCACTTGATCCCAGGTTCCTGTTTCCACATGTCTAGATGTCTCTTCCTCTGGGTGGTGCTCACCCTGCTTCCCTCTTTACAGTGGGCCAAGTAGACCTTGCTCACTGCTCAGGGTGGCTCAGGGCACAAAAACATCCCAAAAAAACTTTCTGAGCATAAGCTAGACCTGTTCCCTCTCTGTCCCTCTGTTTTTCAGAGCCAATTTCCTCCGTATGCCAGAGAGACTCCAAAAAGAGAGAAGGAAAGTGAATGTGCATGGGGTGTCAAGGGGGGAAGAAAAAATAAAATAAAAGACACTGCAACAGAGAGAGGGCCAAGAAAAATATTTAATCCAAACAATGAACATTGTCATTTCCTCCCACAGTCTGCATTCCCAGTCAACTTCCCTGGGCAAGCAGGGAGAGCCAAGAATGACCGGGCTGTCTGCCTCACCAGCGTGAATGTGTGTAAGGAAAGGGATGTGTCCTGGGGACACAGTGCTAGAGCATCACCTCAGCCAGCTCCTGTCACATCTCTGGCCTTAAGGACTGACAGCTTTCTGCAGGGGAACCGTGGTTTGGAAGGATTAGAATGGGAATGTGAGGGGGAATTTTCAGGGACCCAAGCTGGGGTAGTGGATGTATTGGGGCTTTAAGTGAAACCCCAGTGTAGATGTTTAACAGGCTTTGGGCACTCTTCAAATCCTCCCAGGGACCTCCCAGACCTTTTGGAAAGATCTTGCTGGTGACTGAGGTGAGGAAGAAGGGAAGACATATGGCAGGGAGAAGTTGCCCTCTGCCTCTCCAAGGGCTACTGCAGCCTGTCCATACTTTTCCTTTTCCCACATATCCTGCCTGCACCTCCCTGCCACAGACAGCACCTTCACCTGGGACATGGCTTCTCTTGCATGCCTAAGATCCCTGCAGCTGTAGCCCTCTCCAACCCTGGGGCAACTCATATTTCATGTGCCATGGTTCTGTGAAGCCTGCTTTGGGCTGACATCCCCCTGCCACCAAAGGGATGGGGTTTCCAACTCATCTTCCTACCACTGGAGACTCATCTGTCCTGGGAGCACAATTACCAGTGTTGATGCACAAGGTGTGGGTCTGAGGGCAGCAGCAGCTTTTGCAGGGCTGGTCCCTCCACAAATGGTGGCTCCCCTGTTTCTCTGAGGCTGCTTTCAAACTGACAGCTGAAGAAGCCAAAAACACTTGCATCTTCTCAGCCACATGTTTTTTTACCATGCAAATGGTCTGAGCTTGACGCCCAGAATACCAATTCCCAAATGGAAAAATGAAAGGACAGCAAAATTCATGCTGACTTAGAAGCTCCGTGAAAGCAAGCTATGTACCCTCCCTGGATGGATCAGTCTGGGAGAAAGCATTTTGCTTCTTAAGGCTGAACTTGACTCCCTGAGACTGGAATCTGGCCTTTCACTGGGTGGGTGCAGATAGAAAATCACAAGCACTTTCCATCTTAGTGGCAGATCAGGGGAGTCTTTCAGCTCCTCAGTTACAC
The DNA here is from genome assembly GCF_903797595.1 of Erithacus rubecula. Lineage (NCBI taxonomy): Eukaryota > Metazoa > Chordata > Aves > Passeriformes > Muscicapidae > Erithacus > Erithacus rubecula. Next base: position 28,783,017 of record NC_136662.1, on the reverse strand, counting down.
AGTTGGACAGGTGAATGCTGACTTTTTTCTTTCTTTTTTCCACCTTCCTCTAAAGCATCTGGAAGGAGGCATGGCCAAAAGCAAGGTGCTGTGCCTTCAGGTATGCTCAACCAGAGCAAAACCTGCATTCCTGGAAAATAAGGTTTGTCAAACACCAGTAGTACAGCACTAAAATATGTCCAACACTGATGTGATCTGTGATTGAGTCTTCGTGATCCACCTTTCCTGCTCACCATGTTGCATCCTTTCATGCTCTTTCACACTGAATCAACATACATGTAAGGTGGATTTGAAGAAAAATGCCTGGACCCTGCCCACCTCACTGAGCGCACTGGGGACTCCCTACTGGGCAGGATAACAGCCCCAGGAATGGAGCCAGCCTGGGGAATCTTCAAGGGTAGTGGAAAAATACTGTGCACAGGCACTGCTCCTTGCGTGGCATCTCCCAGCATCCTTGAGAGAAACTCTACCACCGAGCACTCAGAGATGCTTCTGGCTGGGATGGATTGGGATCTAACCAGTCCTTTCTTAAGTCCTTCCTTTGCCTGCAATATTTCTCCCTCTTTCATTTTTTTTCCCCCTCTATATTTTTTCTCTTTCCATCTGTGCCTCTCTCAGCTTTGAGAGCGAGTGTTTTTTTAGCCTATTTAAATTGCCAAGCACTTGCTTTGCCGTTGCTATTTTTGTGCCGGCAGCACAGGGCTCTGGCCCGGCCGTGCCAGATGCTGCACCTCCACGTGCTGACACACGCCCCACTGGAGCTCCTGTCTGAACAAACAAGGAAGATGGATGGCCGACGGGATATCCGCTGACACAGCACACCCCCAGCCCAGCAGCTCCCCACCACTCAACAGCGTACAGCGCCGGCTGCAAGTACCTTATTCATTTTTTCCTTGTTTATGAGAGACGTTTCAACCAGCCCACTACCCCCCCACACTGGAGGATGCGTATTCTGGCAGCTGAGAGCCAGCTGACCATTTCCCTGGATAACATCCATCACCTTCATATGGCACAGCTGGGCATTGATGTTTTCCTTTTTCTTGCTAGCATCTTAAAACATCATCAGGAGTTTTTGCAAGTCGCAGACGTGAGCAAACCGCCTTCTCCCACCACTGGCATTGCTTTCTGTAGAGCCATGCGTCTCAAGCACAGGCTGAACCAGTCTCCATGGGTTCCACCCTCTCACATCACCTACCCTTAGTAGATTGTATTGTTTGTGTCCTCCCTTGCCATGCAAGGCCAAAACTCCTGCAAGGCCAAAATGAGACTGATGCAAGTACTCCTGCGCCCTGGAGGGTAAGCAGCACCTCTTTGTGCTTGCAAAAACAAAACCGTGTGGAGGTTCTCAGTAAGGCAAAGGCACAGGAGTGTGTTCTCCAAATACTAGGCAAGGAACATGGACAAAAATCCCCAAACACTGTGCCTGGCTCTTCTGAGCCTCAAGTCCAATTAGTCATTTTTTATTTTCCCTTCATATGTTTTTCCAATGTAATTTGGAGCATGAGTTGTTAAGTTTCCCCACCAAGTGTTGCCATAGGAGCCTGTATTTGTTTAGGGTGGGGTGTGGGCTCTGGCTGGGGGAGAGGAGGGGGCAGTTAGCCCTGATAGGTGTAGTGAGAGACTGCGAGCCTCTCCTTCCCCATCCTGTCCCTGCCTCTGTCCTCCCCCTACCTTGCACGCAAGATCTGGAAATCATTTAAGACCTGTGCAGCCAGGATGGGCAAACCTCCCCATAATTGTATGGAAACTACCAAAGCGACGGGTGTTGTTTTGCCAGTGAGTCATGATATATGGAGCAAGGCTCAAGGAAAAACTCCACTGTGTGGAAGGCTGCAAAAGCAAATCACACCCAGAAGAGCCTTCCCCTGCCAGCGACCCTGGCCAATCCCAACTGCATCCTGGCACCTGCCAGCCCCAACATCCCTGCCCTGGCCCTCCTGATGCTCAAAGCTGCCTCGATACTAAGATACCTTCTTTCATCACACTCATTTAAGACCCTCCTGATGCTTTTTAGTGGAAGAGGAGTGTTAACACTGTTGCCTTGATGAAATTGCACTGTGGTCTCCTCTGGACATGGTTTGTGACAGCAATGATTGGAGTCAAATCCCTTCTTGTTTTTGACCGAGCTACTGAACTTGGCTGTGCCTCAATGTCCCAGCTGTAGGAAGGTGTGCTCTTTTTTCTGCTTTTCCAAAATCTTCCATGCAGTCTCTCAGTGGCTGCCTGAATTTGGCCTGTGGCCTGTGCTACTGATAGCACAGAACAGACTTGGTGGTTTGCCATAATCCCTGCTGCTACTTCCTAAACTGTTATTAGCCTGTGTTGAGCCCATTTCTGTTCCTTGTGAGTCATAAGGACAAAAATCCACATGGGTTCTCTGGTTTTGGCATGGTTTTTTCATGTGAATTACTGGTATTATCACCAGACCCACATGTTGGCTTTGGCACAGTGGGTGCAGTGATATTTTTCAGCAGGCTCTCATTCAGTTTAAGGGTGCTACATGTGAGTGTCCATCATCAAAGGCTGAGTCTGGGCATTTTTGGGAGTTTGGTTGTTGTTTGGGGACCAGATCCAATGAAATAGGTTAACTGTTTCCATGAACAACAGGACCAGGCTTCCACCAAGTGTCCTATTCAGTCTGGAGAAGACTCTGTGGAGACCTAAAAGCACCTTGCAGGACTAAAAGGGGCTACACAAGGATCAGAGAAGACTTTTGGCAAGGACATGGAGTGATAGGATAAAGGGTAGAGGCTTTAAACTGAGAGAGGGTGGCTTTAGACTAGATATTAGGAGGAAATTTTTGACTCTTGAGGGTGGTGAGATGCAGGCACAGGTCCATCCCTGGAAATATTCAAGACCAGATTGGATGGGACTTAGACACCTGGTCTAGAGGAAGACGTCTCTGCCCATGGCAGGGGTCTTGGAATGAGATGGTCTTTAAGGCCCCTTCCAATCAAAACCATTCCATGACTCCACGATTCTGATAGAAAACGTGCTCCTGGAGATCACCCATGGGTGCTGGGCCAGTAAGTACAATCACAGAGCTCAAAGTGAAAGAAGCATTTCATAACTAATCCCTCTGTCAATGAATGGCTTCTCCATCCTGTAGCTAGTTCAGTGGCTGCTTGACAGTGCTGGTGTAGACCTGTGATACATGAACCTTGCTGCCCACTGCTCCTGGTGCCTCCCTGCCAGTGCTTCCCGTGCACGTCGCTGGTCACAGCCTTTGCACAGGATAGTTTTTCAGCCTTCACTGGCTGCTTCTGAGCCCCAGTTGCTTCTTCTCTGATCAATGACTCAAAAATAAACTCATTTTCTGAATGGCTGCTCATGCCATTTAACATTTCTGACACAATTCCATGATCCTCTAGCTGCTGCCCTTGGAACACCCACTACTCCATCCACACCAGCTGTGATATCTGGTGCGCTTTGGCTTTCAAGAGGGGGCTGCGTATGGTGGAAGTGGGCACAGGGGACTTGCTGAGGACTTGGGGCCTCTATTTTGTGGGAAACCTTATGCTTTTGAATGGCCTTTAACAAAGCCTCATTCCTCTGCCGTAGCCCTTCCAAGCAGATGGCTGGTGTGACACCATCAACAACCGGGCATACTGCCAGTATGATGGTGGGGACTGCTGCTCCTCCACACTGTCCTCCAGGAAGGTAAGACAGCACCTCCCGTGGCCGTGGCCAGGATCTGTGGATTCAGGGGTGACCGTTATCTATGTTCTTTGGCTTTGCTGGCTGTGGAACTGAGCCTGCAATGTAATTCTCCCATGAACGGAGAACAAACGCCTGATTTTAAACCAAAGCCAGCTGAGGCTGATGGACATCATCGCACTGATTAAGAGTGGGATTTGGACTCAGGCCAGTGGGATTGAAACCTCAGCCCAGCTCCCACTGCGGCTTATGGGATTTCCTCTTGTTTTGGGAATGTGTCCCAAAGAAATGACTTCCATAGGACATAGTGCTAGACATGGTGAGTCAGAAGTCACCTTGTGTAATTGAGTCTCAGGAGTTTTTTTGGTATGGTCCACTGGAATCTTCTACAAGTGATGTTTTCCTTCTTCTGAGGAGGGAAGGAGGGAAGAATAGTATAGAGGGAGCAACTTGGCATTGGGGTTGCACAGACCCTTCTTTGTCTCCCATCACCACCTTCCCTTCCACCTAACTCACCATCCAGCACTCACAGCCCATTCTTCCTAATCATATCCAACAGCAAAACAAATTACAGGGCATGAAATAATTTCTCACTGCGAAAATATGTGAATTTGGATCTTCTCATCTTTGTTGTGGAGCTTGAATCATTTCTCCTTTCATCACACATACATACACTGAGAAAAGGAAAAATAAAATCCTGGGAAGATCCACTTGAGATAGGAAAGAAGAGGCTTTACACCCAAGCGATGAGTGAAATCCCCACAACAATATCATGACATCTCAGAGCAAGGCATGGCCAAAATAAAGGATGGGTTCAGAGTGGAAAGCGGGAGGGGGTGAGGGGTGAGGTCAGTCCCATGGCTCTCAGGAGACCCAGACCTAGCTTGCATCCCCCACAGCTCCCAGATCTTCTGTTCAGCAAGCCTCCAGCATATCCCTGTTAAGGCAGGTGGAGAAATACAGGGTTTAAGCATCAAAAAATCCCCAAAGCGCTCCAGCCCTTCTTTTGCTGATCCAGTCTGTGAAAAATCAAATGTGTTTTCACAGTAAGAAAAACTCCTGGCTCTGAGCCTGGTGTGTATAAAACCTCTGAAGGAAACTGTTTTCTTGGCTCCCATGGCTCATTACCAGGCAACTGTCTACCAGGAGTCTGATGCTCATGGTATGCCCTCTCTCCTTTCTCTGCTACTACCAGCTAAGAGGACACAGTCTTGCTTGGTCACATGCAGTTGTTGTACAGAAAATAATGTGCAATGAGCCTCCCGACTGGCACAGAGTGTCTCAAAGCTGCACAGCTCGTGAGTGGCCCTAGATGAACCCACTGCCTGCCCCATGGAAGGCTGTTCCTGCTCACAGAGCCTCCATCGTGCCTGACTTTCCTTAATCCAGAATGCACACGGACAATGCACCTACCCTGGCTTTTATATTGGGCAGTGTGGAGGTCAGCTTTGCAGCTGGGAGCTTGGTTGAGTTCCTCCAAGAGCTGCAGAAGATGAGGCTACGTTATCTTCGTGCTTTGCTGGAAGAGTCAGGAGTAGCTGACAGGTCCACAGGTTCAGACATGGATGAAGGGGGTTTTCTAAAAGGGACCAATTTAAAACTTTAATCTGGAGGTGCCTCACCACTGCCAGGCCTAGTGTGAATGTCTTACACCCATCAGAAGACACTTCTTCCCGGGGTTTGACATTTGGGGTGCAAGATTCAACTTGACCTTTGGGTGCAAAATTAGAAACCCATTAAAAGGAAAAGGCTCTGGAAAAGAATTCAGCTGGGGGCAGGTTGTATCAGAGCCTATTAGTGCCAGCAAGGGGGCAGGTACCTTTGTCCATAGCAGGGTGGAGAGGCCGTGGGGGGCACAGGCTGTCCCAGGGCGGAGGCTGAGGCGTCCCTCTGTTCCCCAGGTGATCCCGTTTGCTGCTGACTGTGACCAGGACGAGTGCACGTGCCGCGACCCGGCGGCCGAGGAGAACCAGCGGCAGAACCAGCGGCAGAACCAGCAGCAGAAGCAGTAGCGGCAGCAGCAGGGCCTGTCTGGCTCAGGCGGGGCCGCAGTGGCGGGCGAGGGCAGAGTGCGGGCAGAGCCGGGCGGGGTGGCACCGCACGGGGGCTGGCTCTGGCCACAGCACACAGCAGGGCAGGCGCATGGTCCCTCCCCATCGCTGCTCCCTCCAGCACACACAGCTCGGCCTCGGTCCGCTGCCACCCCAGCCACACGGGGCTGGCTCCATCCGCTCTGGGACCAGGTGCTGCCGTCAGTGTTTGTCCTGGTCTGGCTCCTGGGTGTCTGTCTTTGCTCTGGATTTTGTCACTATTCACCCCTCTCTGCTGTACAGACTTCTTTTTGCAAGGTCGAGGTAGTTGTGATCTCTCTGCAAATATTTAAACTTAATTATATCTGTATACATATATATATATAATATATATATAAATATATATTATATTTTCTTTGCTCTCGATGAAGCTGAGAAAGGATATCCTTTATCATACACCCATGCTGCTGTGAAGTACAAACCATTGGGAAAAGGTCGGGGCGGGAGGAGCAGGGATTTTCCCTTTCCTTGCTGAGGGGGAGCTGCAAGGAGGACAGAGAGAGAAGCCAAACATCCAGGCCATGCCAGGAGAGAGCTCCCAGGCATGGAGGCTCGCACCTCAAGGTGACTTGGGCATCTTGCAGGGACCAAGTTTTGCCCTTGGTATTTGGCAGTGCTTTGCCTTGTTCTGTGTAGGGTGTGGATCAAGATCACGATTCTGGGGTTGAGAAAAAAATGTTACTGTGCTCTTGACTCATCCCAGTGAGCACAACAGATTCCAAGGGCACCACAGGCATCCATCACACATTATTTTAGAGCGGGGTTGTGTGTCCATGGGGATCACTGAACGGTCAATAGGAGCAAAGACTCAGCATGCTCCCTGTGTCTCACCCCCCCAGCCACTGCACACTCAACTGGATGCAGAGGCCAAACCAGTGTAGCTGTGTGATGCTTGAATGAAGGTGGTCCTTCTTCCTGAGGTGGTCCTTCTTCTCTTTCCCTCACGTCTGAGCTCCACTGAGTTGTGTTGTCAGCAGCTCTCAGACGAGACTAGACCCTGTGATGCCAAAGGGACCAAAGGAACCTGTCAGGAGACTTTGAGAATCATCTTTTCTCATTGGGATTTTCCTCAGCATTTTTATTATCTCTGTCCCAGCCCCTCACGCTGCACATACAGTTGCTGACTTCCAAGAGGCTCTTGTTCCTGTAGACACCAAGTGAAAATCTGCATTTTCAATTTTGGCCTCAAAGAAGCCCAGCAAGAAACTCTGCCTCCCATAATTGATTCCCAGAACCTCAGCTTGGACCCAGTCACATAAAGGCAGCAATAGGGAAGGTACCTGGCTCCAGCTGGGATTATCACTGGCAGTTTTCTGCTGTAAAAATGCAGAAAAAAGGGATAGAAAGAGGAGAACAGAGCAGAGAAGGGACCACAGAAGGGACTCATTGCAGTGTGCTGGGGTGAGCTGCAGGCTGGGAGCAAATGACTGCAGGCTGCCCAGATGTGTCCTGCTGCATGGGCTGTGCTGTTGCATGCATTCCAGCCAGTTTGTCTGGTGAAGGAGTGGTGGAGAGAGGGTGACACGGTGTGGAGAGACCAGGAATTTGCAAGGCATCGTTTGGCTTTCAATAGCTCTACCCCATCCGGAATTCCCATCAGGAATTTCCTACAGTTGTGTTTTACTGGAGGATCTGAGTAGAGGCAGAGGTGCTCAGACATCCTACCAGCATCTAGGCAGGAGATGCCTTGTTTTCTCCAAGCCCTTTCCTCACCCCAGGTCTAGGCAGAGATTTGAAGAGAGGTGGAGGACAAGGAGTCCCATCTCTTCTTGGGACACTGACTTTTTTTTCTCATCATGCACAGGTGACACCACCCCAAAATTCACTGTCAGTTGGGCAGATAGCAGCAATATTTTGTCAGATACTCATTTTTCAATAAAAAAACAACCCTCAAGCAACCCAAGGAAATTCAAATAATAGTTGCCCCAACAGCCCCAGGATGTGCAGCTCAGGCAGCCTGTCATTCTCCATCAATGCAGGAAAGGAGAGATCCAGGGATTCCAGCACAGCAGAGGTGGGGTTCTTGCAGCCCCCCACAGATGGGGACAGTGGGACATGGGATGAACATGACACAGAGCAGCAGAATTTCAAGTCCCACCATCTTGCCATGACAAACCCTTCCCTGCCTGGTGTCAGCATTACCTGGATGCCTACATGAAAATGCTGTTTTTTCTCAGCTCACCTGTGTGTGCAAGGAAGGGACTGTGCCACATGGACAGGGGAACTGGGGGGTTGGGATGGGAACTGCTGGCTTGGCTGGTAGACATTTGTGCTTCTCATGACCAGACAGCTTCTATGTATTGAAATACTGTTCTATAGCAACACTGAGCGGTTTTTGTCCCCTTTAGGGTTTTTTTCACAATGGAGGCTGCTGCTATTTTTATTTTTTTGTATTTGATAATTATTTTTTATAAAAATCTATGAAAAATAAATAATCTTCTCACCTTCCATCTCTCTCGCCTCCTTGATTCATCCAAAAGTGGGCCAGGGAGGTGCTTTGCTTGTCCCAACACCTTCAGTCTGACTTACTCTCCTCTTCCCAAACCAGACTCTCCCAGAACAGTCACAGCTCACTTGGAGTTTTCCTTTGGGTTTTAGGGTGTGGGAGACACTTACTTCCAACTCCATCCCCTAATTCAAGGCTTTCACCCAGGCAGCTTTTGCTGTGCCACCAGCTGCAAGAACACTTTCTTAGAAGGTTATCCTACACACTGGTCCAAGGCTTTCTGTAATTTGTAATCCACTTAGGATGTAGGGAAAGCTCTGTGTGTGTGTGTGTGTGTGTGTGTGTGTGTGTGTGTGTGTGTGTGTGTGTGTGTGTGTTTGTATTTTGTATGTGTATGTTCACACCTCACCTCCCTGGGGTGAGGAGCAGAAGATGGCCCACACTAGAGCCAAAGGACCATGTGGCATCCTGGCAAGGAAGTTAAAACCCAAGACAATAAAGTTGCTTTAAGATCTGGGGATTTTTTTTTTTCCAGTTTTTTTAAGTGACCAATTAAATTTTGTACCTATAGACTAAGAAACAGCAAAAAGCTCTTGCTGTGTGTTTAAACCCCACTCTTCTTCCTCCAGCTGTCTCTGATGCTCCTCATTGGTCTTTTCTTCATGCCTGGTCTTTGCACAGGAACTCAGTCCCAGAGGAGGAACAGCATCTCCTGGTGACATCAAATGTCCTCCCCAGGGCAAAGCTCCCGAAATCATGGACTCTGGAGAGGAGCCAGTGGCAACCCTTCCAACACACAAACACAAATTACCAAACCCTTCCTAAAAACCTCCTGCACCCCTTGCAGTCCACTTCACCCTTTTTGGGGGTGGCTTTCTCCAAAGTCCCAATTTGCAAGCCAGATGACCCCTGAGAAGATTTTGTGATGAGCCAGCTGTGCTGAGATATTTACACAGCAGTTCAGGCTTGCAGCTGCATACCCAGCTCCCTCCCATACAGACCCTCTCCTCGTCCTCCTCCTGTTTCTTCTCCTCCTCCTCCATTTTGCTCCACAGCCACAGCTTATTGTGCAATGAGATGGTGGTTAACTGCATGGGAAATAGGAGAAGGAAAGTACTGGGTGTATTTTTAGCTTATTTTCCTGCAATTTAGCACTGGGAAAAGAGAAAAAAAATCAAGTTGTTCCATGAGACTTGATGAAGTCTGGTTTCCTATGGATTTGTGTGCTATAGTCCCTAAATCCCCATGTCCTCCCAAGTTTCCTGTCTGTCTGCCTATTTGTCTGCCCAGGCTTTCCCTGGGTCTTTCACCCATCTGGCAGGGCAGGTGGCAGTACACACTGGGCTTGGCCAAGGGACCTGCCCTTCTAAGTCCTGATGGCCTGACCATTAGACAACACAGCAGTGTAAGTGGCTTTTGGCATCTTTTGGAGATCTCACCTCTGTTCAGGCACCGTTTTTCACATTCTTTGTGGAACATTAATACTCATGTTGCTGCTTAGTCCTCTCTCAAAAGCCTGCCAGATGGACCAGGACATTCTCCAGGTCCTGATGACCACCAGACATCAACCTTAAGTACTAAAAAGATGGCTAAAATAAGCTTTTTTGGAGTCTGCTTCCAAGTTCCCAGCCTCTGTGGAGGTTTGCAAATCAAGGGCTGACTTCTCCCCTAAAGGTGACTGGAGACATCTTTACCTTCCCATGTCCAGCAGAGCAGGTGGGCAAGACATGGCTCCATCTGTGTGTGCTTAGTGGTTTGGGACTTGGCTAACCCAGTGGGCAGACAGGCTAATGTTAAATTTGTGTGAAGACTCACCAAGTTCAAAGGCTGGGAGCGTTTCATCTGCAACCAAAGATGACATCAACTGGACCAAAACCATAAACAAACACTCCAGTTTGCCAGAGCCAGGGATTACTAACAGCTCCGTTTAATAGTTAAATTATCATCTGGAGTTTTACAGTGTTACAATGATTTTTGCTGCTGTTGTTTAAAACCTTAATTTTTTATTCTTTTTAATTTTTTTTAAGTAATCCAGAAGGGTTTTGTATTTCTTGCCACATGGCTATCTCACCATAAAGCACCCTACTTTCAATCTACAGTAGTAAAACGTCACATTAGAGTTTTAATAGAACATCAAGGAACATGAATTGTAGCCATCTTTGTAAAGAAAAGGACCAAACTGTCTTTATATGTTAAATAACTCCACGACAAGGAAAAGGTAGTAATGCTATTACAGGGGTACGGATGCAGCAAAGAAAAGTTAACGACCCAGAGGTTCATCTCAGGTGAATGATTGCTCATTAATTCAGAAATAAAACAAAAGGAAAGGGCAGGGGGGTGAAGGAGGTTGCAGAAATGGTTGGAAAACAGTTCTCATGTTGCTGGCAGCTTGGGAAGAATCAGAAGTCCAAGAGAGAAAATACTGTACTGGCCCAAATGTAGGACCCTGCAGCAGATGTGGATGGTGTCAGCTCTGCAGGGAATCACAGAGACATGGAATGGTTTAGGTTGGAAGGGACCTTAATGATCACCTGGTACCAACCCTGGACAGAAACACCTTCCACTAGACCAGGGCACACATATTCTGGGTGAGCAAGCCCCAAACAACACATCTCACCAAGGCCAGTCTGCAGCTGTGGTGCAGCACCCGTGGTGGACTGCTCTGGTGACCCCCAATGCTGGCTGCTGGCACTTGTCTGAGATAGACTCGTGTGGGAGCTGAGAGACTTGGGCAAGAAAATCCAAGCTTGGGCAAGGTTCTGACTTGCAAAGCTAGAGTGATGAGACCAAGAAGGAAGCCCTCACAGAGCCAGGGTCACTGTGAAAATGGCCCCACAGATGTGCCACACTGGCAGGCCCTGCCAGCAGCCCGCAGTCTGTCATGGGGTGATGATGCTGAGCCCCACACAGCTGTGCAACTGTGCTGCCAAAGGACTTGGGAGGGATGAATTTCCCCTCACTCTCCAAAGCCCAGCCCGTGAAGAAGCTGAGACCCAGGGAGCAGAGTCTGGCCCAGCTGGATGATGATGCTGCAGGGCTTTGGTTGCCCATGCAAAGGCATTGAAGTGTCAGCACAGAAGCAGAAGAGAAATACCTACAGAGCCTCAGCGTAGATCTTGGATTTAAAATGAAGATGAATAAGTAACCCAGGCAGGTGTGAATGCATGGGGTGTCCAGGGTTTTCCTGGCAGTGTCACAGCAAGTGGCTGGCAGACAGCACTGCTCCTGTCCTTGCTGCTGCACCTAGTAAGCAATAAAAGAAAGGAGTCTGCTACCCAAAGGAGAACAGTCTGCATTTCACATAAAGGCCATGGACACGGTATTACTTGGCGAGAAACCAGCTGGTGTCTGGGCCAGCCTTCATTCAAACATCCCTTAGAGGTGTTGAGCAGAGGTGCCCTTTGCCCATGCAGCCATGGTTGGATGGCTGCCCAGCTGAAAGTTAAAAGTTGTCTCAGCATCTGCTGGGATAAGCAAAGGATAAACAGAAGTGTCTTGGCCAAAAGTCTCACTTAGAAGGCAAAGGAGTGATGACTCGGTACAGATCACCTGCCCGCATATACCTGTGCATGGAGGTGGCACTGGTCTTGCTCTGAGCCCTAAGCCCTTGGCAGCATCAGGCACACTAAAATATAAGGATAAACACATGAGAAAAAGCCAAAAGGATCCAGGAGACTTCCTTCTTGCACAGAGCAAATGTTGGTCTGATGACACCTGCTTGACACACTCATTACAGCGATGACATGGGGTTGCCCAGCTCATCATGACTCCTGGTGGCTGCTCCCAACAGCTCCCCAGTCCAGGCCAGCTGCCCCTGGAGAGATATTCTGCCCATGAGAAGTAAAGAGCAAAGCACTGTATGGTCCTGCAGGAAGATACTGAACTGCTGTTCAGAAAATACAGTGATGCAGTGCTGTTGGCAGTGATGGGGTGCAGAGAACAGCTGCCTCTCTCTCAAGCACCATGCAAATATTCAATGTCCTTGGCAGGTAGGAGAAGGAATGAGGCAGAAAATCATATGAGACAGACTGAAGACTGTTCCTGCCAAGACTGAAAAAATGAAAAGGAAATTTCTCTCTGGAGGCATCATAAAAATCCCACTGTAGGGCTCCGGTCTTGTCCAGATCAAAGGTGCACAGCTGGCAAGTCCAGAGCTGCCTCCTCTGCAAATCAGGCAGGAAGCTGAAGCTAAAGGAACCTGTTTTCTGCCTCCAACATCATCAGCAGTGACAAGGATTTGGAGACTCATTTGCTCCAAACCAGTGTCCTGGTACAACCCCAGCCTTCTGGCTTGAAAAAAAAAGTTACCAGAGGAAGAGGCAGATGTGAGCCTGAACACAACAACAGGCAAGCAACAACCCCAGAAGCTCATCCTCCATGACCTCTCTGGGACCAGAACCTTCAGGACCATTCTGCACCCCAGCACTGGTGTACCTTGCATCCCTCTCCCCTCACCACACAGAGCCTGGGCTATACCACAGCTCCAAGTGTCTAGTGCAGAACACCTTGTCTGTGCCATCTGGCTGCTGTTCTCCTAGCTGGGTTCTCCTCAGCAGTAGTTTGATGCTGCTTCTAAGTTTTTATTACGGTGGATAAAAAAAAAAAAAAAAATAATAGAAAAGATTTTAAAGTTGACTTCCTAGGAATGTGGTCCCTCAAGAAGAAAGCTCACAATTTCCAGCTGACCATTGGCCCTGAGGCCAAGCTGCTTTTGTTCTGGAGGACTCTGCATGTAGGAGCACATGTGGGTTTGACCATGGCAGAAGAACCTGAGGAGTTGGGGTCACAATGCCTGTCTTTTCACCCCAGCACCATTGCTTGCTCAGGTCCCACCCAGACCTCATGCTTTACAACTGCAAAAAACCCCATCCCAACTCTGTTGGCCATCCAGTGGCTGATTAGCTCAGCCATAACCATAAGCATCTCAACCTAACCTGCATGCCCTGCCTCCACTTTGCCTGCATCACCTGCTCTCCCATCCTGACTGTGTCACCACGTTTCTCCCACGACCGGTGTCCCCCACCTTTGGAGACAGTCCCTACAGCCAGGGCAGGGATGGGGCAGAAGAAGAGGGCTGCGCCCTTCCAACCTGCCTTCTCCACCAATGCTGAGGAACCTCTTGGCAAAATGAATAAAACAAAACCAAGAAAACTGGGTCCCACAAGACTTCTAACTAGAAAGGCTTTTGGCCAAGTTGAAGAAGAAACTAATACTGAGTCAGTCCCGCACAGAGCAGCCGGTTTTGCTCCCCAGTCCAAATTCCTGCCTCCAGAAACATAAGTGACACCCTCCCCCTCCACGGGTCCGTATGTAAAACCCTCAGGAACGCCCATGGGAAGGCACCTGAGAGCAGGTGCCCAGGATCCTCAGTAGTCCTTGTCACCATAGTCATTGTAAAGGACGCTCAGCGTCTGCTCCTCGCACGTCTTCCGGAGGTCCCGGCCGAGCTCCGACCAGTCGAGCCCATAGGGCTTGATCTCGCTGTAGCGGCAGGCCAGGTACTTGAGGGACGAGCGCTGCAGGCTGATCTTGGGCTCCTGCAGGAGGCCATTGCACCAGCTGCTGAGCTCCCCCAGCTGCGAGAGGATGAGGCCAGCCTTCCTGCAGCCAGGGCAAGGGGCCAGGCGATGGACAGGGAGGGGCAGGAGTGATGGAGACACCAGAGAGGATGGCAGGAAGGGAGGGATGGCATGTATGAGGAGAGAAAAGTAAAGACAGTTTAAGGACACCTTGGGAGCTCCTTGAGGGAGAAAAGATAATGCAAGAGCAGCTGTGTGGAGCCTACTGCTGCCAGGACAAGGAGGGATGGCGAGGCCATGGGGACACACCACCCCCAAGGCAGCACTGCAAACTAAATCCATGTGACAACAGCCCCTGCCTGTGGCAGAGATGCTCATGTCACCATGGCAGTGCTGAACCTGCTGCACTGGTCTTGGGACTCACATTTCCCTGTCCTGCCCACTCTTCTTCCACCCTGTTCTGTGGATACTGGTGAGAGTCAGGGTAAAAAGCAGTTTGAGTTTTTTCAAATTACTCAAAAGGAAAACAGAAAGGAAAGAATTAATAACAAAGTTAACATCTAGTGTTGTGGACAGGAGGAGTGCATGAGGAACATGATGTTTTGATAAAGCATGTTTACAAGAGGTGTCACCTTCCCTAGACCAATGAGCTTAATTCTATCCTTGGTTCTGAGAACCTGTCTATAAAATGCATCTACTTCTGCAATAAATTGCTTCTCCTGCTTTCTGTGCAAGTCACTGCAGCAACAGCTTGTAAATAGCCACAACCCAGCCAAGGAAGCTTTGGAAGAAGGTCAGGTGACAGAGGACAAGGAGATCCAGGATTAATCCATCTTCTAACAGATACACAGCACACCCAGGGCATCATAACCTCAGTGCAGGCTGGTAGTGAGGAACTGCTAAATTACCAATCACTTGTATTGGAAGAGTGCAGAGAATCATGGCCAAACATGATCTAAGTTGTGTTCTCTTCTTTTCAAATTTGTCCTCTTAAAATTGTGCTTCTAATGTTTTTATCAAGAAAATCAGTTTGTACAGATAAAACACATTGTGTTCATTTTAAATTTGTCTCACAGTTTGGGTGATCTCCAGGGAATGTGGCCACTGTGGAGGCAATGGATTCAAATGAAGCATCTTCAGGATATCTCATGTGCCTGGAGACCCAGACAAAAGTTTAAGTGTCTGATGACCTGTGATAAGTTTCCTAACCAGCTACAAGGTGAGTTGGTGGGTTTGAATAGTCAGGGAACAGAAGACACATCCCCTCACTAGCTTTAACTCAGCATCTGCTCAGCCCAGAAAAAGCAGCAGTCATAAATCATGATTCTGAAGGAAAAAATCACATTCTTACTGGACATTCTTACTTAAGATAAGCAGGGTGAACTGGTTTGACAGCTCCAGGATACAACCATGAAGGAGCATCCACTGCCTCTCCAAACCTCCCTCCAAGCCAGGCACATCACGGGAGAGCTGCTTGAAGAGGAATTAATTTACTCCGAGTCCAGTCAGAGCCAACCTTGGCTTTCCTGGAGAGAAAACCTTGGATGTGACTGCAGCTCCAAGGGCCCCATCTGGAGCCGCTGAAAGGTTGTCCAGCTCTGCAGCCACATCACAACTGCCACCCCAGAGCTCATGTCCAGGGCATGCCAGAGAGGCAAAGGTGGTTAGCATGGTGCTGGCTCTGGAGACAGCCACCCAAGCTGGCCAGCCATGGGAAAAGAGTCAAGCTCTCACTTGGTCTCTGCATCTGACACCTAAGCAAGGTGCCAGGAGTGGCCTCTTCCTCCAGCATTACAGTACCCTCTAGGGAATGCCTGATGTGATCCCACGGATTTTGGCTCAAAGCCCATAGGCACCACCAGACTTCAGTAGGCTTTGCATCAAATCCAACTTCCACTTATTGCTTCCTTTTTTCTCCATTTCCTTTCCTTATGTAAAGACCAGGGACTCTCTGCATCCCTTCTCCGACCATGAAGGAGTGACTTGCTTTCGTAGGCTCAGACAAGTTATCTGTGCACTCAAGACAAGTTATGCTTCTTTGGTCCAGCAGCCAGCACTGCCAAGAAGGGAGCCAAGTGTATCACAGAGTAGGAGATGCCTTGGACATGTGGAGACGGGACATGGTAGAGTGAGTCATGTGGGTCTGCATCCATGACTTCAAAGGAGGCAGCAGTAACAGTCAAACAAACAGTGTCTGCTGGCTAACTAATGTCATCTGCAAGTGATTTGTCCTGTCACCACCAGTCTGGGTGCCTCGCCCTCGCAAACCATCAAACAGGAGTTTGCTTTCCAAGATTTGTCATCGCCAGAACCCGCTGCAGCTGCCTAAATGCCTCTTTCCAAGTAGTGCGAGCTGCAAACACTTCATCAGCAAACTTGCATCATCCTGTCCTAAGCGCTCCAGCATTTCCAGAGGGTGCAATTAACCCTCTGGCTGGTAGATTCACACAGAAAATGGTATCATTTGGGTAATTCAGTGGTATTTCTGGCTGCTCCGTGGCAATGCATCTCTTCCCCATGGGACTCAAGGAGGCAGCTTCCACTCTGTGCTCTGGCTTGTCCTTGGTCTCCTCACGGGGGCAGAGAGCAGCAGTGGCAGCACTCAGCCTCAGTGATGGTAATGGCTCTGTGATGACTCCAGTCTGTTCATGTAAGGAATTTAATGTGCTCCTCATGCAAATCACCACGTGTCAGACGGTCTGTGCAAGCTGGGGCTGGATTTTCACATCTGGAAATGGAGACAGAGTGGCATCACCACAGCTGGGATTGAGACAAAGTGAGACTAAAGTCCAAGCCTGCTTGGTGTTGGGGAATAAGGCAACCCTGGGCAGAGGAGCTGCGGGACCCTCTGCCCTAAAAAGACTCCATATGCTGCAGTGTGCTACAGAGCTTGAGGCTGTGGCCTCAAAAAGCTCACACTTCTTAGACATAAATGGGAAAAGGGGAAAGAGAAGAGACCCCCACCTCACTCCAGGGCACGGAGTGTCTCCTCAGAGTTTTCCAACAAAGCTGTACAAAGACAAATCCAAGGCACCAAGGACACTAAGTGCAAGATAGGCAACAAGCTATTTGCTGAGTCTCTCTGACTGCCTAGCAGAGGTTTGGAGGACAGAAATGTACAGAGAGAATCTCCTGTCCTCTGCTAGAAGTACACAAGTGATCACCTGGAGAAGCAGGGCTGGAAGACAGACAGTGGTGAGACCAGCAAGAAGAGGTGTGGGGCACAGTGTAAGAAGGAGGCTGTGAATTTCATACATAGGAGCTCTTGTTGATGTACATTTGAAAGTAACCCTGATTTCCAGATGAGGTCACTCTCTGGTTCTTTGGAGGCCAGATGCTGTGAAACACCACTGCAGTGCACGCAATCTCCCAGCCCAGCTTGTAAACTGACTGGAAGTATCTACATTACTGGGAAACCACGCAGACTAAAGCAGATGTTGAGGGACATGGGGAGAAGGGAACATCTGGTTACCTCCACAAGCCTGGGACATTCTCAGGCAGCTGGAGGGGCTTCAGTGATTTGGAGAAGCCTGAAGAGAAGACATGGTGCTTACTCAGGCACAAAGAGACTATTTTAGACGGGAAGAACAAGGGAGAACCTCCTCCAAAACCTGCTTTGAAGCTCAGCACTGCCAGGGCACCAAAACCACTCATGTCATCCCTACACACCACAGATGTGGATCAAAAGTGAGGAAATGCACAGTTCAGACCCAAAGTCAGTCCTCTGCCTTCCGGGGACCACAAGTTGACCAAGTTCAGCACACAGAGGTGCATTCAGCTCAAGTGAAATCCCAGGAAAAGGTAGAAAGCACAATCTGATCTCCATTCCTCAAGGGTGCATTATTTTTCCAAGACCTTCTGCCATTTTGCCTGTGGCATCAGCTATGAAGGAAAAAAGAGAATCCCATCACTTTGCCACTCTGCACAGCCTGAACATGGTAGGCCAAACTCTAGAGACAGTATAGGGTGATGACACAGACAACAGTGTTGGGCTGACAACAGCCAACCACTTTCTACCTTGTCCTGTGTTAATGCTTTCTGCACATGCACAGCATCCAGCAAAACAGAACCCCCACTGTGACACCCTAAGGTCTATCATCCATCACCAGATAATGAGATTTGCTGAAGAGATGCCTTCCTGGTGACCACTACCCACAAGGGAGAAGCCTGCTGGTGGGCAGGCCTGCCTGCTTAGCCAAGTCAGCTCCTGAGCCTACCTGGGCCCCAGCTCATCTTCACAGCGCCAGGTGAACTCCCCAAAGCTCTCGTAGTGCTGGTTGTAGTGGTAAAGGACACGGTGGAGGCTGGGGGAGCCCAGGTCCAGCAGGGTGTTGTAGGCTGTCTGCTGCTCCTTGCCCCTCGTGTAGCCGTTGAAGAGGTTGTAGATCTTGTCTGCTATTTCTGGGCAGAAGGACAGGGGTTGTTCAGTGGGGTGCAAGGAAAGACATGAATAAAGCCACCAGAACTAAAGCTTAGTTTTAGAGAAACCAAAACCAGAATAAGGATTTGTCCACTGAGTTATGATTTACATCATATCAGGACAAGGTCCCAATGGAGGAGCAACAGAGTAGATGGCATTTCCTGGCCTCAGTCCAGGTTAGCTTCCCACAATTTGGTCTAATTAAAACAGATGGGTGACACCATCAGGTAGTGTAAGTGAAACACCATTTATTCTCTTTTGTTTTCAGAGAGGATGTGTGCCTCCTGCAGCCCCCCACTTCAGCCCTCCACAGCATGTGGCAGCTCCTGGGCCTCACTGGGTGAAAGAGATGTTACAGCCAGGACCCAAGACATGCTGGAAGGGAGGACTCTCTCTTGTCCCAAGCATCACAGTCCAGCAGCTCCCTCCATCTCACCTTGAGCTTTCACATCATCTACCACAGGGCAGGGAGTCTTGACCATCACATCACTTGATCTGGAACGTCTTCCTGTGTTGTCAACTCCCCAGAGCGTGAACCTGCATGAGAAGGGAAAAAAAACAACTCAGGGCTCCCAAGACCACATGGAAATACAAGCAGCATCAAACAGGAGGACCATGGCCAGGATGTGAGCACTGCCACAGGCATGGCACAGGCACTCACATGTAGGTGGTGTCGGGCTCCAAGCAGCGGATGATGAGGGAGATGGTGGAAGAGAGTCTGTCAGGCACTTGGGCTGGCATGGCACAGGGTGACTTGGCACCAGAGATGATGTCATCCACGAAGCTCAGCACTGTGTCTAGGGAGAGAGAGGAGGATGTGCCACTGGTGATGACATAGGTGTCCCTGGGGCTGTGGAGAGCCTGTGCCTGCTGCCACACTGCCTCGTGCCAAGGGGAACCAAGGCTAACACATGAAATTGGTGTAAAGTTGGACCCACTGCTTTTCCAGAAAAGTTCATCCCTACAGTATGGAGCAGCCCCTTTCTGCAGCATGGTGGGCAGGTGAAGGGCTGCTCTCTCTTCCACAGGATATTTGATTTGTTGCAGCATCCCCTCGCAAACAGAAAGACAGAGGCTCTCTTCTAACATCTCCATCCCTCACCTGTCTCCACCTTGGAGTGGTCTGTTCTGTCAGTGACTTTCTCTTGACGGAGGAGGTAGTCCACGATCTGCACCCCAATGGGGGCTCTGAGTGGCCCCACTCCAGTACCACCAGTGTGCTGCTGGGCTCATGCACAGTGGAGAGACGCAGGCTGGGGGACAATTTTTGCATTACTTTCTCACAAAGAGATTCAAAGCCTTTAACTCACAGGAGACAGCAACATCAGGAGAGAGATTACTCCCGCTCCCTTTCCCCTCCTGGCTCTGGGCATGTTGGTCCAAAGGACTCATTCCCTAGGGCTGCTTTACCAGGATGGATCCACAACCAGCTCCAAAGCCCTCAGCTGAACTTAGAACTAAGAAACTGCAACTCCGCCCAATTTTCAAGTTACCCATCAGTTTGCAAACCTGTCCCATAAAGGCACACAGCCCCACCACCTCCTGCCACCACACAGCTGGCCATCAGCAGCTCTTCACAGACCCATCTCACCAAAAGCCAGGCTGGGCACCTACACTGGGTGGGGGAGAGGTGCACAGGTGGGCAGCCCATCAGCCCCGAAGGCACTCGAGTCACAGCGACACCAGTCCTCGATGACATCCCACTGCCCGAGCACCACAGCAAGCTCATGGTGGCCTCCTGAAGGAGCTGGGAGAGAGGAGAGGGTTGAGCACTGGGCAGGTGAGCTCCCATCCCACCCCGCCTGTGCCAGCATTCATCCATCCCTGAACCTGATGGGTTCATCTCAGTCCATCCACCCTGGAGAGCAGGGCTGGCCAACAGGCAAGGGCTGCCACGGCAGGACACAATGCTCTCTGGGCAAGCTGCCTCCAGCAGCAGCTACGGTGCTGCCCTGCCCCCCCTCCCTCGCCCCAGCACGTGTCTCCTCACCCGCTGGGTCTGGTTGTTGGTGACCAGCTCGTAGAGGGGGGCTGCTTTGGTGACGTGCAGCAGGATGGGCTCGGCGGGCAGGTCAGGGCTGGAGGCGGCGTGGCAGAGCGGGCAGGAGGAGGGCAGCGGCCGCGGCTCCGGCACTCCATGCGCACGCCAGCCGCCACGCGCCTGGTGCCCGGCTCTGCCAGGCTGGCCACATACTCGGGGAACGTCAGCACCTTGGGGTCCCGCTCCCGCTCCTCCGACTCGTCCGAGGGGGAGTTGCCTGCAGGAGGGGGAAAGGGACATCGGGGTGGGCTCCAAGACATGGTGATGGAATATGAGGGGGCTAGAGCTCTGTGTTCCACCCAGGAGAGAGGCAGCGCTTCCAAAGAGCCCCCGTATCCTTTAGAGCTGTTTGCTCTGCAGGGACTAAATACTGCTCTTCAGAGGAGGATGGGACTGAAAAGCCCACCCTGGCTTCTATGATTGCAGGTCCTCTGGTCTCCCAGTGCCTCAGTTTCCCCAGGCTTACCCTACACCTGGACTGGGACTATCCTTACAGCAGGTCCCCACGAGAGGGAGCCTCCTCCACTTGGCTAGAGACTCAGGAAGGACCTGTCTGGGCACCCTCGCATAACACTGACTCCCTGGCACAGACAAAGACCCCTACCAAACCATTCTCCTGCAAAAACCCTTCTGGCCCTACATAGCAGAAAATAGTTTGGCACAAGAAGAACAATCAAAGAAAAAGTCAAAAGGTAAAATCTGCCCATCACCCTGCCACGGCAAGCCTTGCCATGAAGGGAAACAGTGCTTTTCATATAAAATCCCTGCCAAAGGATGTCCCTGGATTTATACAGAAGAAAGACGGGCCTAGAGGAACCATTGAAGATGGCTGGTGGGGTTGAAGGAAGTTGAAGGGCAACCAGACAAAGCCTCACCCCCAGGGCAAGCTCAGGCCATTGTTAGTGGTGACTCAGTATGGGCAGGCTACTGTGGGGAGCCACCATGGCCCATATCCATAACTCAGTAAGGAAATCTCCCTATAGCAAGGATTTTTGGAGAAATGGGCCAGCACCAGCACATCCTTGAGACTCCTGCAAAGAAAATAAGGCTGTTAAAACAAAACCTGGGATACAAAAATGTTGCTCTGCTCCCCAGCAAACTGGAGATGGATTACTTTAGGTTGGCTGTGAACTGCAGCTTAGCAGGTACTAAGGAAAAGCAGAAGAGTCAGGGAATGATTTGTCTCTTGCAATTTCTCAATCGATATCCAGCCCCTGATGTTTGCAAACAAAAAGCAAAGGAAGGAAAGTGGCAGGTGCCAGAGTGAAACCTAAATGTGGTACTGTGGGTTCAGAAAAGGCTGCCAGACCTGAAAAACCTCCAAGCACGAAAATCAAGAGGAGGAAATTGCAGGATAAAAAAAGAAGTACTTGACATCAAAAGGTGCTACATCTGGAGACAGCCTACTGCCAAACAGCACCAGGTTTGTACTTTTCCAGGTGGGCTTGTGAAGAAGTCCACTTTCCAGAAGACCTGAACCCACAGGATCCAGACTGAGGCTTTGAAAGAAGCCCTTCCTAAACAAGAGCCCTGGGGAGATAATAAATGTCTCTGTGTCCGGGACATAGCAACAGCAACACCATAGGCTGGTACCAATACTGAGAATTAGGAAGCTTCATAATGGAAATGAGTGTCTGTTTATGGTGCCTGTGAGCTCCAAGCTCACACTGCCTGCACCTGGGAGCTCCTGGGCAGGAGCAGCAAACCAAAGTCATCTGAAAAGCAGCAGCTCTGCTCAGCATTCTCCATGTCCAGGCTTGGGAGCTGGCCCTTATTTGCTGCCCAAGCCTGGACGCTACAACTCACCATCCCCAGAACAGGCAGGAAAATGCCTGCAGGCAGCTTTGGTGAGGCCAGCAAAAGAGACTGTAGAATCATAGAATCTGAGAATAGTTTGGAATGGGAGGGACAATAAAGACCATCTCGTTCCAGTCTCCTGCCACGGGCAGGGACACCTCCCACTAGACCAAGTTGCTACAGTCCTGAGGACAGATGGCAGCAGGCAGGAGTTAGGCTGCCTCAGCTTTTGTAAAGCTGCCATTCAAAGTGGGCACCACCTCTTCCACTGGGGATTCATCACAGCTCATTGCAGCCAGGGCACTGGAGGGAAGGCAGAAGTGCTAGATGCCCTCTGCATCATGATGAACCTCCCAGCTCCTGACTGGTTCCCAGGCATTAAAAGCACAGTGCTGAGAGCCCCAGAGAGGGAAACACACTGGGGGAGAAAAGTCTGGCCATGGGATGCAAGTGGAAGAGAGAAGATATGGTAGAGACAAAAGGAAGGAAAGACTAAGATTAAAGACTACAGTTAAGTCCAGAATGAGGCAGGATGGCTTGGTGGGACTGGTGCACTTTCTTTCATCTCCCTGGGGCTGTGGGTACTGATCTTTCTTTATGGCCTGGACCAGTGCCTGCTGAAATCCATAGGAATCCTTCAGCTGGCTTCAAAGGGTGCAAGAGCAGTGTGAGACCATGATGTGGGAAGCAGTCCTGACACAGGCTAGGCACCTTCTAAAAGCAAAACCAAACCCACTTCCTACTTCTGCTTGCCAAAAGCAAACCTCACTTCCCATTTCCATGAGGTGTCTGTGAGTACCCTTCCCAAGGACAAGCTCCTACCTTTGCTGATGTCCTCATACTCCAGCCAGAGCTGCCGCTGGACCTGCCTGTTGGGATACCAGATGGTGCAGGACTCCTCAAAGCCATACACGGCCTCTTGGATAGTGGTTGCCAAACTGGTCCAGCAGTGCCACAAAATCTCCACGGGAGGTGGCTCCATCCAGAGAGTGGAGTGCATTGCTGAAGGCTGGGAAGGAGATGGAAGAGATGCTCAGTTCCCAGAGCCTAGCAAGCCCTTGCTCCCTACACACTCACAGTTGGCAATCAGGCTTTGAGCCCATCACCTGCCAGCAGAAGGCTGTGTCACCTCTCACGATCCTTTCTCCCCTTATTCCCCCTGTCCTGCACTTACACTGGGAGATGGTCATCTGGTTGAGCCGCACATGATACATAACAGACTGCACCTTCCAGTGCTGCAGGAGGGGGTACCCAGACACCTCGCTGAAGTTCACCATCCCTGCCAGAGGAAGGACACAGGCAGTCAATGCCACTGCTGAGCAATGCCTCATCATGGGCATGGCTGCAGCCCTTCGTGCCTTGGGCAACACAGCCAGTAAGGTGGGAAGAAGCAGGGAAAAGGTTCTGTACACACCACATGCCCCCAGGGAGGCATTCAGAGCTGAGGGTCAGGTGGTCCCCAGCAATTAAGATGATGGCTTTGAAGGAAAACAACATAGGCTTGTTTCATTCTGCCATCCGGGGCTCTGTGCTGGAAGATAATGAGTCTCCTGCTTTCCCTCCTGCTTCCTTCCCAGTGCCCACTCCCAAGGCATGCCCAGGTGTGCTAATTATGTCACTAATGAGAGCTGTGCTTTTTAATGAGCTGTTTGCAGGAACGGTCACCGTCATGCCAAGTGTGACCAGCCAAGAGGCCTTGGTTCCCTTTTGGCTGGGACTGAGCTGAGTGGGCAACAGACGGAGGGGAAATCGCTGGCCTGCTGCTAATGTTCCCTCAGGACTTTATGGCAATTCCAGGGCTGAATGGGACCTAGAGTCTGTCCTCCTTCAAGGACATCTTGTTCTTCAGCCATTTAGCTGTGAGTTACAGAAAGCAGAAATTCATGGAGACCTGGGCGCGGCAGCCACTTACTCCTGCTCATGGCACATGGCAGCTCAGCTTCCACGAGCAGAGGGACAAAGAGGCCACCAAGCCTCAGACAAAGCCCAGCAAGGAACTGAAGGGTGCTCATGGCTCTGAATTTGGTGGCCAGAGCATCCCTGGAGTGCCACAGCAGGATGCTGAGACAGGCCACGTCCTCCCTTGCAGTTCCAGTACTGCATAGCCAGCCCGTCACAGCTCTGCTCGGCAGCCAAGCAGCAAACTCTGCTGCTAACAGGCACCCAGCAGGAGTTCAGGAGGGTAACAGTGGGCATCCCCCCCTCTGTAACAAGACCTAAGGCAGAGTATAAGTAGGATAAGATCCTTTGCCTTCCAGCGCCTCTCTCTTCAGTGCTGGCTGCTGCTGACAGCTTCAAAGCCTTGCTCTTCCCTGCAAAGTGTTTATGCAAAAACAGCCTTTCCTTACTCAGCAGCTCTGTCTCGTGTATTCACGGCGATATCCAAGCTTCTGACAAGCAGAGAATATTTTACTTCTTCTCCCTTTTTTCCCCTTTTTTTTCTCCCCTTAATCAGCCACAAAGCCAGCAGAGCAGGGGAAATGAACAGGATAATTTACTGGCTTTTACCTCCCCAGTGCAATTGCCAAGTGAAGTCCCAGTCCCACTGACACTGCTGGGATGCTGGGGCTGTGGTGGCAGTGCCTTCCTTACATCCATGTAACCATGTCACAGGTAGGAGAGCCCCACTGGGAGGCAGGTGTCCTCCAGCACCTCCAGGCAGGGTTGAGCATCCCCAGGGAAGCAGGAGTGACCTATCCATCCAGCTCTCTTGGGGAAGTTCAGCTCCTCAAGACCCACCAGCACCCTCCTTCCTACTGAATCTTCCTGCCACACACCTTCATTGCCATACACCCTGTCAGGGCAACCAGCATCCACCAGACCCTGCATACAGTCCATGGGTGCTCCCCAAAATCCTCCTGGCAGCTCTGCCAGACAAAGCAAGCAATGCATGAGGTCTCTTAGGAGACCAAAACACCTTACTAGCCACATCTGTGCTTAATAGCTCCTCTGGGATGTCTGGGCCATTCAGCCAACAGCAACAAACACCAAGGTAATGAAGGCTATTTATGAGTACTGGAAACTTGGAAAAATGGCAAATCCTTGAAGGCCATCTAGGAATCCATAACCTATCACTCATGGCCCATGTTGCTCTGGCATAGAAAACAAAACGTTTTGGTTTGATGGCACTGGGTTTTGAATGCTTCATTTTATCAGCAAAGAAATCAAAGGTAGATGGAAAATCTTTTTTGTCTTCAAAAACACAAAAAAAATCCTTTTGCAAATGCCCCAAATATTTGATGGATGCTTGAGCTTTTTACACTCTACAGTTCATTTACAGCCTTTGCCTTTCCTTCATTTGAATGCCTTTCTCTTACTGGAAGAAGGAACTAACTCCCAGCTGCTGGTTTCTCCATGTGCAGCTGAGCACAGGGTGCTAAAGCCAGATTAGATATATCCCACAGTAGATTATACTGTGGCAGGTTAGGGTGCTGAAGCTGGGCATGCTGACAGCTGCCTCACTGGGAGAGACATGGATCCAGCTGGACTCACTCACCAGTGAGGAACTCAGGGTCGGGCATGGGGTCAGAGAGCTCCTCTTGGCACTGGTTCTCCAAGGGCACTGTGGCCACCACCAGCCCATCTGGCAGCTGCTGCTCCAGGCCCCGGGCAAAATTATTCTGCCTAGAAGTTAATTGCAGAGAGAAGAGCAAGGCTGGAGGACAGAAATGATGGGATCATCCCTTCGAGCAAGTGACCCATCCCATAGAAACACCTGGTACTTCTCTTTTCCTTCAGGCACAGATTAAAAAAGATGTCTACTCTCGATGGAAAGCACCAGATGTGCCCTCCCCAGCAGCCCCTCCACCTTCTGCAAAGTGAAGCCAGGCATGGATGGACTAGGCAGTCTGCTATGGTCCAGCCCCAGGCTCCTTCCCATGCCTGCTTCTTGGAGAGGATGGTGAGGTCTGACCCTGCTGGGGTCCCCTTCCCATGTCCACACCTCACCTGAAGGTCCCTTTGAGCACCTGCCCGGGTGCCACCTCCTTGGAGTGGTTGTTGTAGCCATAGAAGATCTCCCCAAAGAGCGTCTGGTTCATGGGCAGCTCGCGGGGCTCGCCGCAGTCACCGCCCTCAGGGCACGACTCAGAGATCAGCTGGCACGATCGCCCGTCCGTGCCCAGCTTGTAGTCCTCAATGCACCTGGGGAGCCAGCAGAGGCCCTGTCAGCTGCAGCTGCCACCCCAGCACTGAGGACAGCCACGGGAACAGAGGACACCCCTCCATCCCCACCTACAGGCTCAGGGTGGCAGCAGCAACGGACAGCAGCACTTTGGGGGCACCCTGTGTCCAGGGAGGTGACGGGGCACTCACCCACAGAACATGAGGATGTTGTAGAGCAGGGGGTCTTCAGCAGAGGGACCATCTGCTGCAGGCACAGCTGCTCGCAGCCCCCGTTGAAGCCGTCGGGCAGTCCACGCCCACGTGACGGTCGTAGCAGCCAGAGCCGTCCTTCATGGGGCTCAGGCCCGTCGGGCACTGGTGGGGTGGGGGAAGTAACAGCTGAAAACCCCTGGAAGAAATCTGTCTCTGGGGCTGAGGTGGAGGGCAGGGCTCTGGCATTGCTCCCCACTGGAAACTGCCACCTGAGCAGTGCTCAGGGTTGCAAGAAGGACAGCAGCAGCACCATCCACAACTGCAGATATTCCTCCTGCACCAAAACCTCTTTGCAGCTCTCGGGAGTGTATCCCCTGAGGTGGGAGCCTCCAAGCCATCCCCACCAACACAACGTGCTGGTATCAAACCCACTTTTCAGCAACCCAGCTCCAGTGACTAACAAAGCAGTGCTTCCCTGTCTACACCCACTTTCTGCCCCACACTCACAGCTTCTTCATCCCAAGGCCCAGCTCTGGTGACATTGCAAGAGTGCACCCCAGCCCCACAGACCCCCCATTTTGGGGCAGAGCAGCTGTGGTGATGACAAGGCACACCACGTGTGTGAGTGATACAGAACCTCTCACAGAGCCAACAAACAGACTTTACTGCCTCGAGTGTGTGTGTGTTGTTGTGTGCAGCAGCAGAGGAGATGGCAGCCCAAAACATCTTTCTGCTACAAAATCAACCTCAAAACATCCAGCCCAAAGTAAGGCAGGAGGGATTCCCTCTCTGGCCTCCCCTTCCCTGCCCACAGCAGGAGGGCCTGGCAGTGGCGGGGTCACGCACCACGCAGCCCGTGGAGTCCAGCTTGCGGTCCGAGATGCAGCGGAAGTTCTTGCTGCAGCCCCCGTTGTCCGGGAGCAGTCCCGGACGGGCCCGAAGGAGTCAAGAAGCACCTCCAGGCTGTCGAAGGAGGATGAGGTCATCAGCTCTTCCCTGTGAGGAGGGGGAAGAGGAGATGTGTCACTGCTTCAATGAGAGCTGGACACATGCGTGGCCATGGGCTTTTCCAGAGCTCAGGCTTTCTCGAGCTGACAGTGATTGGATGGCAGCCAAGCTCTCAGAAGGATGCAGGAGCTACTGAGATGAGGAGGAATACTGCCAAAGGCTCAGCTTGCAGGACTAATGAGGGGCAGGTTAATGGTTGTACTAATCTCCACCTGCAAAACGTGGGATGGGCATCCCAGCTCTACTTGCTGAAACACCCTCCTGAACTCCCTCACCCTGCTGTCACACCTACCTGACCTCCACTGCATCCTCCATCCGTCATGTCAGTCTTGCACTTGGCTGGGGGTTGATGGCCAGCTCGGCCGGTGGGATGACGAAGCTCTTGCTCAGGGGTAGCCATGCCCTCCCCCAGAGTATAGGTGAACCTGCCAGGGAGAGCAGCAAAGGCTGGCATAGAGGGAAACACTGAGCCTGGAAGG
This sequence comes from Erithacus rubecula, assembly GCF_903797595.1. Classification (NCBI taxonomy): domain Eukaryota; kingdom Metazoa; phylum Chordata; class Aves; order Passeriformes; family Muscicapidae; genus Erithacus; species Erithacus rubecula. The sequence continues at coordinate 28,755,243 of NC_136662.1, read as the reverse complement.
TTGTCTCTGCCCAAATCCAAGCCCTTGAGCGTCCCTGCTCATCCTGCAGGGATGCCAGCTAAGGTGTGTGGGCAGGGTAGAGTGGGGTGGCCTCCAAAAAATCCAATGATTCCCAAATATTGCATGTAACTTAAGTGATTTTTTTTTAAAAAAGGCACTTTAATTTCACCGAAACTCTCCTTCAGAGCCTAAAATTCATCTCACCATGGACAGAGAGGAGGACCTGACTACTGGGTATCCAGCACCCTCACGACAGCTGCAGGGGGATCTTCCCAGCCATGCTCATGTCCCTAGGAGGTGGCACAGGACAGCTGTGCTCAGCCCTGCCAGCTGGGCTACCTGCATGCCTGTTTACCCTGAGTCATATTTAAGCCCCAAAATGTGCTGAGCAGGTTGCCTTCGTCACTTACCGAAAAATCTTGTCAGAGGGCTGCTCGCCCAGCACCAAGTCAAAGCCCGCTGGAAGATGGTGTATGGCCAAGGCCTGGAAAAGAAACCCAGCAGCACACACCAGCATCGATCCCACTGCTGCTCAAGCCCAAAATGCTTCTCCTGCTTAGCCCTCAACTCACAGGCAGAAGGGTCCTAGGCTAGGATGACTCCTAGGGTAGCCAGGACAACATGATAAAATAGCCTCAGATCTGAGATCTTAACTCTGGGTCCCAACATCATCAGATTCTCATCCCAGCCACAACCTGACAATAGGTCAGTGGTGTTACAACTATTACTTTGGGGTTTGGTACCACTCTAACCATCCCCCCACCCCTTTGTGTTGGTACCACCTGCCAGGTCCTGTTTTAGGGATTTACCTTACAGATATTGAATTGCAAAATGAAAACAAAAACCACAGCTGGACCCTTTCTCTGTGAGGTTTTTGCCAGGGAGAACATCAAATCTGGGACCCCAGTGACACCAACTGCCTTATTGCCCTTGTGTTTCACAGTCCCAGGAGAGGGAGCTTTGCAAGTAGGCTGCAAGACAAAGTGGAAGTGTAGAGCCAAGCAGGAGGCTGGAGAGCTGGTGGCCCCATCCCCTCCCTCCTGCTGCTGTATATAGCACAGGGTGATGAGTGATAAGCCACCAAGATTTGAAGGCTAGAGCCTTTCAGTGGGACACCCATGGCCATGACACTTGGGGACATGAACTCCCAGCAGCACAGCCTGCTGGCAGACCATCACTTGCAGAAGATGAGAAAACAAGAGACCCAGCCATGGTGGGCTTTGAATCAAGCAACATGAACTCTGCCCCCAAACCCTAAGACTCCAAATCCCTTTTGCAAGAGCTCAGAGCTGGGGACAGGAGATTTTCTATCCCATCTCATCACTGCTGCTAAAATTCAGAGTCAAGAGTGTCAGGTGCCAGTGACAAGCCAGGGATTTTCTCTCCAGGCAATTACAGCTCTCCTGCACAAGCAGTTTAATTTCTCATCTGAAGTTATTTCAGCAAGGACAAAAATAATAATTTTAAAAATCCTGACTGCAGGATTACAGCACGACTTCTCATTCCTCCATTGGGATACAATGCCATTTTCCTGTCTGGTCAACTGGGAGCTGGGGATTACATTCAGCTCACAATCGGATTGTCTTGAATGAGGCCAGCTTCATCCAGAAAGAGATGTGCTCCTTGTCTCACCAACCCTCCAATGCTTCACTCTCCCACCTTCCAGTGCTCCTGCAGATGGGTTTTATTCTTGCTTCTGAGGAGCACGCCAGGCCAGAACACAGGCAGAGGCTCTATAGAACAGAGCTATTGTTCCCCATCAACTCGGGTGGAAAAGTGGCTGTGGAGAGCTGCTCTTGGCTTGCAGCAGAGCTCAGTGCTGAGGCAGGTGCTGTAGGAGCACAGGGATGCCAGACCTCTGCCTGGCATCCCATCTGTGAGCCCAGGGATGCCAACACACCCAGGACACGGAGCCAGTATGTTTGGACTGACCTGGGAGATGGAAATCAGCACCCAAGCCATGCTGTGTCCACCCAGAATGCAATTTCCAAATGTGTCTGAAATTCTTGTAATCATAGAGTCCCAGAATGGCCAGGGTTGAAAAGGACTTTAAAGATCATCTAATCCTACCCCTCTTTCACTAGACCAGGTTGCTTCAAGTTCCATTCAGCCTGGCCTTGAACACTTCCAGGGATGGGGCAGCTATAGCTTCTCTGGGTAATCTTTGCCAGGGCCTCACCACCCTCACAGTGAAGAATTTCATCCTAACATCTAATCAAATCTTTCTGTCAGTTTGAACCCATTACCCCTGGTCCTAATGCTATATGTCCTTGTATAAAGTGATGAGGCTTTGATCCAGGGAGGAGGTTTCTGTGCTCCAGGGAGACATGTGGCATCTCTTCAGCCAGTCACAGTTTCCCTCCACTTGGGGTCAAAAAAAGTCCCTTAAATGCATGTTCCCTTTAGCTACATCCCTACATGGCAAGGGAGAGTCAGTGCTGCCAGGCACCACGCTCTGTGAGGATGGACCTTCTGCAGAAAGGTTCTGAGAATCCTCCACGTAAGAACTCCAGCTCAACAAGGACACGTACCCATCCTCATCTCCAAGGAAGCTCTCTAGAAGCTCAGCACTGGTATTTCCACCCATGCACTCTTGCTGACTTGTGCCTTCTGCTGCAGAGAAACAGGGCAGCATCTCCTCCCAAAGGCACGCCTTACTCCCCCGTTGTTGCCTTCTGCCCCTGGTGCCTCTGTCACTGTTTCACCTCCTTCTTCCTTGTGTGTCCCCCCACATTGCTGTCTCCCTCCCCACATGGCTGCTTCCCTCCCACATGGATGTGTCCTTCCCTACATGGATGTCTCATCCCTGCTTTTTGCCATCACTGGAGGCACCTTGCTGCTCTGGTTTGGGTTATTCCTGTTGGGTATTGTGACTGCATAGCCTTCAGAGCTCACAAAGAAAAGTGGCACTGATCAGCAACTCTGCAGCTGATCAGGCTGGATTTAATGGGCCAGAAATGACAGCTCTCAGCTTCTTGCAAGCCTTGGCACTCAGGTAGGCATCTGAACAACAAAATGAGGGATAACCGGACACCTGAGAACCAGCAAATTTCCTACACTCAGCAAGCAAGTTCTCAGGTCAAAGTGTTGCCAGTGGATCTCTAGGTCAATCTTAAGCCTCTTGTCTTTCTAGATGGACCATTATCTGGATGCTTTGCTCTACATATGAGCTTGAGTGGAAGCTCATAAAACACCTGCTAAGGCCTTCAAACCTGATGATGCTGGTAATGCTTGGAACCAGCTCAACAGGGTCCTGGCCATGCTTAAACTGCAGCCCCCAGGGGATGAGGCCAGGCTGACCTGTAGCATTAGCAACTGTGCTCCAGCTTGACCCCACTGCATGCACAACTCTTCCACACAAAGATGGGTGGATGAGGAACAAAACCAGTACTGGCAGAATACAACCACCATGAGCTACCTTGGAGCAGCTGGTTTGAGGGGAGCTGGCAAGAGGCTGGAGAGCATCTTTGCAGAAGGCACAAGAAGTTGATGCATGGGAGTGTGACTGAAATGTCACTGAAGGAGAAAGTGGTTGGTTGTTATATGCTGGAATAGGTGACTTCACATCTGGTTCCCCAACCTTTTGTGCTTTTCAGTGTTTCCAACCAGTCTGGAGCACAAGGATGGCCATGCCCAGGTTGAATGGACCAAAGCATCCCCACAACACCTGTGCTCCACTGCACCCCAAAGTGGGGACCCATGGAGACCCAGAACCACGATGAGAGCAGAAGAGCAGAGAGCAGGTGTCACGTGCGCATCAAGTGACATCTCCAATTGGCAATGCCCATCAGGGCTCCTCCCCAGCTTCACTTTCTTTTGCACCAGCTTTGCTCGGGTTCCAGCTGCCAACGCCTCCCCCGTTCCCAGCCCACTCCCCTCCCACCCCTCCCACCCCTTGAAGCAGCTCTTTATTAAAGATGCTAATGCTGGCACTTTCTTCCCGGGCTGCCCGTAAATCTACGAGGAGAATGAGGCGGGAGGAGGAGGCGGATGGGTGGCTTCATGAAAGGATCTGAAAGAACGAGGAGCTTTTTATCAGGCTGTCCTTCAGCCTGCAAAGCCGAGGCACACAGCAGGGGATGGACAGAGGCAAAGGAAAAAAAAAAGAAAAAGGGGTGGGGGAAAGAAAAAGAGAGAAAAAGGAAGACCTTAAGCAGGAAAAGTGGTGTTGTAGTCACTTCGGTGTGTCTCTTGCACTTCTCTGGGATGGGGGGGATAAGTCGAGCAGGGGCACTGCCAGCATGGGGATATCTGTGTGTGGAAGAGGCAGGAATGGGGGGGGAGGGGAGGGGAATGGGAGGGGAGCTGGGTGAGCAGGGTACAGACTGATGCTCAAATTCGGGCCCTGTGCTGGAAAAAAACATCTGCAAGGCTTTGGGTGGGGGAGCAAGACTGGGGTGGGACAGTTTCCCAATAGTTACAGCAGGATGAGAGCACCCAGTCTGAAGTGTTCACCATGTCACCTTAAACTGCCTTAAATCCTCCCCAGGCGAGAGTGAAGCCCATCACAAGGTTGAAAGAGCACATTGATAAAGACTTCTTGATGCAGAGCACCTTAAATCTCAACGGGGAGGCTGAAAAGTGCACCTGGGGAACTGCATGTAGGGAGGGGAAAGCCACATGTGAGATGGATCTAAGGGCTGGGATGAAAAAGTACAAATGCAGGCAGGTAACAGCTTATTAACTAAAGACAGAATGCACTGATTTGACTTTCTGGCCAAGTTATACCACAGAAAGAACTGCAGAAATTTGGTTTGATGAGAGAAGATGAAGTGTGGCTGGTAGAATTGCTAGAAACTGCATCTGACTCGGGGAACATCAGAGTAAGAGTCAAAATGCAGCTAATTAACAATGCATATCAAAGTAGGGAGACAAACTCTGAGCACACAAACAGCACCAGACAGATTTGTTTAAAACAGGCGAAAGCAGCACACACACACACCAAAACAAAACCAACCAAAAAAAACCAACCAAAAAAAAAAAAAACCCAAAAAAAACCCACAAAAAAAACCCCACAAACCCAAAAAAGCAGCTGATCAAATGCATCTGCTACCCATGATCAAAAAGATCTGAGTTTCTGAAAAACTGAAGATTTAGGGTCTGGACACGTTGGGTAAAAGATGCAGTGTGGAGGCTGGATCTCAGTCTGTATCTAAAATATACACAACACAAAAGCTTCTCACTGCTTTCTTCACCAATAAAGTACAAAGATGAGCTTGCCTTCATGAGCAAAATTAGATGCTACTGAGTGAACAGACACCAAGTCAACTTGTCATCACTGTAAATAAAAACAAACCAATGGCAAAAGATAAAGGGCTGAAATGAGTTTTCAGATAAAAGGGCCACCTGGGGAAAACAGAGCTGGTCACATCCAGAACAGGTTCATTCCCAAGTTTGCCAAGGAATTTGGCAAATCCTGCTTTGTTGACCAAGCATCAATGTGGTTTCCTGGGGACTGACTTGTTGCAGCAGTACACCACTTCAATATTGGAGGGCTCAGAGCATACTAGACAAATGTATTCAGAAATGCTTCAGGCACAGCTGATCTCACCTTGAGATGGGGAGAGACCAAGATTTGCAGACATTTTTTCAGGCGAGCCTGCAGGCTACCTGGTTGGGCTGGAATTGGAAGTGAGCTGATGAGCCCAACAAAAGACAACATGGCAGCTTGACCTCTACCCCAAAAAACATAAATACCAGCTTACAGCTACAAGTTACTCAGTTAAACAGAGCTCCTAGTCCAAAGAGACTTCATCACAGTCATGACCTTGTGGAGGCCAAAAGTTGATGCAAAAGGGACCTCCACCACCACAAGCCCTTCAGGCAGAGCTGCACTAAGCAGCACCTGGACATCAGGAACAGAGCGCAAAAAAGGAAATAAACTCTCAAACAACAAGCTGCCCTCATGATGGTTTGTGTGAACATGCTTTCTAGGCCCCTAAAAATAGTGGAAGCTGCAGGTAGGGATGGTGAAGTTGTGGTTTCAGCTGCAACCATTTCATGAAAGAGAAAAACTGACAAAGTTCAATGAAGAAACACAAATTACCCCAGTTTCAAGAGGCTTGAGAGAGATTCCTAAGGATGGTGACACTGCAGCATTGGAGCTTCTCAAGAGCCCAGAGAAGGGCAGAAGAACTTTGACAGTCCCACCATGGTCTAGGGCTGCATTGCATAGCAGAAAAAGAGAACTGCCAGCTTTCTCTGCCCCAAACAAAAATATTTGGAAATGCTGCATAATTTGCAATAGTCAACTCTGGTTTATAAGAAGAAACACAAGACAAGATGTCTGACCAGGTTTGAATCCTCTTGCAGGAGAAAAGAGAAAAAGCTCCTGTGGGACCATCAGGCCGGAGATAGGTCTAAAAAAGCAACCCCAAATCCCCCAGTGGAACAGAGGAGGTCCTGAGCACCTTTCAAGTGGGCATTACTGAGACCAAAGCTGGATCAGGAGATACAAACAGGCCCAAGGGGCTTCAGGAATATACTGGTTCTTATTGCCCTTGGCTTGCCTGTTACCATCTATATTTTTTCCCAATTTACTTGAAAGAAGCATCTTTTTCTTCACTTTGCCTTAAGAAAGTGTAGAAGCTAAATCAGGAAAAAGCTGGAGAAGAGCAGTGTGCATGGAACAAAAGTGTGAAGTTGCAGACCCACACTCAGGAGCAAAGGAAAAGCAGAGGGTCAGGAAACAAATGTTCCTCTGCAGTGCTTATCCATTTTTATTACTAGCCTCGATGTACAAAGTTATTTGACAATTCACTTTTGCAAGGTGGTGGGCCCAACACACTGCTCTGATGGAGGCAGAAGTTGGCACCAAAGCCATATGTGGCCCTGGGTGGCAGTGGCCTCTCTCCAGCCCACTGTGAGACACTCTTAAACACGACACCTCCCAAAGCAGGGAAATCCCTGGCAGGGGATATAACCTCCCACACATCCCAGCCCATCACTCAATGCCTCTTATGAGATGGCACAAAGGAGCTGGGGACATTCCTCTTGGCCACTGGCCCCTGGAGACAAACAGGACAAGGAGCTGTACTTCCCTACTCCAGCAGTGGTACCTTGCAGAGGTTTGGGGACCATCACCACACACAAAGCACATCCCCAGCATGGGGCCACCTGTGCCCTGGCTCAGGGCACGCAGAGCAACAATTTGTCTAACACAGATGGTGCTCCACACTGGGTTCAGTTAAATTGCCTTTAATATGATAAAAAGCAGAGAGGGGGCTGGAGATGGAGCAGCAGTGCTCTCCCCAGGGTCCCAGTTAAAAGGGACACAGCAGGGATCTGGCGCCGACAGCCCCTGCTGCTGCCACCCCCAGCACTGCAGCACGGCAGGGGAGATCCAACCCTGCCTTTGATGATTTTTCTCTTCCCACTGTGAAGACTAATAACTTCAGAGAGGGCATCCTGACACGTGCAGGGCCACCACCAATCCAGCTGCAGTGTAATGAGATCAGGGGGAAAAAAGGGTTTGGAGATGTCAGTGCATGTGGGACCTCTGAATTTGGGGATGTCTTGGCTTTCTGCACATACCCTCCAGCCAGTCCTGGGAGGCTCCAGATGCATGTCACAGACCCAGAGTTGAGGGATAGATGGAGCGCCCCCTTGAGGGCCACAGAGATGGGAACTTTCAGTATCTATCACCAAATTGCTGCTGAAACATCAGAAAAATTTCCTCTAGCACCTCCAGGTATGTAAGGCTCGGAGTAGATGGTGACTTCTCTGTTCCCTCAGCCACGATATCAAAGCAGTTAATTTTCCCAGTTTTCAATGGGGACCTCAGCCCAACCTCAGCCCTCCTCTGATGCCTCACACACCCAAAATGAAAGCCCTACAAAGCAGAGGACACCCAAGATGGTGCACACAAGAGTGGGAGGAACAGTCTCGATCTTTTCCAGGGGTGTTTACTCTAAAATGTGACAATGGTCTCTTGCACATCATTCCCGATTATCTCAAAGAACAGAATCCTTGCCTCCTGCAGACCTGCTGCAGAGCCTAGCTGTGTGCTGACCTTACAGTTCACCGAGGTGCCCCTAACTCTGCCATCCAAGGAGTCACCACAGCTGTGGTAATGAGCTGTGGAAGCCCAGCAGTTCCTGTGAGGTCACTCTGCATGTGAGGGCACTCCAAGCCTGGGCACTCACCCTGGTTCGTTCCCCATTCGTTCCGAATGCAGAGATGCTTGTGCACAGGGTCCTTCATGTAACCTTCATAGCAGAGACATTCCCCTGTGGAGACAGGGACATGAGGGACATGGGGGAACACACAGGCAAGGCTTTCCATGTGCTTCCCTGCCAAGTGCAGCCTGCAGCCACGCCAGGACACCAGGCAGCTGCCTACTGCACCTTCTCACCACAGCTGGGTGAGGAGGCAGAGGCGAGCTCACCAGCCCACCCCAGCCTCAGGAGCACTCACCAGTCTCGGGGTCACACTGGTGCTCACAGGGGTCGAGGAGGCGCCGGGCACAGAGGTCCAGGGCCCAGGGCCCGCTGGAGTTTTGCTGGGAGAAGAGGACGACCTGTGCTGGGTTCAGCCAGTCGCTGGCATCCAGCTGGCTGCCCTCCAGCAGGATGAACCGGCTTCCTGCCGAGACAAAGGGAGTCAGGGACAGCAACCTGCTGCTGTACCCTCCATCCTGTGATGGTGCCCTGCCTCCCATCCATCCCATGATGTTTACCCCCATCCTGTGATGGATCCCTGTCTTCTGCCCAATGGGATCCCTCCATCCCCCATTCACTCCATCCTGAGAAAGTACCCTCTGACCTCAACAGTCCCTTCTGTCCCACAAGGAGTCCTCTGTCCTGAGCCCATCCTGTCTGCCATATGACAGTTCCCTCCATGCCATACCTGTCTTCTCTATTCCCATGAGAGCTTTCCTCCATTCTGTGCCATTCCCCTCTGTCCCACAGCAGCTACTCTTCCTCCCACACCCTTCCCCTTGGTCCCACACTGACATCTGATCCCTCTGTCCCACAATGTCCTTCATTTCACAATGGTGCATTTAATGCCATACCACTCTCCTCCAACCCACAATAATCTCCTTGGCCCTATGCCCATCCCCTCCATCCTGAAGCCCTGTGCCCAACAGCCATCTTGTGCGTCTCTCTCCTGTCCGTGCCTATCCCCTCCATCCTGTACCACTCCATCCCTTGCTCCCACCATGGTACCTTCCACCTCACACCAATCCTCTCTGTCATGAACCACTCCCTCCATCCCCCTCTGTCTTCCACCCATCCCCTCTGTCCCATGTCCATAGCCTCACTCCCATGTCCATTCCCTCTGCCCCACACTGGTGCACCTATCCACACCTGTCCCCTCTGTCCTGCACCCATCCTGCCCATCATTCCCCCCCTCTCCTCCATCAAATCTTACAGAGTGGGGCAGGAAGAAATGGGTAAGACCATGTGGTGCTCACCATCAGCAATCAGGTGCTCAGGGACATGGAGGGTGATCTTGACAACAAGGGGCAGTTCATGTGGGAAGAGCACACCAGGCTGATGAACACAGCTTGTCACGCTGATGAGGGTCAGCGTTGTCTTGTTCACAGGGCTTCGGGGGGACCCCACTGCAAAACACAGGAGCACAGTCAAACCTGACACCTGTGGGACCAGGAAGATCTTTGGGTACAGCCAGGGGACCTCAGGATGCAGAGACCCTGCCCAGCCCCCTGGAAATCCAGCATCAATTGAATCAAATGGAATCACTTTGAAGAACATGAAGCGGCCTTTGCCATGGACTCTCCATCCCTCTCTCCCACTGTAGCCAAGATCCTCCTGATTCCCAGAGCCCTGGCTCTCCCACACCCTGCACTGCAGCATGCTGAGAACTTTGCAGCACAAGAGCTTTAAAGCAGAGCAGCGATATTAGGAAAAAAAGGTAAATGCAGCATCCTGGTTTTCTCCACTCCTTCGGGTTAATTTTGTCATGACAACAGGTTCATAGATGCTCTTGAAAAAGCAACAGAGAGACCTAACTGCTCAGGGCATGCAGGTCTTTGACTTTTAATCTTTCAGCTGAAAAAGCTTGCGTGGAAAACAAACTGGCTGGAGACAAAGCCTGAATCAGCCTTCCAGCATCAGCTGAAGGAGACGGCTCCCAGTCTTGCCACTCCCAGAAAAACAAAGCATTATCCAGCAAACGAGGCTCAACAAGCGAAAACAGACACTAACTTTCCTTGGGAAGAGGAAACCTCCCAAAGGAACAATGCAGGGCGATGGGGCAGACTCCTGCCCCATCCTCTGCTGCACACGCAGCTGGTATGTGCACAGTGCTGCAGCGGCATGGGAACGCACGGGCCAGCTTTGAAGTGTGTTCCTCATTAATATACACCAGTGCCCAGCAGAAGCCTCCAGCAAAACATCAAAATACATTTCATCCTCTGCTGAGAAACTCCACTGGAGAGCAACAGCAGCCTGCTGCAAAGCAGGGACTGGTGCCTGCCTGCGGCAGCTGGATTGCTCTTAGGTTTCCATCTTTTTGCCAATGCAAAGTCCCCCAACCCAGAGAAGCAGCAGCAAATAAGGCAAGAGGGGTCATGGCTCATCACCCACCGCTGCACCCGCACCCACCTCGGCTGCGCCTCCGGCTCCGCGAGGGTCTGTGTAGAAGGTCAGCTGGGGATCGGTGTCTGCCTCTGTCCCTGAGTCCCCCTCGGGGTTGAGAAAGGCTGAGCCAGCTGCAGGGGACACTGAGTGTAGTCATGGAGGGGTTGGCACCGTGCCACCCCAAACCTTGGCATCCTACCACCCTTCAGGGAAAGCCTTGCACTAAAGACCAGAAGCTTCATCTGCCAGGTGCAGCAGGGACTGCATCTGCTCCCCTTCCCACCACACAAAGCATGACCCCCCCACCACTGATTACCTTGCAACTTTTCCCCAAAGCTGTGCCAGTATCCTGCAGTATTTACTGGGGCAAGCACCATCGGCATCTTCGCAACCAACCAGCCCAACATCATCTGCATCCTTGCAGGCACCACATTTTCAGTTTCTCCCCACCCAAACCCTCTTTTCCATGCACTCTCCCACTCTGGTCCCATTCCTCCATCCCAGGAGAGGGTGGGAGGCTGGAATGTGGGAGGGTGCAGCCCGAGGCACCCGGTCCCCCCAGGGACCGCCCTACCTCGTGCTTTGTTGTTAATGCGCTTGCGCTGGCTGCTGGAGGTGTGGGACAGCAGCGTGGCCTGCTGGTGGTTGGAGTCCACGGGGCTGGTGGCAATGATGTTGTCCTTGTACTTGTTCATCAGGGACAGCTTGGCGTTATCGCTCCCTAAGCAGGAAGCAGAAGGCAAAATATTTCAGGGATAAAGATTTGTAAAACATGCAGGTGAGAGAAAGGTTTCCTTGGATTCACCTCCAGATCACCCTGAGGTGATTAAGGGGTGGAATGAGCTGAGCTGCCCCAAGTGCACACTCATGAACAGCTCAAATCCTGAAGAGGACTGACACCTCCACCAAACTAGCCAAAAGTTGAATTTTACCACTCAGCTTCTTAGGGCACTTCTTCATATGCAGGAGAGCTTTAGGCACACACGATGATCTTCCCAAACTATTGTCTCAATTGGGAAAGTTCTAGTTGGATGGCTCAGTTAGTGATATAACCAAAGAATAGGTTTGTTATAAGCCTCAAAGAATCCTTGCTGGTGACCAGAATACAGCGTTAACTCTGAATTATACTGATGACAGTTAAAAAATTGCTGAAGAAGACACCAGCAATCTGGGCATACAAAAGGAAAGTTTGGGGTCTCGATGGGATAGCACGGAGGGAACCCCATTCTGGTTCTCTGTCAGGCCGTGGAAAGCACAAAGTTGCACCGTCCCAGCCACGTCCCACTCAGCAGGACTGCCTTCAACTGGCTACAAGGTCTCCCAGCAATGGAAGTGCCTTCAGGATACCACCACCATTTCACACCCAACAAAAACGCAGAGAAACAGGGAAAACACATGCACAGAAGTGGGGAGAGAAGGCAAGCTTGAAGGAGCCAGCTCAGCCCACGCCCACCTGGTGTGAGGTCCATGCTGGCCTTCTCGTTTGCAGCCCTGCAGCGAGTCCAGGGTGCGGGTGACCTGGCTGGCGAAGTCCTCGCCGCCGTTCATGCACTCGCGCTGCAGGTGGTGCCGCAGGTCGGTGATGTCGTACTCGTAGCCGTCCAGGATGGGCGTCTCGCGGATGCTGAGCGTGCCGCTGGAGTTGTGGCCCTGCACGCGGGCGTTGCGCAGGCTCTCCCGCCCGTGGCCCCCGATCAGCACCGACGGGATGTAGTGGATCTCGTTGGCCGCCTCGGCGCTGGCGCTCTTCTGGGGCTGCGGCACGCGGCGCCGCTTTGCACCAGCGCCGGCGCGTGTAGAGGATCATCACCAGGCAGAGGATGGAGAGCAGCAGGGCGATCATCCCTCCCTGCGGGCACACACGGGAGCGGGGATCGGCCAGGGCCTGCCATCGGGCAGGGACGCCCACAGCGAACACCCCGGGGTGCTCCGGGTGGCCGAAGCAAAGGTGTTGCAGAGGGGAGCCTGATCACAAAGGTGTGCTGGCACCAGGAGCTCCCAGTGCTGGCCGAGGGCACCAGCTGGAGCCTGCCTCAGGCTGCACCGGTTTTGAAGTCTCCACCCGGGCGTGAAAAAGCAGCATTTAAAGCAAGGCATGTTTAGTTTCACCCTCCTGCCTTTGAAAACAGAGATCAGCTTTATTCCAGGCAAATGCTCCTACGGGCAACTTTTTCTGACCCATTTCCAACCAGTTTCAATGCTGTCACTCCCAATCCAGGCAGATTTTCCCAGGGTATCCGGCAGAAATTGCAGCACAGATTAAAAGAGATCAAAGCTTGAGACAGACAGATGACTGAAGTGCTGTTTGGGGAACACGTTTGGAGAAAGAGGCTGAAAAAGCTCCTGTCCCACAGGGATGGATCCCAAAACTGCACTGGCCCTGCCATCTTGCCACCATCCCCCAAGATCACTCTTCAAGATGTCACGGTACACAGATAGAGGATGCTGAGATGAAAGCCCCAAACTGGCCCCTTACACACAGTCTGCCAGGAATAATAACAATAATAACAATAAAAAGCATGTGGAGCCAGCTAAGAGCTCAGAGTCCATCCACAGCTCTGGTCTCCCTCCTCTTTTCTATGCAACAGGTGATCTTGAGAAAATAAAATAATAGTGATAATCTGCTCCATTAGGCTAAAACATTAAGGGAATTATTGAATGAGAAGCAGGAGAGGCAGCTGGAAAAGGAAGTTTAATGGCCACTACAGTTTAACCTACTTTCATTTCCAAAATAATGGAGCTGTGATGCACCTTCCCCGCCTCCTTCCCAACTTTCCGGAGGGCTGGCTGGCATCTTTCTGGCCAGGGAGCCAGAAAATCTTGCTGGGGCTGAAAACCAGCCCTGGATCACAGAAATAGAATCCTACAATGGTTTTGATTCGTAGGGACCTTAAAATTCACCTCATTCCAATGCCTTTGCCAACAGCAGAGACAAATCCTGTCCAGCCTGGCCTTTAACACTCCCAGAGATGGGGAAGCCACAGGTCTGTGCCAGGGTCATGCAACTTGCAGAGGGAAGAATTTCTTCCCAATATCTCCTCTCTGTATCAGTCTAATTCCACCCCTACATGCCTTGGTATAAAATGCCTGACATGGTTGTGCAGAATTTTTAGTGGCAAAGTGGAAGCCTAATTCTGTATCATGCTCCAATCCCTATGAACTCCTGTGATCCATGAATAAGTGGGAATCCATCCCCATTAGAGATGGCCTCCTCTGTCATGGTTCAGCATCACCCTAGAGAAAGTCCTGCAGAAGGCATGACAAGCAGGTAGGAGGAATTCCAGGGCATTGCTGGTTTTCCTTCACCCTCTGTATGCACATTAAATCCTCCCAACACAGCGAGCTCTGCTATGTGCCTGTGCTGGTGAACAGGACAGACCAAGCTGGAGCTCAAATCTGGTGGATGTTCATTTTTTTCAGGCAGTGGCTGTGGGTTCACAAAAGAGACTTGTTATTTCATTGAAATGAAACTTCTTCTGCCCCAATAGTCTGAGAGCTCAAATTATCCCTGAGAAAATCAGCCTGTGCACTCTTGAGATTTCAAGAGGCTCTGAGAGGAGCATGAAAACCAGAACTGAAGTCTCCCACACATACTGCCTATTGGAGAGGGTCAGACCACCACCCCATAGCCCTGTTTTCCCTCCACAGGAGCAGAGAAATCCCGTTCTTATTCCCCCCAGTGCAGTATCCATGTGATGGCTGTGAGAGGAGCCCTGCACTAGAAGGGTGTGGGAGTGGTCCTCACCCAGTCCATGAGAGACCTTGGTCACGATGGATACAATTCCTCACTCACACTTCTTCCCTTGGCAACCACAGGGAGAGAAAGAAAATCAGCCTTGAAAACGCCACGTGATCCTGACTCCTAGCACAAAAGCCAACTTCTGTTTGTCAGGGAATAAGGAGGCTGTTGGAGTGGAGAGTGATGGGGACAAAAGGGCAGAGGAGGACTCTGCATTTGCCCATTTTGGTATGACAGCAGTGAATTGCAGGTATCCTTTCCATCAGCTCAATAACAAGCCTTGATCTTGGGATAGAGCAGTGCCCAAGAGGACCAAGACCAATGGTGCAAGATGGTTTTGGGAGTGACTTTGCAAACCACTTTTTCCTTCAGATTAATCAAGTACAAATGAAGGAGGAGAAACCTGGCCTAGAGTGGCATTTTGGAAGAGCAATTGAAGCTCTTATTAGGGTAGACACCTCTGAACAGCCCGTTTGCAGCTTCAGCAACACAAGGTCTTCGGCTAATTATCTTCCAGAGGCACAAAAATTGTAGGATTCTTCAAATTTTTTCCAACACAACAAAAAAACCCAATTAACACACCACAGATCTTCCCCCAGCATACATATATCTCCTTTCTCTGCCTTTAAAACCTTGCCTCTGTGTAGCAGGGTGGAGTAGTGCAATCTTGACACATGAAACCATGGCCACAGGGCTGCCATGCTGATAAAAGTGGTGGTGACAGTGCCTGGTGGCACTGTGACATGGGCTGTGCAGCAGGGCAGAGGGCAGCAGGCACCATGCACTTTGC
This sequence comes from Erithacus rubecula, assembly GCF_903797595.1. NCBI lineage: Eukaryota > Metazoa > Chordata > Aves > Passeriformes > Muscicapidae > Erithacus > Erithacus rubecula. The sequence continues at coordinate 28,740,170 of NC_136662.1, read as the reverse complement.
AGCAGAGCAAAGGGCTCATGGCCAGACAATGTGAACTAACCCTGGGTTAATGTGGTTGACACTTCAAAGCACAGAGCCCCTGGGGATAAAGGCACCCTGCAAACACGTTTTCAAAGTGATGCAAACTAAGGGAGAGGTTTCAAGCAGCCTGTGAAGGCACTTAGCATTCACCACTCAGAGAGGTGCCCAGGGCATCCTAACCACCCCAAAGGTGGGCACAGTTCCCCATCCTAGGGCAGCTGAAACCAGATGGGCAAATAAATGGCTTTTCAAAAGCAACTGTATTTTCTACAGGCTCCTGGACAGCTAAGGAGGGGCTGTTTTGCCATCACATACCATGACAGAGATGTGGAGGATCCTCAGCTCCTCCTCTGCAGACTCAGTCTGGGGTTCCTCTGTGGGGTCAAAGCCAGGCAGGTTGGGGGCCCCGTCTTGGTGGTGGATGTGGAAGAGCAACGTGCCGTTCTCCAGCCACTGCTGCCGCCAGCGCACCAGTGGGATGTCATCCGTGTTGCCTGAGATCTCTGCAAGAGCAAAGCTGGTCAGGGGGGAAACAGGGAGCACAGGGTTCATGGCACATGTTCAACTCTTCCCAAAAAAATGGCTGCAGGGACCAAAGGATGCACACCCTCCAGACACCTCCTCCCAGCAGAATGGCTGCCCCTACATAAATCACAACCTGAAGTGCTACAGCGGAGTAAAGCAATATTTCTGGGTATAATCTCCAAAAATCCAGCTGAGGTGCAGGGAGAGAGCACTTACTGACAGCAGTAACCCAACAAGGTCCTTCCAGCTCTAATTTGGACAGGCTTCACCTACGTGCTCTGTGTCAAACACAGCTTCAGACATTGGGTGCACAGGTTACAGGACAACTTCTCAGCAGTATGATGGGAACATTGGGATCACAACACAAAGTACTGCAGACAAAGTATTTACTATCCTTTGTGAACAGTGAACCATGAACATGGCCACGATTTCAGAGGTTTTTGGTTATCAACCATTTTTTACAGCTCTCCATCCAAGACTTAACCAAGAGGCCTGCAGAGCTTCTGCCCAAGCAACCCTATTTTCCCCAATTTAATTCCAAAGTTCAGGCCAGTAAGACAGATGGACAAAGCTGGGCTGTCATGGCAGTAGAGGACACCCAGGCAGGAAGAGCAGCTGAGGACAGGGACACGACACATGCTCCAGGACACTAGATGCTAAATCAAAACTAATTCACCTGGCTGGCTCCAAAATTCCCCACAGCTGGGTCACAGCCAAAGACAGGGTAACACCAACACCTCTCCCTAGGAGACATGGGCACTGTTTTAATCACTATCTCCCTCTCAGACCAGATCAACTTGATCACCATCTCACACCACCTTGATCTCAGCCATCAGCTCAAGACTGACTGCCTGTTAGTTATTTTTCATGAAAACAGAAGATTTTGTTGGGATAACTAGAAAAAACACAATGGGCTTCCCACTGAGGCAGAGCTTTCTCTCCTGTATCTGCCACATTGATGGCAATGAGAAAGTGCCTGTCACACTTTGCAAATTATCATCTTTATTTTGCTTGTTTCATGCTGCCTTCAAATGAAAACTGGAATTCAATTACAGTGCTGAAAAACAACATTTTAAATTTGCCATTAATTAATTTCATTAGGTTGCCTTAAGTGAGCTGGCTGCTGGGGGAGGTGGGGAGGGGGAAAAAATCTGCATTGAGAACCAGGTTCATCCTCCCATACTGATTTGATTAATCAGAGAAACATTAGACACAGCGAGTGAACTGGCAGATTGTCTGAGCTCAGCACAGGCCATGTTTCTGGCAGGGATCAGTGCACTTGGAGTGTCCTGAGCACAGGGATGCTGAGTGCTCCATGATGCTCATGGGAAGCAAAACCAAGAGTTAAGCCACCAGGAAGCCAGAAGCACTTTTAAAATTCCCTCTCTAACTGCTGAGCTGTATGTTTAGGGACGTGGATCCCCTTTGAAAAGTCGGTCCTGGAAGCTGGGAGGATTTGAAGCAGCTGATCTCTTCCTCTCCCACATGGTCTTTATTCATGGACTGAGAAGGGAAAACAAGCTTGCCCGCTTTCACAACTCCCCATGGCTTCTCAACTTCGTATGAACCAGCTCAAATGGAAGAAAACACTCTCCCTGCACCTGCCAGCTAACGTGAAATTAGAAGTAATTAAGGCAGGAGCATTTATGCACAGCAGGAATTCAACATACTGACATTTGGAAAAAAATGTAAATACCAGCATTTGCTTCATTGTAAAGAGGGAAAATAATAGATACTAAGTATGTGACATTGTGACATTTAGAAAGCTAGAGTTAGAGATGTTTTCCCTTTCACCTGACATATCACTGTAAAAGCAGCACCCTTCAACTCATTAATATTTGAGAAGAAATCCTTGATGGAAGTTATTTAAATGATTAATAGATTATCATAAATTTAAGCTTTAAAATAGGTTGTCATAATTTCAAATTTATTTAAACAGGCTTATTTTTTAAAAGAAAAATAGATTTCAATAAAAAATGGATTCTTGCTCTAGAATAGCACAATCCAACTAAAGAGCCTGAGCACGTTATCCTCTTTCATCAGACATCCCCATATAACCCTGCAGCTGCATTACACACAGGTCAGAAGTGCAAGACACGAAGGAAAACATCCCAGAATCAACTGCCATCACCCCAAACTGGCAAGCTATGAGCCCTGCACCACACTGCAGGACAAGGCTACTCCACATCTCTGCTCCTACCTGGCAAAGGCTCTTGAGGCAGTGCCTGCATGAGAGAGCTTCAGCCTTGGACCTTCTCCTCCTTTCCTCAAGTGTCCCAGCAACACAGCAGCTGCCTCTATCCTACTCCATTTCTACTTGAAAAATTTACACATGTAAATGCTTCCCTGCATCCGTGAAGCTCTCCTGGAGTTTGGTTTATGCAAGAACTAAGACAAGATCAAGACCAAGCTTCCTCCCCAACACAGCAACTCCTTACTCTCTCTTCTCCCAATCCAACAGATTTCCCTTTTCCCTTTATTTTGCTCTCCAAGCAGACATCACCACCTGGTGAGAGATGCTGTGGTGACCCATGCAGCCAACTGGGATGATTCATCTGGATGTCATAGGGTCTCAGCTCTGCTACACAGCTGGCAGGTGTCACACCTGCTGATCTGTTCATACAGTGGGACCAGGATGTCCCAGAGGAGCAGAAAAATGGGCAAAAAGCCAAAAATAAAATTTAAAAAATGGTTGAGGGAGAGGATAATTTCAAGTTCAAAGTTTGAAAGATATTGATGAAAAGCCTGGTCCTTGCATGGCTTTCATTACGGCCTTGGATGGGAAGCCATTAGCACTAGTATTAACTTCTTGCACCTCTGTTAAAAAATAGCCTGTCTGAGTCAGAGGTTAATGACAGCAGGAGGCCACTAATTAGGTTGTGCCACATTCACCTGATATCAAATGTGGCCCAGGTCTTTCATATCTGCAGGAGCGGCAGCCTCCAAAGGCCCCAGCTGATGCTTTCAGTGGCTGCTCCCCTCCCAGACCATCTGCAAGGGGAGGGACTGGGGAAAGAAAGGTTCCACAGGAGCAATTTGAGGAGAGGACAAAAAAACAGACTGAAGGTGCTGGAGGTGTATGGATTTATACCTGCTTCATTCTTGATTATCACAGAGCCTCATTTCCCTTGGGACAGCTGTGCCACACAAACCAACCCAGTCCTTCTGGATGCCCTGATTTTGGGAGGCAACACCTCTGCCACAGCCCAATTGTGCACCTGAGCTGGTGCAACATCAAAACCAAGGCCCATGAGCCTGGAGCTTACCTGGACCTATTGCCATGTCCTCATTCCCCCACTGAGATCTGGCATGGTGGCACACAAGGAGAACAACTCTCCTTAAAAACATCAGCATGATGATGAAAAAAAACCCCAGCAAAACATTTTCCTCTCCATTTGGAAGCATTTTGCACTAATAGATGACTCCAATAAGTCAAATGAACTCTGCCATAATGCTGGTCTCCACAGACTCATTTCATACAGCCAAGCACAGATTTTGACTTGGACTTGCATTTCCTTGTTAACACTTAAACCTGCCTTATTTTCCATCTGGAACCTGTGTTTTTATTTAAGTTTCCCATTAGCTAAGGCTTTTGCTCCATGTCTAAACCACACACATCCTTTAAAGGGCTCAAACTCAACTAAACCAAGCCCTGCACTCCTCTGAGGGTCTCCAGTGTCTGAAGTGACTCAGGAGATCTTCCCACCATGAGCTGGGACCTCAGTCCTTGATTTCTACCAATTCAGATGTCAAAATGCTTATCTTGATACTTAACTCATTTATACTTCCAGGGTTTTAGTGACACATCATTCATGGGGTAATATTCATCTTTTTATGGACCTGCTTAAAAAATTCACATTCATCACTGACTACCCGTATTTAATTTGTATTTTTTCCTGTCTCCAGTCTCAGGTAGGAAAACCAGCTCATTCTGCAGGTCATTCTGCCTTTTCAAGACAATCCAGCTTTTCCATACCAGTAAACATAAACCTCACTGTATATATTAGGAACCTGCTTCATGGGAGACGGCCCCTGGGAGAAAATCTCCAAAGGACTCATAGATAAGGGAGGACATAAAGGTTGGAGGAAAAGGCAGGGTGATCTCCCTGGAGCCACTCTCAGGCTGGGTCAGAGAGGTCACTGCACTACAATGCCTACCATGATGTGCCACAGCATGGCTGACAGGTACCCAGGCTTCTCCTTGGAATGCAGGGTGCCTTTGCTTTTGGGAAGGTCACCAAGGAGTTACATTCCAAAGCTGTAACCACGCTTTAGCCTTGAACTGGGATTTTTGTCCCAAATATGCCAAAGCCCTAAGCCCTCCCTTTCTTTAACAGCAAACCCTCCATCACTCTGGGAGTGATGCTGAACTGCATGACTGTTTTTGAGCAAAGGACACTGATTCATCACTAGTGGGCCTGAGCTGGCCAGGTTTGCTGTGCAGATGCTGATTTTACACTGACAGCCCCCAGTGCCCTGCTCTTCCCTGTTAGCCCAAGGACGTGCCCAACCACACCGGTGTGACATTCCCCCCAAAGTCATTCTTTCCACCACGTTTGTCAATACTGACCTAAAGCTGGGGGAAAACTACAAGCAGATTGGGACATTTGCTGGTGTTTGATTTTCACTCTTGTGTTGTTACATTGGTCCCATCTGCTCTAACTGTGAACTACAGAGGAAATGTGGGAAGAGAAGCAAATCCACCTCCCGATCCAACACTCAGGTAACACGGTCATGTTTAAAACAACCCAAATGCTCACCTACAACAGGGAGCAAAAGGAAAATAAAGAAAATGTGTGACTACACTTCCAAGATGCCATGCTGATATAAAAACCCCAGAAAGGACCACATCTGTAGTTGATATCTCACCCTGCAATGCTGACATGTCACCTCTTCCAGAGGGAAAATCAGGTCTCCATGGAAAGGGTCCAAATGATGGAGAGGCTCCTAGTCAGCCATGGAAAATTACTGCCCTGGCTAAATTGTCTCCCAGAAAATCAGTGAGAAGGAGGGCACAAACCTCTCAGTTCAGATGTTGCTCACCTGTGATCTGCAGAACTCCACCAACACAACCACTGTCACTCCAAAAGGGTGAGCAACTCAGTAAGAAAAACCTGCCAGAGGAAAACCCAATTTCTTATAAAAGCTCTTGCACACCAAGGAAATTAAAGACCAGTAAAGTCTCCAGGGCACTTCGTTAGAGGAACCAGTAGGTGCATCAGTAAATATGGGTCACCCAACACTGTAAGCCAGTAGATAAGGGTGATCCAGTTTGACAGACTGATTTCAAAGAGCTCTTGTCAAAATCCACCCTCAAAGTTTCCCAAAGCACCAAAGTGGTGTTGGGATAAGAAGGAAAGTCATCTTGAAGCCCTCCAGGTGGGGCAGGAGTAAGGCTTTAGTTTTCACAATGAAAGGAGGTTACCAAGAAGCCCCATGGAGATCTCTGTCAGGACCTTGGCTGCTCAGAAACACTCTGGAAGAGGAGACAAACAACAAAGTTGGTCACCAAGGCTAAATTTAGTCTTCTCAAAGCTAAAGCTGAGAAGTGCAGGAGGAAAGCAGGCAAGGAAGTAGGCAGGTGAAACTGAACCTTGGTGAAAGCAAGCTGATGATGTGGAATCCTGCAAGTGATATTCAGGTCAACCATCTCGAAACGGAGGAGGCAAAGCTTGGAAGGTTTGGAGGAGGGGTACAAGAAAGATGAGATGTTGTAAATGGCTTTGTCAAGAGGAGAAATCAACTGTGTTAGGATATCTCAGTAAAGAAACCAAACAACAGAATGAGGACATAGAAAGCCCATAAAACCATCAGGTCCATGGAGCAGTGGGAAAGGCAATGGTTATTCACTCTTTCTCACTTTGTAAGGATTTATTCGTGTAAAAACCAACAAAAGGTCCTTTTTCATCCACCCTAAAGTATCAAAGGACTGTGAAAGGTACTGAACTCAGGGGAGACAGAGCCACCAGCAGCTACTGAGCCAGATAGCTCAGAGGTACATCCCAGGTCAAGAAATCCCTGCAGCACAGATCTGAGCATATATGGATATCCTGCAGTTTTTTGTTGGTTTTTTTTCCCCTCAATTATCTGTAGGTGTAGAAGAAAAGATTATAGGCAACCTCACCCCTGATAAGCCACAGTTACCACGATAATTACCAAAGAAAAGGAAAAGCCTTGCCCTTAATGGGTGATAGCTGTGATTAATAAAGATAAGTGTGATGAAAGGGGTGGGTTGGCTGGCTGGGGGATCTTGGATGCAGAGGGTCTGGGGAAAGAGGGCCTTGAGGAGGTAGAGGAGCTCTGAGGAAAGAAGAATGATCTGGAGAGACACAAAGAGGAATGAAACAAGGAAGAGAGTTGCTGCAGTAAGAGATGTGCTATGAGGTCAGTCTGGGTCTGATGGAGGCAGAGCTCTCTTGGAGCCTGCAGTCATAGTTGAGCTGGGTGAAAGCTGCATTCAGAGTCTGCAAACCAATACCTGCAGACATAGTCCAGCAGAGCTGGACCCTACAGTAGGAGGTTGCTGTAGTCAGAGTCAGGATGGCTAAGCTGTAAAGAGGAATAAACTGGGATCCTTTTCATGCTGCTGAATGAGAGTCTATCTTGGCTCCTTTCTACCCCTAAGGAGAGGTTGGCTGCAGATGCCAAGGAACAAAAACCCACTACCCCCACACTGCCCAGTCTCTTGGGGTTCAAGAGTGGCAGCAAAGCCAGCTTTGTGCTACCCAGGTCACCATTCAAGGATGCATCCTTGTGTCCCTTTGGGAGCATCTGAGACCCTCTGCTCCCCCTAGCACTGCCTCATGGAATAAGGGGGTACCCCAGGGCATCTCCCTCCTACTGACAGAGCCTCTTAACACCCAGCCAGAAACTGCCTCTTTCCAAAGCCCAGCCCCCTGTGCTGTCAGACCCTACAGACCCAAGATACTTTCCAAGATTCCCTTCAGCTTTACAATCCAGCCAGCAATTTTCACGGGGAGGCAGAGGACTATTTATATCCATCACAGACTGGCAGGGGAGGTAATGGCTGGCCACTCCAGCCCATCTGCCAGGCACTTACCAGAACATCAGAGCATATCGTACAGGGGAGGTCAGGCAGTGGTGGTGGGACCAGTAGGGGGCATGGGGGGTGCTCTACAGTGATGATATGGGCTGCACCTCAAGGGTGAGCTGCAGCTCACTCCTACACACTCATCTGTGTAAGTGCTCATTGTGCTGAGGCTGGGAGGTCAGGAAAATTAGATGTTATTTTGGCATTTCTGTGCTTAGCAGGGGCAACAAGCACAGCTACTTGTTCATTTCCCTGGGGGGAGAGCCATGACTTGCTGGTTATCTGAGACATGGGATGGCCCTCCCAGGGAGTGAAACAGGACCAAAACAACCTTGTCTGCTCTCCTAGCCACACCTAGGCCAAAGAGGTGATCTTCCTCTTCTTCCCATCTGCCCTGGAGGAAACAATGCTCATCTCAGGGGAAGGGATGGAGAAAGCAGGCATGGGCTGACCCAGCTGTAACCTACCATCATAAATTCTTAGGTGCTTAGGAGCTCTCACATGATTTCAAGCTTCATTTTTGAGTTTGTGGGGAGGCTTTGAAAGATGGAAAAGGCAGAATTAAAAGGAAAAAAAAAAGGATGTAGAAGGAGAAAAACTGTGCATCTTGAATTTATCACTCTTCAAAGAAGAGCTTGTCAAGATGGCCAAAGACCAGCCAGTGCACAGTGATCAATGGGAAGACTTTTGGGTCTAGTCAAGCTTGTTTGAGATTTACAGGAACTGAACAGAGGCATAAATCTGTTGCTGCCTGATGAAAATGGAGGAAATTAAATTTGCAGGTGTATATAATTGTCATATTGATGTTCTGTGTATATCAGCAGAGGCACAAAGCACACACTGGGCACAGAGGAGTTGTCTGCCCACCTGCCTGGCCAGGGTGCAGGACACAGCCCTGGGGCACCCACCTCACCCATGGCTCTGCCCATCACTGCAGCCATCCCCACAACCTCCTCCTCCTCCTCCACAAGAGACTTTTTCCAATTGCCCCCACAGGCAACAAAAGCAGCAAGACCCTGTACCCCTCCCAGTTACCTGCACCCTTGCCCTGGCTACTGCTGAATCTCCTGTGCCTGCAGGAGGGTGAAGACCGGACCACAGCACTGAGAGCCTGACCATGGACATTGTGGGGGGCTCTTAGCAGCTGCTTTGAAGCTCTGAGCCCAGGTGCAAGTGGGGCACTGACTTGATCTTTTAGCAGTGCTTCTTTTTTTTTTTTTTTTTTAATTTATTTTAACCTTTGTTATTTTGGGAACTTTGAAGCCTCAACTGCTCCGAGGCAGCTGCCTTTGTAGGAAGGACAGAAAGTGCAGAGTGGGGATTTGAAAGAGGGAGAGAAACAGGGAGGGGAAGAAATGCTGCTTCACAGTGGAGCTCTGCAACAGCTCCTTCTCAGTTTCTCCCACATCCCAACAAACCCACCCTGAGGGGCAGCTGGGGCTCCACAGGAAATCTGGATGCAAAACAACCATGGTGCCTTCTACTTCTCCAACACTGTGAACCAGAGAAACCTCAAAGGCCTTTGGAGACACGCACGCAAACATTCTCCCCTGTCCTGAGTCCCCAGGATAGGTGCAGAGCATCCTCTCCAGCCACCATAGCCCAGCCCAGCTTGGTGCCAGGGGGACTCATTTCTTCCTGCCATGCCACCAGGGACAGAAACACGAGGGAAGGCTTTCCTGTCACCTTCACCAGCCCAGGCCCTTCACACATGTGCACAGGCCAACTTTGTATCCTGAGCCAAGCACCACGTGCACAGCAACTGGGTAATTAAAAATTAAGGAAGAGCTTCTGCATTGCAGTCTGAGTTATGTAACACTGCTCCTGGGCTTCAGCACCCATCAGCTTTAGAGCCCTCACACAGCAGCACAGCCCTGCCTGTATTTACCTACCTGTTCAGCTAGGCGCTTGCACCCTTGGCAGGGAAGTGGGGATCCCAACATCACAACCATAGGCAAGTGTGTGGGGGCAAAAAAGGATGGAAAATCCACCTAATTCTCTTGGTCCAGTGCTGCAATTTGAGATGGTCAGAAAAAAGGGAATGGAGTAGGGGTGCTTCAGCTCAGCCAAGCACAAAAGATTGCCCTAGCCAGGACAGCACTCTCATGATCACAATCAGGGAGTTTCTAAGCAAGGGGCTGCTGTCTCTCATTCCTGCACCAGAGGAGCAGGAGCAAACAAGCAGCAAACAAAATCCAATCAAGGTGAGAAGTCAGCTGCATTTTCAGTATCTCAAAAGCAAAGAGACCTGCTGGACTCTGACCACCAGTAGCTGCAAACTGCTGCATTTACAGCCACATTTTTGCCTTAACCCTGCCAGTTCTGGCTGCTGCTGCTGACTCCAGGGCCCAACAGGCCAGCCTTCCACTTCATCCTGCATCTCCCTCCTTTCTTAGCCAGAAACACACTGACCAGACAGCTACATCTCTTGCAGAGCTACTCTCAGCACCTGGATGCTGCCACCTGGTGTGAAACTAGCCATTAATCCCTGCTCTGGTTCACTCCAAAGGTCACTCCACTGGGCTCTGTGTGCAACAGCTTCAAGAGGCTGCCAAAGGTGCTGCGACCCACACTCACAGTGAGTGGCTCTGCCACCACTGCTCCTAATGCCCTTTGGTTTCTGTGTGCTCCTGCAGTTCTTTCTACCTTCTGGCACTGTGCCTCTCCTCCCTACTCATGGTCCTTCCCTTCCTGCCCTCCCTCCATTGCCACATCACTGGTACTTCCTCACTGCTGGCATGGTGGTTTCACATCCACACTGCCTTTCACCCCCACTGTGAAAGCTGGGAAGACTCAGCCTTGAGGTTTAATTACAAGGAGGTCAGACCCATCCCAGGCTGCCCATGCCACCACCATGCCATGGGGAGATGAGCACCACTGCCCAGGAACCTCTACATGCCCCACTCAGCCACCAGCCCTCCTGCAGGACACCCCTTCCTCCCAGTTTCTGTCATGTCTGTGCGGGCATGCTGGGACTGGGGCTGAGTCCTCCAGGGTTAACCAGAGATGTGCTTTACTCTGCAAGGACAAAAAGGAAGAAACATGACAATAAAAACTGTGGAAGCCAGCCCAAGTCCAAGGTTGACTCTCCTCCCACCATCCATGGAGGGGGCTGAGCTATTTCTCCTGTTCACCAAGTCTGAGCACACCATGACCACAGCACATCCAGAAGAGTAGCTCCTGCTGAAAAACTAATAAAATTGCTTTCCTTTTTCCCTGGAAGGATGTTTCAGGCACTGCCTTTCTTGCAGATGTTTCAATACACATCTCAGGCCACTGAAGATACACCTTGACATGAGCTGGGATGAGATCCTTGCAGCTTCTGCAGAAAGATTTATAAACCTCCCCCACCCCAGATTCCCAGGCCATACATGTCATGTCTACAAACTCCTGGCTTCCCCCCTTGGCCTGCAGGAAAGCCAGCAACTCAATAGAAGCATGACAGCTTTCAATCCCCTCACTGTTCCTCTCCAGAGCTCTCCCAAAGAGGTAAAAGACAGAGCCCAGCTATTTCTGGCTCAACAATTCAGGAAAGGTTGGGAGGTGCAGCACTGGGATGGCAGAACAGCTCTGAACTGGCACAACCACCACTGGGAAAGCAGTGCCCAGGAGAGCTTGGGGCCAGCCCAGGGCAGTGTGAGGCATGGCTCTCTCTCCAGTCCAGATTTCCCAGAGGCTGCAGACACTGGGGACATCATTAGAGGAGCAAACGGGCTGAGAGCACAGCAGCAATTCACAGACCCTGCAGCCACTGCTGCACAGTAGAGGCTTGCAAGAAAATGTGGGAATGGGATGCTCCCCTGCCAAAGCCAGCCAGCTCACCTGATCCACACAGGAGCCTCCCTGCCAAGTTGCTGCCCTTCTGCAGAAGGAAGGGCAGTGCCTCATCCTGCCACCCTGAGAAGGGCAAGCCCCCCCCAGCCCATGCTGAGCCACCCATCCCCACGCTGGAGCTGCAATCTGCAGTGCTTTTCCATATCCTCACCTCTCCAGCAGTGCCACTCACCCCATCCCCTCCCAAACATTCCATTCATGGATCTAGAAAGGGTCTTTTAATCCTTAAACCACCTCTTCTAAAAACTACCCTGCTTCTTCCTCTGTGTTGGGGCAGCCCCATGAGAGGAGGGTGTTTGGTGGCTGCAGGGCAGTAGCACCAGGAAATTCCGGGTGCCTGCAAGCCCAGGAAACTGCTCCCAGTGCCATACCCTCGCTCTCTCACTCCCCTTGGGATGCCAAATTAATTGCCTTGTCTCCTGGAGCTTTTAGCTGGAACAATAAAAGAAAAAGGGGGGTTGCCAAAACCCAGAATAAGGTCTACAGTTCCTCTGAGCTACAAGGGCTGCTTTAAATTTTGGAGTTTCTTTTTTTTCTTTTTTATTTCTTTTTTTTTTATTTGAAGGAGGTTTCCATGGTAACTGTCTCCCATCACACAAGAGCCTGTCCTGGGGATATTTCAGGGTTGTTAATATCTGCCTTCCCAGGCAGCCACTGTGTTGTGACGGTGAGATCACAGCTGGGTTTTTTTTTGGGAGGAAAAGGAGGTGCCACTCCCAAAAACACAAGGTCAGGATTCTGCCTGTGCACATCAGTCAGGCCTCCATCCCAAAGGGCTCTGGCAAACAGGCTGTGGCTTTCCTCAGATCACTGACCTGATTTGGGAAGTACTCACAAGGCAATGCAGCCTTCACCAGCCCAAGCAGATTTGGCATGTCCAACTAAGAGCACTGGCACCTTCTGCCACATTCTCTGCCCTTCATCCGACCCTTGGGAAGAAATTGTTGCCTGTGAGGGTGGTGAGGCCCTGGCACAGGGTGCCCAGAGAAGCTGTGGCAGCCCCTGGATCCCTGGAGGTGTTGAAGGCCAGGCTAGATGGAGCTGGATGGGATAGTGGAAGGTGTCCCTGCCCATGGCAGGGGATGGATTGAGATGAGCATTAAGTTCCTTTCCAACCCAACCCATTCTATGGCTCTGGGAGCCTCCAATCTCTTTCCTCCACCAGGTTACTCTTCAGCTGGGTCAGCTCCCTGCAGGAGAAGAGCCAGCTCTGTGCATCCCCCAAGCTGCTTGCTCTGCTATGCTTGTTAGTCATCCTAATTATTGAGATGCCTCAGAGCTGGCCAGAAAAGGGGCTGTGCCCCCTCTCACGTTGGGGCTGTGGGCCCCAAACTTCTGTGACCCATAAGCCACCACCAGCTAGAGGGTCCCACAAGGATCCCTTATTTCCCTTTGATTATAAACGATTTAAAAAGTCCCTGCCCAGTGGATCTCAGGCTCTGCAGGCAGAAACCATGGAGGGAACAGGCTCAGACCTCTTCTTCAGCCCATCATCAGCAAATGAGACCCCAAAGCAAAGCAAAGCAAAGCAAAGCAAAGCAAAGCAAAGCAAAGTGTGGGGTCAGCTTAACCACATCCCACACCAGGCTCCAAAGAGCCCAGCACCAGGTGAGCATCCATCCCTAGGACCCCATGCTGCAGGGCAGGAAAAGAGGATCAGAAATACCAGCACAGCCCACGGGAGCAGGGCATGCTCTCCTCTGGGTGATTTCTCAGCAAAAAGCTGTAGTGGGACAGTCAGAACCTGGCAATCAAAAATCTTCCCTTATCTAGATAAATCCCCCAGCTGCTGTTTGGGGTGAGTTACCAGTCACAGCTGCAGATGCTGGAGCCCAGCAATTTGGATGCAAAAGGACAATCAGTCTTAAATGACAGAGCTGTCATCATCCAGGCACTGCCTTAATCCCACCAGGCAAAAATTCCTTCATTTGAAGGACCACTCTGCAGCAAGGCTCCAAGTGAGATGATTTCAGTCTCTGTTTCGCTGGCTAAGCAACCAAGAAAAAAATAAAACATAATAGAATATGAAATTAAACAGAATGAAACAAAATAGAATAGCATAGAAGAGCACAGAAGAGCATACAAATAAAATAAAATAAAATAAAATAAAATAAAATAAAATAAAATAAAATAAAATAAAATAAAATAAAATAAAATAAAATAAAATAAAATAAAATAAAATAAAATAAAATAAAATAAAATAAAATAAAATAAATGAAATGTTGGGTGCAGCTCAGGAGCAAATGTCACTGGCACATGGAGAGGAGAGCAGAGGTGAGATTGTGGCATCAGGGCATCAGTATGGCTGCCCAAGGGCCCCCTCCAGCAGTGGAACCACAACAAATTCCAGGGGTGTAAAACCTACCAGAAATCTTTGCGGGGCCTTTGAGGTGTGCTCAGCAGCCAAAACTGGGCTAGGCCTCAGGGCAGGAACAGGACCAAGCCTGAGCATCCCTGCCTGGATGTCAGCTGAGGCATTTAGGAAGGGAGACAAAGCAGAGGGTCAGGAGACCCAGAGCCTCCTTGGTTGAGTGCTGGCTCCCTGCCCACCCTGCCAGAACCTGCCACCCCCCTGGAAAGGGCAGGCAGTCCCACTCCCCACTCTCCCCTGCTTTCTGGGTCAGTGAGATCCCCTCCCAGCCCTGCTGCCGCTGGAGCCAGCTGGATGCGCGGTTGCTGTGGCAACGGGTTCCCAGAGACAAAATCCTTACTCCTGACTTTTTTTTCCCTTTGGTTAAAGAAAAAACATATACAAGAGGGCCTGTATATCCCCCGTGTCACAGAAACGTCCATGCCCAGCAGGAGAGTGGGTCTGCCACGGGCACGGCATGGGGACAAGGTGTCCATGAGGATGGGATGTGCACACTGAGCCCCCATCACCCCCAGTTCAGCCACAGGGGACTCCCTGCTCCTCCCTGGGATGCTGACAGCTCTCCTGCAGCATTTTCCACCCCACCACGAGGTTTTAAGGGCTGTCCCTACTCGCAGCTGAAGTTGGTGCTGGGCTCCATTGCCTGGAAGAGGAATTGTTACCAGGCATGGGGTGTCCCCAGTGCTTCAGTGGCTCTGAGCAGGTCACCTCAATCCAGGCTCTGGACCCAGCTGGAAAAGGGATGCGGTTACACTGGTGGCCAAGAGGAGGGGCTGGAATGAGGTCCTACCAGTAGTTTTCACCCAATTATTAGATTAGCTATTAGATACTGCTATTACATGAGCATGTCCTGCCCCACCAGGTGCTCCAGGGTAGGACAAGTCCCCTTGATAGATCCCTGTCTGCTTTGCTGGAAAATCTGGAAGCCATCAAGCCTTGGGGACAAATATGTCACACAGCAGACCAGACACCCAGCAGCACTCTGGATGCTACAACAATCTTCCACCACCAGCAGCAACCACTTCAGGACGGTGTAGCAAGAACACAGTGCTCCTGGATTTTCAGTAGGCATGCATCCCAAATTCATGGGAACAGGAAGGGTTCAGACCCCTGCCAGGTGGTCAGCTGCTGGCAGCAGGAAGGAATTCACTGAATCCCACTGCCAGGAGGGGTGTTGCTAAGGGGCAGGAGGGCAGCTGAGATGGGGTGTGTTGGGTCCCCTTCCCCACCACAGCTCCTGGGACCTCCCCAGGCAAATCCCCCGCTGCTCTCCAAGCCACCCAGCAGGAAGATGACCGCAGCTGTCCCCTCGCCAGGCCTGTCAGCCCACAGAACACACTGGCGGGTTTCAGAGCATGTGGCAGTGCCCAGGATCAAAGCCAAGTGCAATTAATGGCTCACAATCTTATTAGAGAAATTATTTCAGGATCTCGAGTAAAAGTCCGATATATCCACTCCATTCCATTAGTCAGGCTCATTTAGTAATTCAATCAATCTAAGCAAGGCAATTGAGCTCCCCTGGTATAATTTAACTTGGTTATTCTCTAGGTACTTAAGAATTTCTTAATATTTGCTTCATTATTTCACCATTACACCTATTCCCAGGTGCAAGGTTCACACTGTGGGCCCCATGGTGGAGTCAGCCCAGCTGCAGCTCTCTGCCATGCTCTGCTCTCATGAGATAGTGACATATGATGGGAAGGGGGTCTCTGGTGGTGATTAAGTCAAGCCAGGGAATGGCACCTCAACACCCCAAGAACTGCTTCTCACCACAAAGAGCTGGGACTAAAGAGCTGCCCTGTGTGCCAACAGCTTTGGGACCCACAGCCAGCATCCAGTTTCAGGTGAGAGAAACAAAACTCAATAAGGTGCTCTTCTCACTTGCCATGGAACTGGAAAAAAAGTATGGGATAATGCAACCCTGCAGCCCCTTGGCTCCTGCCTCCCACCTCCAGGGCCTTTCAGGAGCTGGGGGTAGGGGACAGGGTGGTAGGACACAACCTGCAGCAGTCCACAGCAGCAGGGAGGTGTGGGATGAGGATAGGAGCTGATGGGTGTCACATCTGGCCAGAGCGGGCGGGCAGGCGCTCCAGTGGCCGTCACCCTGATTAGCAGCAGCCACATCCCGCCCCGACCTGCCTCACATCCCTGCAACCCTCCCCTTCCCCCCACTATCCTGTTATTAACCCAGGGAAGTCAGGGCCAGACCTTCCAGAAGTAGAGCCAAGAGCTTAGCTAGGATTAAAAAAAAAAAAAAAAAGTATTAGATATTTTGGGGAGATATTCAAGAGTGGTTAAGTATGCCCAGCTCATCGGTGCCTTTGAAAAATCTCACCCCTCTAAAAAATTAGAATTGATTTTGTATTTAAAAAGGAATCTATTTAATTTAAAAGTAAGATAATTTGAAATCATGACAGCTTGTATTAAGGCTGGAGTTTATGATAATCTATTAAAGTCATTGAAGTTAAGAGCTGTCTCCCATCCTCTGCTGCTGAGGCTCCTGGGAGGGCAGTGGGGAGTGGGAAGTTGGGAGATGGGGGCTGCACTGCCCTACTTCAGAGCACACCAACTGGGCTGGAAACCTAGAGAGGCAGAAGCATCTCCTTCAGCTTCTCCACATTCAGGAGAAAAAGAAAACAGCATGCAAAAAAATACCCAGTATTTAAAGATCTTGAAATATCAGAAAGCATGAGTTCAACCTGTCAGCTCTGCTTTCTCATTTCTCAAGTCGATTTTACACTCAAAAAGGTGTTTCAAGACTTTACTTTTCAAACACTTATTGCATTACAGAGAAGAAGGAGTCAAAGACACCGTCTGTGGTGCAGTTTTTAATTGCATCACAAATCTCCATTGAGCCCAAGGGGCTAAAGGAAGCCAGGATGCTCATAAATACCCCTCGTGCCTCTTTAAACCTGCAAAGGATGGGGCCCAAAAAAATTAGCAGCCTGCAGGAGTGTGAATCCAGTTAATGACATATCAAATGTGGCTGGATGCTGCCAGCCAAGCAGTGAGGGAGAGGGGGGTGTGAGGCGAGCGGACAGGGAATAGTGAGCTGCAAATTAGCATTTCTTAATGGCCACCAACCAGCAAAACGCTTCCTCCCTTCAGGAAAAAATACAACTAAGGCAACAAACACAAAATGAGATGAAAGGAGACCATTCCAAATGAAGGTTTGCTTGATTGAAAGCAGGATGAAAGCAGGATGAAAGCAGGTGATTTTAAGTGCAGGCAGCCCAGTGCACAGCAAGTGGCCCCATCCTGGCTCCCACACCCTCAGCACTTTCCAAAAACTCAGGAGGTGGGAGAAAACCCCACAGTAAAATGGGGAGATGGTGCTGGAGTCCCTTTGGGGGTAAACATATAAACCAGTGTGGGGTTTATTGGTGAGAGCCCTGAGCTGCTCCTGAGCAAACGTGGGCGGTGAGGCAGCACGTGCACAAGAAGACAGCCAGCACAATTAAAACTCACTCCACTCATGAGCAAAAAGAGCTGCAAATTAGGAGAAAGCCTTGTCCAAGCACCTCACCTCCTCCTAGAGCAGAAATCATAACCCCCACAGACAGCTCATCTGCTTCTGGAGGAACAGAGGAGCAGACACCAGGTCCCCACATTCAGGAGATCTGAGCACCAACACACTCACAGCTGCCTCTGGCACAAGGATGGACACAACAGGGAGGGTAAGACCCAGAAAAGGTGCATGGAAAGCAGGCAGCAAGCACTGCCTCACCCTCTTGTGTACAGATAAATATAGAGCTCGTCATTAATTTATGTTACCAGAGCTTCCCATCAGGGGTTTTCAGGGGTCAGGAGTCAGGAGTCACAGCCATTTTTGGCATGCCCAGTTCAACAACTCCCCCCAGCACTTCAGCTTTAACAAGCAGCATATGAGGTTCTCTGAAGACCCCAGTACATCTTCAGTTGGGAGAAAAATACATGCATCCATCAGTGGGATGCCTCATTTGGCCACTGTGGCAGGGAGGTGTCACCAAGGCAGGGAACCACATATGCCAGTGTTCGTGAAAACCAGCAAGCTCAAAGGCCTTTGAATTATTTAGGAGGAATTTGAGGGGGACACCAGGACTGCAGGCAGCCCACCATCCTTGGGCTCCCTGATCCAGACACCTTCCCAGCTTCTTCCCTCACTCATTCCCCCACTGTAGCAACCTACCTGCATGTTCACACCCTATTTGAGTGGAAACAGGCATGGAAAACCCCCCCCCAAGGGAGCTGATGGGGAGCCCACATGGCAGAGCCAAGGTGCCAGTGCCATGAGGCTCTGTAAAACACCAGCCCAAATCCCTTTGTGATCAGGGGCAGCACCTGGGTCTGGTCCAAGCCTGTTGGCCAGAGTGGTAACTCACCTTCCCTTGAGAACCCCTTCCCTGTGCACAAGCCCTAGATAACAAAACCACCAGAGCAGAAGAAGCAGCTGCCCAGCTCCCCCTGAGAGACACTGAACCAGACCAGCCACTATCCACCATTCCAAGGCAGTATTTATTACACATTCAAACTCAGTGAGGTGGGTGCAATTAATGGGTCTGATGTTTGCCAGGGATCGTGCAAGCAGCACTGTGTGAAGCCCCATTTCTGGAAATATGCTCAAATGCACTCTCCCCACACAAGGGCTTGTGAAAACACAAACAGCCACTTACACCAACTCCAGCATCAACCTGACATAGCTATGTCCCCAGCAAGGGTGGAGTGACTGAGCACTGATGCTCCTGGGTTTTTTGAACCTCCAGAACCAAAAGTTGCAGCCTCTGAGTTGCCAAGTCTGGGTCTTGCAAGACTTCTATGCATTTCAGAGCTTCTGCCATGCAAAAGCAGTGTCCAGGCTAATAGTGGTGGTAGTAGTAGTAATAGTTACAATAATAATAATTATAATAATAATAATATTAAAAACAACACTCCCACATGGTAAAGTGGCCCAAAACAGTAACACCCAGAGATGGCAAAGTGACCATGCCAGCTTCAAGGCAAGCCCTTGTCTCACAGGAGAGAGGAAGATGTAACATGGCATTTCCCAGAGGTCTCCACCTGGCAAAGAGGGGGCCTACAAGATGCCCCCTCTTGCTAGCCCAGCCCCAGCCCCACCATTCCAGGAAGGAAGACTTGAACTGGGATCACCTCTGTGTCTCCACAGCGCAAACCCCTGCATGCTGGGGGCTGGCACAGCACCATGCATGGTCATGGTTTTGGGAGATCAATGTGCCAAGCAGCAATGTCCCACAGAGCCTGGCCAGCACCAGGACATCAGAGTGCAGTGGCACAGGGCTTGTCATCCTTGCACTTGTCTGGCAGCAGAGAGGAGAAGGAGGCAAAAGCAAACCCCTGCCAGGCATCATTAGTGTAGTCAGGGCTGCCAGGGGAGGCAGCTTTTTTCCTGAGCTGCTCAGTGTGAGGTACCTCATGGATTTGACAAATCCCTGAGGAAAACCCTACGGTATGGGCTGGGGTCATGCCCAGGAACCTCCTCCTGATCCCCACCCAGTGCTCCCTGCTGGCAGCCCCCGAGGTCCCGGGGCCCATCGGGGCCTGGCTCTGCAGGATGGGCTCTGAGGGGGCAGGGGACAAGCACTCGGGTGGCCTTTGGTGCCGGGCTGGCGGCCGTGCCTGCGTCCCTGCAGCTGCAGCACTGCTGCCTTGTTGCCACAGCAACGCTCCCGGGCCGCCGCTGCAGCATCCCGCAGCACCGGCCTCGGACCGGGGCAGGGACACAGCACAGCCCCTGCCCGCACAGCACAGCCCCTGCCACCACAGCACAGCCCCTGCCCACAGCACAGCCCCTGCCACCACAGCACAGCCCCCGACCGCACAGCACAGCCCCTGCCACCACAGCACAGCCCCCGCCCACACAGCACAGCCCCCGACTGCACAGCACAGCCCCTGCCACCACAGCACAGCCCCCGCCCACACAGCACAGCCCCTGCCACCACAGCACAGCCCCCGACCGCACAGCACAGCCCCTGCCACCACAGCACAGCCCCTGCCACCACAGCACAGCCCCCGACCGCACAGCACAGCCCCTGCCCACAGCACAGCCCCTGCCCGCACAGCACAGCCCCTGCCCGCACAGCACAGCCCCCGACCGCACAGCACAGCCCCCGACCGCACAGCACAGCCCCTGCCACCACAGCACAGCCCCCGACCGCACAGCACAGCCCCTGCCCGCACAGCACAGCCCCCGACCGCACAGCACAGCCCCTGCCACCACAGCACAGCCCCTGCCACCACAGCACAGCCCCTGCCCGCACAGCACAGCCCCTGCCCACAGCACAGCCCCCGACCGCACAGCACAGCCCCTGCCACCACAGCACAGCCCCCGACTGCACAGCACAGCCCCCGACTGTGAGCACCCCGACTGGCCCCACACACCCTCCCCACGGCACCAGCCCCACACCCGCCTCTGCCTTTGCCCGGGAGAAGGGGGATGCCCCAGCTAGTGCTGCCCCATGCCCCCCCAGCAACCACAACTGCGTGGTTTTAGCACATGGAGGAGTCCACAGGCCACGGAAGTGACGAACTGCTGGTAAAAAAACCCAGTCTGGGGTCACCTCTGTACACAAGGGCAGCACAGTGGGGAAATGTCACATCAACCAACACACCAGTACCTCATTTTTGGGCCAACATCCAAACAAGGGTGCCATTTAAAAAAACTTCATGGGACACCCAAGGTGCAGCTGGAGAAGCAACAGATGGACAAGGCTTGCAAGAGGTGACACAGCCACAGTGGGGCTGCTGAGGAAAGTGATTTGCCCAGGGCAGGATTTTATGTGTGGGCAAGGAACTGATGTTCTGCACCAATTGCACCAAAAATTAAACAGCTCAGTGACTTGTTCCAGGTGGTGAGGGAAGGTGGTCCCTGCATACACGAGGTGGAGGCCTCATTCTGCATAAACAAAAGAACAAATTGTTGGCTTTCTTTGGTGGAAGATAACTTAAGGAGCCCATGAGACAAGGGCAGATAAGCCTCACCCAGTGGATGAAGAACAGGTGAGAACCACCCAGACCATGTGAACAGGCCAGAGCCTAAAACCTGGGGGCGGAAGGACTGGAGAAAGCACTCACAGGCAGGATGGGATATACTGACAGTGGAGTATTTTTCCATCAGGCTGCAGGAAAGGTGACTCTCTGCTCAGGGGCAGACAAAGCAGAAACCCTGACGTCCAGCCGGGCACACTGGGAGCAGAATGTGGCCTCCTGCCAGCCGGTGGCCATTGATCGAGCCGGGGACGAGCCCCGTGGATGACAACATGGGCATGCACGGAGCACCCAGGCCTGCAGCATCTCCAGCCGCGATGCTGCAGCGGGCGAAGCGGCCCCGGGGCTGCGGTGCTGCAGCGGGTTACGGGCCCCGGGGCTGAGATGCTGCAATGGGTTACGGGCCCCGGGGCCGAGCCGCCGCAGGGCGCCCGCCCGCTGGTGCGGCAGGGAGGAGCCGCCCCGCTGGGGATGCTCGGGGCCCCGCCGCGCTCCCGCAGGCTCACCCAGCACGAAGTAGGGCAGCTCCGTGTTCTCCAGGTCATCCACCACCACCATCTCGCCGGGGAAATCGTTGCGGACCGAGAAGAGCAGCTTGGGCTCGGCGGCCGAGGGGCCGTGCATGATGCTGAGGTCGTTCTCCCGCAGGAAGGGCAGCGCCGACACCGTGATGCTCTTCAGCTTGCACTCCAGCTCCTTGGCCGCCGCCTCCGCCGCCGCCTCGGCGGGGCCGCTGCCTGCGGCCAGGCAGCAGCCGGCCAGCAGCGAGCACAGCCCGGCCAAAGCCATCTTGGAGCCCCGCGCCGCGCTCCCGGCGCCGGGCGGGAGGCGGCGGCGAGGGGCGGGGACCGCGGGCCGGCACCTCCCCGTGCGGCTGGGCTCGGCTCGGCTCGGCTCCTCCGGCCCCCCGCCTCTCCCTTCCTCCGCGTCCCCCGTTTTCCCCCCCATCCCTGGAAACCGGGAGAGCTGCGGAGCGATGCGGCGGCGGGAGGGTGCGGGACTGCTCGGCCTCCCTCTGCACTGAGAATAGCGTGCAGGTACCACCCCCGTTCCCCCTCCTCCCCAGGATAAATTACAGAGCTCCAAAATCCCACACCTTCAAAACCCCAGACTTCAAAAATCCCAGGGCAAATCCCAGACTTCAAACTCCACGAGGTGTCATGGAACCCAAAGCCTCACAAGAAGCCACTGACCTCCAAAATAAGTCCCAAGAGAAGTCATGCACCCCAAAGCCTCGGAAGAAGTCACAGACCTCCAAATCCCCCAAGCCCATATTAAATGCATATAATTGTCTGTATGTGTGCACGTGTGTATACATATATATATATATGTTAAAAACATATATGTACATGTGTATATGTATATATATAAATATATGGAGTGTAGGACCAATCCCAAACCTCCTGGATTTGGATCTTTTTGCCAGATCTGGATGCTTTTTATTTTCACTCTCTTTAAGTGAGCACAAAGCACTACTGAAAGCTTGCCTGACAGCCACACCTTCCTGCAAACAACTCTGGTCCCCACTGCAGCCAAAATCTTCTGATGGAAAATGTTGTCTTCTTCCATTGTGGGGGAAAAGCCCAGTCTGGGCATTGCATTAGGAATGCATGGCCGTGGTCTGCTGGTGTGGTTTTCCCCCTGAGACTCTCCTGATGGCAGACGGCTCTGGAACAGGGTGTGGAGGCACCACAGAGCTCCCACACCATCTCCTCATGGGGACATCCCACCCGGCACCTTCAAAGAAAACACCACAAAGCAGATACTTTTCAATTGTTTGTATTTTTCTTTTGCAGAGCTCTCCACCTCCCGTTGTGAGGGTTTCCCTGAATTGCTCCTCCCTCATGTGTGCCAGCTGTAAAGCTTAACATGCCCAGGGTCGGCATTGAGGGGGGATAACACTGTGCCCCGCACACCCCAAGCAGTGGTGCTTTTCCCCAGACTGATCTGTATTTTTAACCCCCTGTATTTTAAACTTCCATGAGACTTAGGGCAGGAAGAACTGTGCTTACCAGAAATTACCCATTTTCAACAACCAGACTGAAGCATGGAATTGAAACAGTGGGGATGTGGTGGGGTGTGTTTCAGCAGTGCTGTCTCCCTACAGCACCAACTGGCTCAGGATCAGGAGAAATCAGGAAAAATTAGAAAAAAAATACCCCAAATGAACAAAAAGAACCGCAAACAAACAAACAAACAAACAAACAAACAAACAAAAACCCAATGAGGAAAATTGGGGAGGGAAAAATAAGGAAAAATGAGTAGCGGTGTTTTGAAGGATGTGGCCCTCCTTTTGTGTTCCTTTTGGGGAGCACAGGGAAATCCATTGGATGTTCTCCACAACGTCCTTCCACTGTTCTTCTTTTACCACAAACTCATTCAAAGGAGTTTTTTCATTCTGAAAAATAATTTTTTTAAAAGGTACAATTGCATTATTAACCTCCAACAAGGTTCTTTCCACCCTCCCTTTTGGAAACGGGACGCACCCCCAGGAGCAGTACCCCTGGAATGCCTAACGACGAGTGAAGAGGAGCAAGGAAGGGCTTTGGTGGGAGGTGTGAAGAACACGGATAAATAGAACACATCTTAGAAAACCACCCGAGAACAGTAAATGTAGTGTCACTGACGGCGTCTTCCTGCTGCTCACTGGCAATGACCGGCACATGAGGCTGCTCATGGAACCTGTGAATGTGGATCCCTGCAAGCGTTCGACGCCAGGCAGGTGGGGCTTGGAGCAAGCAGGTCTAGCGAAGGTGTCCCTGCCCACGACGGGAACGAGATGATCTCCAGAGTCCCGTCCACCGCCACCATTCCCCGAGCCCAGCCGGACATCCCGGGCTCGCTGCCCCGGCCCGGGAGGCGGGAGCGGCACCCCGCGCCCCGCCCCGCTCTCCTGCTCGGCCAATGGGAACGCGCGTGGCTGCCGCCGGCGCCTCTGATTGGCTGCGGAAGCTGCATATATTATCGGCGCGGCGCGGCGACCCCGCGCAGCTCGGCGGGGCCGGCGGCGGCGGAGCTGGCGGGCTGAGGGAGCGCGGGATGGTGGCGGTGCCGCCGGGGCCCGCCCGCACATGGCGCGGCCCGAGGGCGGCGGGGCAGCGCCCGGGGCCACTGAGCCGGAGCGGATTGGGGCGGGACGCCAAGGACAGGCGGCCGGTGCCACGCCGGCGCTGATTTGGAGCCTGGGGTGAGTCTGCGGGGTCGCGGGAAGGAGTTGGGGGACGGGGTTTGAGGCGGCCTGGGGATCCTGCCGGTGGTGGGGTGGGGAAGGAGTGGTGCGGGGCGAGCGGCTGCCCCTCACGGGCGGAGATCCTGGGTACTAACTGAGCCGGCTTGCTCGGTGACCTTGGTCAAGTTGTGTCCCCGCTCCGGGCTCGCTTCGCAGCCTCCCCGGCGAGCGCGGGTGTCGTCGAAGGCACCGAGTCCTTTCCGGGCGAGAATCGCCCCGGCGGCGATCGGCCCGGTGGGACCGGCTGCCGGCGGGCTGCCGGGATAAACTGGATGGCCGGGATGCTGGGACCTGCCGCTGTGTGCTGAGTGCGCTGCTCGGTAAGAAATGCCGGTGTAAGACACCCCGCGCCCGCAGGGAGATGCCCCTGTAAGTGTTAAAACACCTATTTCCCCGATGTTAATAGCCTGTGGGGTAATCGTTCCCGCCCCACCACTCAGAGCATCGAGCCGAGCAGTGGGTGCGTGACCCGTCGGGAGATGTTTGCTCGGCCCGGGCGCCTGCCCGGCACAGGACCAGCAGCTCCGGGAGCCGGCGGTCCCCGCTGCCAGGCTCCGTTCCCTTCCCCTAAACACTCATCTCTCCAGTAAGAAGCAAAACTGTGTCTTTAAAGAGCTGGAGAGCATCAGCTCTCAGCGCAGCGATGCCCACTTGCCGTGTCCCTCCGCAGGCGACCCGCGTGTCGCTGCCCCGGAGCGACGGTGGCGGGTCCCGGGGTGCCGCCGCTGTGCTCCGGGGGCCGAACACTCTGCGCTGGGCGCTCCGGGGCTGAGTGGGACCTGCCGGCAGATGTCAGTGTCCCCTCTCTGTCAGCAGCCAGGAGGGTCCCTGCCAGCCCCGGAGATGTTGCGAGGAGGCCCCTGCACTTTTTCCGAAGCAGAGCTGTCTTTGGTGGCCGTTCAGTGACAGCTTGGAGACCTGGGGAGCAGCGGGGTGATGGAAAGGGGAGTGGCCCCACTCTGACACCCCAGAGGAGGGCTCCCTCTCTCTGCCCAACACCAGCCACAGCACCTTATTTATCCTGCACCGCTAAGGTTAAACTACACTTGTGCATCACTGCCCATCTGTGACACTTGTCACTCGTTTGAAGACAAGGCAGGGAAGGGAAGCTGTGTTCTTCATCTTGCACTGCCCCCAGCTCCTGCATGAGGGTAGTACTGGGCATGCAGGATCTGTTAGCGAGAAGGAGCCATCCTCCCTGGGGCGAGGCTGCAGGGCTGCTCTCTTTCCCTGGCCCCTTGTGCACAGGGTTGCTCTTTTTCCCCATGCCCTCATGTGCAGGGATGCTCTCCCCTGGTACCAAAGATCCATCTGCAGGGATTCTTTGGTCTGAGAGCTCAGCACAAGGTGGGGAGGCTGGAGATGCTGTTGCCATCACTGTGCCAGGGGAGGAGATTGTATTTTGCACATTGCTTTATTTAAGAGGCTTTTTGCCTGTAGGTGTGAAAGTCTCGGGTGTGCAAAGCCGGAGGGCAGAACACATGGCACTGGTGCGACTCGCTGCATGCAGCTGCCATCTTCCCTGTCAGCGGCCCAGGCTTCAACTCATTTGATGTCTTATGCAAATCCTTGGATCCCTGAGTCCTGGGATTTTCTGCTATTTTCCATTACTCTCATCTTCAAGTGTCTCGCTCTTGAGGATGTGAAGGAAAGCTAATAAAAGGAACCCAAGTCATTGAGTCCTACAGGTTTTCTAACCAGTCTCATGAGCTGAGAGGAGCGCAGTGACTTAGAGTCCCTCGGCTGTAGTGACTGAACAGGCTACAGAGGGTGGCTTGCGGGAGCCCAGTGACAATCTGTTCACAGCCACGGTTGTGATTTTCAGCACCGTGGCTCCAGCAGGACGGGAGACTCCGAGGTGGCTGTCCCTGTGCTGGCCGCCTGGAGCCGTGTCTGAGGCCGGCTGCCAGGTGGCTGCCAGCACCCTGCCGTGCCCACTTTGCCAGCGATTACCGCGCTGCTGTCGCTCCGGCGGTGCCTGCTGCACTCTCTTAATTACCCCGGCAGATCAATGAGGCCCTGGCGCTTCCTCGGGAGCGTGCAGATACGAGCCCGGCGGTGCAGCTCCTTGCAAGCCACAGTTGAGCTGGGCAGGGGACAGAGGAGGCAGCGCAGGCAGGGAGAGAGAGGCGGGGCTGGCTCTAGGGGAGGTAGGTTCTGTTAAGCCCCATGTGAGACTGGTGACTCTGGAGCAATGGGAGCATCCTGCAAAAATTGAGATTCTGTCCTGAGGTGTGCAAGCGGCAGAGCAAGAGGTGGCCTGGGCACCTGTGTGAATTCATAGATAGACGTGGCTCAGCTGAGTCAATCCACTTCAGACGCTAAACTGCACTTAGCCTTTGCCCAGGCTCTTTTAAGTGGCCCTAATTTGATAAAGCTTTTCCATGTTTAATGAGAAGGTGACTCAGTCACTAGGTTTGATGTTCATTCCCACTAAAAGACATCCCCAGGGAAATTGAGATCCCTCCCCATTGCTCCTGCACAGATGCACCCTTGCTCCCACTGTTCCCCAGGGACCAGCTCCTGTGACTGGGCACATCCCACAGCTCTGCCACCAACTGGAGTCATATACCTGTATAGATATACATATAGACAGTGGGATTTGCTTTGGCTCTGGGTTTCAGCTCAGTGTGTACAGAGGTAGTTCCAGAACTACCTGGAATTTGGTTGTTCTGGAATCTTCTGTGCTTCCCGATGGCACCTGGCAAATACCTCTGCCCCTCTCCCCAGTGCATGCTTCTCAGTTTCTGTATCTTGAGATCTGCTCCTGCAGCATGAAAGGGCACAAATCAATGTTAATGTCCCTAACAATTAGCTAACATCTTAATTGTCGAACTCAGCCTGATTAGTAGGTGGAGCACGTGGCTCTGGAGGTGCCGTCAGCATGGAAGTGAGCAGGACCTCCTCATAACTCCAGTGTTATACTGAGGATGTTGCTGCTGTCACTGTCAGCTCTGAGGGCAGTAGAGGGATGCTTGTACAGCTCACCAGAGCACCCCCACGTCAACTCCCTCCTTGGGCCTCTCAATTGATCCCCATTTGGATGAGGACACCACCACAGATGTGACCCCACCGCTGTCCCCAGGGTGGGAGGTTACTCTGGAAATTGCCACAAGGTGTTTCTAAGGTGTAGCTCGTGACAAGTGACAGTACGGGCCATGCATCAGCCATCACTAGAGCAACACATGGATGTTTTGATGCAGGCAGCAGGGACACAGTGGGCTGCAAGAAGCTCAGGAGGACTTGGCCCTGGAAGAGGTTGTGGTCCCAGAAAAATTTGCTGAGAATATTTTCTTTGGCACTCTTCTTCCATTGCTTTGGGATTTTTATAGAAGGGGAAAGAGAAGAAGAAAAAAATAACTGGAAGTTTTCCAACTTTTGTGATGCAAAACTCTAAATCAAAAGGAAGAAGAAAGAGTTGTCAGATGCCTCTCATCAAATCTTCATTTTTTTTTTTTTTTTGGATCAAGGAAAAGTGGTTAGCAAGTTATTTCCAGCTCTAGTAGTAAGGTCAAGGGGGTTACTTGCTTCTAAAGCACTTTACACTCCCCAGCATCCCAGGAGGATCCTGGTGTGAGCATGTGGAGGTGCACCTCAAAAAGCATTGCCCCAACCCCTAAGAGCAGCAGTGCAGCCTGCCTGCCCCTCAAATCAGAGCCAGTTCCCCTCAGCTGAAGGGACTGAGGACTATACAGAGCTATGGCAATATCTGCATGTATTTATTTTCTGTAACCCCTGATCGATAGGAGGAAATAAATTAAGCTGACAGTGATGCAGGAAAGCTGCTCCGTGGGGATAAGTTGCTGCATAGCTCAGTGCAGCCCCCACACAGGCCCTCCTTGCCCATTCCTGCCTGGCTTGGGACTTCCAGTTCCTGTTGGCAAGGATGCTGGTGTGCGTCAGCACCCGTCCCCAGGCAGGAGCTTCCCTCGGAGGTGCCACACACACGGTGTAAATAAATGGACGTGTGAATACAAGCTCACTTAGCAAGGCTGGAAACTTTGCTTCATACCAGCAGGGAATCTGCACTGGTTTTGCACCAGTTTGCCCTGGCCAAGTGCTGGAAATATCAAATCCTATTTTTATTGCTTTGTAGTAAAACATAAAGTAGCCACAGGGAAACATGCCATGCTCAGCCTCAGACCTCAGAATGAGCTCCCCAGGGAAGGCATCAGAGCAGGCTTAAATGGTTTCTAGCTGGTCTAGGGACTACAGCCTAAGGGAAAAGGTGGCCCAAAGTGGGTCGGTCCATAATATCCATCCTCGTGAGGGTGAGCCAGATGTCTGGTGCCTTAGCTGTGGTGGGAGAGGGGATTTGGAGGGGAAGGAAAGCATGGGAAGGTCCTCTTGGCAAAGTCACATGAAAATGCCCCCCAAGGTGGTAATGGCAAGGGGCTGGTTGGTGCTGGTGGGAAGCATTTAACGTCTAGGGTGGTTTGACAGAAAAGACAGTGGTCTGCCTGGTGTGTCCCACCACAAAAAAATCCCCTGTGTGCTTTGAATCAAAGGAAGGATACTCCTGTGTCCTTCTGATTTGCACCAGGAAGGCCTCAGGAGGGGTGGTGAAGTGACTGGTGCAGAACTGTACCTACTGTCCCCAGTCTGTGGTGGTGTGAAGTTGTGATGGATGAGGCCAATGTCCCATGACGCTTGTGGAAAAGCATGTCCTTTAACCACTTAAATCCTCTTTAACGTCCCCTGTAAGACCCAGGCAGTTACAGGTGTGTGGAGGCAGGGGGAGTGACACAGCCAGGGAGCAGTCCCTGCCCAGCCCAACTTCAGCTGGAGGTGGGTCAGGAGCCACTTTAAACCCATGGATGATGACAGGGGACAAGGAGATAGGATGTGCTAAGCCTGTTGGTGAGGCAACAGGCAGAGTCCCAGTGCACCAGATATTTAAACAAGGTGTTTTGCTGTCACAGCCATATTTAATGCTACAAGCAGTGTGCTTCCATAGGCAGGGTTTAAAAAGATGCTGTTCAGGGATGCTTTACCTTCTCTTGGCTTCTCAGCTGAGATCCAGAGCACTGCTTTCCTCCTTGTTGTGCAGGAAAGGGATCAAATCACCGAGGGTTTAGTCTATGGTCAGTATCTAAACCATCCCTGAGGTTTGCTGCCAGATCCTGGCTCCCACCATTCTCTCCTGGACACGGCAGTTGGTCCTGGGTCAGCACAGCAGCAGAACCCATGGCTGCAGGCAGCATGGACCTGGGGGGGGCTTAATCTTGAGCTTTGAGGATCTGTTTGCTTCCCAGGCCACATGAATTTTTAATTGTACCAGCAGATATTCCTTGCGAGGGGAGCAAGGTGCAGATTTGCTTCAGGCAGACTCTGCATCCCATCTGCCTGCTTCCCCTCGGCCCAGCTTTGGTTGCAGGCAGGGAAGCAGGCAGGGAGGATTACAGGGCAGCCAAAGTGCCTCAGCTGCTCAGCAGTCACCCACAGGGGCAGCACACAAGCAGCTCTGTGAGCCTCTGGCATCAGGTTTTGCCACATTTTGGGGGTGACAGATCCCCCCTCTAACACTTGAGGCACACGGTGAGGAAACCAGCCTGGCAATCCCTTCCCCCCACCAAAGCATGAGACAAGTTTGGACCAGGATTTGGTCACATCGTGGCCGTGGGGGACTCCACGTGCCCTGAGCAGGAGGCAGTAACTGGGCTGTTATGTGGCTGTCTGCCAGGCTGGGAGAAACCAGGGTTACACAAGAAAAAATAGTGTGGGGGAACAAAATCACCCTGCCTGGTGCTCTTGCCACCCCACTGCTCTGGCACCCCAGCCTGGTGATGCGAAAATCTCAGCTTTTGTTTAAAATTCACAGGGCCCTAGCCTCAAGGGCTGAGTGAGAAACTGAGAAAGTGTAATCAAAGGGCACTCTTAAGGGTTTAAAAATAGAAGAGAGGGAGAAAAAAAATAGAAAAAACATATTATTACATGTTAAAGCGTGATGATTCATCCAGCAAAGCCCTGTTTGGGAGAAGGCAGGGTTGGTGTGCGTTTAGCAGGGATGGGCATTTGGACTTCAGCTGCCTTCCTGGAATAAAAACCATCTTCCCTGGCACTACTGCAGCAATGGGATCCCTGTTTTGAGGCAAACAGATGTTGTTGCTTCACAGCCCACCTGGCTTTGGCCAGTCCTTGCAGCTCCCCATCTCCCACTTTTTGGCAAATTCAGGCTCTGGCCTTGTGGTTGCTGCTGCCAGAAAAGCTCCATCTTTCCTTTGCACTCTTGCAATACTACTTGCATCGACCTTGGAGTGGACATCCATCCATCCATCCATCCATCCATCCATCCATCCATCCATCCATCCATCCATCCATCCATCCATCCATCCATCCAGACACTAGCAGGACACAAAGAAAAGTCTAACATCAACCACACATGATCCAGTCCATACCTGGAGAAGCTAATTTTCCCAGTTCCCCATGATTATTTTTTTAGCCCCACTTGAAATGAGCTGCACATGCTCGTGCCATGCATCCCCACGATGCAGGGTGTGGAGGCAACCCACCAGCCCCCCCACATGGGCACCCCACAGCAGCAAGCTCAGCTTGACAGACTGATGTACAGAGAAAAGCATAGAGAAAAAGCCAGAAATTCCTCAGCCAGCCATCAGGCAGGATTTCATTTAACTTCAGCAGCACTCAGCACCCCGCGCCCATCAGCTCTTCTTTCCTGCGCCATGTCTGGCGCGTGGCTCTCCCTGGAGCGCAGCTTTCCCTCTCTCAGCATCCCAAAGCTGGGCTTGTTCCTGGTTCCCATCCGTGCCGCTGTGCTCACGGTGTCCCCGCTTGGCGTTGCAGGAGGGGGCAGTCCCGGAGCATCGCCCTGGGCTGAGAGAATGAAGAAGGCGGCCGGGCAGCGGCAGGATGGGGCGGCAGGACCTCCCCCGTGCTGACGGGCCCCCGCGGATGCTGCCGTGGCCGCTGGCCCTGCTGGCCCTGAGCGCCTGCTGCTGCTGGGCTGTGGCCGCTGGGGCCCAGGGCCATGCTGCCCCCGCCACCCCCTCCTCCGCCTCCTCCTCCGCCTCTGCCCGGGCGCCCCTCGACTGGCTCCTTACTGACCGGGGACCCTTCTACCGAGCTCAGGAGTACGTGGACTTCATGGAGCGCTACCGGCAGGGTTTCACCACCAGGTACAGGATCTACAGGTGAGAGGCTGTGGGCAGCCCGACAGGGGGGGCAAAGTGGAGGCAGACCCTCTCAAATCCACATGAGCAGAACCCTGCGTGCAGGAGGCAGATCATTGGAACAGACAGCGGAGTGGGTGCATGTGAGATGCTGCTTTTCCAGGGAATATGATAGCAGCACCCCTAGGATGCTCGTGGTCTGGCCAGGCTGGACTCCAGGCAGGATTTGCCCTAAACTGAGTGGGATTTGGTGCACAGGTTGAGATGGAATCAGCCCTTGTGGCAGGAGACACAGAGCCCACTGGGCTGGATGGGTGTCGTGTACTCCAGGCCCTTTGGACATCCTCTTCCTACCCATCTCCTGCCACGAGGTGGAAACTGGGCACAGTGGAAGGGGCAATGTGCATGTGGTATCTCCACCTTCCAGGCCCTTTGGACAAAGATGCTCTTTTGTCTTTTTCCATGCACAAAGATGTCTCTTTGTGCCAAATTACTGAAACTGCCTTAGACTGACAGTCCTCTGGGGCTGGGATGCTGCTGGGGCTGGAGGAAAGCCACCCTGACTGACCCCCTGGCATGTTCACAGTCCCATCAGCCCATGGACTGCTGCATTGGGATGCTATATGCATGGGGGCTGAGGCTGGAGGGGGCTTCCTGTCAGCTGAGAACCAGGTTTGGCAGTGGTGAGGTCCACTCACCACAGCAAAGGGCCACCCCATGACAGCCTCCTTGGGAAGCCCACTCCATTCCACAGCCTCTTGGACCTAATTGGGGCTGTCACCTCTGGCTAACGAGCCCCTTTCCCTTCCACTCCCCACTGGAGCTGAGCACTGGGGGCTTACAGCAGTGAAGCAAAGCCTGGCCACGGCCTCCCGGGAATGCTGACGTGGGTGCTGGGATTGCAGCCTTGTTATGCAGCCTGGCACCCCCAGGGAGCTCCTCTCCTCTTTCCTGTGTGCTGAGGCTGCCATGCTGAGAACCTGTGTCCTCCAGGGATGTTGCTGGTGACGGTGGTGGGACGAAGAGCAGCCAGAGGGATATCAGCTGGCTCACGCTTCCCTGGAGGCAGAGAACTTGCTGTCAGCCTTCAGAGCTTGCTTTTCCTCTGGGATGGAAGGGGGGAAATTGGCACCCCAGCCCCAAGGGAGTGTGAGTCCAAGGGCACAGGCAGCATCCCCCCTGCCCTGTCCTCAGCTCTGCTACTTGGCCCCTGTATCCCATCTTCTGGGCCCAAAAGTCGTGGTGGGAGGCAACCTGTCATCTGCTGAGCCCAGCAGCTGCTGCTTTGCAACCATCCCCCCTCCCTCCTCCTCTCTCTCCCTCTTTTCCCATTCAGCCCTGGTAAAACTGTCTGAAAGGCATTGCCTGGTTTTAATTAGAGCAAAATGCCAAAGATTAGGCTGAAATTTGCTGCCGGTTGTTTACGAGGCCATGGGATTTTGGAGGCAGTGACAGGCTGGGTGGCAGCTCCCTCGGGCTGGGCAAGGCTGGGGAGCACACTCACAGCATCTGGGGCTCTGAGGGGACCCACCACCAACCCTACAACATCCCAATACCTCCAGCTTCCCACAAAATTCTACTGGTATTTAAAACCATGATACCCCCAGATGCTGGATTTTCACTAGGATCCATGGGCATAGGGCTGGAGGAGGGATAAGATCCAACCAGCCCAGTGGACTGGAGAAGGGTCCAGCCTTGCCCTGGGCTGTGATTAATGCCTTCCGGAGGTGCTGGATTAATCAATATCAGGCATCTCCGCTGCTTGTAGCTCTTTATCACCATCAATGGCTTAGGGAGGACCTGTGCTTTTGTCTTGGCTGGATCCATAGCCGGCAAGTGCATGCATCAGGTTCTTCACTTACGATGGGAAGGTCAGGATGATTCTAACAGCAGTTTTCCACCTGTCCTGAGCTGTCCCTTCAGGCACAGAAGGAAGGAGAACATGTGTGTGCCGTGGCCAGACCCACCTCTCACCCTCTCCCCACTGCTGTTCTCCTCCCACAGAGAGTTTGCTCGTTGGAAGGTGAATAATTTGGCCTTGGAGAGGAAAGATTTCTTCAGCCTTCCACTCCCCCTGGCCCCTGAATTCATCCGCAACATCCGTCTGCTGGGGCGTCGGCCCAGCCCCCAGCAGATCACTGACAGCCTTATCAAGAAGTATGGGACACACTTCCTGCTGGCTGCCACACTGGGAGGTGAGTGCTGGGCGTGCTGGACCTGCTCAGCCCCTTGCACAAGGACTGTGCACAGAGGGAGAGTGGGAAAGGAGCACTGCAGGGGAAACATGGCCAACAAAGGGAATGGGGGAGCCCAGCAGCCTTCCAAAAGTATTGCCTGTTCCCCAGGAGAGGAGTCCCTGACCATTTTTGTGGACAAGCGCAAGCTGAGCCGGAGGGCAGAGCCTGCGGGGGGAGCTGGGAACAGCTCGGGGGTCTCACTGGAGACCCTGCACCAGCTGGCAGCCTCCTACTTCATCGACCGGGAGAGCACCCTGCGCCGGCTGCACCACATCCAGATCGCCACGGCTGCCATCAAGGTAGGAGAGGGCTGAGGGAGGGGCCAGCGCTGGACACGGCAGCCCCGGCCTCACCAGGGCCCCTCGGAGCTGGCCACACCTAAAACAGCCTCACCCGGCGAGGAGACAGCAGGGAGACTGAACGCTTCCCATTATTTATGGGAAATTGGGCACGCTAATAAAGGCACATTTTTCAGCGGGCTGCAGGCAGGACTGCCGCCTGTCAATGAGCTAATTAGCAGATAATTAGTTCTCCTCTCCGGCCATAGCCCTGCTATGAGGAGTGGGGTTTGGCCAGTGGGGTCGGGGATTATCTACAGCACTCTCAGCCTTTGTCCCCTCCTGTGTCCCTGACCACCTGTGTGTCCCCGCCCTAGGTGACAGAAACACGGACAGGGCCACTCGGCTGCAGCAACTATGACAATCTGGACTCGGTGAGCTCTGTCCTGGTGCAGAGCCCTGAGAACAAAGTGCAGCTCCAAGGTAGGACTGGGCTCATGGGGATGTGGGAGTGGGCAAATGCTACCACGATTGTGGTGCACGAGGGGTTGCAGGGGAGTGTGCTGGCACGAGATGCTGCTTCTAATTTCAGGGCTGGGGAGGAGAGGGGATGGAAATAATGAAAGCTGGGCAGGATGAGGTTGTTGCTTGTCTGCCAAGAGGAGCCAAGATCGATGCAGAGCCCAGACAAGCGGCTCCACAGCAAATTGATATGATAATCGTGCAAGGGTGGGAGCCCAGGGAGGGGGAAGGCTTGTGCCCTCCTCGCCCAGATATTCTTTGAGGGGCTCTGCGTGCCCTGATGCTCTCGGGGCTGCTCCCTCTTGCAGGGCTGCAGACAGTGCTTCCCTCCTACCTGCGGGAGAGATTCGTGGCGGCCGCTCTCAGCTACATTGCCTGCGGCTCTGCCGGGGAGCTGGTGTGCCGCAGGAGCGACTGCCACTGCCAGTGCCAGCTCTCCTTCCCCCGCTGCAACTGCCCCGAGACTGACGTCCAGGCGCTGGAGAGCAGCCTGGCCCAGCTGGGGCGAGCCTGGGAGAGCCACCACAGCCAGTTTGAGGAGTCAGGTGAGGCTGGGGCGACGCCACCAACCATCGCTTTCCCCTTGCCAGCAGCCCATGCTTCGTACTGGGTTTCCAGGGTGGTCTCACCATGGACACCTCGGGCGGAGGGAGGTTGCTTTCAGCTCCACCTTCACTCCCTGCTCTCCGGGATCCGTTGACACCATCTCCTTTTCCCCACAGAGGAGTTTCAGGCCCTGGTGAAAAGACTCCCCACAGACCGTTTCCTGAACAGGACAGCCATCTCCCACTTCTGGACCATGGATTTGGATGTCCAGCATCGCTACCAACAGCTGGGCACCAGTCTGAAGCTACTTTCCAGGAAAACCTACCGACTCATCCGGCGGCTGTTCAACCTCAGCAAACGCTGCCACCGCCAGCCTCGCTTCAAGCTGCCAAAGGAGAGGTAGGGTGCATCCCTTGCTGGGGACACCGCCCCATGCCCAAAGGGTAGCTCAGAGCCAGAGGCTACCTCCCTTTGGCTGTGACTGGAGAAGCTCCCACCTAGGAGGGACACCTGGAGGTGAGCAGGCAGCAGGAGTGGCTCTACCAGCTTGGAATGCGGCCCTGAGAGATCAGGTCCAAACTTGAAGGTGAAAAATGGGGCTTGGTTCATGGGGGGGGCCACCAGTAGAGAAGAAAACAAACACAAGGTGGGCAGTTTTTCCATCCTTAGGGAAAGCCAGTCGCATCCCAAAAGATTCCATCTGTGCTTCTCTTCTGTGTTTCCTCTGCACCAGGTCCCTCCCTTACTGGTGGAGCCGCGCACAGTCACTCCTGTACTGCAGCGAGACCACTGTGCCTGGGACCTTCCTGGAAGAAAGCCACAGCTGTACCTGTCCCTCCGAGCAGCCCTCCTGCCAGGGGTCCATACCGTGTGCCTTGGGCGAGGGGCCGGCCTGTGCCAGCTGTGACCAGGACAACAGCACCCGCTGCGGGACCTGCAACCACGGCTATGTGCTCGCCCAGGGCTTCTGTCGCCCTGAGGTGGCTGACTCCCTGGAGCACTACCTGGGGCTGGAGACCGACCTGCAGGACCTGGAACTCAAGTACCTGCTGCAGAAATGGGACAGCCGCATCGAGGTGCATTCCATCTTCATCAGCAATGACATGCGCCTGGGGAGCTGGTTTGACCCCTCCTGGAGGAAGCGCATGCTCTTGACCCTGAAGAGCAACAAGTACAAGCCTGGGTTGGTTCACGTCATGTTGGCCCTCTCTCTGCAGATCTGCCTCACCAAGAACAGTACCCTGGAGCCCGTCATGGCCATCTATG
Organism: Erithacus rubecula; assembly: GCF_903797595.1. Classification (NCBI taxonomy): domain Eukaryota; kingdom Metazoa; phylum Chordata; class Aves; order Passeriformes; family Muscicapidae; genus Erithacus; species Erithacus rubecula. The sequence continues at coordinate 28,704,179 of NC_136662.1, read as the reverse complement.
TCAACCCCTTTGGGGGAAGCCACTCAGAGAGTTGGTTCATGCCTGTCAATGAGGGCAGCTTCCCAGACTGGGAAAGGACTACCGTAGATGCCTCTGCCCAGTGCCAAAACTGGACAATCACCTTGGGCAACAAGTGGAAGACCTTCTTTGAAACAGTCCACGTCTACTTGCGGAGCCGCATCAAGTCTCTGGATGACAGCTCCAATGAGACGATCTACTATGAACCCTTGGAGATGTCAGATCCCTCCAAGAACCTGGGGTACATGAAAATCAACAGCTTGCAAGTCTTTGGCTACAGCCTGCCCTTTGAGCCAGATGCTATCCGTGACCTGATCCTCCAGCTGGACTACCCCTACACCCAGGGCTCCCAGGACTCAGCAATGCTCCAGCTGCTGGAGATCAGGGACCGTGTGAACAGGCTCTCACCCCCTGGCAAAATCCGCCTCGACCTCTTCACTTGCTTGCTCCGGCACCGGCTGAAGCTGGCCAACAACGAGGTGGCGAGGATCCAGTCCTCCTTGAGAGCCTTCAACGCCAGGCTGCCCAATGCGCTGGAGCCAGAAACGGGCAAGCTGTGCAGCTAGCGGCTGGGAGCGCTCAGACCGTGCTGCTGGGGGGCTGGCAGCAAGGACTTCCTGGGGAAGAGAGAAATAACCACCCTAAAAATCCAACTCAAGGCCTTACCTTAGTGCCAACTGCGTGCTTCCATGGTACACCCAGCAACTGGCCAAAGAGACACAGGGCTCAAGTGGATGGAGGATGCCAGTGGGACTGAGGAGGAGGGATGGCTCGTGCAGTGCAGACTGGCTCTGAGTGCGGGGACAATGCCGTTGTGGCCACCACGGAGGTGGCTGGGGAGGTGTGCCAGTGGCCCAGGGGGTTGTAGCTTGGCCAGAGGCAGTTGCTGGTCCTGCCAGAGCAGGTGCTTGACCTACTATAAGGATCCCTCCTCGCCACCCCAACTTTTGTAGTCTTTTTAAGAGGTTTCTACTGCACCTTTGCCTTTGCTTCCCCCATGATCCATCCTGCAGCTGTCCCCCCACACACGGTGCTGGTGGGGGTCCACAGCACAGGCCCTGGAGACCCAGCAGGTTTGCCCTGGGGCCTCTCCACAAGCACCTTGTGTCTGCTGCAGTGCTGAGGCACTGTATCACCCCTTGCCTGGGAAGGACCTGGCACCTGAGCCAGGGATGCTGCCATCACAGACACCGGCAGAGACCTCTGGGCCATGATTCCCTACAAAACAAAACAAACAAAACAACAAAAATCCCCTAATGCAAAAGAAAATGTTTTATTTATGTATTTATTTATTTGGGACCATTTTTTTTTAAGCCTATTCATTTGGGGAGTGTCATTTCTTGTCAGTGGCTCCAGCCAAAAGGCATCTTAGTAAAATGTATCTGTTTAATATATTTTTTAAAAAATGCCTTTTTTGAGCAAAAGAGCAACCAAAAGCAACTGAGATTAAAAAAAAAAAAAAAGAAAAAAAAAGAAAAGAACAGAACAGTTACTGTCATCCCTAGCCCTGGCTTTTCCTGTGCTGTATGGCTCCCCTCCCTCTCTTCTTCCTGGTGGTGCTGCCGCTGCTGTACTCTGTGCCTGACTGGAATATCAAGCAGTGGAGCTGCCCGGCTGTCAGATGGGAGTGCTGGGTACCAGACAAGCAGAGCTCACTGCTCCGGTGGCTGCCCCCATTCCTTGGCCAGGGATGGCCAGGGAGAGGAAGGAGCCCACCCTCTGACTGCAGTATCCCAAAGGGAGGGCCAACAGAGGGGATGGTTCAGGGGTAAGGAGAGGGTGTATCAGTGTGCAGATCTGAGCTTGCTTTCTAATCCTCCACAGCTGGCAAAACTTGTCTGCTTGGATGCTGCAAAGGCAGTAAAAACCCAAACTCATCCATCCTGCTTCTGTCACCCACCTCTCCTCCATCCTTGGGCTGGGCAGATAAAGAGATAAGCGGGAGGAAAATAATACCAGGAGAGATAAAGAGACAGACAAGAGGAAAATAAAACAGGGAGAGATAAACCATACTTAGTATTTATATTCCCTGTCTAATCTATCAATCCATCAGGCTGGCTATTGTGGTTATAGCAGCCCTCAATCTGTCACCTAGACTTCTATTTTCCACACATCTGTCTTCCTTTGCCCATCTCTCCTCTCTTTGCCCCAGTCCTTTAGGAAAAAAAATCAGGCAATTAAACACACCAGGAAGAAATGTGAAGTCAAAGCCACTCTCTGGTTTCCCCAGGCAGACATCAGCCTGGGGATGGGGAGGGCATAGGCATGAAGGCCAGCAGTGCTTCTGAGCAGGCAGGGCTGCCAGGAGCATTCCCAGATAGTGAAATTATTTTGGCTTCTACTGTACATTTTCCATCTCATCACTTCTTGGTTGTCCAGAGAAGCTGTGGCTGCCTCATCCCTGTAAGTGTCCAAGGCCAGGTCTACTGAAAAGTGTCCCTGTCCATGGAAGGTTAGAACAAGATGAGTTTTAAGGTGTCTCCTAACCCAAACCATTCTAGAGTTCTCCCCATCATCATGTGGGCTACGGGTCAATCTTACATTTCTCAACTCCATCCCATCCCCTCTAGACAGAGCATTTCCTGCCATGTTTTTCAGTGCCCTGAACCAGTCCCACACCTAAACCCATCTGAACATGAATGCAAGAGCTGTTGGAATGACTGGCAGCACCTCAAGGTGCCCATCAAGGAATGGACCCTGGACTTCTCTAGCTTTGTGTAGGCTCCAGATGGATGCAGGTGATGCCTTAACAGTCCCATGTGTGAAGAGAGAGGTTGATGAAGGCCATTTACTTTTAATTTGATGCAAAAAACAAAAAGTGGGGAGTAGGAGGAGGCAGGCAGCTGGAAGGAAGAGCCATCAGCTCTTTGCATCCTCAGCAGTTGCCTCTGGGGCTGCACTCTCCTCTCTCCACAGCCCCCAGCAAGATCCATAATCTATTGCCCAAAAGGACCAAGTTTGGCCCAAATTGCCAGTTCCCATTAGGAATGAAGCTGTGTATGGCATTCCAAAGCTGGCAGCTGAACAGCCCCGTCTCAGCAAAAAGCACCTCATTGGGATAGGCAGACAAGGCCTTGGTCATGTACCCCCAACACCATAGGGCTGCACTCCCTCTGTCTCAGTGACAGAGAAACAGAGTTGGTTCCTTGAATTTGGCTGCTAAATTGCTGTATTTGAGAGAGAAAACTGCTTCCACCTCTTTTGGGGACGTGTATGAGTTAAAGGAAGAGCAGCAGCAGCAGGAGCATGCATGCCCTGGGAGGGGATCTCAGCTGGAAGCAGCCAGGTCCTCCCCTCCCTGCTCAGCAATTAAGGCGCTCAGTGGAGGTGATTAAAAGGATGAGGTTAATAACTGGAGGTCAGCGTTTGATTACCTTGCAGTGCTTTCCCCAGCACAGAGCAGTGCTGATGGCAGCAGGGCTGGCTGGGGAGCTGCTGCTGCTGCACAGCATGGGCAGGATCAGGCCTCAGGATGGGAACAGCCAGCGTGCCACCATGAACCAGGAATTCAGCATCAAACACTTTAGGTTTTAACAACTGGTGTGTTTGGGGTTGTCCTTTTTTAGGCTCTGTGTTTATACAAGATTGTATGCAGTACGAAAGCCAGAATATGGGCTTTAAATAACAGACTGAGCTCCTCACTTACTTGACTGCAAACACTCTGGCTCCTTCCAGACATGTTAGTTTAGCAGCTCTGTCAGGAGAAAGGATGCCAGGGAGAGGCCATGATGTTTCACCCCCAGCCCAAGCAGCAGGATGGGCTTATCTGCACAGTTCTCCCAGGGCAGTGAGAGCTCATGGCCCCCAGGCTGGGGCTGATCCTAACACCATCTCCCATGCTGAGACAGATGGGTCATGGGCTGCAGCTGAGCAATCAGCCCACAGCTCCACCTATGTCACTTATACCTTTTTCCCTCTCCTGTCTTGCCCCTTTTTCCATAGCACTGGCTGAGCCTCCAGCCCTGTGTGCCATGAGATAGTGCCCTTCAGCTTCCTGGCCCAAGGGCATTTCTCAGGCTGGGCCCAAACAGCAAGGACAGTTTTTCCATGAAGAGAAGAGCCAGCAGGGAGAGAGGCTGTGAGGCTGTCTGCATTCTTGCTCCTGCCTGCCTCAGTTTACCCCTTGTGGCTCCCAGCTAATGCTGCGTCAGCCTGGGAGAAGAACATGGATGCACAGGAATTGAAACATCCCAGAGGAGGAGAGAGGGCTAGGAGGGTTCTAGGTAACACTCTTGCCTGGCAGAAACCCTTTAGCTTTGCAAGCAAACAGCACACTGGTGCAGATGTTGCTTTTAATCCATCCCCGTGGTCTCTGGGCTCGGGCTGCAGGATGGGCAAGAAGTGGGAATCACATTTGGCTTGGCTGGAAGCTTCATGCTGAGCGTTTTGCCCAGGGCTCCTCTGGCCCCATGCAGCAGGTAGCTGCCAGCAGCTCTGCTCTGTGTTTGACAGCGTTTCTGGGGGAGGCAGGAGATGCCAAGCTGCTTGTGGCCCTCTCTGCCCCAGCACAGGGCTGCTCTGGCTCCTTCCTTAAGACTCAGTTTCACTGTGGGTACCAGAGGCACTCCTGGGCACATGCAGGATCACCTCTCACTCTCCCAGCTAACCCAGCAGATGGTGGGGTGTGATCCCAGGAAATCAGCATCCCTAAGCTGGGCAATGCTGTGGGCAGAGCTGCTCTGCCAACTCATGCCCATGGAAACTTGCCATTGTCTTCACACACCAGGCTTGTGGGTTGGTGGGGTTTGCCACCAGCTCCCCTTGCTTCTCCAAAGCCCAGCAGCATCTGCATAGCCAAGAGGCAAACCAAAACCTCGCTGGCTCTTTTTTAGCCTCATCTTTTTGTTTTTCCTCCTCCTTCTGACAAGCTCAGAAGTGCAGTCAAGGTGGCAAATTAGCACCAGAACCTCATTAATTGACAGGCAGGAGCCTTCTCCTGCTGTTTGGGCTGTCATCAGCTGCTTCAGCACATTTTCAGCTTCTCTCTCTTTCAGTCTGTTTTCCCCCTTCACTAGTGCTGGGCTGTTTTCCTCTCTGCCATCTCTTTCAAAGCCATCTAGGGCTCTCATCCCCCCATGCCATGCTCCCTGGTGTTTCCTCTCCAGAGAGAATTTACAGGGTCTGTGGTAAACGGCCACTTCTTAAAGGAGAGTGAAGGGAAAATTAATCTCCTGAAATGGTGGTGACCTCAGCTTCTTCCTCCCTCTTCCTCCTCCTCAACCTGCTTCCACAGTCTCTGAAGGAGGCAGGAGAATCAGCACAGAACAGGCAAGAGGGAGGTTTCTGCAAGCTCAGGCATGCAGAAGATGTCCCAGCCACCCTCCTGTGTTCCCACTAGGAGCTCAGTGGGAACCTGGGATGACTCAAGCTGGTAGGGCCCTCAGGAAGCTGCAGTCCCAGTTCCTCAATTCCCTCCTTCCCTCCCCACCAACTCCTCCTTATTAAAGATCAAAAAGGATAACCTCACCCACCTGACCCCACTGCCTGCACCAGCCCTTAGAGTGCCCTCAGCTGCTCCTCAGCTCTTAGGGAGAACCTGGACACCTCTTTAGACATCATCAAATAAAGTCTCTTCACTGCAGCCCATTCTGCAAGTGGAAAACTTTGCAGAGGACCAGGGATGATGATGGCAAATTGCTTTCTCCTCCCTGAGCTCACAGCTGGGAGCTGCTGCTGCCAGCAGCAATATCCCCACCCATTCAATACTGGTGCCCTGACACCCTGGGGTGTCAGCACAGCCAGTGTAAATCAGCCCTGCTGGAGCCAGGGACACAGCTGATCCACAGCCAGGAGCCTGGATGGAGGACTTACCTCATCCACTGGACCCTGGCCCCTGCCTGGGATAGAGCTCCCCTGGGATCCTCAGAGCTGCCCCAGGACAGTGCTTCCACAGGACCTCTGAGCTGTGCGCCTGGACCAAGAGTTGAGACAGTCAGTTTTTGGGATGGGATGAAATTTGGAGGGATTTTGGAGGGTGGAGTAAAAAAAAAAAAAATCTGCAATACATACCTTTTGCTCCTACTGCATATGCCAGGAGTGGAGACTGATTGAATAGAAAGAAAGAAAGAAGGAGAAAAATCAGTCAAATTATTTTTAAAAGTGCTATCCCAGCCTACAGGCATCCTCTTCTCTGTACACAAACCCTCCAGGGATAGGCAAACCCTCCCAGCCCATCTGCCTCAAAAATCAGCAGTGCTTGCAACATCAAGCTACCACCTTCTAGCTTTTCCCTTAAAGTGTTTCCCTGCAATGGTTCCTCATCCTTTCCTTGCCCCTGGTGGTATTGATCCACTCAGAAAGATGGGAATTGAAGGAAATAAAGGGTCTCAAGGGCCTATTTCTCCACCTGTAGCCTATTTTATCACTGAGAGAGCCATGAGGATTTATCTCCCATCTTGTTTTCCCAAGCTAGTTTCTATGGTTGTTTCACCAACATAACATAAAAAAAAAATGTGGCACATAAGCCACCCCAAATAGTATCCAGGGATGTGATATCCTATAAGTACCAGAAGGCTGCTGGGAGAAGGGTGTTGTTTGGATTGGGCCTGCTCCATTCAAGTCATCTCCTCATTGGCCATAGATCAGAGGGCTATTCCAAAGTCCACGGAATTCTGCTGAAAAGAGATTCCTTCTCTCCTGAGACTTGGCAGTGGTGTAGGGAGCAACACTCTCAGAAAGGCTCCTGGGGGAACAGAATCAGCAATTACCCAAATTAGTTTCTAATAGCTTTTATCTCCTAATTTCTACTTTGTCAAGTGCTAAAATCCATTAATAATCAAGAGACCATGTGGAAAAACATTTAACATCCCAGCTGCCAAGAGCTCCCACCCTGTCCCACTCCAACACAGTTACAGAAGAGGAGAAAAAAATAAAGTATTATTTTTAAATCTTAAATCCAACTCTCCAGTTGAACTGTCTCCTGCTTTTGCTGATCAGCAGGATGATGGGACAAATTCATGTATGGAGCAGTAGATCCTGAACCTCCCATCTTGCTCCTCTCCTGCCCTTGCTGGACAAAGGTTCCCCACGTGCCTTGTCCCTGTGTTGGTTCCTTCCTAGAGGGACCCAAAGATTGGTGGCCAAGGTTTGTAGCACCCCTGATCCAGCCTGTACGTGGTGCTTCCCATCCAAATGAGGGCAGGATGCTGTCTTCCATGAGATGGGCATGTCCACACAGTCCTCCATGGATTGGGGTGGACCCTTACCACCCCAGGGCTGGTCTCTTGCACTCTTCAATAGCTCTGCCAAAATACTGCATCCTTTCATTCCACTGCCACCCCCTCTAAGTCTCTCAGCTTTATTCATTCCTTATCTTGGCCTTGCAGAGCTGACCTCAGCCCTCCAGCCACAACTCTCCTCACTCAGGTGGAAGTCCACCCCACCTTGCTTCCATTTGCATCATCACCCCTCTTCTAATCACCTGTTTGAACAGTTTAATGAGCTTCTAATAAAATATTGAATTTCTGAAGCTTCCTGTGATGGAATAATTCCCCTTGGTATCCCCAGAGGAATGCACACTGCTGTTGCCTGTGGCTTTTCCTCTGTCTGGGCTGCTTCCCCAGCTGGGAAGAGGAGAGGAATACAGCCCTGCATCCAGCCCAGAGGTTGTTGCCTGAGCAACTACAGAGGTGGGCACAAGGATCCAGAAGGCACAGCCAGAGTTGAACTTTGGCCATGATTTCCAGAGGGTTCCCTGTGGGAAGGAAAAATGGGAGCAAGGAAGGAATTGCATGTTGCTGCATAAATAGTGGCACCTGCTGGGAGCAGGGAGGATAGGGGAGGCTGAGCAGGGTCAGTGCCTGCAGCATGCCCATCCCAGCTGTGTGGCTGTGGGATGGTGTTGGGGGGCACAATCTCAGTACCAGGGTGGATGTGGGACAGCCTGGTTTAAAGAACACTGCTGTCCAATGTCCCCTGGTCTTACCACATTTCTCCTTCTTCTCTTGCCAAGAGGATGGTGACCTGAAGAAGGAGATTGAGATGCTTTTCTTAGCAGTTTAACCATTGCTCAGAGGCAAAATCAAGAGTTATTGACCCGGTACTGCAAACCCAATATCCCCACAGGACCAGTAATTCCTCATTTCCACCTGACTGGACACCCATCACCCTGCCCAGGGCCTGATGGGCACGTGCAGACCCTATCCTGAGCTCATACACCTCAAACACCCCAGGTTCAGGTGTTGGCCTCACAGAGGTGAGCACATTGCAGTGGCATATGACCACCTTGGGGCTGGACCCCTGCCAGTCATGTCCTTGGTTAGGACATCAGTCCCTTATTGGCCTTCCTGGTAAAGGCTGGGACAAGCACATTCATCTCTTCCTTCTCCAGCTCTCAGCAAGGCTCAGCATCTGGTTATGGATTTATTTGTGTTTTGCTGTTGGCTCACACATCATTAAAGAGCTGCTGTGATGTTGGCTCAGGACCTGCAGGCTCTGGGCACTCCTGAGCCACCCATTGACAGCTGCTCTGTGGGAACATCCATACATGGACTGAACGGATATGGACTCCACCATGGAAATCCCTCTGGGACATCCCTAGAGATGCACAACATCACCCAGGAGCAAACCCCTGCACAGGCTTTCCTACAAGGTGGTGGAGTCCATGTCATCTAATTAGGAGGTGATGGGATGCTGGGATGGGATCTGAATGCTTTCCAGGGTTTTGCCCTGACCAAAACAGAGTTGCTGGGGGTGGGGTGTTGTAAGGTCACAAACTGAAATATATCCAGACACATACAGTACATAAAACTACAGTCTGTTTCCCCTCTAATTGGTAATAAATGTAAATGTTTAGTTATGCCTGGCTTGGGAGCTATGAAAAACACATCTGGCTGGCTGGTTTTCCTGCCTGCCATCTGTAGCCAAAGGGAAAAGTGAGAGGCGTGTGTGTGAGCACCTGAGGAAGGCAGAGCAGCAGAGAGGAAGTGGGAGAGGGGAGAAGGAGGATGATGGCTGGAGCACGCCGGCATCAGAGGGTGGCCTCTGGCCCCAGCTTTTCTCTGCTCATGGGGACCTCCAGGGAATTAATCTGCTTGGTTCTTGCTCCTCTCCCAGGTAATGCAACCCACAAAGGAATGGCTCATGCCTTCCAGAGCTGCTGACACAGAATTCCCTGGCACTGACGGAAGAAACAAAGCCAGAAAGCCCCAGGAGGTCTCCTCCTGGCCATTAATTACCATTAACCAGAAGCTCTGATCTGATCAAACCTTGAGCAGCACTTCATGCATCCCTTCATGCAACTAAAAGCCTTTACAGCCAGACCACTGCTGGCAAGGAAGAGATGCTCTGTCCTCCCTGCCCCTGTCCCAGAGCTGTCCTTATGTCCATAACACCCAACTTGCAGCACCATCCCCACCAGTTACAGACTGGGAGGAAACCACTGACCTAAAGAAGAAAATGCAACCCCTTTCTAGTTCTAAAAACTTTCTCAGTGCCAGGTCCCCAGGGCTGAGGAAGTTTGGAGAGCTGAAAAAGCTAATGAGTACAGAAAAACAGGTCTGGTACAGAATTAAGCACAAGGGGAAGCATAGATTCTCCCCCTCCAATGCATCTGGTTTCCTCTCCCAGAAACTGCTCTAGCCTCACACCAATGCCCTCATCACCATTGCTTGCTGGACTCACACCTGCCCCATCCCAGCTGGAGTTCTGGCCCCCAGCAGCCTTCCTCCTCCTCCTCCTCTGCCCGCCTGGTTCACTCTTATTCTGGCAGCACCGCCTCTTACTTTGAAGCAGGCTTTTCTTGGAGCAGCAGCTTCGCTTCCCAGACCATCCCCAAAGAGCCTGCGAGTTCTCGCTCTCTCTGGTCCCTCCTCCTGCCTTGATCAAGGCTGAAGGCTGAAATCCAAGAGCATTGATCAAAGCTGCTTCTTGGGGCGAGATTCGCTGGCAAGGAAAAGCAACAGTTGTTGAGGAGCTGCTCCCAGGGCCAGCGGCTCCTTGCCAGGAACAAGGTGGTAGTGGTGGGTAGGAGGGGAGCAGGGCTTCACAGCACCCAGGGCAGTGAAGGGAAGGCTTTTCCCTGCTCGGTAAGATTGCAGGCTGCCACAGGAGATGGGGGTGCTGCCTGCTCCCGAGGCATTTGGGACTGGGCAGCAGCCAGATATCCTAATTCTGAGCTCTCCTAGGGAAAGATGCAACTTCACTACACACGGCTGGGACAGGGATGAGCAACACCCGGGCACAGAGTGTCGTGTCCAAGGTCTTTCGCCCTGACACCAAATCCCATTCCTGGGCCAGCCCTAAAGCAGTTTGGACTCCACAGAGCGCCTTGAGGAGCAGAGGGCTGGCAGACCCAGCCAGCATCCCCTGGTTCAGTGCTCAGCCACGGGGCTGGGTGCCAGGTGCTCATGCCAAGGTGAAAGCGGAGAGATCAGGCAGCCAGATGGCATCTTCCCACAGAAACAGGCACGGGACACAAAGCAGCTCCTCTGCCATCAGGGCTGAAGCCGGCCCAATGCGGCCATAGCTGCCCTGAGGGAGGTGTCCCAGGAGGGGAGGGGACAGCAGGGGCAGAGGTAAAGCCCTGTGTGACTCAACCAAATCCATCTGCAGTCCCCTAGCAAAACACACACCCTTCAGAACACTGGCACAGGCCCTTCTGAGAGGTCACACTGGCCCCAGTCACTGGGGACACCCACCTTGGTCACTGCTGCCAAGCTGGCAGACAGCTGGGGCCATGCTACCTTATTGCCTGCTGGAGTCAATCCCATCAGCTCCAGCTCTCAGAGCTGGTGAATCCAGGTCTCCAGGGTTAGGCCATCAACAGGTGCAACACCAGGAGATTGACACCAGCCACAAAGCCCATCCATCTGTGGGAAAGGGTCAGATGTGGCTGGTGTGGGAGAAAAGGCCAGCAGTGGCATTGGCACACTACTCCTGGCAGCCTCCAAGCTGCTGCAGCAGCTGCCTTTGAGCACTTTTCATCTAATTCAATGAAAATGAGATGTTCGAGTGAATGAAGATAATTTAATAATGAATAGCTCCAACTTATCGGAGAAGCTCTCCATCCCTGCCTGACAGTCGCTGCCTCTAAGTGCAGTTTAATAAGGGAATCACCATCACTCAGCCCTGTGGTAGCAAATCAACATTTTGTTACTCAGGGAAAAGGCTCTGCACTTTCCTAAAGGGTGAAGCTATTTCTCAGGGAGCTTAAAGTCTGTTGGGCTTTAAAAGGAAAAAAAAAAAAAAAGCAAAAAAAAAAAAAAAAAAAAAAAAACAGAGGAAAATAATGAACCAGCAAAGCAGCCCATCTTCAGAGGCAAAATGTAATTAATAATAAAAGCCAGTTTGAAGAAGGCTGTAAGTCATCACAAGCAGCAGCCAACACTGCAAGTGAAAGCGATGCTGCAGAGCCTATGAGCAGGGACACAGGGGGTCCTGAGGCTTCACTGAGCCAGATGTCTCAGGAAGACATTTTAATCCATCAGGGTGCTGCTTTTTCCAGCCAAGACTAAGACATCTCTGCTCCTTGCTGTCCTCCCCGGCTGCTTCCATGGCTGGGACAGGGAAGCATCATCCAGCTGTTGCAGCCCAGCCACGCTGTGCCAGCTCTGGGGTTGTGCTCCCAGCCTCCAACACTGCAGAGAAGTGCTGCCAGTCATCTCCCCCCAAAATCACACTGTGCACTCAGAAAATGCAGAATGTCTTAGGTGAAGATGGATTGCACTGGGAAGCATCCCTGCAATGATAACGGGATAACACAGGTCTCACCAGCCGGGCAGCAGCCCTGGGTCCTCCTGCTGCTGCTGGACAGCAGGCAGCCCTCATCCACGCTGGGGGAATTCCAGCAGCGAGTTATGTGCTCGAGGCAGGGCTCTGCACCCTCCCCAGCATCGATCCAGGGGCTGCATCCCGCCGGCGCTGCCTGCTCTGCTCTGCTCTGCTCTGTGTGGGCAGGGCAGGCGCTGAGGCAGGGGATGCCAGGCCCCGCGGATTCCTGCTGACACCTGCCAGCACTCAGTGCTTAATTATTAATTGCATTTCCAGTAGCAATTGTTGCTCGTGCCGATGGAGTTGGACTAGACATCACAAGCAATTAGCAGACCCTCTGCTGGCACCCGGCCGTGCCTGCTCAACGCCCTGCTCACGTCCTCGGCGGGCTGCAGGACTGGGAAGGAGGAACCATTCCCATCCCTGCTTGGAGCTGCCACACGGCAGTCCGTGCATGGTGAGCACAGGGGCCAGCCCTGCCCTGGGGCTGGCACTGTCCCCTCCTGCAGCCCTGTGGAGGGGACACGTGGGGCGCTGGCTGCAGTGTGCCGTGGATGGCCATCCCCTGGAGGCACCATGTGTCCTGGGCAAGCAAAGCCACGAGCAGCAGAGGTGGGAGCTGTGGCAGAGGAGCCAGCCCCAAACCCAGCCCCGAGCACAGTGATCTCAGGGCCAACCTCACCTCTGGCATGGCTCACGTGTTCAGTCAAATTCATTTTTATCATAACCAAAGTGACTGGTCAGTAGAGTCCAAGTGGGCTTTTCCTGCTCATTGAAACCGTTTCATAGCTCAGTTTTGGGAGCTTATTTTCCACTTCATTGAGTGCCATGTTACTGCAAATGAATATATTCCTTGGTTGGTGTGATGGAAAATACAGCTGTAAATGCTTTCTGCTTCATTTGGGTAAAGAGCTCCAGATAGGACTAAGTATAAAGAGAATTTAAATGCTTGACTTCATTAAAAAAGTTGTTTCCCATTCTCTTTCTTCCTGAAAATACAAGGCTGCTAGTGGAGAGAGCAAAAGAAGGCTTTAAATTTACATCAGTGTCATGCTAACCCAGATCACTCCCCACCCGTGACTGATGCCACACGTCTGCCAGGAGCTTCAGTTCCCAAGGTTTAGAAGAATGGGAAGATGAGGGCAGGGGATGGAATGCCCCATGCTGAAGCCCAGGGTCATGCGATACTCATCTGTTTACCTCCATGATTACCTCTGTGATTCCTTTCAGGCAGTTGTACAGAGCAACAGGGTGCCTCCTGAGCCTCCTTTTCTCCCACTGGTATTTCCCTAGTCCAAGGCAAGGAGAGGATCCTCCTGCTCCAGCTGGGACTGGCAAAGTCACTGAGAGCAATCCCATGTCATGCAAAATCTCAATCTATTTTTTCCCTGGAAGGGCCACTGCAGTCCAGGGAGACACCTCAACAGGCCCTGGGAATCTTGAGCCTTCCAATTTTGCACCAAGATGTCAGGCTGTGCTCTGTCCTTACTCAATACCAGCAAAGTGAGGGGAGACTTTAATCTCTGCTAAATTCAAATTTAACCCAGGAGGAAACACATTCCAGGTTCCCAAGGTTTACCCAGAAACAGGTCATCTCAGCAGGGCTGTGGCAGAGCGGGTGGGATGAGTGATAGGCAGTGGGATTACAGCTGACTGCAGGAGAAACAGAGCTCACTTAAATCACAAAATATCCACCTATTGCATGTTAGCTAAATTTCAAACTGCAGCTTCTTACTCCCTAAATATTTATGTGGAACTGGTAGGAATGAGTTCCATGTAAGATCCATAGAAATAACTGAAGTTAATCCAACCTTCCATTTGAGTGCAGAAGCCAGGAGCAAACCAACATTTGTGGCTCTCTTACCTCTAACAAGACATTTCTCATAGACTGGTCAAACCAAAGGGACCCAGGTCCAACAGCACCATGGATAGTAAGAAGGAGCCACAACAGCCTCATGTCAAAGACTTTCCTTTCATTTCTTCTCCTCTGATCATGAAGTTAATTATCTGTTTTCCAGCAGAACTTCAGGCACTTAATGAAGGTATTAAATAGCTCCATTTCAACCCCCAAGGCATGAGGACAACCCTGATGTGCAAGGGCAGGACAGGGAACTTCCCATCCTTTATCCAACCCCAGAAAATGGCTGTCTCAATCACCCCAAGACATTGGCACTGAATCCCATATGGCCTGCAGGGTCCCTGACCAGCCTGCCCCCCTCATATTATCCAGCTGGAAGCCCACCACCCACTATGCCACAACCTTCCCTTGCATCTACCACCACTTCAATAGCTGGCAGCAGGTGTGAACAATTATCACCCAAATTCTGGATGAAGTACAACATGATATAATTATCACTCTAATGGCATTTCAAGACTATCACCATGGCTGGAAGTAAAACTTCAGCTGAGTGAGTTTAATAAGCATATCTAATGTAATATTTGCAGGGAAGGGCAGGCTGGCTTTAGGAAGGATTACGGTAGCTTTGCAGCTTTGTGTGGCTTTACATGGGATATTTCACATGCAACAGATAAAGCAGGATGAGCCCATGATAGCTGCAAACCCCAGTCGTGGCAGCAGTCTAATGCTCCCTCCCATCTCCTGTTAAGTAGGAGATTACATGCCCAGACACTGGGTGGCACTGGGTCCTTGCTCTGGTTGCCTCCACGGTGGTGGCAGCCAGCAGGGTCCCCATCCTCTGGGTCATAGCCAGGCAGGCAGCTGAAACCTGCTGAAGGCATGGCATCCCTCTCCAGTCCACAGTAGGCTCCAGATCTGCGAGATCCAGCCTCCTTGCAGGTGCCCCTTCATCTTTGCTCACTCTCTGGATGGGAAGAGATCCCAGGGGGACCTGGGACTGGCTTGATTGGGCTCACAGGAGCCCAGCTTTGGGTGCACCAGCAGCACATAGTGTGGTGAATCCATATGCCCTCTGCACTTGTTGCCTTCTCCAGCCAGGAGCCTTCACCTTTAATGGCTCAGACCTCCAGAAGCAGCCAGGCACCTCAAGTCTTGTGCTTCCCTCCAGTGTGAATTAGTGCCAAGGCAGCAGTGGGCAAGGAGTCACCAGGGATTTTTGGCTGATTCACACACCCACAGGGATGGAAGTCACAGGGAAGGCAGGTGATTGCACAACAGCTCAAGGGATCTGATGTACCTGCCCAAGCCCTGAAACACTCAGCCACAGGGTGCCAGGAAGTCAGGGATTTATTCAGGTTCAGAAACCTTCCTAAACCTAACAGATATCCAAAATTATTCTTTATGAAGGACTAAAAAAACAGAAAAGAGCTTTGCAAGTCTCAAATTCCAGTGTGGTTATCCAAAGCAGAAGGTGCTGTCAGCACCTGAGAGCCCAGACTGCCCTGGGGCCAGCCAGGCCTTAGGTAATATCCTATATAAAGCTCCTGCCTCCATGTGCTGCCCTGGAGAGCTCCTTGGAAATGCTGCCTTACTGCCTTGAGATGCATCAGGTTGGCTCAGCTTTGAACCACCGGGTCACCTTGTTGTTAATTAATGCACCACTAAAATTATGTTTGGGGGCTACTAAGGTTTATTGGGTAGAAAATTATTTCAAATACAGAGAGCAGGCAGTAAAGCCTGGAAATATGTTTTCAAGTATAAAGCTAATTGCTACAAGGAATCCCTCTGGGATCCATTTGGAGCCCTTGCTTTTTTATTTCCTTTCTCTGTTAACAACCTGGCCAAGGTTTGCAGAACAGCAAATGCACAAGTGATTGCTGGTGGTGTGGTGCCCTGCATGCTGGAAGCTGGCACAGGGGTGCTCCACAAGCCTCTACAGCATCCTCAGCCACAGGCCCTGTCACAGCAGAGCAGGGCAGCCTGGCAACCAGAGAATCATGGAATTGTTAATGTTGGCAAACACCTTTAAGCGCTGCCAAACACACCAAGTGCCCATTTTTTGAACACTTCCAAGAATGATGACTCAACACATTTGAATTTTTGTTTTTCAATATCCAATCTAAACCTTCTCTGGAGCCTCTTGAAGACATTTCCTTTGGTCCTGTCACTTGTTACCTTGGTGGCAACCTTGCTGGATTCAGCTCTGCTCTCAGCAGTAGAGCTACTTGTCATCCTCCTGTTCTCTGGATGAGTGCAATGAGCCATGGAAGAAGCCTATCTCACCCTCCTGCTGACATGGTGTTTCTGGAGAGGAACCCCAAGAAAGGGATCTGCTGCTCCCCGGAAAGCCTTGTGCAAGCCCCACAGACACACCAGTGTTGGCAACTGCACCTGAAGTCATTATGAAGCAAAACTATCCAGATGTACCTTGAAAGTGAGACTGGCCTAAGGCCAGACTTGTGACCAAAGGAATTTGCTTCAACATCTCAGAGACTCCAAAGTACTGCCTGATATCCTGCAGGTCTCCAGCCATCCCAGTAGGAAGGAGTGAATCCTCATTTCCAGGAAGGGATCCACACCTCGCAGATGTGTGCAATGTAAAATAAAAATGCAGTAAATTCCCAGGCCAGGCTCAGCCACAACTGGATCAGGAAGGGCCAAGAAGGGTTTCCTTGCTGAGCATCTCATGAGGGTGCTGAGAGCCAGGAGCTCCCTGGCTCCCCCAGGCAGGGACACCACACTGCTGGAGGTGTTTGCATAAGCCTAAGTGCTTTTCTGGACCACAGCCCGAGTGGACTGAGAGGGCTTGAGTGGCACAGATGGCATTTTTCTTCTTTCTTTTTGGTTTTGGTTTTAATTTTGGTTTTTTATTTCCCTTGATGGTGCCCTCTGAGATGTAAGTGCACAGTGGTGACCCAGACAGGTGCCTTGCCTGGAACAGTTTTATTCATAAAACCATCTTGTTCCCCACTCAATTTGGTAATGGGGGAACCCACTGACCTGCCCTACTTGCTATGTTCAGCCACTACTTTGCTCTAGTTAATTTTGCTTCCTAGAAGAAACATCTCTCCCTCTGATTGCTCCTTTCTCCAGTGCCTCTGAGGCATGCA
Source organism: Erithacus rubecula (assembly GCF_903797595.1). Lineage (NCBI taxonomy): Eukaryota > Metazoa > Chordata > Aves > Passeriformes > Muscicapidae > Erithacus > Erithacus rubecula. Next base: position 28,687,484 of record NC_136662.1, on the reverse strand, counting down.
AGGTTCCAAGCCAGGCATCAGGATCCTGCTCCTGGTCTGGGCTTGGAGGGTCTGGATAGCAGCAGGACCACCAAGGAATGTGGAGGTCTGCTCACCCATCAGCCTGTCACAGCCACAAGGGCAGGCTGGAATCACTCAGAAATTGGGATTTGCTGGAGCTCCCTCTTCCCCTAGGGAAGCAGCTGCCCTGGGAGCACAACAGCAGCCAGCTGTGGAGGAGATGCTCCATCTCCCACCGAGTTGGCCAGCACAGATAAATTTAAATGGTGCCATGCTGCCCACCCACTCTCTAGAATTTCCCCTTCCAGAAAATACTAACAGAAAAAACCAATTTCACAGCCAAAAACAACCCTAATATTTTACAAAAAAATAGCCATTTGTGGTGAAGTAGGCTGTGTCCAGCAATCATGGCCAGGCTCTGGCTGTCACTGCTGACTCAATCCCTGCTATAATTGGAATACAAAACCAAATAATTTCATCACCACTGGATTTTATTTCAGTTCCTGCTCCCATGGCTGTCTCTCCTGTCTGGACCAAAGGCTTGTGAGGCAGGAACTGGCTCTCCCTAAGACAATCTCCTATTGCTGGTCTGGCCAGCCTCCACTGGGGTTGTCCTGTGCAGGGCCAGGAGTTGGACTCAATGATCCTTATGGGTCCCTTCCAAGTCAGAATATTCTGTGATTCTATGACTCTGTGGCAGGGATGCTTCTGTCATTAGTAGCCAAGTGAGGCAACACATACACTGGGAAGCAAAACACAGTTCCAAGACACCTTCTCTGCTGCAGCCCATGTCAGCATCACCTCACTGTGCAATTAGTGTGGGGTCATAAACCTCTCCTTTAGCTGTGCTCTGAACATGGAGCTGGTGCTCACAGGCTCCCCAGCCTGCAGTTCAAACAGCTTGGTGTCTGCCTTGGCAGCAGGAGCCCGTCAGCTCCGTGTACAGAAACAACGCGCTTTGAAATGCAGATCCTGCCCCGCTTTGTTCCCGTGTCTTTGTAGGTGCCACATTTACAACAGCCTCACATCTTGATCACTGGCCTTACACCAAGGCCCCCTGCACTGTCCCTGTGTGAGGAGCTCTTGTTAGTGCTCAGCACCACGTAAACCCCAGGAGCCTTTTGCCTCCTCAGCTGCTCCTGGCTAATGCTCAGCAGGGAGACGTGGTGGTGCAAAGCCCGGGGTCAGCAGCAGCTGGATGGGTCAGAGGATGCTCTTCAAGCTCAAGTCCTTGGTTCAGAAAGCTGCTCAGAGCAGCAGCAGCTCACGTGTCTATCCTGGTGCCATCGCGGGGGAGATCACGAATGAGAGAAAATTACTGCTCATGCACCAGCAGCTGGAGATATCAGCTCCCCTCCTGGCACGGGCAATCCTTTCACAGCAGGAAGCCACATCCAGAGAGCTTAGATGGAGATGGATTTGGGATCCCCACGATGCTGATCGCCTCCCCCCCGTGCAGGTGTCTGCCCCAGCCTGTCTCCCCTGTCCTCCAGCAGCAAGCTCAAGCTGCCAAGGGGAATGTGGCTCACAGTCTGCTGGCAGACGCCCCATCCTTTTCAATTACGTGCAGTCCAATTCCCATCATGAGGAGGGGAGCCAGGAGGAAATGCCATGGAAGTCAGCGGAGTCATGCTGCATAGTCTAAAAGGAGCAGGGGGAGATGCTGAGCCTGGCCTACACACATCATCCAGGTCTCTTATATCTGCCCCATGTCAGCTCAATCCTCATTTAAATTTATGGCATCCATTCCCAAATTAGCAGGATGTGTTTATAATTAATAAGAGGGACGTGGGGAGATGTGTCCTTTTTTCTTCTTTAAAGCCAAACATCAGACAGTGTTCCAGCCTCTGCTCCCTGTGATGCAAAGCCTGCTCCAAAGCCTGGTCCCCAGCTGCCAGCCTAAAAGCCAAACCACAGGGCCTTGACCCCAGCACACATTACACCACACAGGCTGATTTAAACTTTTCCCAGGTTAAAGCCTTAATGGTTCATGGGCCTGGAGCCCTCAGCCCAGCTCAGCCCGCTCACAGGGGCACCAGCACTGCAGACTCTGGGGTGCAGCCAACACACCCCAAAACTTTGGCAGCCACCAGCCCAGGGAATAGATGCTACAGGACTGCTCCTGCTGGCCCAGGTCCCACATGAGAGGAATGAGCTCCTTTTCAGTGCCTGTCCTTGCCCAGGCTTAGGACAACACAGAAGGGCAGATCAGGATATCCAGCAGCCGCCCAGGATTTCCATCCCAGCACATCTGTTGGACCTGGAGACATGGCCATGCCCCAAGCCGTCAGACAAGCCCCTGGGAAGTCCAAAAGCCACCACTGTAATATGGAATGGGAAGCAATCAAGGAAGATAAACAGCTCTGTGAATCTCCTAGGGCCCTGTAATAGCAGAGGAATTATTTCAGAAAACTAAGATCTGCAGAAGCCTCCAGGCACCAGAAGGAAGCCGAACAAAGCCCTGTGCTCCCTGTTGGTTGACCAGGGAAATTGCTCCCTGTTCCCAGATGCAGTTCCAGCTGTGGCCACTCTCCACCACCTCAGAGAGAGACAGAACCACCACCAAACCAGGAATCAAATTAGGCACCAAGGGAGACGAGGATTCCTCCCTGGGCTCTGCAGAGGACAGCAGATACCCTGCAGTGAGGGATTAACATATGGCAAAGACAGCATAAACAAAGATCAATCCAGTCTCGCTTCAGCACACCAGATACCCAAGGACTCTCCCCTCTGGAAAGGCTCTGAATGAATAATCCTTCCCATGAATATTGAGAGCTATCTTGAAACAGTGGCTGTCTCTTTCCACACACCAGCCCTTTTGAAGGCCACTCCAGAAGGATCTCTTTCAAGCATCAGAAATTGCATTTAAAATCCCGTCTGAATTTATTTATGGCCAGCTTATAACATAGGGCTGACCAGTGTCCTCACAAAAGCCAATGCATTAACAACTGGATGTCTTTTAAACCCTACTGGGGGTTACACCTAATCCCACTTCCTATAGAAAGTGTGGGACACAGCCAAAGGATTTGCCCTGTCCTGAATGGAGACCTCTGATAGGACACCCAGCCCCCTCCTTCCTCCTGGGAGGAGCAGGGAGGGAGAGAGACTGGATATCTTAAAGCCTACTTTAATGCCCCACAAAGATGTATTTGCAGACTCTGTGGCTGAAACACCATCAATTTTTATTTCTCCTGCACCGAGGCTATTTTGGGTTTGTCTGCCACGGAGACCAAGCCAGCAGAACAGGGCCCTTCCTGTGTGCAGAGGCTGGTGCCAACTGAGCCAGACACCTGGGGTGGGAAAGGGTCCCTGCTTCCTGCAGGATGGCATGGCTGCCCTTCCAGCCCATCCCACAGGGGTTATGGATGTTCTTCTTTAAGCTCCCCCCTGCTTTTAAAGTGATTTCTAACTCCCACTTCATCTCAGCAAGGACCATTAAGCTTCTGAGATCTCTTGGAAACCTAAATAAAAAGTCAGAGACTATCAAGAGATTTGCTGCCGGTGGTGGAAGGAAATGCTATCCATCCCCAGGAGTAGGTGGTGAGGTGGTAGAAAAGCAGTGCCAAGCCTCTGGGACCCTCTGGACATACACAGAGTGTCAGGGTGGCTGGGACCTGGCCTCCAGAAGGACACCACAGACAAACAGCACACCTGGACCATCTTTCATAAGGACACAGGAATTCAGAGGGTCCTTCCACCCCAGTAAAAGTTTGGGATTTAGATGCTCAGCGATATGGTTGAAACAATTTCCTTGATCTTTTATTACCCTGGTAAATAATTTATTGGGACAGGCATTTTAAAAAATCCCATAAAAGACCCATAAAACATATTTATCACACAAAAAAACCCTTCTCCTTGGCTCCAACCAACAAGATGAGAACTTGTTTGTATACTTCACTGCACATAAACTAACCAATACCTTGTGACAGCTTTAAGCTTTTTAACAGCTCTCTCCCTGCTGCTTTTTATTTCATTTTTCTCTCTGTGAATTCACAAGGTAAAAAAGAAGAACCCACCACGACAGGAGAGTCTTCTGCTCTTCGACAGATATTGAGTCAGGAACTACCTTCCCAGTTTTCTGACACCTGGAAAATTTAACAAATGTCGCTTCTTTTGGCTGAAAAACACAAAGTTGTGGTTATTCAGAGTGTGTTGGGACGTAGGGGTTGGCAGATGTACACAGAGGGATGGGTGAGTGTGTGACTGAGGTGCCAGTGGTACAGGCTCTTTGAGCCTCAGTTTCTCCCCTGAGATCAGGAGCACTTTTGTCATCTTCTGCTGGCAGAGGGTAGGGTTCCTTTTTTTGTTTCAGCCTTGAATAAATGGAGAATTCAAACAAAAGACTGAGGAATGAGTTTTCCCATCCAAAACATGCAGCAGCCACAGGCACCAAAGCTTTTTGCATTCCCTTGGACACAGAGAATCCAGTTGGATGAAGCCTAGCCAGCAGGATGAGAGCTCAGCCTGCTGCCAAAGAACAAAACCAGAACCCAAACCACATTCATTACTGCAGGCAGGATTCCTGGTGCCAGGCAGTCACACAGATCCAAAGGCAGACCTTCCACATCCCCTGCACGGGGCCCACGGAGCCAGACCTCGTCTGGGACAGCTCTGCCAGCAAAATGCCAACAAACAGGTGACCTGGCAAGGTGACTGACCTGAGCATGGTCTGAAGTGGGTTTCTCCTCTTCCCAGGAGCACAGGGAGCTGTGGCAGCAGCAGTGAGGCCAGACTGAGTCTGCAGCTGCCCTGCATCTTCCAAGTGTGCAGAGAAGCACTGGGAGGAGGGGGAGCACAGCCCTCTGTCAGCAGAGCTGGCCATCAGGGTGCCAAGGCACACAGACCCTCAGGCATGCAGAGAGCCTGCTCCAGATGGCATCTGGCAGAGGGAGTCAGGAGCAGTCTGGGTCACAGTCCTCTCCATGCAGGACTTGGCTCTTCCCCATCTCCAGACAGCTCCAAAACCCCTCATCCTGGTCCTGAGGCCACAGGGTGCAATATAATCCAGTTTTCAGAGCTCAGCTGACACTCCAGCTGTGCTCCCCCCTTCACAGGGCTTCCCATTTTGCCTTCCCAAAGCCCACACCAGGCACTTGAGCTACAGCTGCTTTCATACCTGTGTGAGCCAGAGTGCTCCTGTCCACACTGGCTGGCTCTCCATAAAGCTGCTCTCTGCCTCCAGCATGTTATCTACAGGGAGATCAGAAAGTCAGAGCAAACTCAATCATAAGGGCTGTTTGATGAACAACAAGCTCTGAGAAGGTGGTCACTGCTCAAATAAGCTGGGGCTGAGGTATCTGCATGCTAGGCACCACTTTTCCTCAGCTCCAGTGCCACGTTGGTACACTTGTGATGTGTTGTGGGCATGTGAGAGCTCATCCAAGTCAGGGAAGGTTCTCCAGCTCCAGTGCAAGCCAGTCCCCCAAGCAGGTTAAAGCTCAGCAGAGCATCAGCTGGTCTGTGCTCCTGGAGGCTGGGATGGATGGTGTGGATTGGTGGGGCAGGGAGAGCCTTTCCTACCTGATCCCCAGTGTTGTTACTTCTCTCTGACACTTCATCCCCCTCCTAACACTTTCCCACTCCCCAGCAACCACCTTTCCCTAATGCTAGCACGAATCCTGGACAGCCCCATGCCCACCACCCCACACAGCCCAGCACAGCTCCCAGCAGGACACACCATGCTGGAGGGAGGCCAGCAAGGACCCACCACCCACAGCAGCACAGCAGGGACACCTGGCTTCCCTCCTTCCTCCTCACAGAAGCATCATTGCCATCAGTGGAAGGAAGCACAATGGGCACCACGGTGAGCTGCAATGTAGACTAGATCTCTGCAAGTTTGCTGGGAAGAAGATACAGCTGTGGACCTGAATGGGTCCCTTTGGCCAGGGACTGTGGTACAGCCCTTCCTGGAACTCCAGACTCAACTCTGGGGCCTCTCCCCCCTTCACAAGTCCCACAGCTCCTCCAGCTGCCACTTCTGAACTGATGAGCACATTAGCAGTTAAATCCATTTGCAGATTTAAAAGTCAAACCCTGCCACAGGAAATTAAAAGATAATGCAAAGAATTATTTTAAAAAATTAATCTTTATTACTCTCCACTCCCAAGCTGCTAATAAAAAAAATGTGTTCCTCATGTAGTCTCTATAAAAACAGGTTATAAAGCAGAGGAAGAAAGGGAGGCAGATGTTTTAAAAAGGCATCTTTCATCCCTCCACCCTGCTTGCCATAACCATCCATCTGCACCTGCATGTCAGCTCCCAGCCGTTTCCAACCCAACCAGCCCCCTTTACCCTGCAAGGTAATTATTGCCCATTTCCATCTGGTCCCCCTTGTCCTCCCTGTTTTACATCTCCAGGAGATCAGCAATCCCTGGTCCAGACAGCAGTCTAGAAGGTGGTTTAATGGCACACCCTCCTTGCTCCAGGTATCTCTGAGACCTGTACAAACCAGGATGAATTACAGCTCATTACAGAAAGGGCAGGAGCTTGGGAAGTAAACAACGCAGCTATTACAGATGCCAGCAACAGCTCACAACACGAGCAGGGCTGATACATGCAGGAACCATGCCTGAGAGGTCAAGGATGCTCAGCTGCTCTCAGAAACCAGTGAAGAGGCTGAGAGGGAGGTGGCAATTGCAAGAGTTTCTTCTGAAAAAGCTTCTTTCTAAGGCTGCAGCAGCTCAGTCCTTGGTTTTCTAGCTGGTGCTTGAGCCCACAGAGTCAGATATGGGGCTGCAAACACCTTCTGTGTCATGATACCAGGAACAAGCCACGTTTTGGTAGGTCCAAAAGCCACCACAACTGAGGAAGAGCACCTAATTCAGCACATGAGAGAGATGAAGAAGCAAGAGGCAGCAAACCCATGAGTTATGTCCGTGCTGCAGTAGAAGAAACAGCCACAGGCACAGATCTGTGTCCCACCAGCCCTCTGGCCAGCCTAGGAGTGTCCCTGACCAGGATCAGACCCACCACCAGTGCTCCTGCCAAAGAAGTGCCCCTGGGTCTGGCAGAAACACAGCCAGGCCAGGAAGGGGCAGGGGTCTGCACGAAAAGAGAGATGAGGGACCAAGAGCTGCTACACTGCATCACAAGCACAGTAGAAAGCTGCTCCATGCTCACAGGTGGGGCAAAGGAACCAGTCCAGAGCAAACCCCAGAACATGCCTTGTTGGCTCCATGGGAACTGCAAAGCCAAACCTCCCCATCAGATGAGCAGTCCAAGCACCAAGCCCACCCTCAGGCCTCCCCCAGACAGCACACAGTGGGTTTATTCCAGGGTAGGCAGCCCCCCACCTGCTCCTCACTGAGGATAAAGGGAGCATTTGGCCTTTTCTGACTCCAGGAGTGGAAGATACATCTGGAAACGAAGTGCTGGCAAGGAGCAGGTGCTGGGGGTGAGGAAGGAGACAGGCACAGGCACAAGCAGGCTGAAACACAAAGAATGAGAACCCCCAGGAGGGACAGTGCCTGCAGCGCTGCTCCCCAGGACACCTGTGGCCCCAGCACAGGCAGAGCACAGGGGAGCCCCACAGCACAGCCAGGTGGGAGGCAGCTTTCCAGGGGAGGCTGGCTGTGAGTGATGGTGCTGTGCTGTGCTCTCACTGATGTAGAAAATGAGAGAGAGATTGCTTCAGATACCAACCCATCTGAGACACTTGTTTTGTCCATCTCCTGCACGCAGGCGCTCTCTGGGGAGCTCTCCCTGCAGCTCGCAGGCTCCTTATTCAGTGCTGAACTGGAAAAGCAAGGCTGTTTAATCCTTACTTCTTTTCTCCCCCAAAAGTACTGGATTGTATTATGCTTGGGAACACATAAGGCGCTGACTTCCTTGCTCAGCTACTTGAAGGAAAGTTTGATTCTCCTCAACTAGGAAAAAGTAGCCCTTCAATTTTTCTTTTCTCTCATTAACCAAAGCTGGGAAGAGCCTTTCTAAAATACAGGAGCCATTTTCTCAGATGGAAACAGCTTCTTTAAAAACAGTGAGTCATGCTCCACACAGAGATGGATCTGATACCTGGTACTCCACTAATGTAGCCTTGTGCTATTGTCCTGGCAGGATGGTCCCTTCTTGGCTTTCAACCCCTTTGCCATTTAACCAGTTCCTGGTTTATTGTGGCTGCTTTTGTCCTTCCACTGCTTCTCTGCCAGATGACAAAAGAGTTTTAAGACAGTCCTATAGTGGGTTTTAAAAAAAATCCACAAAAGGCTCCCGTACGAAATTATGAAGTCATCAGTCTAGATCAGCACAGGCTGGTGTGTCCTCAGGAGAGGTGTCACACCACAGGCAGGACATCACTGGGCCCTTGACTGTCAAATAATGCTGTCCCTCATTAGTAGACAACTACTTCCTTTCCAGACAGCCACAGCATCTGAGCTCACATTCCTTTAGTCCAGTGTTTCCATGCTGGTCTAGAAACGGTAGAGGAACCTCTCTGGCTCCTGCCCAAACAATCCCAAACAGGCCTTACAGTCCTGCAGGCAGTCATCTTTCTTCAAACTCCCCCGGTGCTCCAGGCACCTACACCAGCCCAAGCTCTCCCACTTTGTAAGCATGGCTAAAGGACTGACCAAGAGGCTAGATGTGGGGGCTACCACCTCTGGAAAGGGCAGGGAAATGGTTGAGTTTCCTTCATGACTCCAAACTGAGCCCCTGGCTTCTCCTGCCAGCTCTCAGCTTGGGATAGCTGACCTTGCTCCCACAGCAAAACAGCAGGTTTCTCTTTTTTTAAGCTCTTGAGTATCTCAAGAACAGATTCAAATTTCCTTGCTTTGAAGCCTATCACCCAACGTGGGTGCCCAGGTTCCTGCACTAGGGAGCCCCTCTAAAGCATCTAAACCCAACCCTGCTTGTCTCCTTTGTTGAAAGAACAACAGTGTCACCAGCTGCAGCCCTGCCAGTGCTCTGAGCATCCCTTGGGTCGCAGGGCACAGAGAGCTGGCAACAAGCAACCAACACCAAATTTAAGCCAAAGTCTGAAGCACTCCAGAAATCCTTACAGGAAGATGATTTGGAACAAAGCATTGCTTTTCTTCCCTCCCACACATTCACCACAGACTGACCCCAGTGCCTCCTACCAATTTTCCCAGTGGTAGTTAGTCATCTGCCCTATGGAAGTCCCTTCTGGGGGTGCAGAATAAATCCACACACATCCCCCCATCCTCCATCTGTTAATGGCTTCCCTCCACCCAGGCTAAGCCTCCCCCAGCCTGAGCTAATGGTAGGAAATTAGCATTAAAATGATGGTTTGCTATTAGCGGTGCCTCAGCTCCCCATCACGCTCCAGGAACAGCAAATGACAGGCTGTGATTTCCCTGCTGCCGCCGTGCAGAAGAGAAGAGAGAAGGAACAACGGCAGCTAGAAGTGCTGAAGACATCTCAGGAAAGTTTCAGGCTCATCTCTCCCACCCCAGCAGCCTTTTTCCTTTCGCCATCCCCGCCGTGCTCATCCGCCGCACCAGCAATCCTACAAACAGATGGCACCTGGGCAGGAATGCAGACAAATTGGCTCTCACCTGCAGGAGCACCACGAGCTTTCAGAGCAGACGAGCGCTCGCTCGCCAAGAGCCCCAGGGGTGGAAATGCTGGAGGAATCTGCCATCGGTCGCCTTCCTCGTGGCTCAGCAGCTCTGGCTCCCTCCTCGCCTGGATGCAGGCGTGCAGCTGGCTCCTCGTGGGAGCTGGTGGCAGGAGCAGGCTGTCGTTGTGTCCCGAATCGAATGGGAGAAGCAATTCAGGCTGAGCATCACTGAAGCGATGCTTTTTTCCATGTCAGCACAACTCTTTAGTTTGGAGGGCTTGCAGCCTGGAGTGAGAGGGTTTTCATGGGTCCCCACTGAACATCCATCTGCTTGTTGAAAAATGAGCTCAGCTCAAGCTGCCTGCTCTCTCTTCCTGCCAATGTGGGGGTCTGCCCTCCCAGAAAGCTCCCCTCTTTGACCAGGTTACTGTGGCAGGAGTTTGGATAGACAGACTCATTTCATTTTCTGCCTGCCTGCTCCTCTGAGCGTACCTGGCCACAAGGGGTGAAGGAAACAGCTCACCTGCTTTCAGCCAAGAGGCAGGAGCACCTCAGCAAATCCATGGATGTCAGGGCAGGCTCTCAACTCCTTTTGGGCACCTGAGTGACCCTGCAGTTACACAGCACAGAGGGTGAACTCCTCCTTGGAGACCCCACAGCTCTGGTCAGCTGCAGCAGGGAAAGGGGACACAGCGAGGCTGAAATGTGCAGGAGCACTGGGTTGCTTTCAGGGCATGTTATGTGGGGTCGTGTACAACTACTGAAAAATTCCAAAGCTGCATTTTAAGCCCCTTAAAGGGCTTAGGTAAAACTGGTGACCAGCAACAGGACCCAAAGGAACAGCATGAAGCTGTGTTGGGGGAGGTTCAGGGTGGGTAGTAGGAAAATGTACTTCATCCGGAGGGTGACTGGGCACTGGAAAGGGCTCCCCAGGGCAGTGGCTGTAGCCACAAGCCTGCCAGAGCTCAAGGACCATTTGGACAATGCTCTCAGACACATGGTGGGATTGTTGCAGCATCCTGTGCAGGGACAGGAGTTAGACTTGATGATCCTTGTGGATTCCAACTCAGGATATTCTATGATTCTACAAAATAAAGCCCTTCCCTTTACCTCATCCTAAACTCTCTTTAAAAGTACCTGGACGAGCAAGTGTTCTCAAGTCCCAGCCTGCCAAATGCATTGTCATGGGCCTAAGAGGTGGGATGCAAAAGGCAGAGGGAAAAGAATAGTAGTAAAAATCAGGATTAAAAAGTTTTCCCTTTCCTCAGAATTCCCATCAGCAGCTGAGAGCAAAGAGGACTCATCTGATGATGGATGAGAGAGAACTGATCCTTGGTAAGGCAGAGTAGGAGCAGAAGGAAGCACTGCTCCCAAAGGTGATTCTCACACCTCCTTGGGATAAGAAAAACAACCATGAGAGACAGCAGAAACTCTTCTTCCTGCATGTTTGGAATTCATCTCCAGCCTGTCAGGGGGGCCACGACCCAACTGCACATTTGTATATTCACTGAGCTGTACACCCAGCTCAGGCAGACTCCTGACAGATGCAGATGAGAAAGCCATTTTTCATAAAGTGAGGGTAAAAAGGGAACAAGATAAAATAGCAAAACAAAAAAAGGCTCAGTCATCAGCTGGAAAAGATGCAACAGGATCAAAGCTGAGAGAGAAGCAGAGTCAGATTAAACTTTTGGATATTTAAGCACACTAAGAGGCCAGCCCCTTCCTCTTTCCTACTGTGGCCTGGCAGCAGCAGGTACCTTCATCCTTTTCTCCATAAGCAGCTGAAAAATGAAAACTGGACCCAAAACAGCACCAAGGCTTTGCTGAAGTGGCCTTTGGGGACAGATGCTGGTAGAAGGGCAGCTGGAGTGGGTGTGCACAGGCACTTTTCTACAAGATCAGCTCCTGCTCAGAGGAGGTGAGAGACAGCCTGCAGAGAACAGGAACCATTAGCATGCAAGTCTGCCCCTCAGACCTGGACCTAGCTTAGGCCTGGCCCTAAAGAGCACAGGGGCCCCCAGGGCTCTGAAGGAACATCCTGGCAGACCTCCTGCTGGTACAAGCCTGCCAGCATGGCACAGGACCACTGTGTGCAATGCTGTCATGGTGGCAAACATAGCAGCTTCCAAAGGCCCCAGTTTACTGCAGGCAGTGACAGGGGTTTCCCTGTGTCCCAGGCCACCATGCAGCCAAGAGGCATCCGTGACACAGAGCCACTGACCCAGACAGCAGACGCGCTGCTCAGCACAGGATATGCTGTGCCCCAAGCAGCACGTGTGCCTGCCCTGCTCAGCACCAGGAGCCAGCAGGTCCCAGTGCAAGCCAGGGGGAAGGGGAAAGGGAAGGAAGAATTACCCTCATGGAGGGAAAGATTTCACCTCTGCCAGTGACATTCTGCTGTTGTCACCGCCAGCCATAACATCACCCCCTTGATGTGAAATCTAAGTTGACAGTTCTACAGGAAAGAAGCTGAGAGGGCAGCAAACTCTGCCCAGCCCTCTTTGTAACCCCAAGTCTCCTGTGGCTTCCAGCCTCTGCACAGAGCAGAGCCAGCACCTCATTATCAGGTTACTAAACAAGCTCTTTTCCAGAGCCATGGAATAATATTTATTGCAGTTATCCATCCTTCTGGGCAACTCCGAGGAGAATTTCATTTTGGTCTCTGCTGCATTCTCTTTGTTTCTGAAATGAGAAACAGATGTAGGAGCCCACACCTTCATTGCAAAACAACACATGCAGCCATAAGCTGAAGTCACCAAAGCCTGAAGAGCTTCTGGTGAGAAAGTCCAGGTGCCTTCAGACTCCCTGGAGGTGCATCGAGCCCCACTGGTCCCTGCTGCCTGTGGTATTTCCAGCTGATATTCACTCTGTTTGTCCCAGGAAAAGGCAAGCACAGGGCTGGGCAGCAAGGCTTGGTGAAGGTTACTGCTGAGACCTGGTAGAAATGTCATCCAGCAACACGTTTCAAGAAAGATTCATCCCCAAGCAGCCTGGCTCCATAATAAAAGTGTCAGAGCAGCTGACTTGCTCCCCTCCATTCTCATTGCATACAGATTTATCCCGTCTCAGGTCTCTCTCCCTCCATAAGCCAGCACGTGCCTTTCCTTTCAATAGCCTGGCAGTGAAACTCAGCCAGCTGAGATTGTAGGAGAAAGGTGAAGACATCTTAGGGGGAAAAATGCTCAGGAGCCATGTTTTCCTCTGATTTTGACTGCTCTCAGTACTGAAATGGAGGAGGGCCACATGAGAGAGAACTTAACATGAGAATGCTCCAAAAGCAGCAGCCATTTGTTCTGATGTTCCAAACCAATTCCCTAGCTGCCAAGCTGTGTCACCTCCCTCTCAGGGAGTTCAAATCCCATTCCTGATAAAACCAATCCCAAAAGGCATAAATATCCTCAAGCCTTCACCCTCCCAGCATTCTCAGAGGGCTGTGCATGTGGTGGGCACCCAGGGAGAGTGGAGAGATGGGGTTCCCTCTGAGTCCATGTCTCAGGGAGCACTGAGAACTAGCTTACCTTCACCACAGAGATGTGATGTTAATGCAGCACCACAGGCAGTCTCTGAGAGAGAACACTCTGCAGGGAATTTAAAAAAAAAAAAAAAAAAGAGAGAGAAAGATATATTAATGGTCCTTCGCAAGCAACTAAAAATACCCAGAATGGCCAGAGTTTCTTTCGGATTTTTTTTTTTCTTTTCTTCCCCCAGCTTACACCCAAAGGAATGTGCCACACAAATTAAAATAATTTTCCTCCAACCTGCAAGATAGGAGCAGGCAAGGCATCCTTCAGCTGTGAATGAAAGAGATGGAGCCTGCCTTTGACAGGAGCACGCCAGCCCCAGGGAGGTGAGGTGGTGGGGGGCAGCAGACAGAGCTGCAGGGATCCTGCTGGTAATTCCAGTAACTGGGACAGACAGGTCTGTGCCAGGCACCCAGCTGGGGTCCAGGGTGTGTTTCATCAATAGCAGAAGTGAATCCTGGGCACCTCAACTGCCTTGGGGGGATGCAGAGAAAGAGCAAAGAGCTGTGGAACATCTTTCCATGGAGCAGAGAAATCCTCTACTACCACCAGGGCAGTCCTGTTAAATTTGCAAAACACACTGCAGGAGACAGAGGATGTGATACCTCCTGGCCCCATGCATATTATCACCCAAGGACATTGTTTTTCTGGCCCATACCCTGGCACATATTTTCTTTTTTCAGTTTTGAGAGACAGTTTATTTCTAGCAGTGAGAGCTCATGGGCAGGAGGAAAACCAAGACCACCCCAGCAGATGATAAAAGCACTGCTTTGCTGTGTCACAGCTGTTTCTCACATCTGGATGCACACAGCTCTTAGAGCACCACAGCTGGCCCCAGCTCCTCAGTTGCATTCCCTGTCCTGTTAACACCAACAAGGCAAGAGGTCTGGTAGCTGAGGTGAAGGGCCACTTCATCTCTGTCACGTTCTCCTCTGCTAATGAAAATGTTTCTCCAGCGTGTCCTCGGGAAGGTTTCCTTCAGCTCCAGCCCTCATGTGATTGGAGGCTAATCTCTGCTACTCTGGGCTGAATGGCAGCCCAGGAGGAAGGTGATGGATTGTGTTTCCCTTCAGTTCGACATCTAATGGCACTGGCAGAAGAAGAAAAAGCGCCAGATGTTTCTAGACTGAAAGTGAACTCCTCCCAAAACACTGAGAGGGCAGGGCAGAACAGGGGCTGCAGGGACTGGCACCTCTTCAAATTCCAGCCTGCTTTGAAAGGCCACTTGGCTTGCCAACATCCTCCCTTCCAGGGGCATCCAGCTGATAGCAGCGGCCACAGGAGACAACACATCCTGCTGCCGCCCTGTGGGACAAGACTGGCCTCCAGTGAAGTCCCCATCATCAGTCTGGTCAGCACAGGGGTCTGGGAGAGAGGCCAAGGTCTAGAGTGTAGACTTTTTGGGAGGAAAGCACGTGTCAAAGGCTCAGCACTCACAGGTTCCTCTGGCTGGCTTCAAACTCAGTCACTGAAACCTCAAGATGGGAAATTTTTCAATCTGTGATGTTACCTTCCTTTTATAATACTTGGAGACCTCCTGATAATAATAATAATAAAAAAAAAAAAAAAAAGATAAAAAATTAGGCTTACAATCCTCTTGCTGTTGTGCTGCTTGTACTCAAGGAGACACCTGGCTCCATGACACAGTTTCTCCTCTGCTCCACAGCTCTGCAAACACATTCCAGGCCATCCCCATTACCTGCTGCTCTCTTGCTGTTTCTCCCCTCACAGGAACCACCCAATTATCTATCATAGCACTCTGCTCCCTCTATCTGCAAAACTTTGCAGCTTTTCTCCTCGTTTTCTGCCCCTATAGAACTACTATCAGCGTCTGTTGAAGGCACCCAAACACAACACAAACTCCCCTGTTTGCTTTCCCTTTTCCCACTAGCACTGGCTGTGGGGTGTTTACCATGGAGCACACAAAATGCCTTCCCAACAGCTAAACCTGGAGGAGGAGAAGGAGAAATTAAGAAAACACACAGGATGATAAAGTAAAAACTTGCAATTACTAGCAATTATTTCCACTTGATCACCCACTATGCACTATGCCCCAGACATAAATCACTCTTGGCAGGGTGGCACAGCTTGTACCTGCACACACAGTGCACAAGTGAGCACACAGGCTGTTTGGTGAAGGCATGCCAACCTATTTGGGCACCTGTTTGGGCTCAACTGGCTCCAGCCTTTCTGAGGGTCTCACATACAGCAGTCAAACCAGAGGTGATGCCACAAGCCATGGCCCATGTCCTGGAGCAGAGGCAAGGCACTAGCTTGGAGCTGAGGCCTGCCATGAGAGATTGCCCAAGGGATGTCCATCCTCATTCCCAGACTCACCTATCTGGGTTCTCTGGCAGTTTTTCCTTCCCAGAAGCAGTTGGTTCTGCTTCACTGGCAGCACAGTTGTGCCAGAGGTGCCTTCCCTCCATGGGAGGACACGCTTTGCTCCCAGCCAGAGGCACCCAGCATGCTCCTGCAGTGGAGGAGGCACTCAACCAGCCACTAATGCTTCCCACTGTCTTGGAGCAAAGGGATGGATTAGCTTTTATTAGCTCTTATGAAGAGCCCATCACTCCTGCCCTTTCCTCCTCTCACAGGGCTTATGCACGGGCTCAGCTGTGCTGCCAGTGAAGCAGAACCAACTTACCTATGTGCTGGCAGCCCAAACTCCTCTTGGGTCTTGTAGAAACATTACAAATCTTAAATCTTAGGCAAGCTGGGAGTTAGGATGGAGCAATCCTCCTAAGGGTGCTGCAGATGCTGCCCAAAAGTACTTTAAAAAAGATGGATGCTTGGCTTTTACATCTGGATCTCTCAGGTGGCACCACGCACAGCCTGAAGGAGGGCATGGTCTCAGCACCAGCCAAAGCAAAGCCAAGTCCCCAGAGCAGGGAGCCAAACCCGGGGTGTTATTTGAGAAACAGTGCCTGGTTTTTGTGCTGAGCGTCCCTGACCCCCAGCACCCAGGCAGCAGCACAGCTGAGGGATGCTGCTGCTCCAGAGAAGTCTCTCTAAAGTCGCTCTGGGGCTTGTTAGCATGGTGATAAAGGGGATGGATAGCCTCAGAGAAACGCTCTGTCTCCTGCTGTGGCATTCATTATCCTTTAGCCAGGCAATTCTTCACAGCAGCCAGGAGCTCTGGGCTGGCTGTTCATCCTCGGCAGGGCTGTTTCCCAGCACGGCCACGCCCGGCGCTCGCCGGCCGCCCCCGGCAGCTCGAACGCAGCGCTCGCAGCTCATCCCTCCCTCCCTCCCACACAGCCGGATTGCTTTCCCAAACACCCAGCCCCGTGATCCCAGCCACAGCTGCCCCCGTCCCCAGAGCTGCTCATTTTCAGCCTGATTTCCCAGGGAGTGCAAAGCATGTGCAATCCTGCTGCATCAATCTGTCCTCTGCCCACTCCCCAGCAACTTCTGACACTGCAAACAGATTTCAAGCTGATGTGACAGAGCAACAGAGGTCTTGGAGACAGTCAGAGACTATAAATTTCATGGGAAGAGACTACTAAACAGAGGAGAGACATTATTAGCATCTTCCAAACTGTAGTGTATCATCCCTTATTAGACATCAGACAATTTGTGTGGGAGAGATGCTATAAATATCCCAGGAAAGGGAGATGCTCCATTCAGCACAAATAACTTACTGGACGCCAGAGACAACAAATCCAAATGGTACATCCATAGAAGATGAGATTTCATGGATCCCACTGCAAATAGTACCAACAGCAGAAGGTTTCAGGCCTGTTTGACTGACAGGAGAGGCAGCCAGCTAAGATGGCATGTGCTTTGGAAAGCCCCTGGAAATGGAATGTGTTTCCTTCCCTTGTCCTTCTTCAAGAGATCAAGCTGAAGTCCTTCTGCATTTCCAGCTTTAATTACCCTCCCAGACTTATGGATGAGTTCAGCTGCTGCTAAAAAGGAAGCGATATGCCCAGCTCCAAGGGGGAGAACTGATGGGCCAAGCAACTCCCTCACCCCCACAACTCTCCCACTGCCACTCCACTGCATGGACAGAGATTTCACCTTCCAGAAAGATGTTTCATCCACAGACTGCTGCCAGGAAATGCCAGGAAGGCAGCCCAGAGTCAGGGCAGTGCCTGGTGAGCTCTCAGCAGGATCACTTGCACATCAAGCTGCTCATCAGCTGTTGACTGATGGGTGGCACTTGGAGCCAGAGGGAGCTGATTCCTCCCCACACAGGTCCTTGCTGCCCACCAGCCCCAGCACAGACTGCCAGACAGGCAGCACCGTGGGTGTCCTTCCCCCAGAAGAGAGAGGGGCCCTCAGAAACCCTTCTCCTTCCTTCTGAAGGGGATACAACAGCCTCCTAGCTCTCCCTTAGAATCAACCAGCGTTCTCAGGTCACCCAGAGTGATACAGCCTTGCTAAGGCTGAGCCCAGCCAGACCCCTCTGTCAGAAAGCCAAACCCTGTATGCAGTTTAGGATGGAGCAAGGTGATCCCTGTGCTCATTTAGGATCTGCACTGATAACCCAGTGGTTATCTGTTTGGAGTGTCATTTCCAGCCTCAGGCATTCCAGAGCCCTGGCAGAAACTGAGAAATAACCGTTTTTTCCTCCAGCTCATTTGTGACACAATCCCAGCTGGCCAGACACATTTAGGACTTCTCTGATTCACCTGGTAAAGGTCAGGTCCCAGGAGGTGCCTTCAGCCTGGTGGATCACATATCACTTGTACCTGTGGGGCTTCAGCTCCACAAAAAGAGAATTTAAACATGAGCTACAGCACATCCTTTACTCAAAAAAACCAAAACAACAAAAAGGAATTTATACTCCAGGGGTGGTGACTCTCTGTTCTGCCCAACAAAAGGGGGAATGGAGGGATGGACACTGAATTCAAGCTTATGTTCATTAAAATAGAAGAAAAAAAAGAAAATCCAGAAATCCAGTCACTCTATCCTAAATGTTCTGATCCAACCTTTCACAGAGTTGCATTGAGCTAAAGGGCCGCACCTGACAGAGCGCCAAGAGCGGCATGAAATGTTAATGTTGCAATTAAAACAATATGAATATTGCAGCACTGCTCTGCTGCTTCCCATCCACTGAACAATTCTCATTCAATACAAGTCAAGTTACACTTCAGGAAATAATGAGGTCTGCTAATTAAGTCTGGCCTAGGAAGACAGCAGTCTTAAAAGAGAAAAAATATTCAGATCTCCCCAAAATGTGTACATTTGCTGTTTATTATCTGCAAAGGGGAGTCATTAATGCTGCTCAATGCCAGGATCACAGGTCAGTGCCACTGTCTTATTACACACATCTAGAGGAAATTCTCTTTGTAATGATAAAATGCATAAGTCATGACCTGCCTTGTCCCCAGGCATGGAGCAGGGAATGCCAGGCTGACATGTCCCACACTCTGAATGCAGAGAACAGGTCCCTGAGAGTGAATTCCAATCCCAGGCTGGGCTACTGAGAGGCAGACCAGGCTCTGAGGGGCTGAAGGCAGCAAATCACATTCAGCTACACAGGACAAATCCCAGATTATACACAGGGAATTTCCCTCCCCAGCTGTTCACACAACTGAGTGACAGTGACACTGGCTTGATCTGGTGGAAGCCACAGGGAAAGTGACCACTGGGTCAGTCCTGGAAGGATAAAGACTTGCCAGGATCATCTTGTGTTTTAATTCTAAACACAAGCACATGCTGCAGTAACATGAGGACAGAGAACAGCCTAGAAACAGGAAAAATTGGGTTCCAGGGGTCCCAAAGGAAAGTGATATCAACACACTGCTCCTATGACTTCCCCATCCTCTTGTTTTAATATTCCCAAATTTCTTTATCTGTGACAGTTGTTGGGGCTGCCATCATGTTTCCCCTGTTCCTCCCAGCCAAATAACTGCAAGAAGAGGTTGGGCAGAGAGAGTCCATCAGCATAGGTATTTCATGGGAAGAGCAGAAGACTGGGAGCAGGTCCACTATGGAATCCTGCTGATTTGATGACATCTTTTTTTATGACATTGCCTTTTCTCTTTCTCAGAGTTTCAGGAACACACAAGAACCACTCATCCTCCAGGCCTGAACCCTGCCATCAGTCCCAACCTGACTGACCCATGTGGAGCTATCTAGGGGACACAGAGGAGCTTGCTGTGCAAAGAGCAGGCTGCAGCAGTCCAAACCTTTCCACCCCTTCCCCTAACCTACTTCCCCAAACTCCAAAGGAAAAGTCATGCAAAGGGGGAGGGAGGCCAGTGGAGTCCAGATTCATTCCTTGGCCTCTGCTGACACTCCAAACTTCAAACTTTAATACAGACAACCTTCCTGGTAAGGTCCAGACAGAGACTAAGCCATACCAATCAAACTTGGCAACACAATGCCCCAAATCAGGGGGAGCTCAAAGCATCAGGAAGGAAACACTTCATTTGAAAGAGAAGAAAAATCCAGATGAAAAGATCAGAAGGGACTTTCCACGTCCTGGACCATCCTGAGGGACTCAGGTACCATTTTGATATCCATCTGTGAGAAATAAACCTATTTAGCCACCAAGGCACATCAGGGGGATTTCCTCACCTTGCTGCCAGCAGCAGCAGCTCACTGCTTTGTGGGTGAGTAGGTGGTCTGCTCCTGCCAGACCACTTACTCTGTCTTCCCACAACCCAGCACTTGCTGCTACCAAGTGTCTGTTCTGCAATAAAGAGCAATAAACATGCCAGAGTAATTAATGTCTTAACAACTTATTACAATCCTCAGATAATTAATCACAAAAGCTAAACATGCTGTCTCACCCTCCTAATGTGTTAATGCTCTAATTATTATGCCTCAATTAAGGGAGAGTCAGGGCTCCTTGCTCAGAAGTGCATGTTTAATAAGGGTGCCTGAATGCAGGCGAGTTGGAGTGGGAAGCAAGGGGGTGATGGGGGTTAAGGAAGAAGACACCATTTTTAATGAGGTTTCATGGGTGCCTCGAGGCAAAGTATTGACAGCTCCTGTCTGGGATCTCACACACGGCTGCACATGCAACTGGGGTCCATCTGTGGTGGCTCCATGCTCTGCCTCCCACCAGACTATTTATAGGAAAAGCAGCATGTGGGGCACAGAGAAGGCAGGGACTGGACATGAGCAGTGACACCATGGATCTGACCAGCACTAGGCAGCAGAGGTGGCAGCTCTCACAGCAGTCATTAAAGGAGTGATGGTCTCCTCTATCCAGCTCACTTGCCCTATTTCCAGGCACTTGTCACCACTCCTGCTCCCTGAAAACCTCCCCACTGCCCAAGCCTCTCCACCAGTCCTGTTTCCATGGTACTCCTTGCCTCCAGTCAAGCTAACTCTGGGACATCCATGGAGATGATAAGAGCAATCCCCAAAAATAGGATTACTTTGGGATGTGACATACCAGCTCATCTGATTTCAGCCACTAGCTGGAAGTTTTCCACAAGTGCCTGTTGTCTGAGGGAACAGAAAGCCACATCTCAAAGAGCACACCATTTAAAAATGCTTGGCTTATAGATGAGGGAACTGAAGGCCTAAAAGGTGTTCTGCAGGGGACTTGTGGTGGTTACCAGCCATGAATCTGCTTTCCTGGTTCCTGGCTCTGAAACTCACTGAGTGCTGGGAATCGTCAGGAAGAGGTTCTTGGTGAGGAGGAGCTTGAGCAGATCCTAAAGATAAATGGAGGGCCTGGACCCCTCACCATGTGATAGCAGGAGATCCCTGCTGCCCTTAAGACACAGCTGTGCACCCACAAGATACTGGTGTTTGGGAAAGACTTGTGAGACAAAGTATAGTCAAGGCAAAAATGGCATCAAGTCCATCCCACCCTGCAGAAAGAGTGACCCTAAAGAACAAAGGAATCAAGGAACTGGCACTAGAATCAGGGAACTCTGCAGTGCAGCAGACATGGGAAGCAGGAACTGGGATAGCCAGACTCTAGATCTTGGTACAGTACAAAAAGCTGCAACAGAAGAATGGCTGGAACCCACGTCTCCCAAACAAAGCCTGTAAAAATTTATTTTTCCCAAAAAAACCCCCAAAAAACCCCAAAAAACAAAAAACAAAAAACCCTCCCCCGCTAAAGTGGGTCTTCACACACAAGAAAACACTCTGAACCAGCCTGGTTTCTGTTCCATCCAAGCCTTTTTAAATTTCTCAGACAAATGAATCACCAGAAGCATTTCCAGCCTAGGTTTGACTGCAAAACGATTGCATTTCTCGAAAAAAATAAAACACTGTGTAGGTTTGGATGGTTTCCTCTGAGGAATAAGGGAGAGGGAATAAGAAACAAAACAAAGTAAAGCAACCTGGAGGGGACATGGATTTTGAAACCCATGAACAGTTTTAGTTTTCAAATAATTCAAATTTTAAAAATGTTTCACATAGTTACTTCCACAAGTTACTGTCACCCTGATTCTTTTGTGATGTCTCATGAAAACCAAAAGAAAGCCCTCCACCTCTGAGTTACCAACAGAAGCTTGACTGGTGAAAAGGGGCTGGTGCCTCCCCACAGAGGCAGCCTGTGGATTTCCACAGGGATAGAGCTCCAAAAGAAGCCTTGTGTGTTGGACCTCTCTCCACACTGCTTTCCTTTCCAGCAATAGGCATGACCTATTGCCTAGGCAATAGCCTATTGCCTATTGTCTAGGCATGACCTAGACATTCCTCTTCACAGAGGATAATTTCAGACACCCAGCTCTAGTTCCCTGCACTGGGTGGAGACATCACAGCTTCTTGTCTCAGCAGCTTCTCTGGTTCTGCGAATTGCTGCATGGAGACCCCAGAACCCACCTAATCTGCAAAACCCAACCATTCAGGACAGTACTATCTAAACCATTGAGCAAACACAGCCTCATTAGGAAGATAGACAAGGGATATGATACTTTTTGAGGAATTAAAGGATATTTCTGCTGTTTTCACTGACTAGTGGAGTGGAAAGTTTTCTACGGATGTCAGCATCTGTGCTGAAGGTGGTGGTGCTCAGACTCTTGCCTTCTTTTTTCCAAATATACAATCTAGCTCCCTGAGACACTGCAAGAAAGTGGCTTTTGTACCTCTCGCTTCCCACTGTCAGCAGTCACCTGAAAATATGAGACATTACTTCTATTCTGGGGCTAGAAATTTTGGATTGGTTACGCCAGATTTTACTTACTCCAAAGTGTGTCAAGTCAGCTGAACATCCAGTGCCAGAAATTCTGAAGAAGTTGCCTGGCTCATGTTAGCATACTGTGGGGTTGGAAAAAGCTGTTTACCTAGAAGAGAGTAGTAACACACAGTTGTGTCTCTTTACACCTTTCCCATCTGAACTTAGGATAAGTTTCTAGGAGCAAGTCACTGCCCCAACAGCCCAAAATCTGCTCCCAAACCAGCTCACACAAAACACATGCAGCCAGCAACCATGTGGACACATAGCCAGAGCCCTGAAGCGGGGTTTGAATGGGAAGGGCAGCCTCTGGAGAGCAGCAGATGAGTAACAAAAATATATAAAACATGCAATAACCGTTAACATGTAATAATCGTTAAAAAATAATTGTTAAAAAGCAGCTTCACTGCTTCCCAGAAAAAGACAGCCAGCCTGAGGGGATTAGAGGACTGGACCCTAAAGTTGGTGCCAAATGAGCCCAGATGCCCCAACCCCACCCTACAGCCCACTCCAGCAAGACTCCTCTGAGCTCAGCTCACCTCCTCCCTCTGCCCCCTGCCTTTAAGACAGTATGCAGCACGACAGCTGGGAAACCCAATCTGGTCCAAATTTTGTTAAAACCCTGCTGGTTTTTATTCTTGTTTACCAGCATTAATTTTAATGGCTTTCCCTACATTAACTTTGTCCTGAACCAGTTGGAGGAAAATTCCTATGCACTTGCCTTCTGGAGAACAGACTGGGTAATTTTCCCTTGTCATTTAACAGGCAGCCTGGGCTGCTCAGGAATGACAGCCACACTGCATACTTCATGGAGGGCAATAAACTCCCCAAGGCTGGGGGAAGAGAATTTACATATCCCTGAATGCACTGCCCATTCTTTGTTCAGTTTGGGACTTGGCTTGTGCTGGCCCCACAAGTGGAAATTTCTTCCTCCTGTTCAGCAGGGAAAGGAACTTTCTGAGCCTGATGGAAATTTCTTCCTCCTCCTTTTCAACATGGAAGGGAACTACAGAGCCTGCACCAAGGATAAATAATGCTTCCAGACAAAGTGGCAACCTCCCCTGGTCTGGGCAGCTTTGGGCTGGGTTTGCCAGCAGCCAGTTGAGTCTCATTTTCACTTGAAATCATTAAAAATGCCTGTAAAACAGGTCTGGAAAAAGATGACAGTACTAGAACATGCATGGAGAATGTTTCAGAGAAATGTGGAGCAGGAAGATGCCTCTGTTCTGCAATGCCCAACTCTGCCCATGCTGGCAGAGCTGGGCATCATCCAATAGGCAGTTTCCCTGTTTGTCTTGCCTTGTGTCCCACACACCCTTGTTTGCAGCAGGGAGTAGAAATGAGAAGGAGGCAATGCCTTACCTCTCTCTCTCTCCTTCCTGCTCTCTCTCATCTCTGTTCCTTTCAGCTATCATCCTGGTTTCCTGCAGGAGACATCACAGCTCCATCCAGGCTGTCTCTGCCAGAAAGAAAAAGACTGTCTTTCCCTTTGCTCACGAGTGTGGTCTCACCCCTTTCTCCAGCACAGAAAGGTGTGGTGGCTCAAACCATGGGAAGGAAAAGAAACATTCAGGTCTTTCTGCACCTTTCTCTCCCCATTAAAGAACAAGTAGCAGCTCTTTCCAAAGAGAAATAGCAAGAGTCTGATTCAGGCATATTTCCAAAGTTTTCTGTCTCTGCCAGCATAAAAAAAGGATATGGTTAGAGCAAGTGAAGTTATTTGTTGTATCATGTGATGCCCATACTTTAAAAGTACAGATGTTCCCCCCATGCTCCAAGGGGTGATTTGGAAGACAAAGGACTCAAAATTTCCTACTCTATCCAAACACATGCACCTGGTCTGCTATAGAGGGAGGGTTGCCATGGAAAGATGAGGAAGGCAGCAGTGAGGTAGCTGGAGTATTCCCCCCAGTTATCATGAAGAATTTTGACTGCTCTGCTGTGATTCCTGCAAAAGCCTAGAAACCACCTCTGAAATGTTTCTTACCTGTGTGAGAAGCATTAGCAGGGTTACATGCCCAGAAAGCTGCACCACCAGGGAGGGCTAGGGCTCCAGACAAAGCCCTCTGGGCATGGACACCTCATTTCCTGTTCCAGGAAACTCCTGCACAACATACAGGCAGTTGGATCACATGGCCATCACAGCAGGATGAGGGAGGGGGTGACATGCAGGTGACAGAGCCAGAGCAACAAGAAGGAGAAGACCTGAAGAAGTAACCAGAAGCTTCACCTCAATGGGGCAGAACAGGAAAGCTTGTCATTGCTCAGTTCAGAGGTCCTGAGTGGAGAATCCACGTCAATGGCAATTTCTTCTACATACAAGTGAACATGTCCATAAGTTCACTTCAGATGCACTGCTTCCACCAGGACTCCTACTACTCTGCCCTAATAAAACAGAAGAAACAAGAGCTGCAAGATACCTTGCACTGAAAGGTTGAGAGATCAAGAGGCCACAGCAACCTACCCTCCTCCAGTCCCTGAAATAATGAAAAGGCAGATATTCAACATGTGCCATTCTGGCCTCTTCCACAAAAAGGGCACTTCAAACTGACAAAGAACAGCTTCTGCCTATTCATTAAATTCTTGGCATTAACTGATTTCTCTCCAACCCAGCCATAAAACCCAAAGCTGCATGCAGGGAGCATCCTAAAATATCCTTGTAAATCTCAGCCACCACACTCATTAATTACAACCCAGTGATAGTTCACGCTATTAGTTCTGGCTGGTAACTTCATTTATTCCCACGTTAATGCTCGGTGTCAGTGGTTATCTCATTACCACTCTATTACTTACCCACTTAATCCATCACTGCAGCCCAGGCCAGAGGGAGGAGCAGAGTTTGCCCTGCATCTGTTGGGAGATGATGCATCAAGTGCAGAGCACCCAGGAATCACAAACAAAGTACTTCTAATCTGCAGCTGAGGTTATAGCTATTAAGAGGAGGAAATGACTTAGATGAGTGTTGTCAGGAACACAAACACATTCCAACATTGAAAAATTCTGGATATTGAAGTTTGAGCTACCTATTAAAACAGAGCCCAAAGCTTTGGAAAGAATGGATGCAATATTAGCAGTCATGTAGAAAAACTACATCAGCTCTGCCCTGCTCCTCCTTGGACTCTCGTTCCTCCAAACCCCAGGTTAGAATTCAAACAGTTCCTGCCTGTTAAGCAGTTTGAAATGGCAAGTCAAAGTATGGGAACTGTCACCTGCTGAATGCTCCAGAAAACACACAGACAACATTGCAGAGACCATGAGCCCTGAGTGTCAGTGAAAATACACCTTAAATGTGTACAGATACAATAGCTCTTGGCATTCCCACATGTACCCAGCTGGAGTTCCTGTTGTGTGGCAAGCAGGCACTTCCAAAAATGTGCTTTATTGCATATACTACACCCCTGCCTGTCCAGGACTTGTTCCACCTGCTGATTGAGTCCCATGGGTCTGACAAGGGTGTTTCAGCCTAGCGAGACCATCAGCCTTTCCTCACATTCCTTCCTTCTTCCCCCAGCCTTGCTGGAGACAGCATTTCAGTCTTCCCCTGCTTGACCCAGAAAAAGGGGAGCTGTTTATATGTTAACAGGCTGTGAAACCAAGATATGAGCTGGGGTACGGGTTCAGAGGGACACCTTCCTTGCAGCAACACAGCTTCTCTTCAGAGCAAGCAAAGCACTTCTGCTCCACCTCAAATGGTGTCTATACAATCATAGGGCAGGTGACTGGTTTTCACTGCTACCAAATAACACAATATAGAAATGGAATCCTATAGTGGGAGAAGTTGATGCCACAAAAGCAAAATAGAGAAAGAAGACACAGCCCCGAGATAATGTCAGTAGTAAAATATCAATGATTTCCTCTGTGATCAGTAACCCCCCGCCAGCTAACACGCCTGTGCTGGCAAAAGCAGGCTTTAAATGGTGCTGTGCCAGAACAATTGACAGGACAAGTCTGCAAAATGCCACAATCAGATGTAATTAAAACACCTTTGCTGCCCTGCTTTCCATTCTCTCAGCAACAAAATCCATTACAGAATGCAGTTTTAAAATTATTTAAAATGTCCCTGAAGCCAAGTTGTTGACACCAGTGTAGACAGATGGATTTTGATACATCCTTGATTAAACAGCTTTCTGCAAAGGCAAAGAGGGTAGGAAGGGAGCTGGGTGATGAGCTGAAGACCATCCTAGAAATGGAGGCTATTCCCCAGGGGAAAAAAAAACGCTGCTGGAGGAGAAAGATGCCCCATCAACCAGCCAGAGGCTAAAATAGCCTCATTCCCTTGAAAATCAGGCTGTAACCTTCTGCTCAGGTAGCAGGCTCCTGTCCCTGTGCTTTCTGCTCAAAGTTGGGCTGGCAACACCACACACATCACTTCTTCTAGTCTCTGATGAAAGGATTCAGGGAAAACAAACAATAGAAAGCATCACACATTCCTCAACCCCTAGCAGATTCAGCAATACTTCCGTTTCCCACGGAGTTTCATGTCCCAGTGGGATTCTCCAGGATGTAGTAGGGTACTGTCTCCAAGAACAGTTTTCCCCAGAGGCATTCCTGACATCTCTCTTCCTCATTCTCTGACACACAGATGCTCTTGCACTGATAAGGACTGAACTCCTCTGACAGAGAGGGGCAAAGATAAAGTCTTCTCCCTGGCCATCTATTTATATCAAGCTGGTAGGAACTCGTTATCTTTAAGGTCTCTGGCATACAGAGCTGCTATCAGCCATCACTGCAGAAAGTTATTAGGGGTGGGCAAAAAGGAGCCAAAACCACATTAACTCTCTATTCTTAGGGAAAAAAGGCAAGAAGGAGAGGGGCTTTCCCACCACACATTCCTCAGGCTTTGTGTACAACAGTGTTTAACCAAAGACTCCAGACCAGGAAGGAATTATAAACCAGGAAGTGTAAGATACTCAGTATCACCAGCTCCTGCAGTAATAAAGCCTGTGTTCATGCACAATATTAATCTTTCATTACTAATGTACATTAGATGGTTCAAATTTCCCCTGCTCCCTCTCATGGCCTGAAAGAAACTGAAGCAAGCAGCAAGAACCTTCTTATTAAATAATAAGCATCTACCTTATTATTTCTCTGGAACTTGTCTGTGAGTGCCCTGTGCAAACCTGACACCTGGGAACCCTCAGCTGCTTCATTTTATAGGCAGTATGAGACTGAGGTGGCTTTTGGTCCCAGCCCTGCTCAGTGCAGTGTAGTTCATAAACACAGTACCACTGATCCTCAGACCTGCAAACAGCTGAGGGGCTGCTGGGCTCCCTTCTGAGTCATCAGAAATTCAGCCTCAGGTTAACCAAGGCACAGCCCGGCACCACTGCAGCTCCACCTTCCCTGCAGCCACTTAGTCTGGGTAAGAATAATCCTGTTTCCAGAAAAAAAGCAAGTGTTTGAAAAACATATTCACAAGTGCATTTCATTTATCAAAATATTTAAACAGTTTCACACCCCGGGAGGATACAATCACACCTCAGACAGGGCATCAAGCCACTCACAGACCCTGTTTTTGCACCTGAGAAAGGCTGGGGGGGAAGAACCTTTATCCTAAGGATGCCTTAAGCAAAGTCTCACATCTTTTAAAACACGATGAGAAGGTCACATTTACTGCTTAGCAACTTTTCTCTCCCAAAAGTTATAGCCCAAAACTTAGCACGGCTGTGTGGACACTGCACACAGAGCTGAAGGAGGGCTGGTCCTTGCCTTGGTCTCTGACAGGCCACTCAGGAGCTGACTGTTGAGCATTTTATTCCCCCTGCAAACAAAACAAGCAGTTGAGCACCACCAGGGAAGTAGCAGGACCAGAACAAATTCCCAGAAAAAGCCTTGGCAGTGTTCCTCCTGCTCTGTGGCTGCAGTGGCTGAGATGGAGTAATGGAGCACGACACATGGAGCAACAGAAGCTGAACAACACACGTGTCACTGCAAGGAAAATGAACAGTATTAGAGGGAAGGGGGAAGGGTAAGGCACTTGCTAACAAATATTTATTAAACACAACCTTATCCTCATCTGACCCTCACTGTGATCACAGACAGCAGGACAGGCTGGCATTTCTGCCATCCGTGTGTGTAACTGCCCAGAGGTCCCACAGCCACCCTGGCCTTCCCTCCAGCAACCCGAGATGTGCCACTCCACATCACCTCTCCCACCCCCTGCCCTGTGCCAGGGAGCTTGGAACCAGATGATCTTTCAGGTCCCTTCCAACCCAAACCATTCTGTGATTCTATTTTAAGGCCACTCAGCCCCACTCACCAGGCTCCCAGAGTCCTCTGACACAGTCAAAGCATCTTCCAGTCTCCGAACAGCCACCTCTCCATGCATCCTGCTCACTGGGATGATCAAGGGCCTGTCAAAAGGACAGTCAAGTCCTGCAAGGTCTCCTTCCACCCACATGTCATTTTACAGAGATCACCAGGGAATGTGCTTCCTTCCCATTCTGGCAAGTGGAGGGAAGAGGGGGAAGCAAGATGAGGGAAAAAACTGCTGACCCCAGTAGAATTTGGGGGCTTCAGAAAGGAACAAGTTTAGGACCAAAGTGTGCCTGCCCTACTAGTAGCTACAGCACTTCACAGGAGCACAGGGAATCATGGTTTGGGTTGGAAGGGATCTTAAAGATCATCTGTTTTCAAGCCTATGCTATAGGCAGGGACACTTCCCATTAGACCAGGGTTCAGAGACCATAAGCATAAAAAATCTTGGGAAATCTAGACACGAGCCAAATGGTTGGACAGACTCCTGAAATGGCTCAGCAAGCAATGAGATTGGTGCAGTGTCCCCATCAGTCACTGGCTATCAAGCCTAATCCCATGGCATAATAACATTCCTTGAATATGCTTTACATTTAAAAAGTAATGAAGAACCAGGGTGAAAAAATGCTGTCATGGAAGGGGAGAGTTGAAATTCAACCCCTGTAAGAAGCCCTAAAGACAAAAGCACATTTCACATTCTGCAGTCTGTAAGAGAGTTGATTTTCTGTTCCTCAGCTTCAATCACCTCTTTGCTAGTGAGATTTGGCACTAGCCCAGGTCTCCTGAGGAAGCAGAGGCAAGGATTTTCCAAAGGATTTGTCACCCACATCTTCTACTGCAATGCTTCCTTGGGGCTTTTTTAATGAGCAAGGCCCTCTTTTGAAAAAATCTGCCTTTAAAAGACAAGGCCATGCCCATAAGAAACCTCAGGGCAACATTTCTACCTCAGCCCAGCTCCAAGCCCCCTCCTTGCCTGCAAGCCCTGCTGCCCTCCACCTGCTTAAGGAGGATATTTTCATTATTGTTCAATTTGCAATGAATTTAGCTTAACGTCCTTCATTGGATTATTTTTATATTTAATGTCCTCTCCTCCTCTTCTTTTTATAGACTGGTAATCCAAGTCCCTTGGCAAGGCTGAGTAATCTTGATCAGATTTTAATCAAAGTAAGCCAGATCCTCAGCTGCCAGTATTGATGCATCTGCCTTTAAATATTTGAACGATGCTGATTTACCCCAGCGAGGCGCAGGCCCCATCCATTCAGGAAATTTAAATTCCTTCCTAGGCATCAAGCTAAAACAACAAGACAGAACAAGCAACCTGCTGCGAAGGGGTTTTAGTTTATAAAACCAATACCCAGGATTTCAGAACTAAATGAAAATCTGAGATAATCCCTCCCCAAATCCAGCCTGGGAAAAGCACTCTGGACAGATAAGTATCAAGTAACTTCTTAAAACACACTTTTTCCTTTTGTAAAAGCTTTCATCAAGTCAGAGCCAAAGGGAAATTACCCACAAGGCCTCATTCCTTGACATGACCCAGAGAATTCATGTTTTCCACTCTTAGAAAATGCGTATTTTACCCAGGCAGGCTTCTCCAGGCTGGGCCTGCTTCTGCTTTGTTCAGCAATGACCCTTGCACCACTGCCAAACCCCAAGCATCCAAAATCAGGATATTAGTTGGAAAATAATGAGATTTCTGGAATACGAAACATTGGCTCCATTTCCCTCACCTTTAAAGATGATATCTGCCAGCTTCCCTCCACAGATTAGAAAGCAAAACAAAAAGCACTTAGATAAAAAAGAGTCTCATCTAATTGCCTGACTCCAGGAGATGAGTTTGAGGTAGAGACAGGGTCTGTCCCACAGAACCTGTCAGTATTTGGACTGCAAACAGTGCTCAAGTGGTGCCAGACATAGATGTTTACCTCAAGTACACCACTAAAGGCAAGCCAGTTATCCTGATTTCTTTACCCAGCTGGGGGGAACTCCTGAGAAAGGAGGGATTTCACAGGTTCCCTGTTCACTTCCACTGAGAGAGGTGTTACACAAGCATCCTCTGAGGAGCTGTAACTCCAGACCCTCACAGTACATCTGCATTTCCATCCCCACTGCTGGAATGCTGTAAAGCCTCGAGGGTGTGTCAGATCCATGCTCTGTTTCAGACCCAGTCCTGAACAGGAGGAGAACAACTCAAGGATCTCAGTCCCTCCCTCCTCAGGAGGTTGAGGGCTCCTATTCTGCTTTTCCAGCTGTTGGAAAAAGCTTCCCTCTTCCTTCAACCCTTCAAATCCTTCCTTCAACCTCCAGCCAAGCTGGCATACAAGCAACCATATCAAATCCTCTCTAATTGCCATCCTGCTTCACAGCTAATGCCTCAGCTCCCTCCACACCCCAAAGTCAGGAAGGAGGAGCAAGAGCAGTGAGGAGCAGCTGAGGGAGCTGAGGCTGTTTAATAAGGATCCCAGGGGGAATCTTTTATTCTCCACAATTCCCTGACACAAGGCTGCTGCCAGGTAGGGGTCAAGCTCTGTCCCAGGGAATAAGGATGGGACAAGAGGAAGCAGCCTCAAGCTGTGCCCAGGGAGGCATAGATTGGATATTAGGAGAAATTTCTTCACTGAAAGGGTGTTCTAGCACTAAAACAGGCAAACCAGGAAAGTGGTGGAATCACCATCCCTAGAAGTGTTCAGAAACCCTGTGGATGTGGCACCAGGGGACACAGTTTAGTCCATAAGACATCTGGGGGCTTTGAACTGCTTGGTTAATGGTTGGATTTGATGATCTAAGAGGTCTTTTCCAACATAATGAATTCTATTAGTTTATAATCACTGTCATGCAAAGGCCCAGCTCCTGAACTGCACTTGGATCCATACCATGTCCTCCATGCAAGTCCAGAAAAAGCAGTGACCATTCAACTGAGCAAATACTGCAGGATTAGGTGCTGCCCTGTGAGAAACAAAGACATGGGACAGTGCCCTTAAGATGTTATTACTCATTAAGGGCACCAAAAAGGAGCTGGGCCTTAAAAAAATGTGGTCTGCTAATGGTTGTAAGGGGAAATTACAAAAAAGCAGAGTTGGGAATGAGGAAAAAACAAGGACTTTGTTTCCCCATTGCTCCTCCACAGTTCTGTGAGAAGAACACTCCAGTGGACACAACCCCACCAATTTCATCATTAATAGGCACAGTAAACCAGCCTGTGAATAGACTCATGAAGGAAAGTACATGGAGGAGCATCTGCAGGGGGGTTAATGAGCTCCAGCTCCTGCAAGCAGCAGGCATCTTTTGTCCTTTTACATTAGCTCACCCGAGCATCCCTGATCTGAGACACAGGTTCCTATGGCAGATGGCCTTATTAGTGTCCGTGGGTGGTGATAAGGAGACCACCACAGGTGGCCCAGACAGCAACCAAAGCACTTCACCCCACTTGCCCTAAAGCAGGTTCAAGATGGGGCCAAGGGCAACCAAGATTAGAGCACAGAAAAGATGCCATGTGCAAGTCGCCCAAGTTACCCTGCATGCCTTCTGCACGGTTAAAGACCCAGCTGGAACGTATTGTCCAGTTTGGGATGCTGATCTTCCAGACAGTGTGAACAATTGGAGACAGTCCAAGAGAGACAGACAACAGTGACTGCAAATCTATAGGAGACAGTTGGCAAGGAGGGGTGGAAAGCATTTGTGATGCTCAGTCTAAGACGATGGAAACACGGTTACAATCTTCAGACAAACAAAAAGAGAAGGGGGGAAACTAAAAACCATCCACTTTTCCACATCTGTGGAAAGGACAAGAAGTCCTGAGCTTAATTTAACAAAGGAACCTTTCAGTCAAGTATTAAAGAAGATTTTCCAAGTGCACCAACAGCAAAAGCATTAGACAGTTGTCAGAACTCCACTGCTTGCCTCCAACATCTGCTGTTAAATTAAACCCTTTGGACTACACTGCAGAAGACCCCATAACTCAGCCATGAGGCAGTCAAGAGAGTTACGAGCTCATTCTGCACTGTGACATGGGGAATGGATAGTCCAACGCCATGAAAAAGAAATTAATTTCCAGCCCATCATAAAGAACACCACAAAAACAAAAAGCCACACAGCAGCTGCTGCTTAGAGGGACCTTTAAAAGCCCCTCCAGTGTGAAAAGGCCAGTGAGGGAGGGAGCGGGTGCAGCAGCTTCCAGGGCTGGCAGGAGCTGCTGAATGCAGAGGAAAAATCCACAGCAAATCTGGGCCTGTTCAGCTTGGTGGAAAACAGAAGAGAAGAGCAGAACAACAAAGCCTACCTGCTGTCTGTCAGTGTCACACCCACTACACACTGCCCTGCTGTGCCATTGGCAAGAGAGGCCTTGGGCCCTCACAGGACCTTCCAGAGCTTGGGATGCTCTCTCCTCCAGTAGGCAGAAACCTCACTCTGAGCTGGTAACTCTGTCCTTAATGTGTCTCCAGGACAGGCCATTTCCATGCTGGAGGTCAGGACTGAGCCCCAGGGCTGGCTCTAGCACTTGATGAGTTCCAAGGTAGGGCAGGAGCACAAGGTTGGGTGTTCTCAGCAGCCAGGAGAGGATGAGTTTTGGGATGTCCTTGTTTTTGTCCATGTCCAGCTAAATAAAACAATACATACATTTATACATATCCAGACAGAGAAATCTCGAGTACAGAAGCTTTTCAAGGCTGAGACCAAGCTGGGTATCCTCAAATTCTTCTGAACTTTACTTGGAACATAGGAAAGAGTCCAGGATTTGCACCACCCTCCTTGGATTTGGGTCCTAGCTGCCTGATGACCTCCTGTGTGAGTCAAAAATATTAATTTTTCTGTCTGCCTCACCATGGGTCTGCCCTATTCCCAGCCAAATGCATTGTCTGGAGTCAATTCCTGCATCATATCTTCAAACTCATCCAAGCCAAAAACTTCTTGTGCTCTGTGGCCCAAATGTCCCTGAAATTCAGCTCTTTGTGTATTTTTGGTTGCCCCTGGAATCCAGTAGGCTGAGAGATGCTTGGAGAAACCAAACTCTGGCTAATTGCTTTAGTATCATCAGAAAAAGCAGCATGATGCAGATCCATGATGAAGTGTGGGTCTCCTGGAGAGTCCCCTGGTGATATTTTGCAGGAGGTTTCACTCCAGATCAAGCCATTCCAGAATGAAAGACTTGAATTCCAAACCCATAAAAATTCCTCCTGAGTTTCTCCTCCCACAATGACTTGTGCTTGTGTGAGGCTTGGCTCAGACCATCCCACTCACTGTATTTGCAAGACTACATGCAGTCAAACTCAGCTCACATTAGAAGAAACTTCTGGACCTCTAGTTCCACTCGTTTTCTTGTGTGGAGCACAGAGACACCCAGAAATATGTTTTCAGTGAGCTATTATCCTCTGTACTCTGCATCCTGCTTTGTTTATAGAGACTTTGGGGAGATTTGTGGGCCTGGTGATGAATTATAGGGAGGAAGACAAACATATTTTATTGTTCTGGGCAAGGAGTGCTGGAATCCTGCGGACATCTGGAGGAATTATTTGCAGAAAATTAGCACAGTTTGTCATTTGCATGATGAACTTCTGGATCTCAAATGAGTGATGGGAAGAACCCGGTGGGAGATGCTCATTATCCCTGATGGAGTGAAGCCCCTTGACATGATGCTGAGGTCGCCATGATCTATGGAGCTGCTGACTGACAACTCAGAGGGCTCTAGAACTGAGCACACGATACAACTGGGGGTGTAAGTGATCTGCCACATTAAACACCGAGGTGTTCATAATTGGTGCTTTGCCTCTGATTGCTGGAGTTTCGGATGCACTCCTGGCTGTCTCACAGGGCACACACCTTAACTCCTTACTGACTAATTCCAGAGGACACCCAATGCTAACACATCTGCAGGTATCCAGGCAGACTCACAGATTAAAATTTCCAGGCTCTTTTGTTTCTTTTTTTGATGTGCCTTTGGGGATTGTGCTCTCAGCAGCTTCCTGACAGATTCCCCACCTCTGCTTTGGTAGCAGTTGCAAATCCCAGGTGGGGGCAGATGATGTGCCATTACCAGCCCTGCACTCAAATTCACAGCATGGCAGAGAAGTCCTCAAAGTTTTCTCAGTGCCCCAGTGCAGCACACCTCATCCTTTTGTATGTTAGTGTTTGCTCTTTGGGAGCTTCATTTTTTCCCTGCAGCTCTAACATGCTGTCTTGGAGAGCTGGTAACACTGCTTGCTAGCAGGGTGGCAGGGACCCAGAAGAACCAAGGCTGAGAAATGCCATCTCACCTAGGACATGGCTCTTAATCTCAAAAACTCAGCTTCTGCCTTTGAAAACATGAAATATTCTATGATCTGTTCCTGAGTTGTTGCTTGTTACATTTCTGAGTGTTTCCCAAAGAAGGGGGTGAGTTCCCTACTCCTTCCCAAGGAAAGAAAGTTTGGGTGCAGAAGGGATGGGAGGATGCATCAGCTGTGGCAGCCTTATTAAAGGAAAGGCAAGGAAAGCAGAGGGCACGTGGACACAGATTAAATTCACTGTCTCAAGTTCTTTTGTAAGCTCCTCTAAATTCATTTCCCAGTGCTTTCACCCCTGTCTCTAAGTAGAGAGACCAGCACACCCCTTCCTCACAGGGTACTGGGAGGATGAATTCACAAACATTTTTGAGGTAAGAAAGCAGAATGTCTAATTGATGGAAAACATAGTGAAAACCCCAGATGTTTTGAGCACCAGGACCACCCCACAATTGCCACACAATGAGGAAAGCAAGGGGAAGTCCTCTGCTGCTGACTGCAGCCTCCCTGAGAGCACAAGAGGGCATTGATCTGAGGAAGGACAGCTACACTGACAGAATTCTCTGTGCAAAGGTGCTGCTGAAATATGCTGGCACCTTGTCTTTAATCCACCGAAGTGCCACGCTGATTAACACAGGCAGAGGAATGCAGCCCCATCCTTCCTGGAGCACCTCGAGGTGATGAGCAAGGGGATGGGGCAATGCAGGGAATGAGAGCAACCCATGGATTTGGGGCACATATGAGAGCCAGCCCAGTACCCACCAGTGGCTCTGGGAACAGCTGCAGCTCAGGGTATGGCTTTGCTCCAAGCTCTGTCCCTCCTTACTGGGACTGGAGCTGAGACAGGGAAGAAAAATGAGCATCTGAAAGTCCATATGAATAAGCTAATACCACAGGGCTGTCAGTCATGTGCTAATACCCTTAGCTAAAGAAACATATTGATCCTGATTGCCTGGAATTGCACTTGAAAAGGGCTGGGTGACATTTCCAAGGAGACACGAGCTACTTTCAAGTCAATTAGTGGCATTGGAGGATTCATGCTGAGGGGACGCACTCACCTCCGAGGAATGCCAGGAGAGAATGAGAATTGAATTAAGCCTTTTCATACACCCAGAAACAAATCCTTTAATGGCCTGTAACAGCTGACAGGACACCCAGGGTCGCCAAAAGCATGCTGGCAGCTGCTAGGTGAAGAAGTTTCCCCGTGATGAAGCTGAGGACTGCAGAGCAGGTGAATCATGTGACAGGCCCGGGAGGGAATGCAGAGCTCCACAGGGTAATCCTCTAAACAAGGGAACAGAGGGAAGCAAAGGTTGAGATCCATGTCAACAATGCACGTGAAGCTCTTCATTCCTCTCCAGCTACATGATGTCTTGGGACTCAATGGGAATGTCACAGCATGTCTTATGTACCACTGAGCAGCATGATCCTTGTGGAACAGGCACTTAAATGTCTGCCCTCTGCCTTCTCAAAAATATTTCTTACTCCTATGGATCCCAAAGCCTCCTTCAGAGCCTAGGACCCCAGGCAGGTCACACAGCACAGCAAATCAAAAGGCAGAGAAATTAGTCTAACTCTGCAATCCCTCTGGTTTTTCTATTTGCAGTGCTCTGACCCATATTTAGCTTCCATGGCTCCTTTTATGTTCTTATAAACATGAGGCTTGTACCTGAATTCAAGGCTTTCTGGACAGCTTTACAGAGATGATTTCCTGCTCTCTCACATCAACTGCAGTCATTCTGTCTAACAAGCCAGGGAGCAGAACCCTTCGATCCGTGTGCAGGAGGGAGTGAAAGCCTTCCCATCCACCAGCAGGGTGAAAGTGACCCCACCAGCCACAGACTGGCTGAGGCCTCAGAACTGAACAGGTGCCTGGAGTATTTGAATCTTCCTGAGTATGGCAGGGGAAAAAGAAAACAGACAGAGAAGCCATCCCACACGTTTTCTCCAGTCTCAGTTCTGAAACCTCTCAGACACTGTGGGTTTCCCTGTGATAGCATCTCTCAGCCATGAGCCCAAAGCCATCTTCAACATCCAGTGACATTCAGAGGCCTCAGAAATGCCACCAAGTTCTTCTGAGTGTTGCCACAGCCCAGGGAAAGCAGCCTGTTGTCCGTACCTTCCAAAGACAATTAATTTAGCTAAGCCTAAAAGCCCAGTCATGTTCTCAGGCCCATCCTCATCCACACACCTACACCAGGGATGCTGCACTAAGAGCTCTAATGAGGCTAATCCCTCCATGCTGCAGCAGCACGAGTTTAATTGTGACATTTCTTACCCATCCTCACCATGATGCAGGTTTTCCTAGTCCAGTACAAAACAAAACCCTTTTGGTGCTCCCCTGGCTTTCTCTCCTCCCCTCTGCTAAACTAAACCGAATGATAGAGACAGACAGCTCCAGTCCCAAAGGAATTCAAATGTTGTTCTTCTCAACTCAGCTGAAGAGAAGAGCCTATGTTTATAAAGCTGAAGGCTTCAAGCAGAATAAATGAATCTCTTAATAACCCCTGCAGACAGAAGGAGACTTGGGAAATGGATCCTCCCATGGGTTTGCCATGGAGTGTCCCTTGAGTTTTTAACCAAGCACTTTCTCATCTGAGTTTCTTATATGGCCAGTGATTTTCTAGAGAGAAAATAAAATCAGAATTCTGACACATCTGAAGAGTCCTGCAGAGCCAGAGCCCCAGTTCTTTCAGTGACTACAGTTCTTTCTCAGAACCACAAATGTCTATC
Organism: Erithacus rubecula; assembly: GCF_903797595.1. Lineage (NCBI taxonomy): Eukaryota > Metazoa > Chordata > Aves > Passeriformes > Muscicapidae > Erithacus > Erithacus rubecula. The sequence continues at coordinate 28,650,104 of NC_136662.1, read as the reverse complement.
CAAAGCACAGCCAAAAAGCTTAAGAAATCCATTTTTTTTTCACTAGAAAAACAGAGTGCAGGGTGTCACACTCATTTTGCAAGGACTGTTAGGAGCCTGGACCTCAATTAAAGCTACCAGGGCTCAAAATAGCCTTTTGCAGTATTTGCAGCCTGAGACATAAAGCATAGGTCATATTACTGAAAGTACCTGAGAAACACAAACAGCTGAGGCTCAGCATCAAAGTGACCCCTGCTTCAACACCCACTTCTTTTTTTCTGTAGATGGAATATGGTTAAAAACAACATATAACTACCATTTAATGCTGGAGAAGTTGATCAGACCACACTGATACTTACAAGTAGAGAACTGATGCACACAAATTACTTTTCCAAAGCTGTATGGTAAATCCAAAACACAACTGAGACTTAACCCCTCTTTCCCCCTCCAAACCATTGCACTTTGCTTTCTGCCTCCTAATAAAAGCCAGCTGAAGGGACATGGTGTGGTTGCATGGACACATTCAGCAACCAGGGCTCTAGTGAGGAGTACAACTGAGAGGAGAATCCATTCCCACTGTGAGATGGGAAGAAAGCAGAGGGGCACAGCAGGGTGCTCCTGACAAGATGGGAAGGAAAGCAAAGGGGAGGGTTTTTTGTCTTTACTGTGAAGAGATGTTTGCATTTCCCTTATTAACCGCAAAGCTCAGCCCTAGCTAGAGAACAGCAGGAGAGGCTGAAAAATGGGGTCTTTTCAAAGCACCATTTCTATATAAATATCAAGCATGAGCTGCTGCCTGTGAAAGCAGCCCATTAGATTTCTGGGGTGCTCTCGCCCAGCCATACAGGAAGCCAAGCTGATTAAATGACCTTTTGTGGGTTTCAAACAAAGCACATCACCTCCCCAGCCACCAGCAGCCCAGGAGACCCCATTAAGGGACTAAAATATATAAGTAAAATTTGCCTCCACAGATGGTGGGACAACCAGAGGGGATGGTTCTCACTTCCAGGTCTGGAGGATCAAAATATTATCTCTATGGAGATGCCACCATATGTGCTGGCCTATTTGATTATGTTTTAATAAAAAAGAGAAGTTGCTCCTTCTACTGCAGAGCACCACATGCAGGAAGGGGTGACCCAACCACCCTCAGCCCCAGCAAGGAGTCTGCCACCATGCCAGCATAGTCACAGATGCCTTAGGATGGGAATGGGGACAGACAGAGGTACCAGAAGGTGTGCTTGACAGGCAGGGTGATGAGCTGCTGGGTTAAAGGGTGGGTGGAAGGGGGAATGACCAAGTATCCAACAAAGCTGGAGGGATGGGAAAAGAGGAAGACTTCCATCAAGTCTTAAAGCTATTTGTTCTGGCCCTAGCTGCCATTATGAATTTTTTCTGACCTTGGCAAAGATGATGCAAAATCCAACCCAGTAGGAAGTTGAAGGAGGACTCAGGTAATGTTTTTTTTTCACAGCCAGCTTCAATTCTCATCAAATCCCAGTTCACCCCAGCAATCCCTATCACAGAAGTCTCAGTGAATCCAATGATCCCAGGAGTCCACAGCCCTGACTGGGAAACCACTTCAAATACACACACACACAGAGCCTGGGGGGAGATCCTCCCTCTACCTTCTCATATCTAGACCCTAGGGCTCAGCTGTGTCTTCTTACATAGATTTTTTTTTTTTATGGAGGCAGAGGAATTAAGCTTTATTAAAATAAAGGTTGTGATTCTCTCTGTCACATGCACCCATGATATGGGAGTTCAACATGACATGTATCACCATGAGGGCTACCAGCAAAATTGCAAGAACTAGAAACCAGAAGACCCAGGTTCAGGCCAGGGGCAAAGAAAAGACACAATGTGAGGAGGAGCTGAATATCTTGTATTGCTCTCACGTGTGTCCTCAGGTCAGGTGGGGAGCACAGACAGTGAGGCAAGGCTGCAATGAAACAATGCTGCTCATGTTTCCTGTGCCCTGTGCCATTCACACTCAGGCTGTTACAGATGCAGCCACGTGCTCCCCACACAGCCACAGACAGAAAGGATTTAATTTTCTCTAAAGCTAAATCTGTAATCCAAAAACCTACGGATATAAAACAGGGTTGGGAAAGGAAGCCATGACCAGCTTTCACCACCCAAAAAATGTCTGCACAACTGCCTGGGTGCCAATAGGACAGAGATAACGATATTGAAGTGAATAAAATCAATTGTTCTGTAAGAGCTTTCTGGGCCCATTAGTTAATTAAGTTGCCAGCAGATAAAGGTTTATATAAAAAGCTCTGATCACCTTCAGCACCCAAGATAAAAGAGGGCTGGTGTCCACCCCCTGCCTACCTGCAAAATCCCAAACTGTTCATTCTCTGGCTGCCCTCTTTCACAGAGCAGCAAGAGTTAACAAACAAATCCACACTTCTTCTGCAAAAGCAAAGGCACTGCCAAGCACGGGAACACCAGGGAGAAGGCAAGCACGCAGCTTGCAAGCTGCCCAGCTTTATTATTTCTTGAAACAAAGACATCTCTCCGTGCAAATGTTTTTCAGGAGGTTCAAGTGACGCAGAAACTGTCATGGGTCCCTTTCAGACATATCCACCTTCCTTTTGAGACCATCACTTGGGAAACAACGAGCAACTTTTGGCTTTGTCCATCCCAGTTGTCCCTGGCCCCACTGCCTGTGTCCTCCTGCCCTGGCAAGGGACACATGATCAGTACTGTTTCACTGCTGCCTAATTCCACCTCCACACAAACACACTGTTTGTTCCAAACCAAACTATTTTAGGATTCTGTGATTCCCCAGCCCACCAAAAGCAACATGCCAGCTTTCCCCTTAAGTGTTGAATTGGCCTCATTCTCCCCCAAGGAACATTGAACCTGCCCAATCCTTGCTGAGCTCCAGTGGCCCCAGCAGAGTTAAAATCAGGCAGGCTCTTTAGACAAGTGCTCCCCTCCATAAGGTGAACTGAAAAGGAAAAAGGGATTTGGAAGCCCAAGAACAGATGGGAACAAAGAGGGACTGTTTATAAAGACCTTCAATAACAGGTTATGAAAACCACAGAGCATCATAGGCTTGGCAAACAGGAAAGTCAGACTCCAATTACCTTTTTAAACACCCCTGAAGATGCTCCAGGACAAAGCATTGCTATCCTCAAACCCTGCTGTTCCAGAAGTAAGAGCTTCCTGGTGTACCTTTGCCCTGCTGGTGACCCACAGAGTCCTTGTCACCACATTCCCACCCTCATATTTAAATCTCACTGAGAGCTGAAGTCAGAATTTATGTGGTTTACACACATCTGCTGAGATGGGAAATACAATTTTTTTCCTGGCTCCCCATGTGAATTACAGCCCCCTCTGGGCAGTGCAGAATTGCTTTTGAAGAGGAGCTAGAAACACTGCAGCACTTTCTGAACAGATAAAAGGGGAACTGTCAAATCCAGTAGTTCTGGAGAAGAGAGAGATTTCTGCTTCCCAGTGGCTGTTTGCAGCACTCGTGCAGCCTGGCTGGGCTATCATTAACCACCGTGGTGCTCCAGCAAAGCCACCAGCACCACCCCATGATCCTGTTTGCCAGAGGAGCAGAACATTACTCAAACACCATCTGGTTAACATCCAAATCCCAGGAAATGCATACACCCCTTGCTGCCATCCAGGTTTTCTGAGGCTCTGATTCCTGACATGCTCAAGTCAGAGCTGGACTCTGTTTTTCCAGCTAGTTGGAAAGCAGCTGCTGGAAAGGCTGAAAAGACAAGCTCTGGGGAAAGACATGGCACAGCACAGCACTTCTCTGAAACACAGCAGTGGGACTAGCTCCCAGTATATCACATCAGCATGACATGGATGCAGGGCAGTGCATGGCAATGTGACCCCTGGCAGGGTTGGTAGCACCCCAAAGCCAGCAATGAAACCTTAAGACAGAGCATAGCACTTTACCCTTTGTTTATCCCAATCTCCCAAGGCCTTCCAGCAATGTACAGCTCAGGAACAGCTTTCATTACTTTGTTTAAACCCTTTCCAAACCCATTTAATCTTTAGCATCCACAGTATCCCATAGCAATGTGTTCCACAGTTTGCCTACACGGCATGGCAAGCAATTTCTCCTCTGGAAGCACCCCCGAAGTAATTTCACTGCAGATGCAGAAATAGATGAAAAAGCAGGGGGCAGTCTGGAGGAGAAGAAATTAAACCACCACAGCTTTAGGAAGAGCTGGCAAGGAAAGGTTAAATGAACTAGGTTCATTCAGCCTAGAAAAAAATAAAGGAGAAGACTAAGGCACAGAGGCATAACAATCTTCCAGTAGCTTGCAGGTTATTAAGACAGCAGTCGATTGTTCTCTGTGTTCAGTGGCACAAGAAGAAATAATTTAACTTGGAGCAAAGAAAGCTTAAGTTTAGACATCTAAAAAAAAAAAAAAAAAAAAGATTATAAACTTTCTGCCTAGAACAGATACAAGAAGTTGCAGAATTTTTCACTGGAGACGTCTGTGGAAAGGTTAAACAAACACCTGTGTGGAGGGGAAAGGTGTAATTGATCTTGCCTCAATGCCACACACAGAGCAGATTAACTGCAGAGGCTCATTCCAGCCCTCTGCAATACCAACAACAAACTTTTAAACTACTTTTTTCATGCATTTTTAATTGCATTTTAATTTTTATCCTCATATAGCTTGAGACAAGTGTAAAAAACAAAGCCATGGCTATTATATCAGGAATTACACGCTTTCCATTCCTTCAATGTAATAAAAAGATGTAAAAGTTAGAACAGATATATATTGAACTATACAGTCACACCAATAAATATGTATGGGTGTCGCATCCCCTTTTGCTTTGCCAAAAATAGTACCAAATTATGCCAACCAATGAAAAGCCACGTTTCATTAGGAAGTGAACTTTAAAATACAAGATTAAAACGTGGTTTTTAAATCAAGATTTCCTGCTTGTTGATTTAAATCATGATTAAAATGGGTGATTTAAATCAACCACCCTGAAGAAAACAGGCTGCCTCCTCATCTTTAGGGTGGAAAAGATGGTGCCCCAAAGACCAGTCAGGTAATTCCAATTCCTAACTGCTCTGCTCTTTCTCCAGCTTAGCATCCATACCATATCCATCTTCTGTGAAGAAAAAGAAATTTCAATCCACAAACCTGACACCCCAAAGTCCCTTTCACTACCCTTCTCTGGACCTTGAGCCTGCACAGCTCTCATGCCCAAAGAGCATCATCAAGAAATTTCAAGCTGGCACAGAATCAGTCTCAAAGAAACTTCTCTGCAGCAATTATAATCACATCCTCCCTAGATGCAAACAGTGTTTCTGAGTGTGGGCTCCAATCAAAGCTTGTGAATAATTATGACAGGATTTTAAAACCTGCCCTCGAGAACAAGAGGAATGTGGAATCAACATGCCTGCTTGAGGGGATGGAGGCACACACAGAAGGTGGGAACTTCCTGCCAGCAAGAATGAGAAGACAGTCCCAAAGACCTCATTACAAATGGATTTGGGATATTTCATCCCAGAGCTGGTCTAGAACATCAGAGTGCCACAGAAGGTGGTGGCTCCTCATTTCTGCAGAACACTCTGGCCTTGAGATGGCCAGGTCTTGTCTCCAGAGTCACAGCACAGGCTTCATGCAGAAGAAGCTTTCACAGAGCTCTGAAGAGAGCTACAGAGATCCTTTGGTTTTCAGACACTCTGCCAAGAGGTGCAAGACATTGGTGTTTCAGCATGCACTCATCTGTCAGAGCTAGGTGAATACCCGTTCATTTCCCTGGGCCCATGGACACAGATGGGACTCAGAGGAGAATCCCTGGACAGGACACTTCCCAACTTTTTCTTTCCTCCAAATCAAAGGTTCACCTATGGTTCTGAAGAACCCCCAAATGAATCCCATCATTTTAAATTTATTTACTAATTTATTTGCTTATTTATTTAACAAATCTAAGGTACTGAGAACAATGAACCAGCAAAAAAGCAGAACTTCAGTTGTTGCAAAGGCAGTATTAACTCTGCAGTCAACACAGGTAGAGATCCAGCCTGCCTGACCAACCTCCACAGGCCACATGGAATATCACACCACAAATCTGCCTTTCCTTATAGAAGAAGCAGAGAGAAGTATTCTGGGCAGAAAAATGAAAAGTTTTCCAGCACCAGTGTGTGAAATGGAGACAACTCAGTCAGGCTAAGATGACATCTCTGGGAATCACAAAGATCTTGACGCAGCTAGTCCATCCAGGAAGGAAATGCCTCATGGGCATTTTGATGGTCTTAGTGCTGGCAATTTCAGTGCAACAGGAGTAGGAGTGAAAAATACATCAGCAAGGATGGAATTGGGAAGGAGAAACCAGGACAAATCAAAAGAAATAACCAGAACTCCAAGAAGGATTGATCATCCCACAATCAACTTGAAATTTTCTCAGCACCTACTGAGATTTCATCAGAAACAAAACAATTCCACCAAATGATGTTTCAGCACAAATCCACCAAAGTAAAAATCTAGGATTTCATCACCAGTACGAAAAGATTTTAATTTTTCTTGGTTTGGCTTTTAAAAATTAAAAATCAAAGATTTTTAATGTTTTTGTTTCTTCTTATTCCTGACATTAAATGAAACAAAAAGAATGGCGCCCAAGCAGGATTCACCTGTCTTTATCTTCCCACCTCTTCTAACTTGTGAAAACTTCCTTCTTCTTTAAATAAAATAAGAGTATTTGAAAGAAAAGCCAACTCACATTAAAAGCTGCATCTGCAAAAAAAGTGAAGGAAACTGAATCAAAGATAGAACAGGAATGAAAGACAACCAAAACATTACGAAAAATAAGTTTTCATCTCACCATTAAGAAAAGTCTTTCTCCTGTTCAGTAAAATTGAACTCTTGACAATTTTTTTTTCCATTGAATTGGTTGTTGCAATGTTTTGTTTAGGCTTTTTTCTCAATTTGATCCATTCCATCTGCAATAAGTTGGGCAGCACAAAAGGGCACTGGGCAAGTCAGACTAGAGATTTTCAGCTTTGGCTCAAAAGCCAAAATCTGTTGTTGATTGCTTGGGTAGAACAGCAGAGAGAGGCCAGAGTGAGCTTTAAAAACAATTCAACACCTTCCACAGCCCAGGAGGCATCTCTTTCCATCTGCCATCTCAGGCAATTCTCCTTGCAGCATGAGAAGCAGTCCAAGACCTGAGCATATTTTGCAGATCCTCCTGTGATTTTTGCAAACTCACCCCCATGACAAGGGCAAGAGCCACTGTCTCATCTGCCTCTCCTTCTCCCAGCAAGCAAACTGACTGTCTGGCCCTGGATTCTGTCATTAGAGACAGGAGTCGTTAAGAATTCATGCCCACTGCCAACACTGCATTTTTTGGAGAGGTCCTGCACTCAGGCAGAACTAATGAGCAGGCAAAGAAAGGGAAGAGCAGTTGAAGAAGAAAACATGCACACAAATACAGCCAAAATGAGAATGCAGACTTATCTGTAGGTCTTTTCCCCTCCGAGGTACTTCAGCAGCATCACATAATGAAATGTTTACCCGTGGGAAGGGATGATTGTCATACCTGTGACAGGGATGGGGAGGCTGAGGGAGGAAGGATCTAACAGGCACACTGGAGGGCTGTGCTGGAACTGGGGCCAGGTTGGAAAGCACCCATCCTGACACATTCATTCAGCCGAGGAGATCACAAGGTGCAGGCAGTGCCTTCGGATGGCTCCAAAGGCTGCAAATTCTCAGCTGTAAAAATAGGCCAGATAATACCTGTCTGAAGGGGATTTATCCTGCTGTACGAGCAAAATACTTTGCAGTCATTGGACAAAGGATTTTATCGAAATGCAGCCAGAGGCTGGATGAGATATTAACCTCCTCCTCTTCCAGCTACTGGAAAAAAAATTATATATATATATATGTATACATACTGTAAACCTGCTGGTTTCTGGGAGCAGAAGGCAGCACTTTCTTCCTGCATTTCTGTGTGGAACAGCCAGCTGTGGAGCATGTGCTTATCACTAATACCAACTTTAACTGCAATGGAAGAGCAGAGAATTTAATCACATATAGAAATAGGACACGCAGAGATGGGATTCACAGAGGGACAGGCTAACTTTGCACTCATAGAGCAGTCTACATAAGGAAGGATGCTCTTCAATGTACACATCTCCACGTTCAGCTTTGCTGAATTGGTGCTGCCAGAGAATCGTAACTAAAGCATTTCTCACTTCCATCTGTTTCTGTTGTAAGCCATAATGTTACAGCAGCATTTATTCCTTCTTCCCTTTTTCTTCCCCTGCCTGCTTTTTCCCCAAGCATCCAATTTTTTAGGCCTATAACCCTGAAAATGATGAAAGTCTCCCATTGATTTCAATTGGCTTTTGTTTAAGGGCTTGATAGCAGAGAGAAAAATTGAATGATCATTCATTGAACGAGACAGATTTGGCCCAGCTCCCCAGCTGGTGTAAATCAGCACGAGCACTCAGAACTCGGAGGCTCCCTGCCCTGTGCTGATGACTTAGTCCACTTCTGTGCACACCAGGAATTTTAATGATGCTGCCCTGCCCTGCCAGCACATGGACCCAGCAGCTTCTAATGCTGCTCAACAGCTCCAGCTCAGGACAGTGCATGATGGAGCATGATCCACTCCCATTCAGGACAGCCTGTGCCATGGGCCAGCTCTGAAGCCAAGGTGCTCACCTGAAGTACAAGCCTTTTCACTGCCACCAGGTATTCCAGGATACTGGGTCATTTCTCCCAGCAAAAGGTAGAGCATCCTGTTAATCCCAATATTCTAACCAGGATGCACCTAATGTGTTACACCCGCACTCTGGGCTGTGGCAATGGAAGGGTGGCACCTATCTGTGAATTTACTTTGCCTTCCTTCCTCTCCTTGCTCACCAGAGGGAATTAGCTCACCTGGGATTAGAGCAGGTAGCCTGTGCTGGCAGCAAGGTAAAAGGCACAGGGAGGTTTTGCAGCAGCACGTGCCTGAGGCAAGACAAGAGACATACCAAGCACAACTCTAAAGCCATGCTGCTGCTGGAAATCCCCTAGAATTACCTTTCCCTCATGGCTCAGATATTCTTTCTTTCCACAGTTCAGTGTAGGCCTGTCCAAACTGAACAGGGTGCCCCTAAAAGGGGCATGAGAGGATAGTGTGCACTACAGCACTGCCATCAGGGCTAGCAGTAAGTGTAGGGTCTGAATAGGAGTGAGGATATAGGGTCAAAGTAGTCAAACCTCTGCCAAAATGTATTTTTTTCATGGGTTTTCACTTATCTAATTGGAGACATACTACAAGAGACAGTCTGGAGGAGCAAGAACCATTTGTCTACAAGCCTCTAGCATTGATCAGCTGAATCTTTCTTTCCCTACAGAGGAGATTGCTACAATAGTCCAAGGAAAGGAAGGGGAAAGGCAAAGCAGAGAAATGAACAAGCTAACGAGGAAAACCTCTGGCTGGCAAGTCTCTTGCTCACCTTGATTAGTAGAGCAGGATATAGACATAAAATTACAATTGCTTCCTCCGTTCCCCCCTGCTCCCCCTCTTTGTGTGGGGAAGATGTTAAAAACGTCAGGCTTGATTTACCCTGACACACTGACTGACTCACGGCAGCTACAAATCCTCCCCACCAAACCAACCTCCTCCACCTGCCACCAGGCTGCAGATGGCAGGGAAAGGAGGGGGGAAACACCACCTCCCCTTCTTGCTGTGCACATCAAACCAAGCCCACCTCCAAAAAGCAGACAGGCAGCTTTTGTTCAGGTAGCTGACGCTGCTGCACGAGTGTGTTTTAAACAAGGCCACGCGATCTCTCCTTTGCTTTGTGCCTGTCTGTGCTCATTTTTGTTGATGCAAGAATCTGGGGATGTGCTGGAGCACACATGTTCAGTTCAATCTGACCACTGCCAACTGAATTACAGCTCAATTTCACCTGGGTGATTAGCTCCAAAAGGAGAAAGGAGACAGCAGGGGGAAAAGTAAACGCCAACCTATCCTTGTGCAAACTTCCAAAGGAACAGCTAAAGTGTGTTTTGGATAGAAAAGCAAGAGAAAGCTCTAGGCAGGAGGGAAGGAAAAGGGGTGGATAAAAGGAGAGAAGGGAAGATCTAATAGAAGCAGATGCAGTGCAGTCTGGGATATAGCTCTGGCACATCTCCAGAGGCCAAAGCAGTTCCTATAGGATAGAGGTTTCCTTTTAAAAATACTAATGGGCTGATTTGCAGAGCTGCCTGGCTCCCAGGTCTCCCACAGAAACTACTCCTCAAACATCATTAACATGTGTGCACTGCTGAGAAAGCCTTCCAAATATGACCCTGCAGCCTGACTGCGGCAGCCGCCGCAAACAGTGCCCAACAAGGGATGAAAGGATCAGCCTTCCCTTGCCCAGGCACCACACACCACCCTCACAGGCTGGGGATTGCTGTGCACCACCATGGCTCAGGGCTGGCATGAGATCCACACACCTGGCTCTTACCTCTCAAGGCCACTGACTCAGCCCCATGGGCTTGTGGTGTCCTCCACACCCCCAGGAAAGATGGTCCTGGTGGGAATCCTGATGCATCCCAGCATCACTGCCCTTCCTTCACCACCTGCCCTGTGTTTTCTCATTCAGCACACAAGGTCTCACATGGTGGGAGAAGACTGGGGGCATCCATTCCTGTGAACATAGCCACAGCCTTCCCAAGAGAAGAGGGAGAAAGCAAATTAGGAAATCTATGGCTGTCTTCTTACTACAAACCCTTTGACTACATTCAGCATCCTCAGGGAATCTACCTTCCATGATGTTCTAGTCCTGCTTCACATCTATTATTCTCCTCTTTTGGACTCCCTAGCAGGAAGTGATGATGGAATATACATGTAATTATGCATGTCAGGACAATAGACTTACCTTTGTTTTCTTTAAACTTTTTGCTTAATGAGTTCACTGGGTAACCCACATCACAAGATACAGCAAACCATCCTACTCCTCTCTGACTGTACTTGGCTTGATCACCCCCTCTCCCAGCTCCCTCTCTACTCAAACAGCACATCACAATCTGACTATTCTCTCCTTGTGTGGAAGGTCCCTGTACTTTAAATCAGACTCTACCTTTCTGAGGTTTCCTACACCTTTCCCCCCAAAAGGAAGTCACAATTCCAGAAGGGGCAGTTTTAGAAAGAGAACTTTGCTCACCCTCCTGGTAACACATCTGATTCCTGGGATTGACTACCACTGAATGTAGGTGAGACATCCAAACCCCACTCCAAGGCTGGCAAAGTGTCCCTTCCTACTGCTCCAGATACTGAGCAATCAACAAAATTGTTCATATTGTACTTTTCAGAAGGTTGCTGGAAGGGTACTTTGTCAAATTACTAAAGGGACCAACAAGGCAAATTCCAGAGCTTGAGGCTACTTGTATTTACTAGTAGAACCACTACTGAGTTTATATCTTATCTACAAAAACAAACCCAGAAACCTTTCCATCCCAAGAGGGAGAAAACACCATTTGCACAGCACAATACACCACAACTGTTCTCAGTGACATTGGCATGCTGAGCTTCCTTTTGCAACCTCTTGGTTAAGAAAAGTTCCAAAAAATGTGTGTTGTGTGATAAACAAAAGCAGCACAGCTGGAACTCCTGTGATACAGAATCACGTTTCTCTGTAGTTATTTATAAACTCTTCTTTCCAATACTTACTTGGGAGCTTCATAAACTAGAGCAGATCAATAGACCTAAAAAGGTAGAGGGTGATCAGAGAGAATTAGACAACATTGGTGTACAGATCTTTAGAAATAGGAAGAGAAGAGCTGATCAAAATGTGTGGGTCAGAAAGGCTTTTTTTTTTTTTTTTTTTTTTCCCAATCAAATATTTCCTCCATTTCCAAATAAAATTTTCTAAGTGCTGGTTTAAAAAAAAAATATGTGCATTTCTTTTTCTCACACCCAAGCCGAAGTAATCTCTAATTGGAATATTTCCCATTGGAAAATGCCAGAAACCAAATTCATCAGAGTTTTGGGAAGGGTGGCAGGGAGAAATCTGACTTGGGTCTTATTTTCTACTAAAATCCAGTCACTGCCTTTTTTAGACTGTTCAGAAAAAGAAAAGCAAAAGCGTTCTTTTCCCAGGAGAAGCACTGCAGCTTTTTGGACAGATGTGGTTATTCTTCATGTATGAGAAACTTATGGGCTCCTGGCTTTTGTGACAACCCAGAGATCACCCCAGCCATGGGAATGTGAGCACAGGGCTGGGGTTTCTCTTCTGAGAGGCCAGAAATCACATCCAGATCTCCAGGTTGCCTCGGAGCCACTTCCCTGGGCTGTCTGCAATCCAAATCAAATCACATCTGACTTCAGGCCAAGTTTAGGAAACTCGATTATCTTTCTACACGATGGGAGATGGCAGGTTGAGGAGAAAGAGGAGGAAGGAGTGAAAAATTAACACAAGCACTTAAGAAGTTATGAAACTGCAATATGCATCTGTAGCCTGGCCCTGGTCCTCCAGCCCATACATTATTTAACAGAAAAGAAAGCATAAATGAGCCAGAACAATAGCTAGAGGGTGGGAATGTGTATATATATATATATGAACACACACATACATATATATTTAATTCCACAAACCATGCCCATTAGTTTTGTTTCTTATTTAGGATACTGCATTAATCATGCTAATATTTTACAGCCAGGCTGTACACTTTAGCCATTACTTTAATCAAAGCCATCAGCGCACCAAGAACACGCTACCAGGTGGGAATAGCTGCTACCGCTCACTGTTAATTACTTTGCATTTTACAGCAATCAGCAGCAGGGGCTGAGATCATAATAAATTCATGACTTATGGGTCCATAAAATCATTACCGTAGGAAAATATGTTTTATCAGGCATTCGTCGGGCTGCTGCTCAGAGAGAGATTTCTTGAAGGAAATGACACCCATGAAATTAAACCGATCCTTGCAGTCAGCAGAAATGCTAATGCGGGCACAAACAGAGCCGAGGCATTGCTGAGTGCAGGGAGGGGAGGAGGGAGAAAGATTTTGCCAGACAGGAAAGAGGGGAGGCGCTGGGGGAAGCCTGCTCACCCCAGGATAGGTGGGGCAGAGGTAGCACAGGGCAGTGGAAGGAAAGGGAAGGACCAGGAGGAGGATGCAGGGCTGCTAAGGAGTCTCAGCACCATGACTGCCACAGCCTGGGCCTGCAGGAGCATTGATACATGGGGCATTTCAGAACAGGGACACAGAGGGAAAACTTACACCCTAACAGGAGAAAGATAAAATCATAGCGACCCACAGGGACCATCGTGTCCAGCTCCTGGCCCTGCACAGAATCCCAACATGAGCCCCAGAGTGTTGTCCTAACACTTCTTGAACCCTGGCAGAGAAGGGTCCTACCAGATAAAGACACACAGGTGAGTTGATGTGCAGCAGCTTCATCAGCCCGGGCTATCTTCCCTCTCCAATGGCAGTTTTCCTGAAGGGAACACCCTGAACCTATCCATGACTAATCACAAAACCTCTTTGGCCAAATAATGACACTGAGGGCTTTGCACACAGAGAATGGCAGCTTGGCCTGAACTCCCTATCCCTAAGAAGGGTCAACCAAAGGCCAGAGTTTTAATTCAATCCCCTAAAAGCCCAGGAGGTGACATGGGATGTGATCAGTGCAGGACCTGCTCCACATGGAGCACAGCAATGCCATTGCAGTAACATTGAGGGCAGCAGTGAAATCAAGCAGTGCCAAATTGACATAAAGAAGCAATAAAGAAGCCTCAGGATTTGAGAAGCATGAAAGGAGCCTAAATGAACTTGCTGAATATTTTCTAAGTCTTTCCTGCACTTGCATAAAATCCCATGGCACTTGCAGAGTCATTAGCCCTGCCAGTTCCTAAAAAACAAACAATAAGTTCGCTTCTGATTTTTTTCCTTCTTTTTTTTGCAATCTAAGATCTACTGAGTTTTCTTTGGCAAGAAGCCACTGGCTCTTTAGAACTCTCGTGTTTCTTGGCCTGTGAAAATGAAAAAGTGCAATGCCAACTAGAAAATACCCCCAAAATGTTAAATTGGCTAAGCCCTTGGTTTTTTTTCTGTTTGTTTCAGTCTGAAAATACTAAGGAAGCTCAGTCATAGTTAGTTTGTTTGGTTTATTCGCCTCTTCCAATTACACTGTGCAAACAGGGAACATTATTTAGTGTTATTTAAGCATGAAATTATAACAGATCATTTTAAATATCAAGGCCCTAAAAATAAATCTTGCTATCAAGGCACAGCATGACCAGATCTACTAGCTTGTTAACATCCACCAGAGTGGGCAGAAGGTGGGAAAACCCTGGTGGAGAGCTCTGTGTGTAAGAGATTTGCTCCTTTCCTTTCTGGGGATCATGAAAGCCAGGGCAGTTAGGCCCAGGACTGCACTGCTGGGGTTGGTATCTGAAGGAACATGGAAGCAGAACTAACAGTGTGGCCAGAATCTGATACCCCACCTCTAGAACATCCTGCACAGTGCCCTGAGCTCTTTCACTTCTGCAGACCCCAGAGGAGCAGCACCAGCTGAGAGTCACCTGCAAGCTCCAGGGAAGATCCCTCCGGGTCTCATCTCCATGAGACGTGGTCTGTAAGAGGGGTTTTGTTATTCCTTCAGCCCAGGTGGTTTTCCTACAAGAAAAGCCTGCCTGTAGCACCTCACACTGCTCTGGGTACCTTCATGCCCATCCCATGGAGAAAGGGCCACCACACCCTTTGGGCTAAATCAGGATTCTTGGCCAGAACATATCACAATTCCCTCTCCAGACACTGCACCTGGATTTCTTTTCCTTAAAATCTAGGGAGATATGGGAAAATACAGAGAGCACAAAACACCCAACCGATGCTGGCCAAAAGGAGAACACTTGGACCTACATCATGGGAGATACTCCCAGGTCTAGTTGAAGTTTACCAGAGATTTCCACCTGAGAGTCCAGTAAGCCAATACCACAGAGAAATAACAGCCCCAGAGCCACATTAGCCTGACACCAACCTTCATCCACATTCCAGCTACCTTGGGCTACACCAAAATGTCTTTAGTGTCCTACCTGGGGCGTCAGAGCAAGCCCCAGAGCTCAGGCTGCAGAAATGCTTATGGCAAAACCTCCTGTGCAGCCCCTTCAGCCATAGAAGACAACTCCAACCCCACTCCCCAGCCCCACAGGGTGAGCTCCCCTCCTTTCAGACCAGTCCTGGAGGAGAGGTGATGTGCCAACAAAAATTCCTTATGTAGAACAAGCTGTGGGTAAGAGCAGGTTGTGGCAGAGCTGTGCTGTCATGCTGCTTTCCTTTGCAAGCTGTCTTTACCTTAAGAAACCCCAATCACTCTAATCCCTGGGAGTAAATTGCTCCACTCACAGCCCAGACAGCTGCTCACTGCTTGGCACTGCCAGCCTGGCTTCAGCCCTGGCTGAAGGAGCAAGGAGGAACCAAGACCTGCAGCCAGGTGTTCCATCAGCCCCTCAGGAGCTCCTAACCAACCAGGGCAAGCAAGCCACAGCTTCTCTGTGTGATAAACTGGCTTTCTTTGGGTTTGCCTCTCTCATCAGTCCCTTTCCTACCTCTCCAAGGAGCAAGAATGATCCAGAACACATTTCAATGTCTTTGTGTGTCAACACTCTCCAAGATTCAGAAGGGCAACAAAACACAGTGGGCCATCAGGAAAACCTGGAGAATTCCACACTCCAGCCAAGCCTACCTTCACCCTCCTGGAATTTCACAAAATTACCTGAGCTAGACTCTGCTGTGTGGCCCAGGGTTGGACCATCACCATTTTGCTTTCTTCTAGTGGGTTCCAGGTTGACTGTTCCTATTGGGGCTATACATAACTTCATCTGACAGGTACTGCAGCCTAGAGATTTCCCCTTTAAGGTCCTACCCAGCTATAAATATCCTTTTCTTCTTCAGGGAAAGAGTGTCTGACCCAAAGTGTATGAAGCTTCCTGACAGTCTGGGAAAAGAGAAGAGGTTTAAATGTCAGCTAAAACAATCTTCATTTTCTTTTCTAAATTTGCAAAGCTCCCCGAGTCACTGGAGTGAGGAATTTGCCTGTTTGAAGTTCAGCCTGAAAATCCTTTTGCAAAATATTTGCTGAAACACAATAATGTTGGAATTGGAGGGGATTAAAACAGCTTCAGTCCTTGCCCCATCCCCCTGAAGCCCCTCTTTAAGAGGGTTTCTGTAAAAGCAGACTTAGGTCCCCATGTCTTGAAGGCGCGACACAAAGGAGAGAGGGAAGGAAATAAAAACGCAAAGCTCCTAACATCACTATTATTGAAATGCCTCATTTGACATTTTGACTGTTTCAATTAGCTAACAAGGAATGCTCCACTTAATCCACCCTCAGATACTGAGAGAAACCAAGTCCTTCCCTTCCCCCATCCCAGATCCAGCCTGGCAGCTACTTCCCAGCTCTGGAGATATCCCAGCCTGGGTGCAGCCAGCAAGAGCATACCCAGCTCAATGCTGGTGACATTAGGGAGCATCCTTCCCTCAAGCCCAAGGCACAGCATCAGAAAGTCCAAGGAGGAAGGAAAAGGGCACCCCAAAACCCCACTGCCAGTGCCCTTCCTTACCATTTGGGGGAACACAAGAGCAATGTGGTACCGTCAGACCACATTGGCCTCTCTTCCCTATTAGGATTAACCAACAAGGAGCCCTGGCTGGTTTGAACTGCACTGAGCTGAAAAATTACCCTCAGTGATTCAGTACCCGCAAGAGAGGATGAAACCCTGTGAAAACATTTCCCACCTCCTGCACACGGTTCTGGGTTAATTCGATTGGGTTCATTTTATTTCTCCAGGATTTATCCGCCGCTGTGATTTTACGCCGAGGAAACTGAAGTGCCGGGAGCTCTCCTGTCAGCACGTGTAACAGCCAGAGCCTTCCTCCACAGAGCATTCCTGACCTTTAAACACACAAATAAACACTCCCCATCCCACAGGTGAGCTCCTGCCTGGGAGGGGCACTCATGGCCATTACAGGGGAGGTGCTCCACACTCCATAAAGTCAGGGCTGGGAGTTCGGCTGGGGGAGCTCTTGTGAAGATTGATTATCACACCAGGAGCACTTTCTTTGCTTTGGGCAGATAAACAATTCACCAGCTCTGCCATGGCTGGACTTCCACAGACAACTCTGCAGGCACCATCAAGAGGATTTTCCCCCAGGTGGAGGAGTGGGCAAGGAGTGATGCACACAAAGCCACAGAGATGTTTGATGTCCACAGGACACCACCTCATCCAAAACATGGGGGTCCTGGAGCAGTAGACACTTACAGTCCCTTACAGGCAATGCTGTCTACCTTTCTTCATATTTGAAGGGATCAAGAGACTGAAAAAAGCCACAGTGCTGGGTTAATGGTTGGCCTTGATGATCTTGGAAATCTTTTCTGGCCTTAATTAAATGGATTTAGGTGTGGACAGCTACCTGTGACACCACCTGGTCTAACTATAAGGACTACAGGTCCAAAGTGGAACATCTGGAATCTGGCAGGAAGGAGTAGCAGCTGCCTGACAGACTGCAGAGTAAGGCAGAGGCAATGCATCACAGGCCAGCAAAGGTCTTTTTTTTTTGTGTAAGACCTTGGTTTTTCTGTTGCTTCCCATAAGAAAAGTCTGGCACAAGTGATAGGACAAATCCTGCCCATTTTATGTCAATCATGACCTCAGCGTGTTTGTTGTGTC
The DNA here is from genome assembly GCF_903797595.1 of Erithacus rubecula. NCBI lineage: Eukaryota > Metazoa > Chordata > Aves > Passeriformes > Muscicapidae > Erithacus > Erithacus rubecula. Next base: position 28,632,475 of record NC_136662.1, on the reverse strand, counting down.
CCAACTAATTTCTCCATGGGAGAAGAGCAAAATCAGGGCATATTTAGAATAGCCTGTTCCACTGCTACTTTAGTAACTCCCACACCTGTGGCAAGCTTATGTTAACAAGAGATGCAATTTCCTCTACCCATGAAAATAAACATCAAAGCAACACAAGTGTTTCCAGGATCACCACAGTAGAGCTTGTCTTCCTTTTGCATGGAAACCAGCTGGCTTTGAGAGTTGTGTCAGATGCTGCCAGTTTCTCAACACCAAGTTAACTTCCATCATGGGGCTCCCCTCAGCAGCTCAGGAAAACACATGCATGTCAGGCAGCACTTAACTGAGTGTGAGACTGTGCCAGGGGAACAAAGAGCTTATCCAGGTGCACAAAGCCTTTGTGGGAAACTGACCCTAATCCTCTCCTGAAATACCTTGGCTATCTTTGAGCTCCTAGCCCCCACAAAAGGCACATACACCTTCTTAAATAAGAATTGTAAGAATCTCCACATCCCTGCATCCAGCCTCTGAGCAGTGCTGGAGTTATGTCAAATAATCACTCCTGCTCAGCTTCACTTTAAACCAGTCTTAGTGCTTGCCTGCTCCATAACTGCTGGAAGGGATTGTCTTGGTTTGGAGGACAGGTATCTGCCAATAAAGGCAGGAGCTTCTCTTTGAAATGGAGAATGCAAACCCCCTCCCTCCAAATTATTATAATTTTGAAATTAAGGGGCACTCAGGCAAAGATATGGAAATTAGGAATAACAGTTCTTTACTAGGAAAATTAAAATAGAAATACAGTATTACAAAGAACAATCCCCAAAACACTGCCAGAGTCAGAATCCAAGCTGACACCCGTCAGTCAGTCAGGGTGGTGGCAGCAGTCCCATTCAATGGTGGCTGCATCCTCCTGCAGTGGCAGATGTGGTTCAGCTGGAGCAGTGCTCCTGGAGAAGGTGCAGTTTCCTCTGAAGGTCCAGGGATGATGTGGGAAGCTCTGGCTTTCCTCTGGAATCCAGTGTTAAGAAGGTCCCTTGGTGTCCAAAATCTCATTTTTTCTCTGGGTAGGAAAGGCTTGGCTGCTCCTCCTGTCTGGAGCATCTCCCAGTGGGATGATGGAATTTTATCAGTCATGCAGTGGGACTGAATGGGCCAGCAGCAGATGATATCTGCCTGGAGGGAGGATGGGCTGTGGAAAGATAAAGATGATTGCCCCAGCTGGTTTAAAGCTGGCCCATTAGCAGATAGTATGTGCCAGGAGATCAGGGTCACTGCCTCACCAGCTCAACAGATGGGGACAGAATACACATTGCTGGCCACATCCTGTATTGCAACCCAAGACAGGGATCATTGTCTTTCTGCTTGTTGTCAGTCTCCTAAGCTCATGGACAGCCCATAGCTAGCTGTCCTTGTGCCAGCATCTGCTTACTCTGAACAGATCTTCTCCCAGATACTTCACCTCTTAGCCTTGATTGTGTGATGCCAAACACAGGGTATGATGGGACTTGCATGATTCTGAATTTCTCTGCAGGCTCCTTTCTACCTGCTCCCATTTGACCTTGCTGGTCTTCAGAAAGACTGGCCACAGTATCCCCATAATTCCTGATGTGGTCTCACCAGTCTAGCCTATAGCAGGGCTAACATTTCCCCAGCAGCATCTCACTAGGGCTTCCAACAGTCTCTGTTGCTCCAGCCTTGGCCATGTCTTATTACCCTAGTGAATCATAGAATATTCTGAGTTTGAAGGGACCCACAAGGATAATCAACTTCACCTCCTGCTCCTGCACAGGACATCCCCAACAATTCCACCATGGCTGCCAGACTTCAAGGAGCATGTACAAATGCTCCTTGAATTCTGGCAGCTAGAGGTCTGTGACCACTTTCTGGGAAGCCTGTTCCATTGCCCAACCACCCTCTAGGTGAGGAACATTTTCCTAATATCCAGCCTAAACCTCCTCTGACACAGATTCATGTCATTTTCTCAGGTCCTGTCACTGTGTCAGGTCCTATCACTGCCTCACCCAAGCTTTGGTCCTCTGCTTTACCACCACAGAGAGTTGGAAAGGTCCTTAATTCCTGGGAAAGGCAGCTGAAGTCTCACCAACTCAGCCCAGTGCCCAGGACCTTTCCTACCCATGAACAGAGACATACCTTCATGGAAAAAAAGCACCACTGGGCCTGCAGAAGGGACCTGACAACAACTTCTCTATCCCAATCTCCCAAACAATCCATAGGCACCACATAGCTGCAGCATCCCAAGCAGAGGTGCCTCCATTAATCACAGCCCTCTGCAGTTAAAGTTATTTAATTCAGAGGTGAGAGAAGCTGCTCAGCTGTTTATGTCCAAGGGTTAAACTTGCCCCAGCCGCACACTAAACACATTTTTTACAATCTGGCACTGATCCTTGCCTATTAAGCATCTCTGGCTTCACAGAAGACGTATTGATTTATTTCACTTTTATGGCTGGAGGTATTTATTCCTATTTTCTTTCTCGCTTCTTCACCCCAGCTGGGATGGGGGAACAAGGAGGAGAAAAAAAAAAATTACAAAGCTGGTAGAGCCAAGAGGTGATGACTCACAGTTTTTGAGGGCACGAAGGCTGGGACAAGGGAGGTGGGGACCAGCTTTGGGACTATGCCAGGCTTTGTCACAGCTTTTATTTTTGTAATGAAAAGAGGAAAATGTGTGGCTGGAAGAAAAGGAAATCACATCAAACTTCAGAGGGAAGGTTCCTACCCAAGTTGTATCCCCATACAGTGCTTTGTGAGTTAGAACTTGATTGATTTGTACCAGCTAAGGACCTCAGCAAATCTCTCCTGTGGGAAGAATCTCCATGCTTTCCCATATCTTAAAGCCAATCTAGAAAGGAAGATAAACCCATACATCTGCAAGAGAGAGCATGGACTAAGATCCCCAATTTTAGCTCATTCCCCATACTGCCACAGACAACCATTTACAGGCAAGGCTCCCAGGCAGGGCCCCCACTCCAGTGTCTAACACTGTTTCCATCTCTTCCTGGTACAGCTGATGCTGGGATGTGGCTGGCTTTGTTACAGAGGGCCAGTACAAACACTGATTGGCATTTGCACCCTTCCAGATGTTTCTTTGCATGCAGAGAGGTGCCATAAGATGCCTGGGGATGTGATGAAAGCAACAGGACAGTACAGACCCTCCAATACAGCAGATGCTCTGGCTCATGGCACAACTCCCATCTCACATGCCCAGCTTGTTCTGCCTCCTAGCTGGGAGTTTGCTTTTCAAAAATGCCAAAAAGTCACTCACTATGAAAAAATCACATCCCTTTTCAGCAGCATCCAGTGTCAATGCATGAGCCTTAAGCTCTACCACAGAACCTTCTCACAGCACAGGAATAGACATAAAGCATCCTGCTCTCCTGTGGCTATTTTGAGAACATGGCTTAGAGGTGAACACAGCTGGGTTAACAGTCAGACTCAGTGATCTTAAAGGTCTTTTCCAACCTTAACAATACAATGATTTTGGTTGCAGGCATGTTTGAGGAGATGATGCTTTTCACTCTCCCGTGCAGGCAATGCAGATTCAACACAAGTCCATGGTTGTAGGCACCATCTTAGGATTTCAGGAAACATTGTTCACGTCTCTGTTCCTGAAATCCCATAAGCACAGGTTGTGGGGACAGAAAGTGAGCAAAGGCCTGACTAAAATAGGGAAAACTGGGGGAAAGAAGGGGAGGTAGGAGCCAGGGGCAGTGGGGAAGAGGGCAGGAATACCTGGACAGGAGAGATGGAGCAAGTCCTGCTGCAGCAGGGAGAGCTAAACGGTGTTTGAGGGAGGTGGAGGGTGCACTTTGGAACTTCTGGAGTAAGAAGGGTTGGAGGTTTGGAACTCCATACAGAGGAGCAGCAACCCTGGAGCACAGAATACTCCAAGCCAGGGCGTGAAAAAAAGAAGACAAAAAACTACAGTAAAAGATTTCAGGACACAGTACAGAGACACAGAAAGACCCGTCTCTGCACCTCACTGAACCTGCAAAACCCAGGGTGTCTCATCAGTCCCAAAGGCTGCAAATCTCTCCTAGAAGCTTTTTGTATCCTCTGACAATTTAGCCTAGCCCTAAGAAAGCAGAATTTGAGCTCCCATCCTATCTGTTTGTCATGCCTCCTGCTTCAAACAGGAACGCGCATTTCCATTCGTCCAACACAACATGGAGCTAGAGGAGTGAAGGGAGAGGCGGGCTGGCAGCACAGAGCACGGAGCCGCCTCTGAGCCACTGAGCGCAGCCGCTTCACGCTTCATTAGCATCCTCTCACCAAGCTGCGAGCGCAGCCCTGCAGCCTGGCCACACGCAGACAGGCAGGCAAGGAGCACATTTCCCATTTGGAGCCCATCGCCCCCCTTGCCAAACGCGGCTAACCCCCGTGGAGGCTTCCTTGGGCTCAAAGGTGCACACTTCTGCTCCAGCGTCTCCAGCACTAGTTAAACATACCTTCAGGCAAACGTCAGGAGCGAGCCCAGTTTGAAACTTATTGTGTTGTCAAGATGACAAGTGCTCTGCCAGGCTGCTAGTCTCTGCTGCCCTTCCTGTGCCTGTTCTCCCTCCCCTTCTCCTCATTAGAAGTTCCCTTGATAAACCAAGGCTGGGTATTTTTTTTTTTTTAATCATTTAAATGTTTTCTTAACTTCAACATCAACAGCTGCAGGACTGGAAGAAAAATAATGATGTTTTTACAGCAATAAAGACAGAGATTCAGCCTGCTGCAAAACGGCAGGATGGGTTTATGGATGGGGAAGAGCCCCAGTGCATTGTACTCATGTGGCCACAAGCAGGAGTCCAGCCTGGAAGTCTCAGTCCCCATAGGCTGCTGCTGGCTCACCCCAGCCTGGCAATCCTGATAAGGGAGTTGGGAGCAAGTCAGCACATCCTGCAGACTCATTTACCTCAGCTTTCTCCATTCTCATGTCCAGTATGATCTTCAAAGCCCTCAGTTTCTGCCCTCTACACAACAGGCTTCAGAACCCCCATCCATGTTTATGTGAGGCTGGCATCAAGGGTGTGGATGACACTCACAAGCAGAACAGCACAAAGCAAAAAGTGCTGAGGAAGGAGCCCACAAACCAAGCAGGAGCACAGACTGGAAGACAGACATCTGGAAAACACAGGCTAGGAACAGAGCTCAGCAGCCACAGCTCAGCAATGCCAGCACAGGACTGCAGTAGCCCACAGGACAATTCATCTCACTGTGCTCAATGCCTTTGCCTTCAAAAAATTCTGTCCCTCCCCACGTGGCAACCTCAGGGCAAGGGGGGGCCAGACCCTTACCCCTTCCTCCAGCACAAGGTCAGCCTCACAGGGAGAGGCAGTGAGGGCTGACTGTCCTTGGTTCTCTGCAGGACACGCAGCAGGGGAGGATCATTAGTTTGGCTTTTTCATTCCTGGCCAGCTTCTCAGTCTCTGTGCCTCCATGTCTTTGGATTTCTGTTCTTAATTACTGGATCTTTTGATTAAAGCTATTGGTTAAGTGTTGAGAAGCACAAACCAAGCTCCCCTTGAAAACAAGGTGAAGCACTGAAGCTTACTACAGACCTTTCTTATTACATCCACCTGCCTGGGTTCCTCACAGCAATAAAAAAACTTTTCCCTGTCAGGTGTACTGGAAAGCATCATCACTAGCAGCCCTGGAATAGCTTGCTTTAAGTTTTGGCCAAGCAATTGAATCAATGCAACCTGAGAGGTAAGATGAACTATGCATTCTCCTCTTGCCTTCTTTGACTCCAGTGGCTCTCACTGCATCTCCAAGCAGCAGCAAGTCCTGCAGCTGAGATTGAATGGTCACAGGAGTCTCCCTACTTCACCTGGGCTCCTCCTGCATAGTTCTCCATGGCTCCCATGCCTTACATGAGCACACATAGCATCTGGCACTGGATCTCTAGCCTGAGCAGGGGCTTCTTGGAACCACTGACAAATAAATAACCATGATTAGCTCCTCTAAATGAGCATTCCTATCTTCTAACAAACATTGTTAAAAAAAAGGAGAAATTGGCCTTAATTCACTTTTATTGTCACAACTGACATGTTGCAAGATCTTAATTGGACTGAAAAGACTTTCCAGTAAGGAGATGCTGTTTAACTAACTCATTAGCAGCAGCCTGACAGAGAAGGATGCTACAGTTTTAGGAATGGGAAAAGAAAAAACAGATCCCACTAATTCCCCACCTGCCCATGCCCCAGACAGCCTCAGGAAAGAGCAGAGTAAACAGTCTGTTCTTTACCTCAGGCACACAGCAGTGTGCAGCACACACCCATTCAAACATCTGCCCTGTGTTCACTTCCACCAATCAAGATTCACCCCAAAAAGGGCCCTGTGGCCAGCTACCCTCAAATTGAAAATATTTGAGTCCTTCACAGTTCCCATCCCTATGCACTACCTACAGGATATTCAAAAGTTCCTGAGCAACAAGGGCTTCACCTCTTCTCCAGCACTGTTTCTACCCTGGGGTTCTCACAAGGTCTTGGGAATCAAGGCAAGGAGTGTAGTTCCTTATCTGTCTCCCAACAAGCAGAGGGACTGCTTTGCCTCATCTATAGAAGAGATGTATTAACCCAGAAACTGATAAAACATCACCTCAACAAGGCTAACTTTGCAGCAAACTCTGAACCCCAGGGACAGGAGTGCACACTGTTCAGGTGTCACAGTCAGCCCAGCATCAGCTGCACCCCAGCACCTCTGACTTGGACAGACAGACAGCTCTGTGCCAGCTGTTCCACCCAGCAGCTCTGGAGCAGTGCCTGGCTGGTTTACTCCAGCTCTCTCTGTCCCAATGCAGATAAATTTAGTTTTCTGCTCTCGCTGCCTGGGGAAGAGTAGGGAGAGGGAGCTGACATCTTTCAAATGAGACCTTAAAAATAAGCTGTCTGCATGTCTGGATGTTGAAGAATCCCAGGCAAAGCTTTGTCTGTATAAAAGAGCTCATTCCAGCACCCTAACCAGGCTGTACCCTAACCAGACCCAGCCAGAAACAGCTGCCAGCACGATTGGCATTTCTTGCTGAGCCCATGGTGCTCTGGGGATGCCACCACACTGTGTGCCACGTACACATGCAGAGACAGCCCCTGTGCTTCATTTCTTCAGCTCTTCACTGAGATCGAAAGGACAGGAGCCACAGCAGAATCCAGAATAAAAGTCCAGATTGCCCATTTTCCATAACTGTCACCCACTTCAGTCACTAGCCCAGCTTCCCTCCCAAAGACACTTTCCTTCCCTGGGGCTGAAAGCTGCTCTGTAAAGGCAAGTAAGCATTTGATAAAGAAAATAACAGGATGAATAAAACCATGTGTTTGTATAAGAAAGCTTTTGCTCTGATCTTTAGTGCTGCAGTATGTTTTGACCTACTATTGCAAGACTCAGCTACATCTTCCCTCCTTCCATGTGTGACAGAAGGCAAAAAGAAAGCTGCAGCTGATGCTGCAGAGCCCTGTGCTGGGATTCCAGCTGACAAACACCCTCAGCAGAGCTGCCCACACAGACACACAGATTAAACCTCACACTCCCTGCTCTCCTGTCACCTACAGGAGGAAGTGCACGGCAACATACATATATACACACATACAGGACTGATTCTCCACTCAGACACTCAGTGAAACAGCAGTAGCCTCCAACGCACCTCCAAAATTATATATTTCCTAATGAGGGCTGACATTTAGCAGCTACCATAAGAATTCTATATCACCCAGAATAAACCTTAGACACAACCACCCCTGCTTGGACAGGGCCAGTAGCAATAGACCTTAAACCCATCCAACACTTATGAGGAGCTGAGGTTGGCAAGTGGCATCTGCTCTTGTGTGGCATTCAAGGGGAGGATTGATGACTCCAAGTGGCCTTTGCTGTGCAGCCTCTCTAGGCTGTCTGGCTACCATTCAACCCTGGTGGCTTGTCAGTTCTGTGTTGATACAGAGGGAAAGGGGGCTCTAAGCACCAATATCAGAGACTTGCAGAGTGATGAAGACTCCAAAAAGCACTAACTGAGATCTCACCTGGGATCTCATCCAGGACAGATTTAAAACTCCAAGGTTTGCTCCAGAGAACTTTAGCACCAAGTCCTCTTCAGCACAGGCAAGCTCTGAACCACACAGAAACCCAGTGCATTTTTGCAGTGAACTCCAAATCCTCACTGGACATGCCTCATCTGATTTACTACGGCTGTCGTGGAAGGTTGATTTATACCCAAATTTAGCAGCTGCCAAATCAATGTTAGAGTGTTCACATGGGGATTTGCCACAAGCTTTTGTTAAGCCAGGGCAGGACTTGCACGCCCCACAACCCTTCCCTCGAGAGGAAGCAGTGGCCTCACTGCATCACAGGGTGGGCTGCTCATTAGGTATCTCACTCTTGCCTAAATCCAGTGGTGGTCCTCTGAAGCTGCTCCCTCACCTATCAAAGATGACACAGTGACAAAAGACAAGGAGCTGACAAGGAAAAGAGGACTTCTAAACTTCAACCCCAGCTTGGCATGCAGGGCACATGGTAGCAGGTTTATTTTTTCAGCAAGCAAGTTTCCTTTCTTCCAATCAACTCTGAGGCAATAAGAAGTAGGTTTCAACATGGCATAAATCTGCCAGCAGCATATCAAGGCTTCAGAATTGCAAGGGCACAGACAATTGTCCAGTGGAAAAGAAAAAAAAGGTCAGAGCAGTAACTCTTACAGTATTTGTTCCACAAACAGAGAAGGTTTACACAGTTTTTCTGAGCAATTATAGGGCAGGAAATAAATTTCAACAGAAACTCATCTTCTTCTCCCTCTTTTTGCAGTTGAATCTCTTTGCCTACCGCCCCTTGCAATGTCCCCAAAATGCTTTGCAACAAGATGTCAGTTACACAACCCAAGGCTGAGCCCCAAGAGCCGGTGGAGAAGTGTATTAAATTTAATAGCATTGCTCCAGGTAATCTGTGACCACTTATAATCAATTGTCCATGCCTGCTGCAGCATGACTGGAGCCATTTTCCCAGGCTGCAGGTGCAGGAGTAGCAGAGAAAGCCCCTGCATAGGTTGGGAGCGAGCTGTCTCACAGCCTTGAGAGGCTGAGGGACAGCAGGGCAGCTCATCTCTGCTGCCACACTCCTGCAAAGCCAGGGTCCAAGCTCTCCTGAGGGACTGGGAAAGCCAGGCATTACCACACCAACCCCAAAGAGACTGTCATCTGTGCTGGGGAAAAAACAAGGAGCAACCAGTCTCCCTCCTTTGGCATCAACTCAAGGAGGCAAGAAAAGGATCACTGTCTGTTTTATGCAGTGGGAAATGATGCACAGGGAGATAGGAATGATTTCTCCTCTGTTGTGGCAGAGCTGGGAAACGTTTGGCATCCCCTGCAGCCCCTGAAATCCAGTACCCCTTCCACACTTTGCAGCACCAGCATCATTCCACTGCTCAGGAGCAGCTCCAGCTTCTCCACAGTGCTGAGGGGGAGCATGGGCAGCCCTGAGCAAGGGGCCTGGGAGAGCCAGGCCAGGCAGGCAGATGGGAGAGGGAGGGGATGGAGAGTGCTCCATCCTGAAGAGGAGAGCTTCAGGAGCAAGGCTTGCTCCTCCCATTCTTGCCATACAGAAAGGAATCACTGTCACACCCATCTCAACACTTCCCTTAAAGGATGTGGTAGGAGTTAGCTGAAGAGACTGCCCCATATGCCAGGTCAGCTGTTGTCACCACACCAGCCAAGTTCAAGCAAGATCTGGGTCTAGCCTCTATTTCTGGTCCACACAGTAAACCCAGTTCACCCAAGATGATGGTTCACTTGGATTCATAAAATCCCAAGGAGCCACAATGAGTACAAATGACCCAAACCTTTGCTGAATTAGGTGCTTGCCTTCCCCCCTGCTCAGCTCTCAAGGAGCTGAATTTTGTTGCCAGCTTCCAGGAGGGCTGTAATAGGGAGGAGTTACAGGACCCCAGTCTACATGTGCTGCATTTCACAGGGCCCAGGAGCAGGAACACATCCTGGCCTTCTGAGTCTTCCTCTCCTCTTCTTGACCCCAAATGGATTGAATCCATGACAAAACGTGGTCAGAAGCCAAGTGAGATTAGCCCCAAGCTTGAAGCAAAGCTATCAAGTGCAGCCAGTGAGAGACAGCAGCCTTCAGGCTCCCTCCATCTTTCTCTCCCTTGACACTTTTATGGACAAAGAGAGTACCTGTCATGCTGGCATCCAGGAGAGAAGATAAACATAGGCACAGCCTCTGAGGTGTGGTCTCTATCCAGCATGACAGCAGAAGCCCTGGGAAAGGAGGAGAGTACTGAGCTCAGGATCCCCATCACTCGGGCAGTGAGCAGAGCCAGGTGCAGGGAGGAGGTGACAGCAAGTGACAGCTCCAAGTGTGCAGGAGCAATTACAGTTCTCTCCCAGCAACATTTTCCTTCTCTAAGCTCACAGCTCTCCTTCAGCCAAAGACAAAACCCTAGTCCCACACAGGCAGCCTACACACACATTGTGAAGAGCAGACCCCCTGTCTGCATCCTCAAGTACACACAGAAAACTAGCTGAGCTTTGTCACAGCAAAGGACACCCACCACCTCCAAAATCCCTGCTACCTCCCTGACCAACAGGCAACTGTCCAAGCAATCAATCCTGAGCCAATTTCATCACGTGGTGGGGAAGGACAGTCAGGAACTACTGTCCAGCCCGCAAAAACCGCTGGTCCCCTAAGGTCACAAAATTCAAGGCACTTTCACTGAGGCAGCGATAAGAGGCAGCGGGGTGCTAAGCTGTCCACTTCAGCCCAGCTCTAATCTCGGAGCTTCTCCAAAGCGTGGCATGAAAGGGAGCCGTGGAGCTCGCCTGGAAAGCAGCTGCTGGGTTCCTGAACAGAAACACTGCCATCTAGAGCCTTGCCCGTGAAAGGGGTCGGGAAAGCCGGGGAGGAATTTCCACACTCCCCAGGCACCTGTGCGGAGGGAGCTGGCAGGAGGGACGGGGAACCCGAGCGTGGGCAACACTCCAGGAGATTTTAGTCATCATTGCTCAGAGAGCTTTAAGAAATGTTGCAACACTTGGGTCTTCCTTTTCTTCTTTGGAGAACTTGGCCAGAGCTTGGGTAACAGTTGTTCCTTCTGCTTTGGGGTGTTTGAAAGCTTGTCCTGCCCTCGGCAACCCACTTGGAGAGAAATGAGCTGAGGAAGCTTCTCTACACCCTTGGGCAGACCACCCTGAGGGGACTGACCTGTGCTGTGGGGAGATACCAATGCAGCATCACTGCCTGTGGAATGGAAATAGGTGTGGAAGCATCTGGCTCTGCTAAGGATCTCAAACTCTTTCTGCACACAAGAAAGTGCAACCACCCAAAGTCCTCTGTAAAGGCAGGCTCAGATCCCAGCAGACACCACTTTAAATCAGGCCCATACTCCACAGCAGAGACATTCTCCACAACAGTTTTGGCCCACGCTGCTTACACAGGACCAAAGTGGCCCTTCACCAGCACCTCCTCAGCAGAGGGAGGCAGGTGCTCCATAGAAGAACATGGTTCAGGCAATGACCACGTAGGACACTGGCAGGGTTGCAGCACAGGCAAGCTGGACAAGAAGCTAAGTAGATCACAGGGGAGAGGGTGAGCCAGGGAATTCAGCTGAGGTCAAAGGTAATATCCTCATGTTAGGTAAACTAAGGCTGGCCCATTGAAGTCACTGGTGTAGACTGGACTGTACCAGTGAAGAACAGGTGCTGGAGCACACGGCCTCCAAGCTGAAGAAACCTCTCAGCCCTACAGAGCAGCTTGCAAGCAAGATGCAGATCTCTAGCACTTCACTGGTCTCACCCACCAAGATCCCCAGCAATAGCACTACACAGTCACTGTCACATACAGAAGAGTGGCCTGGACCCCCTAACTCTGCCCCATGGTGAGTGCACACCCTATTGTGATCTGCTGACAGGGGTGGGACATGCCAGTGCTCCCTCCACCTTTGCAAGCTCACCTGGGAGCATCAAGCACATCCTCAAATCCAGACCAGTGCTTAGTCAGAAAGCTTTTGTCAGCAAAGATTAATTTCTGTGGTTTGCAGGTTTTTACCTGAGCTACCTCGAAGCTTGAGCTCTCTGGGGAGGAAAAGAAAAGATAATAAAATCCCCTGAATGTGTGATCAGAAAGGAAGCCTGATCGGGTGTCCTGCAGTCCTCTCACGTTTTTAAAGTGGTGAATCACTGGAACTACTAAAGAAAAGAAAAATCACCTAGCCTGAGCCCTGGAAATCTCATCTGGGAAGGTGAGAAACTAGAAAAACACACTTGAGCACAGGTTTTGCAATGAAACCACTCCTTAGTCTTAATTAGGACTTGTCCAGATGAGGCAGCCATTAAGGTGCTTGCACAGGGAGCTGTGGTTAGTGTCCACTAATGGACGAGTAAGAAGACACCCCAGGATTTAAGCTACTGGTGCCTCTGAGGACTGATGGAGGGGAGGCTTCTTGGCAGCTCTCTCCCTCTCCTCCACGGTCAGCAGGCTGGTGATGGATGTGTGAGTGCCAGCCCTCCTCTCCCCCAGCACATCATTTGATTTGCCGCAGACGTGGGGCTGGAGGTCCCCGGCAGCGCTCTGCCTGCCAGGAGAGGTCACCGTCTCTTTGAATAACGTCTTCTTAGAGTGCCAAGAAGTGACATCAAGCTTTGCCCTCTGCCACCCCCCTGGCATCACAGGGATGCTAGTCAGATAGGGGTGAAAGGAGGCGCGTTCCCCACCGTCTCTGCTGCCCATGCATGATTTATACCTGCCATGTCAGACGGACAGTGATGGCACACGCTGCCTCCCGGCACCGGCGGCACGGCTGGCAAAGATGGATGGAAATACTTCTCTGCTCCATGCCCAAGACCTCCTCCGCATCCCCTCCACAAAGGGCTTGCCCAGGGTAGATTACTGTTTGTATGCAGGTGTTTGATGGGAGAGCATCTCCTGGGATGTCACTCTGCAAGAGGCTACTTTGGACAAGCCAAAATGCTCAAAAGATTCACTGCTGAGGTCCTGAGACAATATGTGAGCCAGCAACATGCAGACACAAGAGACACAGATCACATAAAAGGCACTTGCATTCCTTTATTCCTTTCCCCAAACTTCTCTCTCCATCCCAGCACAGGCTTGTGAGCCTGCCTTCTGCTCTCTGACCCTGCTTTGACAGGCACAGCTGGTCCGCAGACCAGCGGGTCAGACAAACAAGTGATGGCACGTGGCTCTCAGAGCTAGATGGGAACAGCTGAAAGACATAAGAGACAGACCCAACCACAGAGGGAGTCAGCACTGTGAGCAAGGACCCCTGACCCAGGTCTTGGTTGGAAAGCTCCCCTTCTCCCAGCATTTGCAGTTTCAAGTTGCTAAGTGGCCTTACTTCAAAGCAAACTGAACATCTCACAGCAGGATAGAGGCTACAGGTCTGTTTTCTCCTCATTCCTCTCCAGAACCTGCCTTCACTGCTGCTCACTAGCTCAGACATGAACACGCGTGAGCAGCTACCTACAAACATCACAGATCTCTCTGGAGACATTTGATAGTCATGGTGGCATCTCCACTGATCTCTCCAACCAGCAGGATGATGCAGGACTTGAGGGCATCATTGCAAAGCTCTCAGCCTGAATTTACAAACATTGTCCCACCACTGGGTCACTTACCACAAGATTTTCCACCACTGCAGCTGGCTGGGACCCTCAGCACTTTTCGGCTGCAAAGTCAGCATTCTGACAGGGCTGCTGCTGCTCTCCCAGCCATCAGCTGGAGATTTAAAAACCACACCCTAGACAGGGAACTCCAGAGTGGGTAGCAAAGAGGAAAAAAATGTTAATTTGTCCTTGGCAGAACAGCACGGCAGCACCAGCAAACCCTCGGCTTTGAGGGCAGAGGAAAGCACTGGCAGCTACAAATTACTAATCAATGTCGAGTAACAACAACAGCAGCTAATAAGGAAGGGCTGATCAGCTTACTATGGCAGTAATTATTCCTGACACCAGCCCTCAGAAGGAGCATCCAGGCTTAGCACACTGTCTACCATGATGATAACCCAAGATAACTAGAAAAAATTTTGTGCTGGAAAAAAGGAGGGGGAAGAGAAAAAACCCTTAGCAATTAGCAAGGCTTGTGGTGCTAATTACACTGTGAAAGGTGTGCAGGCTTTGTCAGAGCTCACTTGAGCTTCCGGGTGATGCCAGGGAGGGATGAAGTGCCAACACACCTTTTCACATGACAAACAATTCTGGCACCTGGTTATTTTTGAGAACAACACAACTCTGCTGCTAACAGTGAACCTGGCACACATCCTTTGCCATCATTGCCTGAGGAAAAGCCTCTCATCTCCATAGTGTAGTGGCGCTACAGTTCAGCATCACATCAGTAGGTGGTACTGAGCCCACCTAACTTGGGTACAGGACCAAGTCAGGATGAGATATAGCCAGTATAAGAATAGGAATCGTAGTTCACCAACATGTCTGAGGTGTATATGTTCAAAGTGTACTGCATTCACCCACAGCTGCTCAGGATCCTGCAATGATGATGTTTTACAGTGCTGCAGCAGCCCAGGCACAAAGGTCCCCATCACTTCCAGCACAGCCACCAGTCCTCCCACTGAAGAGAAGTTTGCACAGCATCCCTTCACCAGCACAGAAAGAGTTACTGCACCCAGTAGGGATAGCAGAGTGAATGTGTGAACAGGCATGTGCTTCCCCCATGCGCTTCTTACTGATAGAACAGGTGAGAAGAAAATCGAACAGCCCCCAAGGCTTGAGATAGCACACACTCCTCACTCACTTCTCTCTCAAGCAGGCATAATTAAAGGCACCGTTCTCTCGCACCCTTCATTTGAGGGGGCTGACAAATTGCTCTCTCAGCAATGGTGTGTGTTTTAGAGACGTGACTTCTTGGAAAGGATGCGGGTCACTGCAGGCACCGGCTCACGGAATCGCAAGTTCTGCAAGTGCAGAGACGAATGAAGAGCTTGCAGCTTTGCTCCATACGGATCAATGCAGTCACAGCAGCAGCAAGAGCTGCTGGAGCCTGTTCAGACCTTATCCCCTCTGGCTCTGCCTTCTCCTCCAAGACTCACAGCCTTTGGCACCTTACACAGGACAGGGACTTTACCTTGGCCATTTGCAGAAAGCCATCCCCCTATCAGGAATACAAACCAGTCTGGCAAGATCCAGCAATTCCAGAGACAGTGGAGGTGCCTATCACTGTGTTTCTGGCCTACAAACTTCCCAACACTTCCCATAGGTGAGTCCTACTCCTCTCCCTCCCTTCAAGGGTGTTCTGTGCCAGCCCACCCTCCCCATCCCACACACAAAGCTGTCATAAAGTCTACAATCCTAATACTGGGCAGCATCGAGGGGACATGGCTACCAGACCTTGCACAAACAAAATCCTATTACAACAGAGATCCTGATTCCAGCCTTTATTTACAGAAATTATTACTACAAAGGATCCTGAGGGAAATCATAGCTCTGTGCTGTATATACTGAATTCATCATTGCTAGGTAAGAAGCCTCATAGTGTTTTGAGACACACCAAGATGCAAATAACATCTGCATTGTATGTCATGGAGTAGGAGACAAAAGGGGAAAAAACAACCACAGCCTAAGCTGTGGAAGAGAGAAAGGGAATGGCATGTGTGTTTCTTTTGTCCAGCCCAAGGCAATTTTTATCTGCAAGGTGCACTAAATCCTTTGTGCTGCTCGATTAAATTTACAGCTGACCTAAGCACAGATTGTTGTTCTGCCAAAAAAGAGCAGTCCAGACTCAGAGTTGTCAACAGGGTGAATGGCCATGGCCCTGTGCAGACATGTAGGCAGCCCTTGGAGGGCAAGGAGGAGAAAGAGGAGAGAGATGCTGCAGGGCTGGAGCAGTTTGGAATTGCTACCACATGCAGTATCATGAGCCGTGCCAGCACTGACACCAAATCCTGTGCTGGAGCATCTATTTTCAGGTGAGTGAATACAGATGAGGAAGGGGAACAAACCCCCATTGCATCCTCCTGAGCTGCCACATTTGGATAAGCAGGGAAAACGAAGGCATCAAGCACCTGGGGTACCCTCCCATCTGCAATTCATACACAGCCCAGTGATGCTCAACCAACACAGCCCAGCAGTCAGAGTGTTGCCCTTTCATAAAGCTTGACTGGTTGATCGAAGCAAAGAGGGAAAGGATTGTGATGTCCAACAGGGAACAGACAGATCTTCCTGGGGCACATCAGCCTGTCAGATGCACATGTTCAGGCATACTGAAAGGAAGGAGAAAGAGGAGAAGAGAAGGCATCTGACCTTACACAAATCTACAGAAACTGCTCCTAAAATTTACCAGTGCAAAGCAAGCAAGGCATTGGAGAAGGGAGGTGAGGTGTCTGACTCTGCAGTGTAGGTACCATAGCACTGTAAGGGTTATAAATCAGACACCAGACTGACGGTATGGATCATTCCAGGCACCGTCAGAATCATACACACCTGCTACAGAGAGATCTTCTCTGCAGAAGGGTCTCCCTTGCACTGCAGATACTTGTAAAAACAACCCATCATCACTTTGCTGTACACAGCCAGAAATGTTGACTTTAATGCCAGGCCAAGGATGCCTGACCTGCATACATTTCCAAGTGATTTTTTTTCAGCTATTCCCATCCACTTAGAAATTATTAATCCCATCCACTTGAAAGTATCTCCCCAAGGTGAACTTCCCATGTCACAACATTATCAGAGGAAAGCAAACCCTGCCAAGAGGAAGGTCCCATCAGTAGACACTGATGGGTGAATGTGACAGTCCTCCAGGAGAAATGGTGTTGCTCAGGGACAGCCCAGGTAGGACTGACACATCAAAGAGAGGACTTCAGCACAGGGTGCAAAGGCTGAACCA
The DNA here is from genome assembly GCF_903797595.1 of Erithacus rubecula. Taxonomy (NCBI): domain Eukaryota; kingdom Metazoa; phylum Chordata; class Aves; order Passeriformes; family Muscicapidae; genus Erithacus; species Erithacus rubecula. The sequence goes on along the minus strand of NC_136662.1, from coordinate 28,615,657 downwards.
GACTTCCAGAAACAGAGGCTAAAACCAAACCATTCCTTCTTTGTGTCATCATTCTACACATCTCTCCTGCTGCTGTCTCCACCAGAAAGAGAAGCCGTGGTCTTCATCACATCTGTGGATCACAGCCAAGGCAGCAGCCTGGACAAGGCAGGGTAACACAAGGGGTATCCCCTGCAAAGCTGTTTATCAGTATTTCAAGGTGAATCTGACAACACAGCTGGTTTCCTAAGTGTTAAGAACATGCTTTGCTCCAGCCTTTCATCTCAAGCAACATGCAGCGGCAAAGGGCAGCTTGCCAAAAGCAAAATTCACATGCAAGGACGAAAAGCATCACCCCTGGGAAATTTGCTTCCAAGGAAGGCTGGAAACCTCTCCCCCAAATCTGACAGAATTCAAATCCTTCCCCTGCTGAGACAGTCTCTTTCAATTTCTTCAGTGGATGTATTTCACGCCTCACCTGCAGAGCTACTGTTTCCTGGAGAAGGAGGAACCATGGAGAAGTTTGAGCACAGTACAAACTGTGTGTCCCCCCCCCTTTTTTTTTTTTAACCTTTTCACCCCCTACTGAAGCACATTAGGAGTGAGATTTCAGAGAGCCCAGCAATATTGTCAGTGCCTGAACCCCCTGCCAGCAGCCCTGAGCTGGCAGGAACAACACATCCTCTTCGGGAACCCTTTCTGCTTGTTCTCCTCTCACAGCACAATCGGAGGCTAAACTCACACTCCAACAACAGTGCTGTGGATGAGACATACTCACTGCTGTCAGCTGGAATGATTCAGGATGAAATGGCTTCGCTTATCAGCAATGAGGTGGCTGCAGGACCACTGAGACAATCACAAATTGGGACTAGGAAACAGAGCCCAAAGCAGAGACTTTCTCAAAAGACCCAACCTTTTGTCCTACTCCTACACAGAGCTCAGCATTGCTTCAAAGCCTAAAACCAACTTAAACCTATCTGCTTGCAAAGACAGCAACTGGCTCTTGTGCATGCCTATGCAAGATAAAACTTTGAGGGGCTCAATGATAATTTTAGGACCAAATTGTGTCAAGTTTTTAATGTTTCCAAGCTGGGAGTCCTGCAGGGTCAACAGAAGTGGGCTCACAGATCACAATGGCTCTGACTTATCACTACCAGCTCTTGGCTGGCTGCCTGCTTAAAACTTGGATTACTCCAATGGGAAGCTGACCCTGATTTAAACTCAAGCCTACATTTTACAGCTTCACATTTCAGTTGCCAGGCTCTCCTTGACCTATCTTCTTTATGACATCGCTGTTTCCTCTCACACTTCTGGTGAGCCACCAAGAATCAGTTGTCCACAGGTCTAAGACATCAACCTCCAGCCAGAAACCAGTGTGATACATTAAATAGATGAGCAACTAAACCCACTGCATAAATTACTTGCAGCAGAACATCCATCCTGCGGGGAGGTCTCCCTAAACTAGCCCACGTTAGTATTTATTAATAATAATACAAATATCTTTCCACTCACACACTTTTTCCTCAAGATGCAAGAGCAGGAAACCCACTGCAAGAAAGAGCCACACAAAGTATTAGATAAGACATTTCAAGGGCACCTCCCAGCTCCAAATCAGCCCCTGAAGTAGCCCTTGGCCTGCAAGACAGGTGTCTGTGTTCCTATGGCATGTGGAACCCTAAAAAGTCATGACTCACCAGCATTTCCACCCCTGGAATTTGAAATGTAACAAACTAGAGGATCTTTAATGTCCTGTGAAGCACAAACTGTTCTATGATTCACAACAGAGTGGGTATACAAGAGATCACCTCTTGCCCAAATATATATAATTTTGGTTGACAGCTGCAATGGACATCAGAGTCTTGCTCTCCAGGGGATATTCAGCTGGAGATCACCTGCAGTTCAGTTGTCTGACTGGAATATAAAGGCAAGCATTGGCACTGAGAATGGTGCTTCAGGGATTGAGAGCTGATGCTTTCCCAAATGGTCAAGTAAAGCAGATAAAGGAGCTGTAGGTTGATTTGATGATTTAATCAATAAGGTAATTATATTAATTCAATAGTTTGATACAAAGCCACTTCCTTTCTGTTTGATTTAACTGCATTTCAGAATTTTCATGGCTGAGTTGATCAAATACATAAAATAGCAAATTTGTGCTAATTAATTAATATTAGATGTATTTTCCTTAACTATGAATTGCAGAGGCCCAGAGGCTGAGAGCATTATCACCCAGCAAAAACATCTTGACAGCCCACAGATTTTTACCTACAGTCACCATACAGCCAACCACCTGTGCCAGAATTCATCCAAAATGCAGGACAACTGTACCATGAGGGGACCTGGCAGAAAACAGGTGCAGGTGCATTCACATCCTTGAAGTGTGGGCATCTACACTTAATAGAAGTTACTACTTCTGGTGATGGAGTTAAGAAGGATTAATATAAGGTATATAGTGGTTTTCCATTTACAGGATAGAGGAGTAAAGTGTCATCCTTCAGGAAAATGTAAGACTTTTAGGGGTTCACTTTCAGCCTTGTACCCTAAGGGGACACCAGCTAGAGAAGCCAGTCAGCAACACCACACCCCCCTTGCCCAAAGCTACAGTTACATGGTGAGCCCCATCCCTAATATTATTGCCCCAGAGAACCACTGATGCAGGGCAAAAAAAAACCCCACTATTGTTAATACCCCAGAGAATCTCTGTAAGATGGAAAAACTGTGATACCAACCTCTACCTTGTTAGACTGCAGGGCATTCCTCCTCAAGGCAGGGAGCAAGTATTCTGCACTCTCCTACCCACAAAGGTGCTCCACTGCTCCTGTTGCTGGGCAGCAACATTTGAGAAAGCAGACTGAAGATGCTGGGGAGACTGGAGGTGTCTGCAATGACCTTTGCTTTTTCTGCTTTTCTCTAGGAAGGAGAAAAAACACACACCCACACTCTTGCCTGCAACTGTATCTCTACAGTAATTCCCGGTTTTACCAAACCTGCTTTCAGGCTTGCTTCTTTTTCCTCCCTCTTTCTCCACTTGAAAATTCGCTAACCCCTGACACCGCCAGGAGAGACGCCGTGAAGGCGATCACAGGTCAGCCTTCTTCAAACAATTGCAGGCCTTCTTGCCAGGTTCCTCTCTGGGTAATACCATCCTCCTGCAAGGAAGAAAAGTCTCTAATTAAAAAGACCTGGACAGCAACCCACCAGCTCCCACTCCTGCCCTGATCAATGAAGCTTGCTAATTAAAAGCAGTTGACCTGAGCAAAGAATGGCTTGGAGGAGATTAGCCCAAGGGAGACAAGATTTAAGAATTAAATTACTTGAATGGTCTGTTTCATTTTATTTTACAATCCCCGTTCTTCCTCCTCCCCCACGCAGGTAAACAGTTACTTTGAGGACTCAGTCCCAATTTGTAAGAGCAAAGAAGCAGAAAGTATGGTCCTGCTGTTTAATTCACTGTCAAACACCACAGGCTGAGTGCTTGGGCTGTGGAGCAGCTGCTCTGTCTGATCACTAGGTGACAACTGAAAAATGGCTGGGTGGCACCTAATTTCTACAGTTTGATTAACTAGTCCCTTGCACCCTGCCACATCAACAGGACTGGGGACAAACACACAGGCAGTGCCTCATTCACTCTGACTCCACAGCCAGGGTCTCGCTGGCATATTTATCTCTGCCTGAAACCCCCAGGAGATTTATGCTCAGCAATCAAAGGGAGACAACCACCACCCAAAAGTAATAGTGCTCAGATCAGGCCCCTATCATCTGGCCTGACCAGTGGTTTGAGTATCGCACCACACAGGGCTATAAAGCACGTGAGAATCCAAAGGCAAACTGACATGCAGCAAACACACCACATCCCACATCTGGGATCCTGCAGGATGCACTGGGATTGCAAGGAAAGCTCTCTCTGGAGAGCTCTAACATGTAGTTTCTAAGGTTGCTTTGCCCTGCTCACATTAGTGGGAACTGCAGGAGCTCAGCACCTCTAAAAACTCTGTTAATAAGAGACAATGCAGAAGAATGTAACACTTCCTTGTTTCAGGAGAATTGGGTGGAAACAGGAGGTTTTTCCCCAAAAAATTAGAAATTCCAGTGCAAAAGTGAAATATGTTCTCTTTCAACCACCAGTATTTGAGGGCCTTCACCACAGAATAACTTTAAGGGAATTTGCCCAGAGCATATACATTTGCACAGAGAGAAAGAAGATTCTTGAGAGAAACAAGAAGCTTCCTAATCAAATGCTTGGGATTTTATGAACGTTCCACACACAGTCTTGGCATTCATTTTCTTTTTAAAATCACTGTCTTGGAGCTGAGAGGAATAGAACCAAGAGCAGGAGTGATGGCAATCCTATTTGCGTAACTTATTCATTCACTGCCTTTCTCCTCTGGCATGCCATTTTTTTCCTCTTTGCCTCTGATGTGTCTGCAGAGCCCAAACTGTCCCCCCATACTCCTGACTCTTGATACCAGATCTTCAGAGCATTTCAGCTTTCACTCCCCCATGATTATTCTCTCTCCTTCATGCAGCCTGCAACTTGCTTACCATTTTCCAACCAGCACAGCTGGACATATCTGACACTGGTCTCACCACCAGAGCAAGGCACTTTCTATTTCAGCTGCAATTCCCAAATGAAAATAATACTCTGTGGCTTCTTCCAGTTCCATTAAAAAAACACCCCGATTGCAGGGTGAGAAAGAAGTGATTGCATAGCATCCAGCAAAAACAGCTGGTCAAGAACTAGGATCCTAGGGCACTAACACCAGGAAAAAAACCCACAATACCTCCTTACGAATGCCAGCCAAAGGAAAAATAATTCGGCACCAAAAATCTAAACACGACCAAGCCACTGAGCAGCAACTCACTGAGGCAGCAATTCATATTCCTCCTCACCAAGGAAAGTAGTGCATAGGCATGTAACAATGGACACAGAGTTAAACCCACAGCTGCTGCTAAACCAGAGATCTGCCTCTGAAGTGCCCTAGGTGCCCACAGACCTGATGGGGCTTACCAAACCCACAGGGATGTCGTGGCTCATGCATTGTTTAAGCTGCACAAAGATGTCTGAGATGTTATAATATGCTGTTACTCAGGCCTAATTCCCCAGCTGCTGTTCCTGAAGTAATCCCATCATTTTTATTACCAGGAGGGACCCTATTGCAAATCCAGCCACTTTTCCTTCCAAAGGGGAGAAAATTCATCAGAGATGCAGCAAAACATCCTCATCTGACTTGTGAAACGAGATTTCTTTATAGACAGTTGGTTTCTCCAGCAACACCTCCCTCGTGCCCTAAGGAAGAGAAGTACAGGGAAGCATGACGAGAGGAAGGTGCCAGTGAGATACAGTCCTTTCCAGCTACCTGGCTGAAATTCAAATGCAGGATTAGTGTCTCTGGCACACTTCTAACAGGAGGCAAAGGAGAGAGATGTAGTGCTTCCTTCCAGCCTTTCGGATCTACAAACCTCTCCTAGGCAGCAGACATTCCAGTCCACCTAAAGGAGGCTAGAATTAGAAATTAGGCACATTTGTCATATAAAATTTCCAGGAAGGATCTGAAGGAACACAGCTGAATTTCTATCAGGCAGAGATGCTGTAATAACACTGTAGCTGGGAGCTCCAGTTAGGCAAAGGTCAGGGCTGCTCAGCATCCACTGCAGTTACAGGCCTCTCAGAAAACCAAAAAGAACAAAGGATAAACAGTTCCCCTTGGCAAGCTCGCTCCTGTCCAGCTGGATACAATGGGCTTTGAAGGCTGGAAACTCAGCGGGGCTGGCTGCAGCGAAACAGGGAGGAAAAGGGAGATATGGAACTTAAAAAGTTAAAAAGTTAATCTTCAAAAACAAAGTGGTTTTGTTCATCTTCTCTTTGGTCACCAAGTTAGCTCCAGCTGTGACTTGGGTCTGGCACTGAAAGGAGAAGCTAGCTGGAACCCTAGGGAATTGGAGTCACTTATGTGTCTTCTTTGTACCGAGTTACAGCTCACATAAAAACGAAGGTGGCAAGCCCTGAAGGTGCCCTTTAGCCACATAAAGGGAAAAGTGCTGCAAAAGACAGACCTTGATGAAACACAATCCAAATGGGGACACATTCGGCATCCCTCGGGGTACATGATGGCTGCACAGACAATCACCCTGACAGCGCCGGCAGGGCGGGGCTCACACCCATTCTGTGGGGCAGAACACAGGAAAGTGCAGGGATGCTCACATTTGGCTGCGTCCTATTTCTCCTATCAAACCTCTACAAAAGCAGCATTCTGCCACCTCTCCCCTTGGACACTTAACGAGGATCAGCAGCTGGAAGCCCCTTACCACTGCCAAGCCCAGCACCCAAGGATCTTCCATCTGTGTTCCAGCCTGCCTTTTGTACTGATTTGTTACATTTTCACCCTGATTGCACGCCTCAGGCAGGCGACAGTTGCTCTGTGCAGTACTTGGAGGAGGGGAGTTTTACAGCTTGGCTGCTGCCAACGCACAGATGTTACAGATGCTGGGTCACGGCAAGGTGCTAAAGGCCTTCAGAAATGTTGCAAAGCATTAATTATGTTCCTGCAGCTGTTCTTTAACCCTCATCCATGTCTCCTTTCTCCCATGGGCTGCCAGAAAGACAACTACGAATGGGAAATCAAAGCAGGAGGTTTTGAAAAGAAGTAAGGCAGAGTCTTTAAAGGTTGAAATAAACAGCACACTGCAAAGACAGAGCTTTTTAAAATGTTTGTCCCTGCCATTTGCTTGGTTATCTCCACTTCTCCTATTTCAGTGCAGCGCTGAACTCCAACAGCATCCAAGGTGAAAACCTGACATTTCACAGAGCACATCTCAGCTTGAAGGTTGATCCATGAGCTTGGGAATACTTTGTCTCACAAGACTGGACAAGGAATGATTAGTGGCATGGGTTTAACCAGCCCTCCCATTTGTGCAAATCTGGAGATGAAGGGTTTCCCTGGTTTTCCACAGGTTTATGTGAACCTCTTGAAGTGAGTCCAGAGGATGGCCACAGAGATACTCAAAGGGATGGAACACCTCTCCAGTGGAGATAGGCTGGGAGAGTTGGAGCTGTCCAGCCTGAAGAAAAGGCCCTAGGGAGACCTTAGGAGCCCCTTCCCATGCTGAAAGGGGCTACAAGAGAGCTGGAAAAGGACATTGGACCAGGTTCTGGAGCAACAGGAAGAGAAGGAATGGCTCTAAACTAAAAGAGAGGAGGTTAGATTAGATATTTGTAAAATGTTCTTCCCTGTGAGGGTGGTGAGGCCCTGGCACAAGTTTCCAGAAAAGCTGTGGCTGCCCCATCCCTAGAAGTGCTCCAAGCCAGGTTGGACAAGGCTCAGAGCAACTTGGTCTAGTGGGAGGTGTCCTTGCCCAAGGGGGTTGGAATGGGAAAATCTGCAACGCCTCTTCCAATCCCAACCATTCTGTTATTCTGTAGTCAAAAAAATCCCCTTTTGCCCCAGCTGGACCAGAGCTGTACTCAAACACACCAGTGATTAAACTGACCTGCAGAACCCAAGTCCAGAGCTTCTGCCATCCCTACTATGGAAGCTGGAGTTAGGCCAAGTGTCAAGGCAGCATTCAAGCAGGCTTACCTGGAACAGCTCTGGGAGATGTAGGAACTCAGGTCTCCTGAACTTGTCTCTTGTGCTTCGGTGCCCTTGACAGCCACCATGTGCCAGGGCTGGCAACACATCCTCTGGTGTCCCTGCACAGCCACTTCTCTGGGCAATGGGAGTCCTGGAAAATGTGAAGCTACTGCTGAAGAAGTAGATCCATGCCTACAGCACAGTGCCATTCAGAGCTGCCACTGCAGGAAAGCAGTTAAGGAGGCCTGCACCCAGATTTAAGTCCTGCTAAACATCAGGACTAATGAGTAGCCACACACCACCAGGACAGCCATTCTGGTGCTGAAATTGCAGCCTGCCTGAGGTGGCATCTCCACACCCCACAAACCAGAGGTTCTCAAGGGGAGAGTTATCCTGCTTATCCTCAGACCAGCTGCAAAGTAAAGCAACATCTCAAACATGGGCATTCACTAACATCTGCATGGGCTGGGCTGCAGCTGTGCCACAGAACCATGAGTGGGCTGATAAAACCCACCAGGCTCCTGAAAGGCCTCTCCCTCCCCTATTCCCTGTGCTTTAAGCTGCAGTCAAACAGAGCATAACTCCTTTTAAGACTTGCAGATGTGTTTCTGAATCTGGCTGGGCAGCTTGTGCTGGTGAGAGGGAACAAGATTGTCTCTGGAATCCTTTGTGCTGCAGCTCTCTGTGCACAATAGGCTCCTGCGCACTCAGGGGCTGAATAACTTTTTATGCTAGAGATGAAGCAAGGGGGAAAGAAAAAAATAACAGGCACAATAGCAAACAAACAGGCAGAGAGTGAGGTGATGGAAAAGCAGGCAGGAATAGCAAGACTGTTGTGCCCAGATGCTCATTTCAAACAGCATCTCCCACATTCAAAAAAATCATAAACTAATAAAGAATAAGTTTTTGCCTGTATCTCTTTGATGTGCCTTCAGTTGGGAATCATTAGGACTCAGCACGCTGGCCAGAACTTGAACTTCTGCATAATGGCCCCAGACAGTGGTTGATACCCTCAGTTGCTGCTGGCACAAGTGTTCACTCCTCTGCATCACTTTGGAGTGATAGCTAGAAAAACAAAACAAAAATCACAATGTTCAGGCATTGAAAGGAGATCCACAATGCATTAAGCACTGAACCCCAAGGCCCTGTAACACCAGACTGGGCTATGCTGACAGCCACAGGTGAAGGAGCTTCCTCCAGGTAGCTCAGGAGCCTCACCCCAGGTGCCCAAATAGGATACAATTCATTCCACATCAAAGCCCTCTCCCCTGCCCTCTGAGGAAGCCTGCCTCTGGGTATGCAGCCATTTCAAGCAGGAATTGGAGATCAGCAGCATCACCCTAACAGTCCTCACACCCTGGGCTTGGGCTTGCCTTCCTTGGGCAGCTGCCCTGAGCAGCCAAAGGTGGGCCAACATCAGATTCCCACCAACAGCATAACAAAATCAGATTAAAGGCTTTGCAGGAGCAGTTTTTGTGTTAATACATTTCTGGACACCCCCGTTCTGCCTCAATATCTGAAGACAATGTTTTTATCTGACTAACAGAGCTCCTCAAACCATGTGGCCTAGGCTGGCTATTTTAGAACAACATTCAGCAGAGACTTTTGTTTCTGACATAATAATTAGCAGCCCACTCTTGCTCAGTACTCTCACCCCAGGTATCAGAGTGGATCAGAAAGGCTGTGCTGGGGAAAACCACAGAATAGTTAAGGTTGGAAAAGACCTCCAAGATCATCAAGTACAACCACTGATGCAGCAACATAACTCACATCACCTGTGATCCTGGAGCAGAAACTCCTACCTGCCCAAAAGATCTCTCAGCAGGGACATACAGAGAGACAGCTTTTCCAGCAGCCTCTCCCAAACAGCACCTTTCCTCTTTCCAATTCTTTTTCCAGAATTCTTTATTTATTTTTCGATCTGCCTCCCTCCTCTCCGCCCCCCTGACTCCAAATTCAAGTTATGCAAATTTTCGAGAGGGGCTGACATCTTCTGATGTAGATGATCCCATTGGTGTTCTTGTCTGGCTGCCAGCTCCTGGGAAACAGGCAAGGCACGAGGGCGGTTGCTGTTTTTAACCAGGGGCCGTGTCTGACTCGAGCGTTAGGGGAGTTAATGAGCACTGTGCAAAGGGAGGGATGGCTGGCAGAAAGCAAACAGGGGAAGCTTTATTTTTACATTTCATTATTTTTATAAGAAAAATAAGCCTGGCACCTTAAGGGAGGCATAAAGAGGATGATTTTTTATTTTTTTTTAATAGCAGAACCTGCTGAGATGTCCTGTGCCTAAATAGTAGGGAGGTGGCTGGGTCTGTGCAGAGGTTACCTTACTCTTCTAGGTTTCAGCACCTGTGAGTGTGTACACACACACTACAGCTCTAGGAGAGAGTCCTCCATGGCTCACCCTGTCCATCCAACCCCATCCCACATACAGGATGGATCTGCACAATTATCTTCTCTGGGGGGTCATAGTCTCCAGGCTGCCCCAAGGAGTCCAGGCAGGCTGGGAGCCCCCTCTCCAGCTCTAAAGCAGATTCAGTGGGTCACTCAGGGGGGGCTCAGCACCAAGCAAGTTGAAACCAAAACCAGTAGTCTCTAGAAAAGATGGATGGGGCCAGCAAGCCTGACACTATTCCCCATAAAGCAACAGGGAAGAGGTTAAAATAGAAGATTTATGGGCACATATCTCTGCCAGAACCACCAGGTGATCATGTATACACATTTCTCTACTCTAAGACCTAATTTTCCACCATTTCCCTTGATTTGCTGTTTCTATTCTCCCATTTCCTTGATTTAAGGCCCAATTATTTCTTGTCCTCTTGCCAGTGAAACAAAATATTTCATAAGCACTCCTGCTGCCTCTTGCCACTCCCTCTCTCCTTTGGATGCTGGTTTCAATGCCTGACTCATGCTTCATAATCTCTAAAATTTAGAGTATTTTAGTGAACACCTAACAATGATTTTACCATTTTTCTTAGTGATACAAATGGTATTTGGCACCAACTAGCTTGCTGTTGGAATTTAAGTGAGTCTGTAGCTGCCACAGCTCTGACAAGTCTCTGCAAAGCAGTCCCTGGAGATTGTCACCTGGGCAAGATCTCATTATGTCCTTCACAAGGGATGAGCCATAGATCCTGAGCTGAGCTGGAGGAGACTCTGCTGGGACAGGGAGAAGGGCAAACAAGTAAAATCTGTAGTTTATCCAGGCCAGCCCCAGCCTTCCAAGGGAGAGCTGGGAACTACCACCCCTACATGAGTCAAGGATCTGGTCCTCCTTCTTAAGGATACAAACCCTGCCCTCATTAAAAGGAAAGAATAATGTCACTGGTGGGTCCCCAGTCTAAACTTCTAAGCACCATCAGATCTTCCAAGTGGTTCATCACAGACTGGTTTCTGTCAGTGCACTGAGCATCAGTCCTTCAAATCATTTCTAGGCAAACACCCTCCCTTCCCCTTGGAGCAATAGTTTTACACTAAATTTCCATTCCTCTTCCTCCTCTTTGCCCAGGCTTGCATTTCCATAATATCCTCCTACTAGCTTCCTCAGTCATAACCAAATCTGCCCCAACACAACACAACCATGAAAAAGACAAAAGTGCTATTTCAATATTGCCAATCTTTTTCAAGGAGATGGATCCATAATGTTAGGTGAGATTAAGCATGGATCAAAAAAGAGGTTCCTTAGGCCATGAGCCTAAGAGAGGGAAAAAGCTCAACATTGCTCTGAATCAAGCTGAACATAGACTGAAAATTGGTTCTCCTGTCTTCTCAACTCATGCAGGTCCCCAAGATCTTCTTGGGGAAGAAGATCTGTTTCCATGACCATCAGCTGCTTACCTCTACCTGCACAACATAACTCATTTGGCCTTAATTTTTTTCCCAAAAAAAACCCCAACCAAAACCAAATTTAACAGCACAACTCCCTGGGCATGCAGCCTTTCCATTCAAAGACCATTGAAAAAATCTCAAATTTGAAAGTTGTAACTCACCAGCTGGCTCTAACTTGGGTGGCTCTCCAGAAGAGACATCTCCAGATATTCTAGCCCTTCCAGTGGCTGGCTGGAAGCAACAAGGAGGAATCACCTTGAGAAGACAATCAGGAGGAAGGAATAGGATGAGTTACTCTCTCCTAAATATTTTGAGCTATGGCTGTTCTCTTCAGCCACACAAACATATATCAAGCACATGGAGAAGTGTCCAAACCTGATCTCAAGCTCAGATTTGGGGTCAACTGGGCAGGAGAGCTGGACACAAGGTGGGAGGTGCAGAGCTGTGTCAGAAATCAGACCCTAAAACATTGCAATGGGAAGCACTAAGGAGGTCAAAACATTCACACATCCCAAAGCTGGCAAGATCTGGTCTTCACACCCACCATGGCTGCTGGCAGCTCATTCACACATTTCATAGAGCCTGGAGGACAAGCTGAGGCCTGCAATGCTGTTTCACTACACCAGACACGCTGCTTTGTTATGGGATTTGGCAACTTCACTCCAAAAGCTTCACAAAATAATTGACCACCAAATGCCACCAGAGTGAGAGGAGTTTGGTCTTTGGTAACCCAAGAAAGGACTGAGGTTTGTTGGGGGGGCAGCTCTTTATCTGAACTTAAAAAGATGAAAACTAGACACAGCTAGAAATATCAAGTAGGAATGGAAAACATGAGGAAAAACTTGAAAGACTTTGCAAATTTTCCTGCACAAGGCCATAATCTCTTCACAGCTGGGGTTACACAAGGCAAGACCTCCTCTATTTTGAGTATGACCTGGAAAAAACTTCTGGGACCCCACGTGCCATTCTGTGGGGCATCATACCTGCTCTGGGCTCCTTCCAAGGATCAGCCCAGTGAGGGGCTTCTGAATTCCACTCACAGCTTGGGGAGGTTTGGGGATCAGCACCTCCCAAGATCTCTAAAATCCAGAGGCCTCAGAGGATCCTAACCATGCTAACTTCATCCCTCCCTTGGTACAATCAGCTCTGCTAACTGTACTGTCCTGAGGGTTAGTAGATTAATGTCACTTTTAATTTATCATGTGGCTGTGGCTGGCTAGAAGCATCACCTCCAGAGGAAGCTGACTCACCCTAAGCACACTGTTTTCTGAAGGGTCAGCCAATCCTACCCACTAGACCACCTTCCCTTCAAGCTACCTGCTAGCCCAGTACAAGCTGGACAGCCCCCAAAAGCTCCACACCACAGTTCATATTCCTGGCAAGTACCATCACAGAGCTTAAATCCCCTAAAAAGTACTGGAAACAGTAAAAGCTGACCATTAGGGTAGTTTTATATGGAATAGATATCCTAGGTTGTAAAGTGTGTTCAGAAGGATCATTACACTCCCTCAGCTGCCTTTCCTCAGAGGGAAGAAGATAAATGTTCAGATGGATGTTCATAGCCCAAGGCAAGGGAAATACAACATCTTCTGGAAGAGCAAGCAGAAGTACTGGAGAGCAGAGACATGCTGAGACTCTGCTCAGAGCCAGTATGGCTGGCTTCCCCAACACCCCATCAAACCCAAACCACCCGTGGCCAGCCCACTCCAGGGCCTCTGTGCCACCCCCCAGCATCCCAAGTGTGAGGTGTTACAGAATGAGGTGCTCATTAGAGAGCCCACCCCGACCCTGGACACCACAGCAGTGTCAGGGATGACCCAAGATAACAAGACTACAGCATGTGAGCAGTGCAGTGCCTCTGTGTGCTTATTCTGCTGCCCAGACAAATCCTCTCCCATTTGATTTGACCATTCCACAAACATAGGCTTGAACTGTGTGGCCCTTGAGGAGCTCACTAAGCCAGTATTCCTATAGGAAACAGAAGCTTGTACACCCAAATCTAAATATAGCTTTAAAAAAATAAAAACAGCCTCCATCTGATCAAGAGAAAAGTGTCTGGAGGGTAAATTGAGACAGGAATTTTTGCTCAGATTTATGGGGAGAGGTCTGAGCTGAATCCATCCCTCGAGTGGAAGTGTAAGTACAGAACCCTGAAGTCCAGCTATAATTCCCTCTGCAGCCTGGCAAAATGCCAGAGGCCCTTTCAACCTCAGCTATTTCATGATTCTGTGGGATGCAGAATTAATGATACTCTATTTTGACACTGGGAATAGGAGGGATATGGTTAGGGCCCCAGCAGATCTTCTATCCCTTTTCCCATCTCATCTGATTGAATCCAAACATTTGCTAAAAAAGAGGTCCAGCCCTTTTCCCAAAAGGAACTGTTAAAAGACATTTACAGCCTTGGAAGAGCAGATGTCCACCAGAGATCAGTTTTTCCATTCATCCATGGAATGCATCAGTTCAAAAGAACAGGGACAACACAAACCCTAAAATGCACTGGTCCTCACATGCTGAAACATTTCTCAGCCTTTTCTTTGCTAGATTGGGGCGAGGGGAAGACAGCAGGGAAGAGAGATGTAACTTGGTTTACTGGACGCTCCTAATCAAGCTCTAGTGCCTAGGATCAAAGATTAGTTGATTAAAATCCAATTTCAAAGCTTATTAACTTTTGAATGAGAAATGCTTCTATGGTGAGCTTACTTGGGCAGGCTATTTCTGGCTTGGCAGAAGCGGCTGGCAGGGAAAAACAGCTCTTTGCTTATCAGCACCCAGCTTAGACCCAGATGAGACAAGAGGATTTCACCTCCCCAGACCACTTTAAATCAAGACTTAATGAACAAAAGGACTTCCCTTAAGCTGGATATTAAAACCAGCTGGGCATTTCCCCTTCATGCCACCATAGCTCATCTGAAAACCATGCAGAGCCTTTGTGTTGTTTTGCTAGGTTACCCAAAATTCACTTCCCTGCACAGTATTCTGGCCAGGCTGGCAAGTGACAACTCTGATATGAAGTCTTGAGCAATCTTCAACCCACATCTTCCTTGCCCAAGCAGCTCCTTGTCCCTACAGCTGTGCCACCACAACCATCTTGGTCCCACTACAAAAGAGGCAGGAAACCCTGGCACTGCCAGCTGAGAGAGGTGAAAAGCCAAGCTGAAATCTGTTTGCCACAGGCTCTTATCCTGAGGGACATAAATCACAGCCCCTAACCTGAGATCCTTTCAGGACACCTTTATATTTTAAAGCATGTAAGATACAGAACCACAGGATTATTTAGGTTGGAACAGAGCCTCTTAAGATGTAGGGTGGAGCTGCATCCTGGAGTTTTAGGGTTGAACACATTCCTTGTCCTAAGGACAAATGGGGGTTAAGCACTGCCTTTGGGGAGCCAGTTCACCCCATCCCCTCCTGTTTGAGCTGATCTTAACACTGCTTGCATAGCTTCCCAGCTTCTCTGCTCTTTCCCAGGCACAGCAACCACAAAGATGAGAACTGCAATACACATTCCCACAGCAAACTTTTTCAGTGGTAAGGACCCATTTCTCTCTCAGGTACAGAGTTTTTCAGAACATCTCTCATCCAAGGAAAAAGTATTTAGGGCCATCTGTGCCCAAACAATGGGCTTCACCTCTTGTGCAGAAGGACTGAGTTTATCAGCCAAACGCAGTCATTGTCTAGGTCAGCTATTGACAGGGACTCATGTGTGTTGCAAAGGTGGCAGCTGAGAAGCACCAAGGTCTAGGTCTGACTCTTGTCCTGCTCACAGTGAAACACATGATGTGTCCTCAAAAAGCACCAGAACAAGAGGAGGTTACAATTCCTGCTATTGTACTTAAAAGAGGGAAAGCCGCAGGCAGTCTGGGTGACCAAGTTTGCTTTGAAGAGTGGTTGGTGACAGCTACATGATAAATACCTTGTCTCACTGGGAGGCACTTCAGTAGCTTCTTTCCTCCCTCCTGCTGTGCTCCAGGAAGCACAGACACACTGCCCAGAGCAGCATGGCTGAAGGAACTTTGCTTCCAGACACTTTCAGATCCAACTCCAAACAGCCATCAGATCAGTAAATGACTCAGCAAACACTGACTTCTCCCTGGTTCAATTAAATCTTATCTGAACCAAGGAAAAACAGCCTTGCAACCTGTCTCTGGTACACATGAAGTATGCAGGAGCTCTTCAAAAGGATTCCTGCTCCTGCAGATCAGGCACAGGCTTTCAGAAGAAGAAAATCAGTTATTTCC
Organism: Erithacus rubecula; assembly: GCF_903797595.1. NCBI lineage: Eukaryota > Metazoa > Chordata > Aves > Passeriformes > Muscicapidae > Erithacus > Erithacus rubecula. Next base: position 28,600,041 of record NC_136662.1, on the reverse strand, counting down.
ACACATCTTTTTCCAGTGTTCAACCAGGCTCCTGTTACACATTGTGCCTTCTGGGGGAGGAAGCAGTATGGGCAGCACAAACCAGAGGCCTCCCCCATCCCTGGCGAACCCTGAGCATGTAATAATAGAGAGAAAAGGGTATAGCTGCAAACTTCACCTCTACATGGGCACAGCAGGGATCCAGTCTCTGAAACCAAGCCCATAGAAAACTTTGAACACAGAGAAAAAAATGTTGGCATAGAAGTGTTGCAGTATAAGAAGTCCCTGCTGGAGGTGAGGCCACTCTTGCCTTGGGGGAAGAGCATTGTGTTTCTCCCCTAATCTGTAGAGAGGTCACGATGGAAAGGCACTGAAGTTTCTTCTATGAGTAAAAAGTTGTTTTCTAAACTACCTCTAGAAAAAGAGCCTCACTTTCCTGTTATTCAGCCCATGCCACCACACCAGCCCAAAGGGCTAAGGGTCCCCACACAGTCTGGGAAAGGGCCAAGAGGTCAGCATGGGTTTAAATGCCACCCTTGAGCTCTACCTTGTGCTCCCAAGAGCAGTAGCCCTGCTCTCTCCTGCAAGCCTACCTTGTGTATTCCACCAGCAAGCTACAACTGAGCTGTGAAACAACACTTGGATGCAAAGGCAACACCCGATCAGCCAGGCGAACACTGAGGAGAGGTGACAGTAACAAGGAAGGTTATGTTTAGCTTCACATCTGTGCTGTTTGGAAGCTCTCTTCACAGGGAAGGAAAAAATAGCTTAAGAATAAATCTTTTACTTGGAAAACATCCAATCTGGGAATAAAAAACAAGAGTCTAAGAGAATGAGTAATTGAATGGAGAAAGATTGTGGAGCAGGCGAGGTCAGGGGATGCAGGGAGCACAAAGGAAGGACCACCAGTGCAGGAAGGATTTGTGGAAAGAGCCATTCTCAGGGCAGACAGGCATACTCCGACTGTCTCACCAGGATCATCTCTTGGAGGGGAAAGAACAGAGCCCTGTTCTGCCTCCACTTTGCACAGACCACACTCCAACAACAGGGAGAATCAGCTGCATTTTTCCCTGGGCTCTTCCATCCAAAATCTCAGCGGAAAGGCAGTTGCCAGGCACGAACTGGGAGCTACTAGTGGAGGAAGCCCAGTGTGGAAGACATGGAAAGTCACTGAATCTGGGTCCCAGTTTGGAGTCAGCCACTCCACAATATCCAAACATCATGAAATCCACCTGCACCTCCTCTGAAATGACCCAGTCCTTCCTTCTCTATCCTCACTCAGCCCCACCTTAATCCCATCCTACTGTGGCAGCAAGTGCCAGCCCAGGAGTAGAAAGGCATGTGCTGCTTGCCCAGGACCAGTTCAAGCACGCATCATTGCATCACACATTCCCACCTAGTCTTCTAGTGCCCAGGAGCCTCCAGGAGCCAACATCATGGCAGCAACAGGATCCTTCTCTGCCTACCCCAATCCCAAGAAAGCAGCACCATGCTTTGTTAAAATGCCAGACAAACATTCAGGCCACATAATCCAGCTCCAGACAAGCTTGCTAGGGATATTTCCCCATTACTGCTTCAGTACCACGTGAGAGATCTGAGTCCCACTGCATTACAGGTGGTTGCAAATCCAATTTCCTTCCCCAAAAAATGAGGCATGTTTGCACCTGCCTCAACCCCCCTGCACCCTGCATAAGGATGGAGTGACCAGCTGAGCAATGAGCACAAAGCCCACATGGCATTAATCCTCCATGTTCATATCAGAAACCCAAATCTCTAATTTACTCCATCTCGAAGTCACTTAAATGTAAGCACCACTCCTGGTCCTACTTCTGTATTTATTTTCTGGTTGCAGATATAATTGTTACACTAACAGTGCCTTAGTTGTGATTATAAATACCCAAACTCCCATGCCTATGCATGTGCAGGCACGCATCCACACACGTTCATTCTTCTACCTCTTGAGAAATGGGTCTGTTCCGCTTTCTTCTGCTACTGATAAAATATTGATTAGGGAATTTGAAAATTTGAAATGATTTAGGAGTCCCTGGATGGGAAACGTAATGTACTGTGCCGGTCGCATTATGAGCCATCCATCACCTGTCAGCAAGCAGCAAGAAAGTGACAGAATCAATACAAACGTGTCTGAAGATGGGTTTAATTCATTTCCCTTCCCCCTCAGGCCACGGCTGGAGCATCCCAGCCCGAGGAGGAGGAAGTTCGGTAACACCAGCCCAACCTCAATCCCCCTGAAGTGCAAGGGGGTTAACTTCTTCCTTGGCAGTCCAACCACATCAGGGCCAAGATGGGTGACCTTGACCACATTCCCGGGAGAGCATGGGAAGGAGCAGACAGGAATTGCTAAATCAGATTCTAAGGGCTGCACTCAGCTGCCTTTGTGCCCCAAGATGCTCTGGGGTGCCTGCAACATCCATGGGGGTCACAGCACCTGCACGGCTCCTCCTTGAAGCTGCTTTGATTGACTTGGGCAGGTTGTTATTTATCCCTAAAGCCTGCCCATGGATGGCAATTCCAGCCTGTCCCAGCACATTTTATGCCACGAAACACTCCTGTACATTAGTATGCTTTCAGAGGGGTCAGATTAGCCAGAAGACAGTGCGAATCTCTCCTTGCTTCCCTACTTCCCTTCTGCATCACCCACCTTTAGTCAGCATGGCCTGATCCAGATCCTTTTTCTTCAAGCATTTTTTGTTCTTACTCTCATCGATAGTTTTAAAATATTTTTTTTTTACACTGAAAAAAAGAGGGGGTGAGCAGAATCCATCTGTGAGGTGATACATCATCCTCCTGCATTTTGCAGATGGATTCAATTGGCCTGTGATCCTATTTTGCAGATTCCCTTAGAGCACTGTAATTCATCCTGCAAGGCATTTCAAATGAGACCGGACAGAGCACCAGAGAAATGACAGGAGTCGGGTGCCCTGCCGTGCTCCCCAGGAGCAGAGAGGGTGCCCAGGCAGGCTATTGCTCATGTATGATTAGAGCCAGTTATTCCAGGGCACACCACAGGAGGTGATGGCAACAGCAGGGCAGTTCAAACAAGACCAATGGAGTTCCCAAAAGCTGCTCCTTAACTCAAGCCAGCCCACTGTGGACTACAGCAGCACCAGCCCTGGCTGTAGAGCACACAGTGCGGCACAAGGGATGTTCCGCAGCACAAGACAGCTTTTGACCTGCCAGCTGTGGGTGGAAGACCCAACAGCCTGCTGGGTGGGAAGAGGAAGACCTCCAAACTTCCACCTTGACTGGCTCTTTGTCCCGACAGAAGCCTGGCAGACAATCCTCCCTTCCTTCCAACATCTTTCAAGGCAGCGCAGGCCAATGGATACAGAAGCAAGCACTCATCTGCTGGGCAGCATGTTTCTCCTCTGTCCTTTGACTGATGATGCAGCTTGCAGGTGTGACTTCTTGGACAAACCTTCCTCCTTTCTTTTAATTCCATTATTTAATAGAATTCAAAAAACCCTTAATGTGGGAGTCTCAACTACTGCAACTGTGCAACTCACTCCAGGCACATCCCTTCTACCTCACCATCCCTAATAGACTCAATAAACGGTTTCCAAATCCAGCAGAAGTGCTCTATTTGCTGCCTAGTATACCATATAATCTTTTGCAGAGGTAGTATTGATCTTATTAAACCTGCAGTCATCAAGTCCTCAAATGTGTCTCAGCATTGCTTGCCTACAGTAAAGTACCTCTTCCAGCCCCACAGTGACATGCAGGTGACAGCACCAGCCTACACTGACCCGGAGACAAGAGGATTAGTGCATTCCTGAGAACAATTTAATAGTCAGTAGAACCATGGCTTTAGGGTATTTAATCAGAAGCAATATCACATCTCAAAAAGAAATGTCTGAGTCATTTTAACTGTAAGGGACAGAAATTAGGGGCTAATTCAGGCCATAACAGGTACTGAATGCCGAGTCCAGAAGCAGCTCTGCTCATGGCTAATGGATTTTGCACAATGAGACTGACTCAGGGCTCTCAGCTCATTGGTCCAGAATGCTCTCAAGATTCACTTGCATCTACTTTGCCAAATTTTCCTCACCCATCCATAAAGGGAGAAACTCATGAGATTATTTGTTAAACAAGCAACCCTTCAACAGCACAAAAGCTGGCTCCAGATGAGAGAGGAGAGGCTGTAGGAGGCTGGGCAAGGAAAGCAGCATTAAGATGCAAAGCACAGAGTTGAAGTTCTTAAAAAAAAAAAATCTATATACACATCTGTATGTGCAGGTACATGAAGCTCACCTTTTTGAGGGAACACAGCACCACAGTGTGCTGGGAAGACAGAGGCACAGAGCACAGTCTAACCAGATGTTTGCCTGACAGCATCAGCACTGGGTCATGTTCCCAGGCTGCCCTGGCAGCAACATCCAAGGAGAGGACAGATGGCAGCTCCACAGTGGAGCATTAGGACCATGACTGGTGTCTTTCTTCTAGACAAGGCTCTGGTGCTGCCAGCTTACAGCAGGCACTGAAGGAAGGGGTGATAAGTGGCCACTGTCTGGCCCAGAGGTGCTGGGGTGCCAAGCAGAGGGGAAAAGGAGGCATGGCTTCCACCCCTTTGACATTCACACTGACCCAGTTGTGTCAGCCCCACTTGTCAGCCCATCCGTCACCCTGCTGGCTCCTGACAGGGCCTCAGGACATGCAAAGATGGCTACACACGTTGGACTATTTGTCTTCTCAGGTTCTTGGGACAAGGGGGCTGACAGCCCTATTAGTTATCTCACAAAGCAGGGCCCTAACACATCCCCAGAGAGGAGGACAAGGAATAACCCCAGGGAATAAGAGAACATCAAAATCACATGACTCCCAGTTTTCCAGTGAAAGGCAAAGCATCAGTACAGCCTGAGAAATTAAATCCTTGCAAGAAGCACATGGGGAAGAACCCTGGAAGCTGAAGCTTTCACTCATCACCTGTCATCTTTCCTTAGTCAACAGTAAGTTGCTTCTGTAACAGGCAGGGATCATCCCCACTTTCAACACTGACCTTTTAAGCCTTGTCCTGGGATGTGCCCAGGCTGGGAGACCTAAACTGCTTCTGCACCAACCCCAACTAATCCTGCAGTCTTCAAGAAGGCACATCATTGCTCTGGGAACCAGCTACCCACTCACACACATGAAGAAATACTGATCCAACAGCCCAAAGATATCATCCAAACCTACATAATGCTCACAAATCCTGGAAGCAGCAGGTAGGGACCTGGATCTCTCTGTGCTGGAAGCAAATAAGAAAACCAGGATATATACAACAGCTCATCAAGGTGCTGAAAGCATCAGGCACAGAGGTCAGTGTACTATATGTCCTCAGAAGACATCAGTGGGATGTCACATCATTTTATTCCACAGAAGAACAGCTAAAGAAGTGCCCTGCTTCCCACATTGCCAAACTTTCCTCCAGCCAGTGCAAGTATTTCCAGTGCACACATACACTCAGGTATCAAGGCAGCTCCTCATTTCCCACATAAGCCAGTTTTTAGGAAAAGATCTCCACATGAGTGATTATAACCCAGCTTATCACTGTCACCCAAAGCTGCCCACCTGCCCTGCCAACACCTCCAGCAGAGCAAGATCCCAGCCAGCACCAGTTCCAGGATCTTCCCCAGCCGTTCAGGACACAGCCAGAAGGCAGAGACTGAGCCAAGGCTTTGTAAAATAGAGCATGTTGTAGGTGGGGAGGAGGGGAGACAGCTTTTTGAGCAAGTAATTTCAACTGCCTTGAGAAAACAGGTTGTTAAAATGATAGAAATAAATGGGTTGTTTGAGCAGCCCCAGAAACACTTCCAGAGAAATCTTCCTGGTAGGAACATTGATTGCAAATACTTATTAACTGATCCTCCATTATCAAAGAGATGTGATACATATGTTTACAAATTTTGATACGTTTTTATTAATCCTACTTAACTGTTTGGTTCTCTAAACCTTTCCAGAAGAACTGTCACTAAGCAGCTCCCTAAACAGAAATTCCACTTCTGCAGGGGCAGGCGTGGGGCCCAGAGGAGGAGGAGGAGAAGGAGGGGAAGGAGGGGGAGCATCTGCCTGTACCAAGGAACATGTGGCGCCAGTGTTAGACCCAAAATGGCTCATATGATCCCAATCCCTCAACAATGGAGGATCTCACTTCAGAAGACGGGTGATAGTGTCACTGACCCACCTTTGTCCACTCATGTAATCCACTAGCCAAGAGACTGTAGGTCCCTCTAACTCAGCCTCCTGTCTCCCACAGGAACTGGCCTTGATGCTAATGGCAAGAACTGAAGAGAAGGTGGAAGGTGGAGGTGTTTTCCCAGGATGATTCTCCAGCTCCTAGCAGCCCAGCACTTAAAAACTCCCAAGCTGTAAATTGCTTCAGGGCTGTGTTTAGGCCCATCATCAAGAGTTATCTGCCATGAAATTGCCAAGTTCCTTTTTAAAGGTTCATGATATTTTTTGGCGGCCACAATGTCCCAGGACATGTTTTCAAGGTTGAATTAGCTCCCCCTCCTCATAGCATGTAAAGCTGTTTGATTTAAACAAAGTCCATTATTTTCTTACCCTGCAGGAAACAACAGTTACCTTCTAATCATCTTCTTGGGTGATTTTATCCATTTCTCAAGTCCTCTTTGTTGATGCTTTTCCCAAGCTTGTGAGTCCTGACCTAGGCTACCCTCAGATGGAAGCTGTGACACCAAGTTACATAAAGCACGGCTCCTTGCTCTTGCCAACATATTCTCCAGCAGCAATGTCAAGCGTGAGTGATGCCCTGTGCTGGGACAAGTGTTCTCCTCTGGGGCTCCTCCCTGAAGCTGCTCTTCCAGTGGAGAATCTGAAGGTCTATTTATTTTAAGCAGGCTAGAGAGAGGCTCAGGCAGAAAATAGGTGAGGAGGATCCCTGCCTCAGGTCACTGCTTCAACAAGAGACAAGATTTCCCTCTGAGAAAGCCAGAGGGATGCACAGATTGTCACCTCCTGGCTACTTGGGCAGCAGTTTCTGTCCAAAGAAGAGGCATCATGCTGATGGCCAGATTCCTGCAGGCTTCCACAGTCTCCATCACCCTACTGGAAGAAGGGGATCCTGCCTGAGGACTGCAATGTTCCAGCTAGAAACAGCCCTCTGAGTACACAAGAAGCACAGTGATGCTGGTATGGTCTGCAAGCTCCACCTGCCAGAGAGATCACAGCCAGTCCACCAACACATTTTGTTTTCAGAAGCTGAAAACCCCAGTGTGCTGACAAGTCACAGATTCTTCATCATTAGCACCTTGCCTAAGAGCGCATGTAGCACGGCTGGGGTTTGCAGGAGAAAATGGGAAATATCCTCTCCACATATGGCTGTTACAGAACACTTCATCACAACAGGAAACCCAGCAGGGCCCAAAGCAGAGACTCACAGGTACAAACTGACAGGCACAGTACATCCCATGGTCTGCATTCCCAAGCAAACACCTCCTACCAGCTCAAGCACTAGAAAAGCAGTTACACCTTTCTATACACATTGCCTCGGTGTTGTGATTTTCATACCACTAAGGACAGTGGGTTGCAGAAACCAGGTGTGTTTAGGCCTTCAGCACTGCTGCAGGGTTGCAAAATGGAACCAAACTCTGCCACAAAAAATCAAATCACCTGTGGGCCAAACCTAGGCTTATGTCTCAGCCCCACACCTTCCACAGACATCTCTGCCAGACAAGCCAGTTCATCAGTCCAAGAGTGCCACACCCTGCATAGTTCAATCTTAATCCAGCACCTGCAAATTCCACTGAGAGCTGGAACAGAGCATCTCTGTCACCAGCAGTCAAGCACACACAAAGCTTTGGGCTTGTCTGTACTGCCCAGGCATTATTTCCCACACAGAGATTGCAGTGGAAGGACTTTTCAGACACACAGACCTCATCCCTCCCTCGCTGCAACTGTGTGGTCCCAGGGGCCTTAATTATCCAGCATCCTTCTTGCAGGGAGCTGCTCTCTGGGAACATTTGCATGTTCAACTCCTCTGGACAAGTTCTGAGCCAGACAGCTAATCCTCTCCCAGGTCTCAATGTCATATCAATTTTCCTGTTCGAAGCTGAGCTCTCTCCATCAGGGGTTTTAAACTAATGAGACGTACTGAGGCCTTCAACTCTGGGAATATCAAATGCAGTGGGATTCAATTTCGTTTGATTTTCCTGTGGTTTTCCCTTTGTAATTAACACCAGACAGCATGCAACTCCTCTTCATCCTTTACCACTGGATACCATCTCCACTCAAGACAAACATGTCAGGAAAGGTGATGCTTCTACCCTATGCTGCCAAAAGCATAATATTTTTTTTTGCTTCCTTCCCCCTAGCTTGAATATAATCCACATCCTCAAGGTAATATTCAGACCCTTAAATCTCCAAGAGCAGTGGCACAGATCCCTCAGGGTTCACAGCCTCTCCTACTTCTTACTCATACAGATTATGCTCCAGAAACACTGATGCATGGGCACAAGCTCTGAAAGGGTTTAACAGGTCAGTCTTTCCTAAATATAGGGGCTGAGGATCTCCAATGTGCCCTAGCAAAGATGAGGAAGTATGAATCATAGAATCATTAAGGTTGGAAAAGACCTCTAAGACTATTGAGTCCAACTGTATCTCTTTCCATGTGCATCCTTTCCATAGGAAGTCTCATAGTCTTTCTACTACAGCAGGTTTTCCACACTGCTTAAACACAACAGCTGGCACTGACCATTGGCTTGGAGATCACACAAGCCAATATCCACTTTAAAAAAAAAACCTAAATGAGCTCAGTTGTGCCACATCTGGCAGGACCTGCAAGAAAGGCAATGCTCCGTTTGATCAGGAGTTTGGGACAGTCCCTCAGTGTAGCAAGGGGCTGCACAGCAATGTAACATGGTGCAAAAACCTGATCAGAAAGAGTCAGCTCCTACAAGCACTGCTATATGAAGGTTTTGAGGGAGAATGGGTATCTTTTAGTGTTCTTTACTAAAAACAGACTCTGCCAACATCCTATGGCCTCAACCCAGCAGAAATTCCTGCAGAAGGGCTCTCCTGCAACCTGAGGCAGGAAGGGAAGATACTGCTCTAAGCAAAAGCAGGTCAGACCTGCATTATTCCAAGAGAAGAAGATCCTTCTCCACAGTTAGGACAATAAAGGTCACCAGCCATACATCTTGACCCTGGACTCTCACTGCAGGAGCTACTATAAAGGTTCAGAACAAGACCTAGGCTTCTCTCTGCCCTTCAAGCACATGTATTAAATATACACTTTTGAAAGGCACAGCATACTGCGTGATATATTCCAAATTAGCATGCAAAATACCTCATTGTTCAAAGAAAAAAAAACTGTTGTGTTTACAAGAATTCAGTTATCACCTTGACCTTTCTACATAGGATAGCAGAAGCTGCAAGGGACTCACCTGGATTAACACACTCTGCAAATTTAAAATCATGCTCTTTCTTTGTATATCTATAACAGCACATCCCATTTCTTATAGGGATTTCCATGCCAACAACCCAAAATGACCATTTCAAAAGATGTTGCATTGCATCTGCCCTCACCCCAGTTCCACCTTGGAGAATATTTATGTTCCATTAACTGGATCATTTCCCACCTGAAGCTGCAACCAAAAAAACTCTCCCATACCTGCAGCACCCTCATGGATGTTTGAGGGATGAATCCCTCCCCTGTTAATGCTCACAGTGCTGTGTCCCTGCCTTGGAAAACACAGCCCAGCCTCTTGCTGCTGTGCTAGAAACCTGCAAGTTCCAAGTGTCCAGCAGCACCTCAGAACAGAGTTCAGCAACACTTTATCATCGTTCCATCACACAGTTCCCCACACTGCCTGGCAGCCCCAGATGAGCCCTCCACGCTGTGACAGCACCAGGACCACCGAGGTTTCATCAATATTCATGTCCCAGTGACACTCCAGAGAGCAATGGCAGCTCGTTTTTACCAGATCATTAAACAAAGGGAAATGAGTGACCTTGCAAGACCAGCTGTATCACTGATGTCACCGGGAGCTGAAGGGACAGAGACAGGGGTCATCACCTAGCACTTCTTTTAATAAATAACAGTTCTAAATGAGCACAGCCTTGCCATGCCCAGTGGAACCCACAGGAGACTGGAAGCATCACACACAAAGATGCCCAAACTGCAGTGGTGGGCACGGCACTGCCTCCTCTCAGCAACCCTGACCAGGGGGATGCTGTTGGAGGAAGCAGCATCCAGCAAAAACCGGACTGTAAATCTGAAATAAATTGCTGTTTCAGGCACAGTTAGCCCAGTGCAGAGAACACACACAACTCCCTCCAAGGGCAGTAGCATTTAGGAGCACTCCAGGGCTTCCTGGAATGCTGCATCCCAGCTCAGGGTGTTTAGCAGAGAGCTTCCCCAGGCTGCACTACAGCACTCCACATGCAGAGACTGGATTACAGACCCTAATTGCTGCCATCCATCACGTTAACAATTAGCATCAGGTTAATGCATTTCCACTGCTCTCAGGAGAGGACAGAGAAGGAAAAGGGAGTCTTAGTCCTAGTTTACCTCGAATTCACTGGGAGGCCACAAGAAAGCAACTCACAGGCAAACTTTCCCCATACCCAGGTTACTCAGGATATTCCCAGGCTCTGAAAAAACCAAACCCCACAGGAAAAAAATCAGCTCCTTCTGCCCTCCTAATCCAAGCAGACAGCTGCCCTACCACCATGTTCCCACATACAGAAAGTAGCTAATGGAAAACCACCAAAAACAAGACAACCTCAGGGGTGGAAGAGAACACAGACTCTCTTTTCCTAGTTCTTTAACTGATGTTGATACCCAGCTCAGGTACACAGTTAAGGTTGATTCAGCCTCTAAACTTTTCCGTGACCTTTGATCTGCAAATGTCCAAACGTGGTATCAAGAGTGCAAGAGGCAAGCAAAGAACCTCCTGTACTCCACATGCATGGCTGCACACTGAGTCTAAGGGGATTTACAGCACACTCTACTTCAGAAAAGTTTTGCTATTCGACTCCTTCCAGCCTCAGGGGGATGAAGTGTAGAGTCAGAAACCAAAAACCTGAGGAGCAAGTCTAAAATCACAGGATTTATTTCTAAAATTATTTGCCAGATCTGCAACTTTGACAAACAAGAAGTCCCCTGTATTTATTTTTCCTCTGAGTAACAGGATAGACTATGTTCAGTCTTAGAAGAGCAGGATGTCCAAGACCTGAGACAAGAGATTTGCACACTCACACATTCACACTTCTTTAAACCAACTCAAAGGACCATAGTGCAGCAAAAAGTCTCTGCCAAGCCAAAAAGCAAAATCCTGACACAATCCCCCCCACCACCCCCGCCTCCCCCCCCCCCCCCCCCCCACCAAAGCATCCTCCAGCTAGGACTGAGGGACATAAAGGTGTGTGGGTGCACAGCTGCAGCACACAAAGCTGTGAGGACACCCAGCAACACGGGGGTCCCTCCCCCTACACCCACAGAGGCAGAAACATCCCAGATTTAGGTCTCCGTCCTCAGGAAACCCACCGGAATTGTGTGCTGCAATCAGCCTGATTCACCCCAGCACAGCATCCTGGGTTCGGCCAGTCACTTCCAGCTCTGTGGTCCGGGGAGCCAAGCAGCCCTGGAAGAAGGAACAGCCAGCTGTACCTGCCCACGCAGGTGCCCCGAGCTCACATCGGCCTTGATGCCCTGATATTAAAAGCCAGCAGTCCCTGCACTGCGGGTCTGGGGAGTTAAAGCCAGGCACACACTCAGGCACCACCGCCAGTCCTCACAGCACCCTGCTGGAGCTGATGGGCAGCCCGGAGTCCCCCCACAGCCCGGCCCCGGCGGGCTCCGGGCCCACAGCCTGCTACCAACAGGGCTCGCACTCCAGCTTGGATCAGTGGGGCACGAACCCCACAGTCTGCCATGAGCAGCCACAACCCCACATCCCTTCCCGAGGGCCTTCCCACCGCACGGCCCATCACAGGCAAGTGTTAACCCCAGAGTCCTTCAGAGCGGGATCGAGACCCCCCAGCCTGCCCCAGACAGGTGTCGGCCCCGCTGCCCACCACAGACATTCCCGGCCCCAGCTCCGAACACAGCCGGTCGTCAGGCGAGCCCGCGCTCCAAGCTCCACAGCAAGACACGCCCACAGTCCCCCTTCCGACCAATAGGCGGCCCGTAATCAGCATATATTATGGTGCACGCCGGGTAGCGCTGCCATCTCACCCTGAGCGGAAAACGCTACCGAAGCGAGGCTATATATGGAGACAACAGCGCATTCTGAGCCGTCCGGGGGAAGCTCACTGCCGAGGCCAGCCACGGGGTGCGCGTCACCCGCGCCCCGCCTCGGGGAAGGTCTGAGGGAAGGGCCGCCCGCGGCCCCAGCAGGGCCCCGCCCGCGACGGGCGGGTGAGCCACCAGCAAGGGGGGGCGCGGCGCGGGCCGGCCTGGGCAGGAGAAGCCGCGGCGGCTCCCCCGCGGAGCACCCGGCGGATGCTCGTGGCCCCGCCGCGCTTTGAGACAGACTCACGGCCGGCGCGCTGAGTCCAATGGGTGAGGTGGGGCAGCGCCCCATAACCCAATTCAGACTACTCTCCCCCGGACACCTTTTTTCGTCCGCCTCGCCTTCCCCAGACGCCATTCCGCTCCTACCCCTGTTTATTGTTGACTTCAGCAAACCCAGAGCCCAGCAGAGGGCAACAAACATCATTAAAGAGCACTCGGCTATGAGCAAAGGTAGAGGTAACTGGGAGGGGAGTTTATTAAAATAGCTATGTATAAATAGCTAAATGTTACCAAAGAAAGCTAAAAAGAAATACGGGACTGGACTTCAGGAACGACAACAACGATTTATACAAACCAGACTTAATTTTTGTGAAGGAGGAAGGTAGGGGCATGGGTTCCACCTGGGTGGTCAAACTATTCATCCCCCCTCCCAGCCTCACACCCCCCCATTTATTGACTTTTAAAGCCACAAAAACCCCCTTATTCTACAAAACCCTCCACCAAGCACACAGAACCACTGCTACCCCATGCAAAATAACCACAAACGCCATTTTAATTAAAAAAACTTCCTGCAATTGCTCTCTGCCATCCCTACCCACCACCTCACAGTGGGTTGGGGTAGCGATGCCGAGAAAGCAGCCTGGGTTGGGTGGGTCGGGCAGCAACCTATGAAAGAGAGAGAGAGGTGGTGTGAGTAATGGGCTGTACCCCAAAATGTCGATTTTTCCATCATCATAATGTAACCACAAGCTTCCTCCCTACGTTTTGTTCATTCATCACACCCTCCCATCAATTTACTCATTAAAAAAACCCCATATTCCCAGGATTTGTATCATCTAAACCCTCCCTGCCCATAGTAGATCAGGATGAAATCTGGCACTTCCCCAAAGTCAGGAGTCACACCCAGCCCCGTGCAGCACCACCACCTCAGGAAAATGCTCTCACCTGAGACACCTGGGCAGGGTTGAAAAGAGGAATTGAAGCCACTGGTGGGAGAGGTCCAGGGTAGCCAGTCTGGAAGGACAGAAGGGAGAGAAACTTAACAGATACCCCAAGCAGAGAGGTGTCCTGGACACCCCATCACACATGGATACATTTCCCTCCTCTCCTTACCTGCTGTCCTGCTGACTGCCTTCCCACCTCCCATGAGCCTTTCACATCTGCAGACACTGGACTAACAGCAAAGGTGTTTTCACCCTGCATTCCTCCTAGGGCTGGCAACCAAAAACAAAAGCCAACTTAAAATTAAGAGGTGAAACTTGTAAAAGGCTGATGGAGGAGAGAGGTGAGGGGAACCATGCAGTATTTACCGGGATTTCTGGAGAGAGGCTGAGCCAAAGGGTTTATTCCAGCTGCAAGAGGGGCAATGGGTGGGGATGGTGACGTCCGCTCCTGAAATCACATCCACCCATTTAGAGCAGAAACTCCTTGAGCTGGGAGAAGACCTCTGCACCAGACACCACACCAGGCTTTTGGGATACCCATTCTGTACCTGTCCTGCCATAGGAAACATGGCTAAGGAGGGACTATAGGCTCAGAGCAAGCAACTCTGGCACAAAGCTAAACCAGCCTGAGTGTTCAAAATTAGGCAGGAGGCTGGACATGGAGCCTGGTTACAGTCTGAGGGGCCAACATCCATGGGTCTCCTTCTGTTCTTCATTTCCTGCTAGTTTCAGAAGAATCTCCCAACATTTTTTGCTCTGGGTCTGTAGTTCCTTCTCTACCAGGAAGAAACTTCCAGGGGAGGTTCTCACTCCAAGCCCCACCATCACGGATGTGATGCCCTGAGGAGCTGGCTAGGTCTGGGATAATCATGGATGGCTGCTTTCCCCTCACTGCTGCACTTCCAATTAAAGAGGTTTTCCCTTGCCTGCATCTCCTCAAACCTGTCAGAGCAGTGCTGCTCACAGCTGCTGTGTTCCGCTTGGCAAACTCTGTGATCCCTGCAGTTTGCCAAGGGCTTGGATGACCTCATGGATCAAAGAGCCTATATGAATTAACAGTTATTACTAATTAAGGATTCACTTCCAGGCTAAAAGGGCTCCCAGTCCCACTCTGTCCCCACACAGAATGGTCAAGGCCCCTGCATGAGGACAGAGGGAGAAACAGTGGGTGATGGGGAGATGTGTCACCCATTCTCACAGCTGCACCTGCATGTCACCAGGAACAAGATGGCTTTTTGTCCCCTACCTGTGATCCTGATGTAAGAGAGTCTGAGTCTGTCTCAGACTCAGATTTGGGAGGAGTTTCCTTGGTGGGTTTCGACCGAAACCAGCCAAACCACCTGAATCCAGAGCTCTGGGAAATGGAGGAAAAAAGTGGAAAGGGATAAGAATGGCAGGATCCTCCAGGTGTCTGCCAGGAGTGAGCACCATTTTTCCAGGAGCAGGGCTGGCATCAGGGAAGCAAGCTCAGTGCATGAGGCTCGTGCTGCCTCTGGCATGCTCACCTTGTCCTCCTGTGGCTTCATGGCCTCTGCCTGGTCCCCAGCAGTGTCCTCATCTGTGCTGTCCAAGGAGGGCCGGCTGTCCCCCAGAGAGACCGTGGAGGTCTCTGACACAGTCCGAGTCCTGCTCCCTAACTCCTCCTGCCATCAGACATGCAAGCTGCACTGAGCGTGGTCAGAGCTCCCCTGGGACTGCTCCACACCCAGATTATTGCAAAGCATCCCTAGGGACCCCTAGATGCCTTACACAGCAGGAGCACCTGCAGCAGGGCACAGCTTTCACCCAAGAGAACAACTGGAACAGTGATGAGGGGATTCCATGAGAGTTCGTGCATGGAAGGATGGACCAACATGTCCCAGATCCAGCCAGAACCCTCAATCAGTTGGTCTCTCTGGCCTCTCTGACTCACCTGCTCTGTGGGGATGGCTGGCTGCACCCCTCCAGAGGACAGCCTGGCCCCCCAGGGCTCCCCAGCTTCTCCTGTGGAAGAGAGGGAAGGACACAGTCAAGGATTGATCTGTGGAGCTATGGATTTATCTATTCGAGGTATTTCAAGAGCTTCTACCACGCCCCTCTCCAGAGCACAGCCATCCATGTGGTGGCTGTCATCCAAAAGATGTAAAAAGCCATTCTGATCCCTGTCCCTGCCACCACCAGGGAGTAAGGCAAGGCTGCATCTAAAAGGCAACTTCTAAGGAAGAAATTCCTTGCAGTGAGGGTGTGAGGCCCTGGTATAAGTTGCCCAGAGAAGCTGTGGCTGCCCCATCTCTGTGAGTGTCCAAGGTTGGATGGAACTTGGAGCCACCTGGTCTATGGAAGGTATCCCTGCCAGTTGCATGGGGCTGGAACTAGATGATCTTTAATATCCTTTTCCAACACAAACCATTCTGGGATTTTTGCAGGGAAACAAAGCTGCAGCACTTACCTGCTTGCAGCTCTGGCTGTGGAGGGGGCTCAGCAAAATCCCCTCCCAGAGGGGCAGGTGTCCCTTGGCTGAGCACAGGGGGCTGCAGGTCTCTCCCAGTGCTGGGCAGCGGCGATGCCACAACCTGAGCAGGTGCTGGGGACCTGAGGGACACATCCCCCTGGGAGCTCGGTCCCTGGGATGGCACAGGTTCAAACCACTGGTCATACTGGTAGTCTTCACTCTGGGGAATCTCATTGCCAGGCTCTTCATCTGCAAAAAAAACCCCAGGAGTTTAAAATTTTTCTGATGTTTATAATTCTATCAGGCTGTTGCGCAGATTTCTCCCCCTTTCCATTACATATCAGCAGGAGCTGAGGGAGTGAGGAAAGACTTCAGGAACCATACAAGGGAGAAGGCAGGACACAGCACAGCAACAGGAACCTTCCAGAGGTTTCAAGGAAGGTGGACTTGGAAAGACCGGGGGAAATTGATTTTAAATCCTGGGAATGTACCTGTGGTTATAAATGAACTCAGAAGGGGAATGCTATGGAAGCAAAGAGCCCTCAAGCGGCATGCATCAGCAGCTCAGAGGAGTCTGAGGTCTCCAGCCTTTCCCCCCACTCCTGCTACACACCCTGAGCAGGAAATATTCATCAGGTATCCTTCATTCCTGTTCCACAACAACACCCACAGATGAATTCCTTGCTTTAGGCAGATTTATTCAGGGTTGGGATTTTTTTGTTTGAAAGGCAAGTTGAGCGAGTGGGATTTGTTTTATTTAACACACATGTTGGTCCCAAGTGTGTGTCCTGCTTATTCCAGCTCAGCAGCCTCCTGCCAGAAACACTAGGCACTGGGAAATTCCTCTCCCAGTTCTATGAGACACAGCAGGCAGGACCAAGATCCCTCAGGGAAGGATTATGGCACCCCTTGATACAGTGCTATCAAACCCTTTGCTTTGCTGTCAGCATCACCTCCAGCCCACTCAGGATTGGCTTCACACCCATGAGCTGCTCCCACATGGCCTGGAGATGCTCAAGATCCACAGGGAGGAGGATGGATGCTCAAACTCATGCTGCCTGGCAAGCTCAGCACCAAGCCAGCTTTCTCTGCAGGCAGGTCCCTCAGGTGCCAGCTCTGGATGGCCTTCACAATGAAGGAAAGAGTCCAGAATAGGGAAGATGAGCTGTGGAGACCACATGGAACAGACCTGGCTGCCTGGAAAATCCAAGCCAATGGGATCATCATACCTGCAACTTCCAGGAAAGGAAGATCATAGTCTCAGCCCTGATTGCAGCAGAAGGCAATCAGGATTGATGATCCTTTTTACTGCCTGGGAGAACTCTTTGAAAAGGAATTTGGCAGAAGCAGGCAAAGCTGATAGGAAGAAATGGCTTGAAGGAATTGGTTGTGTTTCATCCTGTCTGCACCAGTCTCTGCTCTCCACACTTCAGTGCCAGCATTCCCAGTAGAAAGCCAGATCCAAGCAGCAGGGTACTGTGTAGGAGTGTCCTGCTGATGGAGGTGGATGAGAAGCAACACCTGCCCCTGACTTCTCCTCAACTGGACATCTCAATGGATGCCTGCCCAGCTGGGAAAGAAAAGTTTTCACCAGCAAATGGTTGCATCCCTCATCTTGATGTCTCTGGAGCCTCTGAGTGGGTTGGCACAGGAGGGGACTCTTGGGGTCACCAAAGAGACCAAAGAGGCAGCAGGGAAAGAGAAATGCTGGGTCTTCAGCAACAGGCATCCTGCAGCCTGGCACACAGCAGGATGAGCTCCCTCCTGAATCCTTTGCTCTGTAAGTGTGAAATCCCTTTAGTTCAGCTCCAGTTTGCACCCTCAGAGGACTGCCTGAGAATGGGGCCGTCTCCCCTGAGGCTCAGCTGGGAGGCTCATCCAGCAGCCACCCCCAGCTCCTCTTCTCCTCCCACGGCATCCATAGGGACCCAAAGCTGTGGTAATTAGGCACAATTACTCAGACTTTGTACAAGGACACGAGCATTGAGCCCTCACTTTGCAGCCCATGCCTGAGGGATGCATCCAGGCAGGAGCAGCCTTTGGGCTCTGGGGGGATGCAAGGAGCACAAAGTTGCTGTTGGTAAAACTCCAAGGATTGGGAAGCTGCTTCCCAGCTCATGGCAAGGCAGTTCCAGGCAGGGAGAGCCCACTGGGGACACCACAACCTGCTGCTTTGTTTTATTTACCTGCTGTTGGTAGAACAGCACAGGGCAGCTCCTGCTGAGTGGGTGCCACCTCTAGAGGAAGAACATCTTCCACCTGCAGAGAGAAAACAGAGTAAAATGGATAGGAAAAAGGATGGCACAGGACAAAGGCTAAGGAAACCAAGAAGCCAATGCAAAGGAAAGTGCAGTGTTAGTGGATCTGGGGCTCACAGCCCACCCCAGGCTGCAGGAGAAACCCACACCAGCACGGACACAGATCTTTTCCAGTAAGTGAGAGCTGGCAGGAAGGGAAACGAGATGGAAAAAGCCACAAAACCAAAAGCAGAGGCCAAATCTGAATGAAGAGCATTAATCCAAACACCAGACCATAGTTAAAAGACCCAAGAGTACATCTACAGGTGACACCCCACTCTGTAATGTCCTCCCTGCAAAGGGAGACAATCACTCACCCACCAGCCCCTGCCAGCCCTCCTTGAGCCAAAACAAGGAGAGATTTGGCCTATGTGAAGCTCTGCAGCCTTCAGGCACTGCAAGCCCCTTGCTCCCACTGAATCTGCAGGTCCCAGAGACCACATCTCAGAACTCACAAGCCAAAGAACAGCAGGTTTTGAACCTCCATCCCCTCGGACTGAGGGAAGAGGAGGAGGGTGCTGCTGCATCAAAGCACAGCACAGAGCAGCTGTCCCACGCATCCTTGCTCCTCCTTACCTCATGCTGCCAGCAGCGGGCTCGGAGCTGCTCCAGCCAGTCCGGCTCCAGCGCCTGGTCCTGCTCCGGCATCTCCAGGAGCAGCGGGTCCGACAGCTTCAGCCGCTCGGCCAGCTGCAGGGACAGCAGGAGACAGCGCAGGGACAGCGCGGGGACAGCGAGGGGACAGCAGGGGGATAGCAGGGGGATAGCGGGGGGACAGCAGGGGACAGCGGGGGACAGCGGGGGGAGAGCAGGGGGATAGCGGGGGGAGAGCAGGGGGATAGCGGGGGGACAGCAGGGGACAGCGGGGGACAGCGGGGGACAGCAGGGGGACAGCGGGGGACAGCGGGGGGAGAGCAGGGGTTAGCACAGCGCCAGAGCCACAGGGACCGGCACACACGGGCTCGGCAAACAGTATCACCTGTAATGCGGGCTGAAATCACACCGGCCTCTTCTGCAGATTTATTCTGGATTTATTCCCTCTCCCGCACCACCACAGAGGTGCTGGCCCATCCCATGCCCTGCAGCCTCAGCAGGGCTGGCTGAGCACCTCCACAGAGATGCCAGAATACTGTGTCAAAGATGCTCCTCTCATCAAAGAGACAGGCAACCATCGCCATTCTTTTTCCTCCTGAGGAAAATGAGTGTCTTTAATCCCCCCAACAGCCATCCTGGGGCACTGGTAGGTTTGCAGGACACCCCACTAGGTGCCCAGGAAAGAGCCAGCTCCCAGGGCAGTTCATCAGATCCTCACCTACCCCAGGAGGATGAATGGGAGCTGGTGTTTGTCTGATCTGCATTTACAAATCTCTGAGATTTCACAGCCTCCCAGGCTTGTCCTAATGCTTGTCCTTAGAGCTAAAGAATATTTTCTTAATATCTAAGTGAAATCTTCCCTACTGCAAATTAAGCCTCTCTATCCCTGCTCCCATGGAAGCTGTGAGAGGAGCCAGGCAGCATACCCCACGAGCAGCCCCCTGTGCACTGAAGGGTTGTTATCACATCCCTCATACCCCTTTCTCCCCCACCATATCTTGCCTAGAAGAAATAACCCTCAGGCCTTCTTCAGAGGTCATTTTCCCCTCAATCTCTTATCACCCCAGCTCTCCACTCCCACACTCACTCCAATTTAGCACTGTCTCCACATGCAGCAGCCCAAAAAGGCCCCAGCCAAGACCCCTGAGACCCCATCACAGGGGGATTATCACATCCTTGCCTCAGATATGCCAGTTGTACTCTCACAACCCAGAATAACATTATAACATTGGTAGTTGTGGTGTCTTTTTTTTTTTCTTTTGTAACAACATCCTGTTATGCTGCTGCTCAGTATTTTTCCATGCTCCACTATCTCCCCCATGTCCCTCTCTGCAGTATTGCTGCTATGTGTTTAATTTCTCCTGCAGAAGAGGGGTCTGTGCTGCCCTGGCTGCAGCCATCTTGGTGACATGGGGCTCCAGCTCCCATGAAAGGAGCAAGAGGCTCTTCTGGGGTTGCCCAGGAATCCAAGGTGAGATGCAGGGTTCCCTGCAGAGCTAATTACCTGTCTGAAGAAGTTGTTTAGACAAGGATCCAGTTTTAAGACAGCTGGGTGAAAGGAGATGGCACCCTCCTCATCCACACCTTTACTGAATTTTGTCTCACTAATATCAGCCCACCAGCTCCCTGATCTACTGGAAGATGGCCCCTATGGCAGGGGAGTTGGAACTAGATGATCTCTAAGGTCCCTTCCAACCCAAACCATTCCAGAATTCTTGGGGATTTCTCAAGTTTCCCCTAGCTACTTCATGACCTCTTATCTTCAATGCTTTGCTAGAAGGCTGCCACCTTGAGGGCCACCAAAAGCCACCCAGAGGTGATTTTCAGCTCAGCCACCTTCCACAGCCACACAAGACTCAGGTATTCCTTCCTGCACCAGCAGCCATTTTTTTCTGCTCCTGAACTTTAAAAACCAAACTCTAAACCAGCAAAAACCACACTTTCCATGTCTGTGAGTTTACAGCAAGACAGGACCTGCACAGCTGCACCCCAGCTTGGGACTGGGAATGGCCACTAGAGCACACTAACCCAGCAGCCAGCCAGGAGCCTGCACGACCTACAGACCTACTGTCCCATCTCTTTACAGAGACACCTATGCTCATCCTAAATCAATCACATGAAAAAGGAAATTATAAGCATGATTACTCCTAAACGGGAGGAATGTTTAATCCAAAAGCTAATGTGCACTTTGATCCAGTATTAATGAACCAGCACCTGGTTGTGTATCGTTACCAGCTTCAAAAGAGGGGAAGTCTTAATCAAACACTAATGTGTATCATAATTTGTAACACAGTCTAGAACATCAAAGACAAGAGCATCTACTAGTGCACTAGTTTTTCAGATGAAAGTGTTTTCTCCCAGAAGCAGCATTATCCCCTTCAGAATGGCAGCTCTGAGAGGCTATTAGAAAATATATAGGCTTCAATGATGGGGTGAAGAAGCAGTTACAGCCAAATTTTGGGTGAATTCAGCTGCACCCACTTCAGACAGGCATCTTGCTGCCCCTCACCTCACAGCACCATGGCTTTAGTGCCTTTCATAGAATCACAGAATGGTTTGGGGTTGGAAGGGACCTTAAAGTTCATCTTCTTCCTACCCCCCTGCCATTTGCAGGGATACCTTCCACTAGACCAGATTGCTCAAAGCCCCATCCAACTTGGTTCGAAAGGCTGGAGGAAGGTGACAAGCAGCCTCAGCACTACCCTGGTCCTGTGGGAGCTCCACCATCCTGGGGGATCTGGGACACTTGGCCTCGCCCCTCTTTGCCCCAGCCCCCTGCTCAGGAAGCATAGGCACCACACTCACTCTCAGTGTCACCCCAGAACACACCCCTCAGGAGGTAAAGAAAAGATGTGCTAGAGGGGAAATGTGCACTTAAACTTCACTTCTTAAGTCTCTGACATTTAGAAGTTCAGAAAACCCCTCCAGACTTAGAAACACCCTTTGTTTCCAAATAACCCTGCTCCTACTTGGCAGTCAACATAACACCTTTGTTTTCTACCTCAAATCCACGGGGATTAGAAACCCTGTGGAAGTGCTGTCTTTGCTGTACTTGTCAGCAAACCCTGTGGGGCCGCTCAGAGCTGCCAGCCCCTCCCACGGCAGCAGGGGCTGAGCGGGTCCCACGCCCTGGCGGGGTGCAGGAGGGGCAGACTCACCCTCAGCAGCTGCCGGGCCAGCACGGGGTGTGCAGCCGGCTCCTGGCGCAGCAGCACGGCGGAGAGGTGCTCACAGTACTGCAGAGCCTGGGCTGCCAGCCCGTGGTCAGCCAGGCGGGAGGCGTAGAGCAGCTTGTACACCTGGAGAGGGAAGCAGAGCAGCCGCGGATGGGGTCTGCGGGTGCCCTGTGCCGTGGCACATGGCCCCAGCAGGGCTCAGAGCTCCCCAGGTGTGTACCTGGGGCCACTTCCACCCATCCGCATGGAAGCATCCACCCCACCCTCCTTGAACCAGGCAGCTTCAGAGAATCCTAGAATGGTTTGGGATGGAAGGGACATTAAAGCTTATCTACCTCCCACCCCCTGCCATGGTCAGGGGCACCTCCCACTAGACCAGGTCGCTCCAAGCCCCATTCAGCCAGGCCTTGAACAATTCCAGGGATGTATCCATCCAAATCCAGTGCCCAAGGCAGTAACAGCTGGGTGCTGCTTTGCAAGAGGAAAAGCCCACCTGTTACCCAGAGAGCAGGAAGGCAATGAGAGCTGAGCAAGCACTGATCAGACACACTGTGCACCCAAAATGAATCCCTTGGCCAAGGCAACCTCCCCATCACTCCCAAAGCCCAGTAAGGGGACAAGCCTCAAGAACAGCTTGAGTTCCAGGCTTCAGAGAGATGGGTGCATGTTTTGGGGTAAGTCTGAGCTGCTGCAAGATGTAGTTGAGCATATCCACTACCTGGAAGGGGAGCAGGCAGGATTTGGGCTGTTGTAGCTGCTGGCAATACTCAAAGATTTCCATCCTCTGGATGGCCTCTGTCCTGGCAAACTGGGAAAACCCCTGGCTGCAGAGGAGAGGGACAGGGTCAGCAAGCAGGGGCAGAGCTGCCTCTCCAAACAGCCCCACACAGCATGCACATTAGCAGCAGGAAAAACCCCGACCAGGGGTTGCTTTTGCATAAAGGTGAGATCCCTGGGATGGGGGAAATGTGGGTCAGGTGACTCTGGCAAGAAGCCCAGCCTCTAGTGCTTGCTCACCGGTGGCTGCTGCCCAGCAGGGCCATGCGAGCTGCCTTTGCTCCAAAGTAACCAAAAGGAATATCTGCCATCAGGTAGCAGAAATGAGCTGCTTCGACTGCTCCCTTGCTGGCTGGATGGGAGGGAAAAGGCAAACTATTAGTCCTGAGACATCACCACATAGTCAGCTTTGCTTTGGAGGCCCATACAGACCCTGAGCCCTCCCTTGTTCCTGTTTTTTGTCTATTTTCCCCAACTGCTGTTTTTTGTTTCAGGAGGTTTCAATTCAATGGTAGAACTGGGTGAGCTTGAGCAGGGCCAGCTCCAAGTCTTGCAGGGTACCAGTATTGGCATAAAATCCCACCACTGGGAAGACTCAGTCCCTGCAGTTACCTACACCTCCCATGGGCCCACCTGCTCCAGATGTATCCACAGGAGCAGCTAATGGATGTGCCTGAGCCCGATTCATCTGAGGATTCATTCACCCCTTCCACCACACAGGCACTGCAGCTCCAGGGGTACAGGCACAACCATCCCAGTGGTTGTGGTCATGCACGGTGACATTGCAGTGCCTGCCCCTGCTACAGCTGCTCCCACTGATCTCTGCTCACCCAAAGTGTCTCCCATGGTGACAATGGCCCGGTGGTTCAGCTCCGTGTCCCCAACCTTGTTGGACAGTATCACAGCCAGGTGGGGCCTCCAGTCGCCCCAAGTGGCATCCCCACAGCACTGGAGGGAAAGGAGGAGAGCAAAGGTGAGCTGAGATGGTCACCAAAAGGTGGGTGTCACAGGCAGTGACAGCATTGGGGAACACATGCTAGTGCCAGCCTCTTGCTCACAGACCAGTGCTGCCTGAGGAATCCTTCCTGACATGAGCTGGAACAGGGTCTGCAGTGGGTCGTTGTTGGCCAGTGTGCTGGTAAACCTGTCAGGAGACAGCAGAGAAGGGCAGCACCCAGGACCCAAACCTTCATTCACCTCCCAGAGCACTTCCCAAATGGCCCAGGAAACTGATGTCTTGAGGGGTTTCTCAGAGAATCCAAGAATGGATTGAATTGGAAGGCACCTTCTATTCTAACCCTCCTTCCATAGGCAGGAACCCTTCTGCTCCAAGCCCTGTCCAACCTGGCCTTGAGACTTCCAGAGATGGGGCAGTGACAGCTTCTCTGGAGAACCTGTGCCAGGGTCTCACTACCCTCAGAGGGAAGAATTTCTTTCCAGCATCTAATCTAAATCTATCCTCCTTCAGCTCAAGCCATTCCTCCCTGCCCTATACTCCATGCCCTTGTAAATAGGAGACAGAGAGGATCATCAACCTCTGGGGATGATGATCTGTATTACCTTCAGAGGAGGCAGGTCTCCAGGACAACACTGCATAAAACCTCCTTAAAAGGATTTGGGTTCCACAAGACAGAAAATTTCTGCTTAACTCTCCCTGAAGGGATAAACCCAATCCAGACTAAGTACATTAAATTCCACCTGAAAATGTTCATACAAGAGGGATGAACAGCTGGGAGTAGGCTGGATCACAGTGAAGATGGCTCAGCTCCCCCTGCCCCATGGCTGTCTTTGCTAGAGCAGCATGGGCAAAGCCAAAGACTCAGAATAAATTAACCCTCCATTTCCAGAGAATGGCTTTCCTACTGCTTTCCAGCCCCCACTTGTTTTCTCCTGTCTGTTGGGAAGCCTGAAAGACTCGGGACTGTTTGGATGGATTCTCTCTGTCCCCTTTGCCCCCTCTGGAAGGGCTCCAGCTGGAATCAATGATCTTTTCCAGTTCAGGGGGCACTGAAGGGCTAGCAGGCTTGGAAAGCCAGCCATTGAACAACATTCCTTGCTTTACCTTTTCCAACTTACCCGGTGAGGACCCAGCTGTATGTCCGAGCGTCCATCTTGCTAGAGAGGAACAGGGCATGGCCCCACAGCTGGTTTCTCATGGCCCAGACCAGAGCATCCTGCAGTTGAGGGGCAGAAGAAATTTGGTTTGCACCAACTCTGTTTCCCCACCTCCTCTGCTCCCCCAGCTCAGGGAAGAGTCCCAATAACTGCTGTGGCTTTAATTAGCATCTTCCAAAAATCTCTTCCATGTTCAAATCTCCTCCAGATCCCTTTGTCTTTCTACCTTGAAAATTTACAAGAACTTGGACCTTCAAAGCAATGTTGTGCCCCCTAGATTTCCAGGTCTGTGCTGCCTGTTAGCTCTCAATGCCATGGGATCCCAGTCTGGCTACCCAAGATGCAACCCTCCTCTCTTCTCCTTGTGCCTTAGGTATTCTGTGAGATCATATAGCTGCAAATGAGTTTGGAACAAGATGAGTTTAAGGTCCCTTCCAAAGCAAACCATTGTAGCACTCTATGAAACTAAATGTGGTACAAGTGCTGGTTTTAAAGGCCTCTGCGTCTCTTCTTCACTTGAGTCTCCCATCCCAGTTCCCAGTGGTGGGAAATCACTGCCATAAGCCCTGTTGTACAAACACAGCTTGGAGAGTTGATCCCACAACTACAAGTCACTTCTTGATCACCCCTTCCCTTTAAAACCTGCCGGAAGAGGCCAACAGCTCCAAGAAAAAAAACCCTTCAGCCCCACATCCTGGGTCCCACTCACCACTTACTTTCTTCCTGCCATAGTAGAGGAGCTTGGTGAACTTCTCCACTATCTGTGCGTGTGTCTCCACGACGGGAGGGATCTCCCCGGTGATGAGGTCAAGCGCGGCCGGCTCCTCGTCCGCCAGGCCCAGCAGGCTGGCTGCAGGCTCCTGCCTCTGGTACTGCTGATGGCGCCTGCAGTCCTGCAGCAGCAGCTCGGCCGCGTCCGAGCCCACCATGGACTGCGGCAGGCAGGGAGTGAGGGCTATGCAGGCTGCCCCCCAGCAAAGGCTGATGGCACTGCCAGGCTGCCCCCCCAGCAAAGGCTGATGGCACTGCCAGGCTGCCCCTCCTCACACCTGCATCCTTGTGCCAGCACGTCCCCCCAAGTCCAGCTTTGGCCACCAGCATGCGGGGTTGGAAGGAAAAGGACTCAGCACAATTAGCAAGACCTTCACAACACTCCCTCTGGTGACCTTATCCACCTGCTTCTAACAAGCTGCTACAGAATGGATTGGGTGGATTTTAGTGGATTCAGGGAATGGTCCCCTTTTAAGTGTAAGTGCTGGCTCCTCGATGGAGGTGGCACCAGTCCCCTTCATTGGGCTGTTGGTAGCTCCCAAGAGCAAAAAGCAATAATGGAGAAGGATTTGCTCCAAATATCCAGGCAGCATCAAACTGAGGGATAGGGGTATGGAAATCAGATCCTCTTAAGGTACACTCCTTCTGCCCAAAACCAGCAACTGGATCAGGAGGCACCTAAGGGACATATTACTTGTCTCATTTCCAAGATCAAAAGGGTCATCTCCTTCCATGGGATACCTACCCCATTCTGCTGGCAGAGAAGGACCAGGAGTTTCCAGAGGAGAGAAGAATCTCTGCCTCTCTGTGTTGAGAGATCACAGCCTGTGGCTATCTTCTGCTGGCAAAATGTCATCACATCCACCTTGTGCAGATCTTCCCTACAGCAGCAGAAGGAAGCATCAAAGAAGAGGCAAGCAATCTAGGGTATTGTTCAGGCTCAGTCCCCAGGTTCACTGATGGGGATGCCAAAGATTCCAAGCAAGAGCTGGAGGAAAGATCCCCAGTACCAATGACTACTTTTAAGTCCAAACATACTCAAATTTATTGTGACTCTTAGCAGATCTCTGTGTTTCAGGGATGCAAAGTACATTTCAAAAGTACTCTTTGCCCTCCTGATAATATTTTCCTCCTTCCATCTGCAAAGAAACAGTTTTGATTTGCTGTGCTGCCATTACATCCACGGATGTCCAAGGCTGCAGAAGCAGGAACAATCTGTTGTGGAAGCAGAGTGGAGGGTCACTCATGTGACCATAGAAACCCTTTGGGACTGAAACAGAAACTCTTAAGCTACATGCAAACCAGGCAGAAGTGCTGCCATACAATAAAATAATCATACAGTTAGAAAGAAAGAGTGGATAA
Organism: Erithacus rubecula; assembly: GCF_903797595.1. Lineage (NCBI taxonomy): Eukaryota > Metazoa > Chordata > Aves > Passeriformes > Muscicapidae > Erithacus > Erithacus rubecula. Next base: position 28,573,123 of record NC_136662.1, on the reverse strand, counting down.
GACAGGAGAGAGAAAGCTGCAGGTGGAGGTGTTGATCATGACTCAATTATTCCATCATATTATATGGAGATTCCAGATGTACCCTTTGGCACAAGTGGTAATCAGAATCATAGAATGGTCTGGGGGTTGACAGGGAGCTTAAAGCTCATCTAGTCCAACCCCCTCTGCCATGGCCAGGGACACCTTCCACTAGATCAAGCCCTGTCCAGTTTGGCTTTGAACACTTCCAGGGATAGAGCATCCACCACTTCTCTGGGCAACCTGAGGCCTTAATACCCTCACAGGGAAGGATTTCTTTCATATCTAACCTACAGTTCCCCTCTTTCAATTTGCACTCATTTCCCTTTGTCCTGTCTCTACAGTTCCTGACATTGAGACCCTCTCTGGCTTCCTTGTAGCCATTTCAGATACTAGAAGGTGCTGTGATGTCTCCACACAACCTTCATTTCTCCAGCCCAAACTTCTTCAGCCTGTCTCCATAGAGAGATTGCTCCAGTCCCTTTATCCTCCTCTGGACTTGCTTCATGTCCTTCTTATGCTGGTGGCACCAGAATTGTTTGTGGCACTCCAAGTGGGTCTCATGAGAGCAGAGTACAGGGGGAGCTCCAGATCTTCCACCCAGCTTCTGTGTACATACAGCTCTTTTGCCCAGAAAATGCTTTTTCCTTTTCTCTCCCTTCTTTGGTTGGGAGTGGCCAGAAATAGAGAAAACGTGATGCAACACACTCTGACTCATCCCCAGGCTCACACTGGATGAAGGTATTTGCTGGATTTTGCCCTAAAAGCTCTCTACAAATCCCTTCCCCACAGGTACATACTGGGTCTGACTCTGCTGTGGCTCAGCCATCCCAGGGGACAAAAACCTTAGGAAAAGCTTAGCCACAGGCTGACCAGGGCTTTAGACAACCAAAGAAACTTAAAAAAAAAATCATTTTTCTGAGACAAAATGAGTACAAAATAAGGTCAGATGTACAAACCACACTAAACCCACATCCTATGAATATTCAAAAAATCACATCCCACAGTCCAGACTAACCCATGGTGCATCAAAGGGGCTGGGCTCCCACCCTGAACTTAGACATGGCCTTTGTAGATAACTCAAAACCACAGGGACCCTTCGAGTCTGCCATGAGCTCCTGTCTCCTCATAAAGGAGACAGCCAGGAGCACACAGCTCCTGGACCTGCCTGTGCTGCCCTACCTGGCCAGGGGCCCAGGGAAGGCTTGCAGCTCCTCCAGCTCTTCCGTGCCATGAAGGATCGCCTAAAAACAAAAGCAAATTCAGCAGCTGGACTCCAGCAATCAGACCAGCCCCAGCTGGGCTATTGGAAAGGCAGTTCCTTGGCCAAGGACTCAACAGTGCCAATGAGCCCTGTGCTGTCTTAAGGCACCACAGAGCACAGATCCTGAGCTAGCACATGGACTCCAGTGCTAAGGTCCAGTAATGAAATGTCTGCTGAGATTGCATCTGCCTCCTTCTGGAGCTAAAATAGGAGACTGGAATGCTGTATAAACTTGGGGCATGGACCAGGTCGCTGTGTTGGAGCACCTCAGGAAGATGAGTGAAGTCCTTTGGAGATGTACAAACCACACTGTCCCCATGAGAAAGGATCACTACGAGCAGGTCATGGGTACCAAGGATTACAGAGCACCACCCAGGCAGAGGCTGGCACGATGGAGACTCAAAAGTCAATGTGGGATAGACAGAAGATGGGAGCAAGGAACTGGAAGGCTGCTGAGGAGGCTGCTTGGGTTGTGAATCATGGTTGCATCCCTCAGGGGAAGAGGAGCCACTCCAGGGGGTGGGGGCCAGCTGTGTCCTACCTCCAGGCTGTGCAGCTCAACACGGGGTAGCTGTCCCTCAGCAGGGCGGTGGGGACACGCCAGCACCAAGTGGCCCCCAGCTCCAAAGCACAGCGCTGTGTGCAGCTGTGGGAACTTGAGGGGGACTTCTGGGGCTGAGGTGGACACCAAGGGCCTCCCTGCAATGACACACAGGCCACTGTGAGCCACTCACACTGATCACACACTACATCCACTATGGAGGACTTGACAGGCCCCAACCTTGTCTCCCAACTTAAGTAACCCTCCACTGACCCCTCTATGCAAGAATTGTCCCCCAAAGCAGCAGATGTAGACAGCAGCTCCTACACCTACCCAGGCAGAGTCCCAGGACCATTCACCCACCCCACAGCCCCCACTCCTGCCTTGTGCCTGCACAACCTCCTCCAGGAGAGGACCAAGCTGAGAGACAGCCAATATCCACTACCAGCCATTTGTTCTCTTGCTTCCCCCTTGTCAGAGCACCCCATTAGAGCTCACCTGTTTGTCCCACATCCCAAGGCCCTGAAAGCACAGGGTCATAGTGGTCGGCCCCATCACGGATGTACTGGCTGAGCTCATGGCTGCTGGAGCTAAGCCCAGACTCGTGGTACTGAAGGAGCAGGCTGGGCTGGCCCGAGGGCTGTGAGGAAGAGACAGCACACAAACCTGCCTCAAGAACCAGGGACACTGCTGATTTCCTGCTCTGAGGCAGTGGGGCAGGCTCTGCCACTCCAGGAAAGTGCCCAGCAGGAACAGCACAGCCAATTCCCATCTGAGCAGCTCATGCCCTACACCAGCTTGGGTTCACCTAACAATTTAGAAAAATAAGCCTATGCCAGGGTTTGACAACCCTTTTGTTAAAGAAAATTTTGCTAATGTCCAACCTAAACCTTCCCTGTCACAACTTAAGGCTGTTTCCTCATGTTCTGTCACTTGTTATATGGAGAGGAGCCTGATCCCCACCTGGCTACAGCCTCCTTTCAGGGAATTGCAGAGTGACAAGGTCACCCCTGAGCCTCCTTTTCTCCAGGCTGAAGCCCCACAGTCCTCTCTGCCTCTCCTCATCAGGCTTGTGCTCCAAACTCTTCCCAGCTCCATTGCAGAACATCCCACTAAGCCTGGGTATCTGTATTGCTTCTGGGCTAAGCACACAGCCCTGCACCTGGGGGAGTGACAGCCCAGCAGATGGACAGATCACCAACCCTAAAAACTCACTGTAATAATCCACAGGGAATGTCAGGCACCGAGTGCAACATAGCTGGAGGAGGACACATGAATTGTTTCCAAATGCCTGAGGGATTGTTGTCCTCCACCCCTGCCCATCTTGAGATTACCTCTTTGGGCTGGCCACCAGCCTCCCCCAAACCACTGCCAAGAGTTCCTTCCCCTGTCCCTTCCCTCCTGGCAGTCGAGCTGTAGCTCTCCTCGCGGGAGTTGTAGGTCTGTGTCCTGCAGGTGGGAGCAAAGGGAGACATGCTGAAGGTCTGAGGTTTTTGAACCACCCACAAACCCACTAATTTTGCAGCAGATGGTTTCACAAGGCTGCACAGACTCTCAGCTTTACCTGTCCTGCCCTGGGGGGCCTGTGGCCAGGTTGGGGTGGTAGCCCCTGTAGTAGTGCTGGTCCCTGTAATTCTTGCCATAAGACTCTCCCTGCCTCAGGTCTAGAAAGAATCAAGATTCAGCATTGTCATTCCAAAACAACAATGAAGTTGCAAAAGAAGAGCCATGAGTCAGGTAATTTGCCATGCCCACCCAGTTTCCTTCCAAATAATCCCAACACAGTGGAGTTATGATAATGCCTTGCACACATTTGCCAACACAACACTGATGCCCTTTTCTCTTTCCTCCTCCTCTTCTGTTCAGTCTATAAACAGCAAAGAAGAAGCCCTGCCATCCTGATCACACAGGCTGGGACCAAAAAAACCAAACATACATTACTGTGGTAATGAAGATCAAACATCCCTTGGGTGCACCTAGCTCATATTTCCTAAATGCAAACAGGGAGCCAACGCTGCACTGAGCACCACCACCCAGGAATGGGGGCAGGAGAGAGCCCTGGGTATGTGCAACCTTGGGAGAAGAGCCCATGCTGGGGAAAGCATCACTTCTCCTGCAAGCTGCCTCCATCCCCAGACCCAAAGGATGAGCCCATACCTCTGTCCTCCTGCCACGCCACTGGCTGCCACTGGTGGCTTTGGTAGGGGTAGCCATTTCCATAGCCACCTGCAGGATACTGCCTGTGGGGGTTTTCATACCCCTGCCTGGAAAACAACACAACACACTGATCTGGGGAAGAAAGGGTTCTGGAGTCATGTCTAGGGGCCCTCCTGCTTGGGACTTGGGAGCCAGAAAAGGGGATGGGAATAAAGCCAGGTCCTCTGCTCAGTGGCAGGGCCAGAAACTTGTCCAGCATCACACCTGGAAAGAGCAGGAGGAGGTTTGGATGCTTTGCTATCCCCACCTATGAGAAAGCTGTGCACTGCAGTTTCAGGTGACACTCAGTTGTATAGAATCCAAGAATAGTTTGGGTTCGAAGGCACCTTTAATGGTCATCTCATTTCAAACCCTGCCAGGGGAAGGGAACACCTTTCACTACATGAGGGTGCTCCAAGCCCTGTCTAACTTGGCTTTGAACACTTCCAGGGATGGGGCAGCCACAGCTTCTCCAGGCAACCTGTGCCAGGGCCTCACCACACTCAGAGAGAAAATTTACTTCCTAATATCCCATCTGCATCATACGACCTCAGCACAAACCCCCACGTACTGACTCCATAATTCACTGAGGGTAATAAGTCAGGCAAATGAACCCAGATTTGCTGGAAGCTCTTTCTCAGCACTGAGAGCATCCTCCAGCCCACATTTTATCTGTCCACTCTCCACTGTTTCAGCAGCTGAGCTTGCAGGCTGCCTCTTGCTCCTATATTACTGCTTGTATTTTTATTGTTCATCTTGCACTTAGAACTGCATTTTCTCAAATCTATAAGAAAAATGCACCTTGGGGCTGAGACAGAGCTTGTCAAACAGCAACCACAGAAGTTTTAACAATAAATCAGAGCTGCAAATGCTACATAGGCTTAAATATGGAAGTCATGGGGCTGCTTGAATAGCTGGACATCACCTACTGACACGCAGTGTCCCGGTGCAGTCACAAGGGCAGGACCTTGAGCAGTGAAATGGGCAGTTCTTATTCTAAGGAGATTTCCATGAGGAGGGATCAGAGGGGTCTCACCTGGAGTAGGGACGGCTGGGGTAGCTGCTGTCGTGGTGCTCAGCGTGGGAAGGCGGCCGGCGGGGGCGGTGGCCCTCATCCCAGGGTTGGTGGCCCTCGTCCCGAGGATGGTGGCCCTCATCCCGGGGATGATGGCCCTCGTCCCAGGGCTGGGCAGGGAGGTGTCTCCCGTGCCAGGAGCCGGGGCGGGGGGCCTGCCCTGTGTGCAGGAGCTGCCGGCGGAGCGGGGCTGGGGGGCCGGGGAGCCCCTCTGCCCACGACCCCCGGGCTGCCGGCCTCTCCCTGGGCTGAACCGGCTGCACAGGGGCCCAGGGCTCCATCGCAAACTCACCAACAAAATCCTCTCTGCTTTTGGGGAGCTTAAGCCCCAAATGGCTTTAGTGGCCTGCAAATTTTAAGTCACAGTGTGTTTGATCAGCAGTTATCCAACCTCCTCAAAACCCCCTTTGAAGCCCTTGCCAGCTATTCTCTGCTTTTCAGGAGCACCCTGGAAACCCAGGATCTTTTCCAAAATGCCCAGAGGCAAGGAAAAGTCATCTCTACATCTTCCTTAACTTGAAGCTCTGCTTAAAACACCAGGATGAAATTGTCTGCCTCATGTATCTTTTCCCAGAGCAAGAATCTCAGAATGGTTTGGGTTCAAAGTGACCTTAAAAACCATCTAGTTCCAACCCCCCTGCCATGGGCAGGGACACCTTCCAGACCCATCCAATACTTCCAGAGATGAGGAGTTTCTCTGGGCAACCTGTGCCAGGGCCTCAACACCCTCACAGAAAAGGATTTCTTCCCAATACCTAAACTAAATCTCTCCTCTTTAAATTTAGAACTATCACCCCTCGATCTTTTGCTACAGGCCCTGATATAAAATTTGTCCTTATCTTAAAAAGCCCTTTTATACCCAGGTAGGATCCCCCTGCACTCTGAGCTGCAAAGAACCAGCACTCACAGCCCCTCAAGCTGTGAGAGAGTGAGAAATCACCCTCACCTCTGGGACAGGGCAGTGAAACCCCATTTGACATGCAGTCAGGGAGTGGACAAAGCTTTGGGCAGGACAAGGAGCCAAAGAAATGAGCAAGCAGGGAGAAATGGAGGTTTGTTCTGTGAGCTATGGGATGGGGTGGGGATTTCCTCCTGCCTTTCAGCTCCAGCAAGAATTCCAAGTGGGCACCGGAGTTACAGCAGTTCCTGCAGAATTGGGAATCCTGAGGAGAGCCCAGGGTGGCACATGGGTGAAGCCCCAGCTGGCAGGGGGATGTCACCCTCAAGCCCCCCATGTCTCCTCTTGCAGCATCAGTGCCCAAAGTGCCCCTACCACTACAGGCAATGCAGTGAGATGGCCCTTCCTCACTCCTCCCCCTCAAAGTTCAAGGCACTCTAGGGTAATTTCACAAGTAGAAGACACACAGGTCTGAGGTGGCTCAGTTTGTGGCTTTCTAGGTGACATCCAGGTAAATCCTTTACCTAAACAGCCCCCAACCACAAACATCCAGGCACCCATTATTTCAGTCCCACCAAGGGCCCACCCCAGTGTTTGGCCAGGGGTTCCCACCACCATTCTCCCCCCGCAGCAGCTGCACACACCTGCTCAGAGGCCGCTGGGGCCCTTCCTCTGCTCCCTGTTGCCACTTCCAAAGTCCACTTCCACATGGGCCAGTGGGCAAAGGGCAGCCTCTGCTCCTCCGCCCCATGGCGGCAGCTCGCTCGGCCCCCGGGGGAATCCTGCTGCTCTTTGTGTCCTGAGGGTCACCTTTCCCATCACTTGGGTCTCCTCCCAGCCAAGATAAGGAGCATGCAGCCCTCTAAGCTCAAAAAAGCCAGATATTTCTCCTGGGGAGTTTGTTAATGTTGTGAGGTAAGTAGGGGCTGATAGAGAAAGGACAAAGGTGAAAAGCTTTAAGCTGTAAGAGTAGAGATTTAGATTAGATGTTAGGAGGAAATTCTTCCCTGTAAGGGTGGTCAGGCCCTGGCACAGGGTGCCCAGAGAAGCTGTGGCTGCCCCTGGATCCCTGGAAGTGTCCAAAGCCAGGCTGGACAGGGCTTGGAGCAACCTGGGATAGTGGAAGGTGTCCCTGCCCGTGGGAGGGGGTGGAATGAGGTCCCTTTAAGGTCCCTACCAACCCTAACCATTCCAGGATTCTATGAAGTGTCTTTATCACATCCTCACATCTCCTAAATAAAAATAAAAAAAATAAAAAAAAACCAAAACTGATTGTTTTAATTCAGACTCAGCTACAGATCAAGCTAATAACATCCATCCCACCAGGGCAGAATTTGGGCAGGATGGACTGGGCTCCACTCCAGCACTGCCTCATCTCAGTCATTACAGCACTTTAATGCCCTTGCTCTCTCAGTGACCAGGGATTCCTGCCTGGAGACCCTATCCTGAAATCCCCTAGGCACCTTAAAAACTGAGAAAATTAGCAAATTAAGGCAAATTATGTCATAGAAAACCACATTAAAGCTAGATATAAGTTCCATCATCTGCCACCCAGCAGTTCAGTGATGTGTCACCTTCTTCCCCCATTCCCAGAGCCTCCAAATTACCTCCACTGTAACACCACAGCACTGGCTGATTTGGGATTCACTGGCAGGAGAGTTTACTTTGCATCATGGTGGCACTGGCAGAAACCCCTTCCTTTAATGATGTTGAAAAACTACATATATTATAGCTTCAGACCTTGAAATTTCCACCCTGCTGAGAGTACGAAATTTTCCCTAGTGATTCTGAGAAATAAGCCCTTGGTCTCTGCAGAATTCAAGATTTCAAGTAAAAAAATATCCTTAGCACTCAACCATACAGAAATCCGACTGGGAGAAACACAAACAAGGGCAGTGCTGTCCTCGTGCTGCTGAGCTACTGCTGCAGGATGAAATTAAGCATCTCCTCTTCATTTCACAGCTGCTCTTTAAAACTTCAGGAGGTTTTGAAGTAAAAGGTCTCTTACAGACTGATCAAGTCTTGGGGGAAGTAAGAAAGGATCCCTAGAAACCATGAGAGTCACACTTTAAAAATACACAAATTGATAGGACATTTCATAAATATAAATAACATAATTCCACTTGGTTTCTGGCTTATAATTTTAGTTTTATAGCCAAGAGGTGACTGCTGGATGTTTCCAGCCTGTTTTCTAGCAACAACACAAATCTATACTGGGAGCCTGCAGAGCTCAATCAGCATCACATAAAGATGCTGAAAAGGGAAGTCAATTTAAATAAGATATAAAGAAGAAGGGTTTTTTATGAGGGTGGTGAGGTCCTGGCACAGAATGCCCACAGAAGCTGTGGATTCTTCATCTCTGGAAGTGTTGAATGCCAGGGTAGATAGGGCTCTGAGCAACCTCATCTGGCTGAAGATGTCCCTGCTCACTGCAGGGTCCTTTCCAACCCAAACTACTCAACCTCTACGACCCTCAGGCTGCTGTTGCCAGCCTAACCTGAGAAGTTTGGATTACAAGGAAGATTTGGGAGCTTGTCCTGTATCAAAGCAACTGCAACTTCCCATGCTTGTGTCTGAGATGTATGCAAATGCTGCTCCTGCTCTTGCTAGGGGAGAAGACACAACAAACCCTACCAGCAGCATAAAGCTTTGAGCAGAAATGGTTCAAAATGGATGGGGAACACCAACTTTAGGGCAAAAGCAGGAAAGTGTGTTGGAAAAGTAAAGAGCCAAGGAATGGAGCTGGGGAATGAAAAGTGACAGAAGAAAAAAACAGAGAAAAAAGGCTCAGCTGGGCTAGAAAGAGGGGAAGAAAAGGATAACCTTCCAACATCATCACATCTAGCCAAGAAATTACTATTTAAAAAGAGCCATAGCTTCCTTGGAAATCGAAGCTCTGTGCCCTAGGACTGCCATCAAGCTTACAGGACTATTGTAATGCAGGCAGCACATGCTACAGATAGCATTTGTCACAGAGCTGAAGGGACACTACTATCGCCTTGAAACATCACATTTTTCTGCTTTAAAAATTTCACTGGTGTTGTTACAGTAACAAGATTGGGTGGAAAACATTTTTCTTCATGCCCTCGGTGTGTTTGTGCAGCTCCTTGGGGCCCTGATCACAGACAGCCCCAGGCTCTTAGGTCAGCCCCCCCCCCAGCAATCCCAACCTCATCTGCAGCTTTTGTAACCCAAGAGCAGAAATTCAGGTGCCTTCAATACCTGAAGCTCTTTTGAGGTGATTTATGTTGTTTCTGCTTGGTTCTGAGATGAGGTTTTGGGGTTTTTTTAAGCAGAATTGATAGGAAGCTTTGTTAATCTCTGAGCTTCAGCCTCCTATAAATATGAAAAATATATATGTAAACAAACATGCTTTTTTTTTTTTTTTTTTTGGTGGAGATTACTTGAGCATCATGCAGGGCAAAAATGCAAGTAGAAAATGAGCTCCACAAAATGTGAAAACTCATCTTAAATATTCTACACAGCAAAAACACCAGCCCTGGATGTTCTGCCAGTTTTTGAGACATTTGACAGCCTATTTCATGTCACACAGAGTAAGAAAACAAAAACCACCCAGGACTCAGCTTCCTATACAGGCTGAGCACCTGCACGTGAGGAGAGCCCTCATCCCCAACCAGTCTGAATGGTAGCTAATTAATAATTAGCTTGATCACCCTCCCAGGCTCAAAGGGAAGGAGCTGTGAGAACCCTTGCTTCAGCTAGGGGATGGCACTTGGAGCTGCCCAAGCCATGGGCTCCTGGTGGGAGGAAGGTGGTGTCTCCTAAAGCAGCTGAGATGGGCTCTGCTCCCACCTGCAAGCCACTGCCTCAGCACCAAACTGTGGCTGTGATCTGACCTCACTCCATGTCCTCCTGCAGCCCCTCTGTGAGCTCGAGTTCCCAGAGATGGTTTTGCACCTTCCTTCCCCACATGAGGCTGTTTCCAGCTTGGATATGGACTAAGCTGCCCCTGCCCACCACCCCCCTGCACACACACAGCCACGTTCAGCAGCTTCCAGACACGCCTATTAATTGTTGGAGACTTGGGCAAGAATATTAATTGCATTCCAGAGGCATTCAGCATATTAGAAAAAGCATTTTATACCCTGCATTGTATCTGGTGAAGAAACAGCTGCAAAAAGCTGTTACTTGTGAAACTCAAAACACATTCCCTGTCTGGACCTCTGCCTTCTGCATGAGCTCCTGTTACCAAATAAATCCCAAAAAACTTCCTAATCTTGGTCTTAGCTCATTCCCACTTCAGACAACCTTCCTTAACTCCTGCCTGTGAATACTGAGTCCTGGCCACCTGCATCCCCCACCCCTAAAGGGGAGGCTGTGCAGCTCTGCAGCATCTCACCCACCTGGACCCACCATGGGAAGGGACTGGGATGCACAGGGAGGGACAAGAGCTGAACCCAAAAGCAGCGAGGAGGCCAGAGAGTTTTCAGTATTCAGGTCCTCTCGTTTTCCTGTGCAACACCCCTTATGTTTTCCCAGCCATAAAATTGATGTTTATCTCGCTTCTAACTGCCTTACAGAGATCATTACACATTGCAAATGCAGCCATTTGCAGATAAAACGAGCTCAAGCAGGCTGGAGACTGTCACACCACACCTTCCCGTGCCACATTGCAATGCTTACAACCTTTAAGCTGAAAATTAACATATAAAACCAAGGAAAGCAGAAATATTTGTCAGGCAAATGCAAAAAAAAAAACCAAATCAGAGGTAATTCTTCCACCTGCCCCACACCACCCCCTGCTCAACCACGAACATTAATTTTTAAGTGGAACAAATCCTGCAGCTAGTATTGTGATATTAATTAAAAAAATAAACAAACAAATAAAAAACCCCACAACAACAATAATATTTTTTAAAAAGCCAAGGGAAGGTTGTTATTCCTTGTCTAAAATATCCTTGCTCTAAAATGTCCCTCCAGATCTGGGTCTGTTGGAAGGTGTGGAGGGCACAGCAGGCAAAGAGGGGGGTTCAGGCTCCTCTCCTGGAGTGAACAGACACAGACCCTTCCCCAAGGCCTCCATCAAGTGCCAGAGCAGGGAAAGCCGATCAGCTGGAAGTCTTGAGCAGTGAGAAGGGGCAGGGTGTCCTTTGGAAAACATTGCCACCTTGTGTCTCTGCAGACAGCCGAGCGCGCTCGCCTCCCCGCTGGAGCCATCCAGCAGCTTTATTGCAGGTAATCAGGGGCAATAAAGACCTGTGACAGTTACAGATGGCTTGGCCGGGTCCTGTTCCTACTGCTACCCTGTAAAGTTGGACACTAACCGTTTCCCTCATTTTTTTCCATCTCAATTTATGACTCCTCTGCCATGAAAAGCCACTTACGCCCTCCGCAGTTACATACACCGTATCCTCCAAGGCCAGTAAATCACCGTCTCAAGTCATGTCAAATTTTGTGAAATAAAGCTAAATTGCAGTTGTACTCTAAGGCGAGAAGCTGCAAAATTGAGAGAGAACAAGGTCTGTTTAAAGCCAGAAACTCAGCTGGCAGCTTCCCATGGCTTGTAGAGGCAAGGATCACAAAAACAGTGAAAGAGAAGATCCTGACAGTGGGGAGCCCACAGGACCATCTGTGCCACCTCAAGCTGTCTCTGTAGGTCTTCTGTGGGGTAATCCCAAGAGCTAAATAGTCCAAACTCAGAGGATCCACTCAATAAACTGATTGAAGTCCCTCACAGCCAGAACAGAGAGGGATGGGAGAAGGACAGAGCCAGGTTCCAGCAGCACTTATTCATTGAGGCTCAATACTCAGACTGAATTTGGGCTTGGAAAGAAAACTGGGGAGCTGATGGGGTCACAGCTTCTTGTTTTAAGTTTTGAGGGGCTCTTTCGTGGAGACAGGAGTTAGGGAAGTACTAACACAGCAGGGTTTCACTCTGCTGAGCCCATCTGGGCTCAAAGTGCTGGGCACTGCACCAAATACTGGGGAAACTGAGGACAAAAAAGAACTTGACCCCAAACCACCCTTTACATTTTTCAGGGGCACAGTGAGTTGTCTTTTCCCTTCTGCAGCAGAGTTAAACTTTCATGAAAGTTGAATTAACTTGGAGAAGAGCCAGCTCCAGGGACAGAAAACAACATGATGGAATGAGAGCAGCAAAGACCCAGACCACTGCTGTTCCTGCTAATTCCCCTGCCTGCATCCCACACTCATGATTTCCAGAGGGCTCAAATTGCTCTGTGCACTGCAACTTCTCCATCCCACCATGACACAGCATCCAGCCTGTCACAAGCACCAGGCACCTCTTTCACCACTTCTCAGGAAAACTCTTGCATAAAAACCAAATCAAAACAAAACAAAACAAAAACCCAAACAAACAAACTCAAAAAAACTCAAACAAAACAACACACAAAAAAAAGCTCACCAAAAATCACCAAAAAACCCTACTGCTATTTTGGAAAACAGAGTTTATTCCACAGTCTCAGCTCAAGAGTCTTCTTCACTTCTCAAGGTGACCTCAACCTATTGCATGAGCCCAGAGCAGAGGCTACAACCTCTCCAGGTGGAAGAATTCCTCCCCAGAAACAGGAAAGATCCAAAGGACACACACACACAAATGAGGAAAATTATGAGCAGCCATGACAGAGACAAGGAAAATCACAACACATCTCATGGCAGAGTGTTAGCTGATAAAAACCCAACGTGCATAGCACACAGCTTCGGGCTGGGATACACTTAGCCCTCTCTGAATGTTTAATGGGAGTATATGCATCAGTTAATCAGCAGCACAAGACACAAAGCGTTTTGTACCTCCTCGCCACGTGTTGTGCAATTAAAAGGCTTCTCATTCAGGCACAGAAAGAAAAGTCAAGGGACTTTGGCTGTGAAACATACATTATTCAAAAGTATATCCATTATTCAGAGTTTTTCTTAAAATCCTATTGTCAGTTTGAAAGGAAAAAGAAAATGAGTTTCTGAAAGCTGTGCACCGTTGATATTCCACTCCAATTTTTGCTGATTGTAAGTACTAAAACTCCAGACATTTTGAGGAACTAAAGAAATCCTTCATAGTTGCTGAAAAAGGCAACACCCTGTGGGTAGTCACAATTTTCCTCCCCTCACTTATCTCTACCAAGCAGGGGTGTGAAACACCCCGGCCAACAATGCACACTCCTCTCCCAAATTACTCAGTGACCCCATGGTGAGGCTGAGGAGCAGCTGTTCAGGAGGAGGCAATAGCAAACTGCTCAGCAGGCAAGAACAGACACCCAGAGCTGACTGCACCCCTGATGGAGCTGGAGGAAGCCTGGGGGGAGGCACCGCCTTCTCACAGCACTCAGGAGCTTTCATGTGGGTGCCAGGGCTCAGCTGCTGGAGCTCAAATGGGGAACAGATCCCAAGGGTGCCTCCTGCCATGCAGATGTGGGGGAAGAGGAGCATCACATCCCACAGAGCCCCCCCAAGACCCACCCAGCTGTACCACAGCCCTTGCTGCTCACAGGGGAAAAAGCACTGGGACAAACAGCACTGCTCCAGGAAAGATGCTACCCAGGAACCCCCTGGACAGTGGAAATATTCAGCAAGAGCAACAACTTGTGATATATTGCTGACATCAGAGTGTAAGATAAGTAGCCAAGGTTTTACCTCCTCTTGGTGCTAGAGGAGAGAGTACTGAGCACTCCCTGAGAATAATCCAGGCATCAAGCAGCTCTGTAGGGATGAAACAGGTCTTAAGTCCACGTGGTAAATCAGTCCTGAGGCTGGAATTGGGTCCAGGGAAGCAAACATGCTTGGCCAGGCCCACAGCAGCAGGGTCTAGGACCAAGGTGACTGTGCTGAGCTAGAGATTAGTGTTTCTACTCAAGGCTTAGACAGAAGAAAAGCCCCCAGGCTGAGCTTATTTAGAGCCTCTGTCCATGGGTGGGGATGCACAAGAGGCACTCATGGAGAGGTAGAGCAGCTAAAGGCTGCTGTGCTGTAGGGCTGGCTGTTGAAGAAAGAGCTGAAATGAAATTATTATTGAAGTTATATATCAGATTAAGAAGTAGGGGCTAAAACCTGAAAAATAATTGAGAGTTATGAGCCAATAAATGTGCTTATAACTTTAATTTAAATAAATATGTGTGAAAGAGGAATGGGAGCCTTAAAAAGACTTCTCTGTCCTTGAAGATGTAAGGCTATAACATGTAGTAGTCTCTCAAGGCTCAAAGATTCATTTATGTGAGTAAAGGAAGAACAAAAGAAAACATGGCAGAGGGAAGCAGCATTCAGTGATAAACACTTGTTGGAACTTTAATACTATATAAGAATATATGCTAATAGGTAGGCTTAAAATCTGCTTATTTAGGATTTCTGTATGTAGAGTGTGTAACTAAAATGTGGAACCTCCAGTGATGTGACCCGAGCACGGCAAAGACTCGACTCCACCAGAGCAAATTGATGGAAGGGTGATGACTGACAACTAATGAATGCAGTAACTTGGGTGTAACATATTAAAGCCCTTAAACGCTGCTGGAAACTCAGAGGGTGCCACAGGGTCAGGGTCCTGCTCTTCCACCATCATGCTGACTATTTTTCTGCTGTCAGACTACCAGCTTGAGGTGTTGCCAATAACTTGGGGAACAATCTGAGTGTGTAAAATGAAGGCATTATTCAGCAGCCTGTGCTGACAGCTATCTTTAAGCAGCACATTTATCTCAAGTACAATGATGCTTCAATAGTGAATACCTGTAGAGTGCTTCCAGGGCACTAAAATGAGCTGGATTTTATCTGCAGGAAGACTATGGCTCACAGCTTATTTGGACAATTTTTTTCTCTGCAATAGGCCATTTTCTGCTATTACCAGTGAAATAAGCTAAACACCCACTTCTTTTCTTCCGCAATGAGAAGCTGTGCATGATGTGATGAATTTGCAAAGCTTTTAAAGGATGGATGGGAATTAAAGAACTTCCTCCAGGGTGTAAGGCAGTGCCAAGCAGGACTGCAGTTGCAAAAGGAAGCCGGGAGGGGTATTGCAGCACAGGCAGCGCTGAAGCAGCTGGAGGAGCCAGAGCTGCTGTGATGCTGGAACAGCAGGGCACAGCACAGACAAATTGAAGCATTGACAGATGAAATGGTTTGGCTGTTGTGACTCCACAGCCCGTCCTAGCTCAAGTTTCTTTCGTCAAGCTTCAAAGAGTAACAGCCAGCTCGTTAGTGGCGTCTCAGGGTCCCTTTGTTTGCAGGGGCTCCTACAAAGGTAACAGTGTCTGTATGGCCCCTCCTGGGACCAGGCTGGGCTGATGCAGGGTCACGAACACATTCATTCTCTCCAGGCAAAAATGCCTGGGAATGTGGCAGGCTATGTGGAGGGAAGGCAGGAGAGCTGTGTCCCTTCCTTGCTGGTCACTGCTGGTGGCTGGACAGACTTCATTCCCTGTTCAGCACACACAAACCTGCACCCTGAAATCTTTCTGCTTGTGGTCCTCATTTCAGCTCAGACCTTTCTGTGCAGTTGCTGATAGTGAACTGCTGGTGAGGCACTGCTCTGATACAGAATTACTGAGCAGTTTGGCTTGGAAGGGCTTTTGCTCATCTTGTTCTACCCCTCTGCCATGGGCAGGCACACCTTCCACTCTCCCAGGCTGCTCCAAGCCCTGTCCAACCAGGCCTTGGACACTTCCAGGGACAGGGCAGCCACAGCTTCTCTGGGCACCCTGTGCTTCACCCCCCCTTTATGGCAGTGGCTCCTAAATGGGCACCAGTGGGACCCTGATGAGCATCAGCTGCTCTTTGTTCAGCTCAAACTGTAAGAAGCAAGTGGAAGTGAGCTATGATGCTCTGACTACAGCCCAGACACAGAATTAGGCTGTTGCCAGTGGGGAAAGTGGCCCCCAGCCTTCTGATGGGGTTGGATAAGTCATGTGAAAGCCAACTTACACCTGGAGATGATGACCTTTCCTGTGGCCTTATGCTGGAGCAGGTGGTTGAAAGCTTCATTTAACTGCAAATTCAGTTAGAGGTATTTATGGTAATGGCCATGAGGCTAGGAAGGAAAGGGTGGAATAAGGCATGTGAACAAGTCTGCATCTGAGTCTGGGCTTTCCACTCCTGGGATCCACTGCAGAGGTTGAAATAATGCAGGAGCAGACCAGCTCCTGGCTATTCCTCTGCTCTACATCTTGAGTGTACTGGATGGTGGCTATGTAAATATTTCTGTGGAGCTGAGCCATTACCTAAGGATTGAAAATACCATTGAATAAGTTAAAGAAATTATTTTAACACCTTCAAACATGCTCCGGGGGGTAAATGCAAATGAAGGAGCATCAGGATCCACTAATCCACTTCTAAAGCATATCCCAACATATTATTCTTTCAGAACACAAGCCCTTTGGTAGGGGAATGCCTGTTTTTTATGACATTGCCAGTAAGCACATCACAGTTCTGGCCTTGCAGTACCCAACCAGGAGTTAATGACTCCCTGGCTCCAATATAATGATAGAAGATTTAAAAGGATGAGGGGAAAATGGGATTTCTTGATTGAATATTCTTGTTTCTTAAAGAATCAGAACTCTGTAGTTCCTGTGCCAGGGGTCTAACTGCTCACAAAACTCTGTTTCTACAAAAAAGAAAAAGGATATTTGCTAGAATAATTCTGAGGAGTCTTTCCTATGCTTACCCCTTCTAGTTTGGAGAATGCTCCAACATGGGGGTGGGTATTACTGGAGAATGGAAAAGATAAAGGAAAAACTGAAAAAAACATCTTCCTGGCAGGGACTTGGAATGCTCCCATGGCACAAAAGGTTCTTCAGAAGCAGCAGACTGGGAGGAAGAGGAGGACTTTTCATCTTGCAAAACCCACTCTCACAATCCTGCCCTCCCACATGAACCTGCAAGGGGGGTGAGGAAAGAAGCTCCATTGGATGTCTTGCATGTAGTCTTGAGGCATAACTATAGGAGAATAGCTTGTAAAGATAGTGCAGAAGGAAATCTTTGCAAGTGAATTACAACTGTACTGATTGCTGACTGGAAACAGCCTTGCCTGTCCAGTGAGGATGGGTGTTATAAAAGAATGGGCTGCCTGACTGAGAGTAAGTTGTAGTTACAGCTGGAGTTGGAGTCCCAGGGTCTGCTGCAGTTTGGGATGGAGTCTGCTGGCTGTGCTGCGAGGAGGAAGGGACATGTGGTCATGCAAGGGATAGATAAGGTAGAAGATGCTGTGTGAGGGGCAGACAAGGTTAGGGGGCCAGGTAAGGGACAGGTTGGGAGTTAGCCAGTCATGCAGAGAGGAGAGAAGTCAGAGTAGCCTGACAGAAGGCATGCAGTTTTTAATAAAAGGCTGGTGTTGGTGCCAGTCATGTCAGTCTCAACACAATTACTGCATGTAACATACATGCTGAGGCAGGTTTTTACTGCAGTGCAACTTCCCAGAGCTTCCTTGAAGATGCTTAGATGGGATAATGTGGAAAAAATAATTTACTGTGGTGGTAGTGAGACCCTGGAACAGGTTGCCCAGGGAAACCACAGATGCCCCATCTCTGTGAGTGTTCAAGGCCAAGTTGGATGGGGCTGGAGTAACTTGAGAGAGTGAAAGGTGTCCCTGCCCCTGGCAGGGGGTTGAAATGGGATGAGCTCTCAGGTGCCTCCCAGCCCTTTCTGTCATTCTGTTCCCACTAATGGCCTCAATGGCCGTGTCAACTGTCCTGCTGCTTGTGAGCATTTCACCTCCTCTGTGCTCCAGCTGCCATTCAGCTGTGGCTTGTGCTGCCCTTTAGAGGCAGCTCAGTTCTGGGGTCATTTCCACTGCCACTATCACCCGAGGCTGAAGGAACACCCACCACCCCATGCAAAAGCTCTCTGCTCAGAGAAGTATAGAGAATCTCGGGCTGGACACGTGAGCTTTTTCAAGCAAGTGGGAAGCTGGGGTGTGACCAACTCTTTCTCTGTATATATTTAATGTGTGTATGGCACAGTGGAAAAAAACATGACATTGATTTCTAAAAGGTGCAGTGTTTCCAGGCTATGAGTACCCCCCTGCCATCAGTGATGTGCTGGCTACTGCCATCCAAGGAAGACCTCTACAGAAAGGAGACTTATCCCTTCCCCTCTGCCCCAGCACAAAGCTTTGATGTAGTGAAGTGAAACATTCTGCTACACAAGGATCTGTGTTTGATGCTGACTTTACAAGCAGGAGTGCATTAACTCCAGGCTGCATTGGTAATGTCACTCCCCTACGATTCACACAGCCCATGTAAGTGCCTCTGCTGTGGAGCAGGAGGAGGAGGGTGGCACAGATCAAGGTATAGAAATTATTCTTGCAGTCTGTCCCATCCTCTGCTACTGTGTCTCTGTATGGACCTCAGGACATTTCTTTGTTTCAGTACCTTTGTCTAGGGATGTTCCCATCTTTCAGAGGAGTAGTGAGCTTGGCATTCAGCTGGTGGCTACAGCTCCCTGGTGAAGGCTGAGTGGCACAGACACTGCTGCTCACAACCAGAGCTGCTGCCCTGGAGCCCACCAAGGGACACTGAGCTCCTCTTTTGTGGGACAGCTTTGTGACAGGGCCAGCTCAGGATGCTGCCCACTGGGGGGAACAGGGAATTAACTCACCACTACACATGGCCTGTGGTGTTTCAGCACTAGACAGGTTCACCAGGAATGTTCAAAATCTGGATATAAAGTTTGTGTTGAACAGTTCTGAGGTTTGTATTCTATCTGTGTGGGTTTAGTTTTAAAAGTTGCCTTTTCTGCAGCCCCTGACACCTTCAGGCTGTTGGAACTCAACAGGTTGGGGCTGCTGACTGAATCACTCCCTGGCTGTATCCCACCTGGATGCTGTGCAATGCTCACCTCTGTGGGACTGGCATGCTTTCCCCTGCTTAGAGGAAGGGAAAATCAAACTTGAAATTAGCACCTCTGCTTATACAGATAGGTGCCAAAGAGACAAGGTACCAGGTTTTTAGACAAAATTTTGACAGCTGAAATACCCAGGTGTAAGGTTATGCTTCATGTGCATGCTGAGCAGCTGCTGCTGTTTACACTGGATAAATCCATGTCCTGCGGCCAAGAACCAGCGAGATTGTGCCACAGGTGGATGGCAATTGCACCATGTCCTCAGATTACACCTCCAAAGATCTGCTCCAGCACCTGCCTAGAGACCTGTCATCCCAAAGAGGGATGGGGCCAAAGATCTGTTGAGCTGAACCCATGGTGGGGCTTGGTATTTTAAAAAGTTTGTTTTAGTAGTTTTTTTACATCTTTTAACAGCCCATTGTTAGGAAAAACTTCCCCCAAGCATCACACTCTGCCAAAAATGACAGGGTAAGGGGAAAAAATAATCTGAGGGTTGCAAGGCAGCGGTTCAGGCAGAACTAAAGGCCTGAACAAATAGACAAAAGTCTTTGCAGTTTTGGAAAACCGTGGGTCTGTATCCTCACCTTCTGATCAATGACACGCTTTGCTGCCACAGCTTTAGTGCCAGTCACACCACTTACTCTGCTTCCCTGCCAAAAACCTTTATTGGATGGGTGTCAGGAGAGAAATCACGTAGTCCTGCTGTTCTCTCTGAATTAAACATTTGATTTGCCTGTGTTTTCAGGAAAGACTGTGAGCAGCTCATGCTGTGTCTGGTAACAGTCCACTTAGCAATTGCATGAAGTGAGTGTATTTACCCCCTTCATCTCCTGAATGAGCCTGTGCCTTCTCCATTGGCAGAGCTTGGCATCCCTCATCCACAACCACGATGCCAAGGCTTGAGGGGGCAACCTCCATGGCACACACCTGGATCTCTACCTACACAGACTGATGAGGGAACACAGCCCCTTCCTAAACTCCTGTATCCCTGCATTTTCCTCACCTCCTTTCCCTTGTCATGGACTGGGGAAGTTGTGAGCAGCAAAATTCCAAGCGGGCAGAAGATGGCAGCAACAGCCCACCAACAGCTCTGCTTCACTGGATATGTATCAATGAAGAGAGGCAACATTTAAAGAGGCTGATTTGAAAACAGGTTTTATACTGTTGTATTTCCCAAATACTATACAAAATAAGCAAGTTCTCATGTTAAGGAAGTTTTCAGGGCAAATGAACACGGCAGAGGGTTTGAAGAGGGAGCTGGAGGCACAATCAAATTACCAGAGCAGGGCTTTCTCTGGTGTGTGAAGATGGTGGCCACTACCCTGTCAGTGTTTGTAGAGGGACATGGGAAAGCTCTAAAGTGGAGAGGGTTCTGAAGAGGGCGATGATTTGAGCTGAAAGAGGGGAGCAGAGGAACAGCAAAGAGGCAGGGCAGGTACAAGCTCCCTTGAGAAATGTGACTTGATTTACTTCCCCAGTGTAAGGGTATTAGATTTTTATCAGTGACCCAGTAAGTGCCACACAAGCCTTTGCAATGCCACTGTACTTTGTGGGGCTGCAGAGGAGGGCATGGGACATCCCACATGACCAGAAGCTTTGCCAGTTTGGAATCCTTGAGAATGTCCTCTTCAGGAGGCATGTCCTGGAATGAACACCAGAGCCTGGAGGAGGGAAGGTTCTGCCATCTTCTTGCCAGGGCAGTGTTTCATAAAGCTCTTACAATTAAAGCTGAGGAGTACCTTTGGAGTACTCCAAATGGTGGTATGGGAGCAAAGATCTTCAGTGCTGGGCTTGGGGGGAAAGCAAAAGAAAGCCCTGCTGTGAGGCTGAACTGCAGGCACACCTGGGGGAGCAGAGGGTGCTGAAGGGGAGAGATGAATGACAGGGGAAAGAAGATGGGGGGAAAAGAGAAAGAATGACCAATCCCAGCTTGGTGGGACTTGAGAGGCAACAGGGTTACTGCAGCACTTCACAGTCCTCCTCCTAGCACAGCATCCCAGGGCACAGCTATGCATCCCCAGGGGACTGGGCATTGAGTTCTGGCTGGTGCTTTCAATATTGGGCAAATATAAAAAAGCTGGGTAAATATTTAGAGCATCTAAGTAGATCTTTGCAGCTTCAGTGAAGCACACCACACAAAAACTTTGCCGAGGAGAATTTTGGCTTCCAAAGGCTTGATTTTTTTTTTTTTTTTTTTTTTTTTTTTTTTTTTTTTTTTTGTGAGAGAAGTTGCCTTTGCAGGAGCCTGTGGTGGTTCCCAGCAGTAAAAAAGGGCTGTGTGCTGCCATTACAATGTGTCATCACATCGGTTTTCCCCATAGGGAAGCTAAACATTCGGGGGCCATGGATTGAGTCAGAGCTCGCAGAGCCAGGGGATGAGAACCCTGATCTGCTGACTCTCCACCCCATAGTTGAACCACAACTTTGTCCCTTCCCCTTGGGGAATCTCACACTCCAAAGCTGTGTTGCCACTTGTGCATGACTTTTGTAGAAAACTATTTTCAGAGAAAATAATGTGCTTCTTGGGCTGAAACATCTTATAATAACTCTCTGTTCAGAACGTGGATGGGAATGCGTGTGGGGGAGGGGTGATGAGACAAAAAATTCGGGGGTGGAGAAATCAGTGTGGCTATTTGTTACAGCTCAGACCCTAAGAGGAAGACCAGAGCACACCCAGTAGTTACTGCTCCACACAGTAGCTACCTGACAGAGACCCAGGGCTGGGATAGGTGTGTCTGTGCCAACGTGGCTGTCCAGCCCATGTCATTGGGCTGGCTGGTTGTTCTGGATCCAGCTCCTGGTTGGCAGCAGTGATCACACCACCATCTTTATCTGCAAGTGAAGCAGCAGTTTGCATATGAGCAGCCTTTTGTCAGGCACTCAGAATCAGGAAGAGAGGTGAATTCCTCTCATAAAATCCTGCAGGAGTGCTAAAGAGCAAAGTAACAGCAACGGGACTGAGAGACAGGATCTATCTATCCCCAGATCAGCGCTCCAGCGGATGTGTCACAGGGCAGGATGCACATTTTTAGAAACATACAACTCTAACCGCTGTAGAACCTTCTCAGGGGGGTTTCCCCTGGAATTTTTATCCCTGTGAAACCACCTGCCCTGTCCGGGATCCCAGTGCGGTGCCGGAGCCACGGGCAGCACCGCCTCCCTCCTGCGGGAGCGGGAATGGGGTCGGGGACGGCAGCAGGGACGGGACTTGGAATGGGAGCGGGGACGGGGCAGGAGCGAGGAGCAGGACTGGAGACAACAGCCGGGGACAGGAGCGGCGACGGGGCAGAACCAGGAGCAGGGAGCAGAGACAGGAGCAGCAGGGTAAAACTTCCTCTGAAGGATTTATTCATCACATTTGGGAGAGAGCGCCTCTCTTCCTTGGATCATGAACACTAGCCCTGGTGCCTTGTGGTGACGTGAAGGAGAAGGGAGCAGGCTCAAGCTGAGTGCTGGTACTATTTTTAGATATACTCGGTTGTTACTAGACGTCATGCACAACTTGGATTGGAATCCTGAAAAAGGACCATGAACTGGCTATTCTCTGGAGCAAGTGGATTTAAAATACCAGCTGTGGTCAAAGATGCTGAGACTACACTCCCATAGAAAAAATAGAGGTGGGAAGAAAAAAATGCCTGATGCAGTTCCCAGATGCTCAGTGGTTTTCAGGCAGAAATCTGCCCTCGTGCACAGGAAGCCCTAAACATTTTGGACTGTACCTGCAGAGAGGACTAAGCACTGCACATCTAGACAGTGGAGGCTTGTTGGGAGCACTGGGAGCAAACCTATGGTTTGGGAGCTCAGGCTGCTGGGATTCAAGCTGTGCATCTCCAGGGCAGTCACAGCGTGGGCTCTGTGTATGCTGTCCTTCACATCTGCCCTTGCCAGGCATCAGCCCTTACCTGTGAGCTGAAGTGGACAGCTTGAAAAGTCTTTTGCTGCACTTTGCCACAGGGAATCTGTCAGCTCATTTCATCCATCAAATAAGCATAGGGCCAGCAGTAATTGCTTCTTGTCTGCTGTACAACCCTGATTAAAAACCAGAGGCACAGCCACTAAATGTCATTGCTGTGGTACTTTCTGCGCAGAGGAACAAATGCTGCTTCCCTCCCATAAGCAAGAGAGGTCTCACCCGAATATACCTGCTGTGAAGGCAGATGCAACCAACTTGAATGTCTGTGAATGACTGTGCCCTGCCCAGGATCACTGTCTGGGGGACAGTCCAGGCCAGTGTTCTTGGCTAGCAGTGTAGGAAACAGGATGGCCAGCTCCACCTTTGAAGCAGTTCAGATGCAATTGAAACGAATCCCTTGCAGAACCCTCCTGGCTTCTGCTGAACTACGACACAGATGGGTCTGGCTCACTGCATGCAGCAAAAGCCACTTAATTACAGCAGCAGCTCAATTTATTTGTTTTGGATCATCTTTATTAGCCATCACTTAAGCTTGTAATTAAGGGAAGAATAGGGACTGTAAAAAGAGTACCATTCTATGCTGCTGGGTTTCTCCCTGTGCTGCAGCAGCTGAGTGTTGCTCCAGTCTGCTCAACACCTTCAGGACTCTCCCCTCCTGTATGGATAGCACACCTGTGCTCCAGTTTGCTTGCTTTATTCCTCGAAAAGCATGGCTGTATTTTTTTTCCTGGGACACTTCTAATTGCCTTGGGTGGAATAGCTGATGCCCCAAATGTAGGCACAGCATGAGCAGCAGGTACCTCCTGGAGGGATTTTGCTGCTTGAGAGCATCAAAATCCTTGCAGAGACCCTGGCAGGAAAAGCAAAGGCCTGAGGAGTGAGACCTGAGGCTCACATGGTAACCAAGGTAGCCCAGACCTCCTCAAGAGAGAACAGTGCTCAGAAACACACAACTACATCACTGCTCTGATTGTGGCTGTTGTCATATGCTTAAGCCCTTGTGTTCAGTGGAGGTGTAGCTGTTCAGGTGCTTCTTTTCAAGTGCCCAAGATGTTTCTGTGATTTTCAGCCTGCCTCTGTAGCACTGTCCTAAATCTCCTCCTCACAATT
Organism: Erithacus rubecula; assembly: GCF_903797595.1. Classification (NCBI taxonomy): domain Eukaryota; kingdom Metazoa; phylum Chordata; class Aves; order Passeriformes; family Muscicapidae; genus Erithacus; species Erithacus rubecula. The sequence goes on along the minus strand of NC_136662.1, from coordinate 28,549,316 downwards.
CTACATCTTGATTTTCTCTTAGGGCTGAAGGGCTGCTGTGACCAGCCCCACACACCCATTTTCTACCATTCCTGCACTGAGACTCAGTTTTTGTTTGTGCAGCCCTGTTCTGGGATTCCTACATCTTATTTTAAACACAAGCATCAGCAGAAAGCTTAAATGATTGCTGTGTTTTTAACAGGGACTGAGTACCTCATCCATGTCACCATGATGCCTTCTCCTGGACCCACCATGGCCTGTGGGATAAACTCTGTTCACAGGTGAGCAGCAGGGATGCATCTCCAAACCAGCATCTCTGCAGATGCCCTCCTAGTAGGACACACACCTGGACTTGGCTTTGACTGCTGGCAGCTCTAGTCAAGTACTTTTGTGCAGTCCATGAGGAATTCCCCAAACTGGCATCCATCCCATGAGAAGCTCCAGTTTGTGGTGCAAGGGAAAGTGTATCAACTGTCAGGATCTGCTCACAGGACAGGGGATAAGGCTGGATGTTCTATTTGCATGTGTGTGAGCTCTTACAGGCTCCAGAACAGTGTTTTTCCTTTATTTATTCAAACATCTCAAGGAACAATAGGTTTCTGAACTGGGATGGGAGAGGAGGAGTTTGCTCCTTCTTTTTTCTGAAACGTCAGCATCTCACAGTGCTCTTGATCACTCTTGTTTGGTGAATGATCCCATGGAAAATGTGGAAGTGCAGCATGGAGAACCCCAAGACTGTATTTGTAACGAAGAGCCATCTCCAGGCTACACCAAACAAGGTTATTTGTGCCCTGGTACAGCCTTTATTTGCAAACAATGGCCTCTCTAGGTAACCACACAACAGAGCACAAGTGCCTGTTTATTTGCATCTGCCTCTGCCTACAATAGTGAAGGAAGAGAACCCATCTGTTTGGGCAAGGGAGAACAAAAATACACCAGAGGGAAGTTGGTCACATTTCACCCCAGAGAAAGAAGCCCTTGATTCTAGATATGTAAATAAATCTAGTGAATACTCTTTGCTCAAAGTTCAAGCCAAGTCATCTAACCGGGATTCTGACAAGAAAAATAGAGACTAAATAATTCATTCCTTCCTTGCTGGCCTAATTTCTTGCTCAAAGACAAAACCCAAACCTCTTTGGCTGAATTACAGTCCAGTAACTGCAGCCTTTCACTGACCCTATGTCCATCCCACGACCTTTCCTGCACTGACTCATCATAGCATCTGTTGTTGTCACCTCCCCAGTGTCCTGGGGACCAGCTTTATCACAAAAAAAAAAAAAAAAAACCAAAAACCTGTTCAAAGGCTACATTTTTAAATGATTTTAAATCCTGGGCTGCCTGAAGATGATCCAGCCCATGAAGAGAAAGCTGGCAGGTTTGTCACAGTCTTGCCTTTGCTTGTTAGAATCAGTTGGAGAGTTTTACAGATTGGTTCTGAAGGTTGCTGGAGGCTGGTTATTTTGTTTTAAAGTCAGGGAAGCAACATACAGGCAGCCACTATTAAAAGGAGAAATTTAAAAAAAAACATTTGGGCTTTAAAGCCGGCTGATTGCTTCTGACAGGCTGAAGAATTTTTTTATGTCTGGATATTCCTGACCTGCAAGGTGAGGGGATGTGCTGTCATGGAAGAGGATTTGAGCAGCTCCAGCAGACAGAGAGGAAAATCCACCTCCACAAGGGTCCTGTGCTGACTTGTGAGAGCCTTTAATCAGATTTCAGGTACCCTGGCATGGCCACATCCAGCCATTCCTTGAGCTATGTTTCCCCAGGAAAGATCCAAAATCAGACCTTTCTATTCTAGCACCAACTTTTCTTCATTTCCCTCCTCTCCAAAACACATGAGAGAAAAAAAATTGCATTTAGTGCTGCACATGCCTTCACATTTGCTTTTTCTAAAGGGATTGGGATGAAGGCATATTTCAGCCTAAGAATATCCTGTTGGAAGGATAAGGTGCTGTTATCTCACACTGCTCCTCTAGTCTCCTCTGAAGAGTTCTGCTTAGGTTGATAGAATGTTTCTCAGCAATTAGATGGAAATTGGCTGGTTTGGTGCACTTCTGACACATTTTGCAAAAATACTTGATGTTCCACAAGAGGAGTGACTCAAATGAGGAAGAAAAATGTTTCTCAGCCAGAAAAGTCATGGAAGTGAAGAGCTCACAAGGGTTCAGTTGGTCACCCCCAGCACGAACTGTCCACGGCATCACCAGGGCTTATATTTGGATGATGTTCTCCCAAGACTGAGTCATATTTCCTGCCTGCTCCAAAAGGCTGCTGTTTCAGACAGGGTTCACATTTCAGTCTGATTCATGCAATAGGCAGGAGTGGTCCTTTCTGCTGCTTTTGGGTGGACTTGCATTACCTAGTGCATATGAAAATTAGACCGAAGCTGAGTAAACAAATATTGATCTACTCAACCTCAGGTCACAGCTGATGATAGTGTTTTGAAGGAGTATATTGAAGGGGCAGGGTCACATCAGAGAGTATAAATTCTGAGTGAAATTCAACCCTGCTCCAGGGAGTTTGCAACCTTAGTACAATCAATAGGAGCATCTGAAAACGCTGGTCTTGTTTGGGTTACAAAACCCCCGTGTCTCTGAGTGGTTCCTCCTTTAGGAGCTGAGTGTAAGAAAATAATTAATCAACAGTCCAGAGCTGCTGAAAAAGCTGCATGTCAGGGGCACATGGAGCTATAAGTAGATTGGGATGGGAGCAGAGACAGAGCCTGTTTGAGGGAAAAGCAGGGCAGCGGAATACACTTGCTTGAGATGATTAATGCCAACCCACACCCCATCATCATTCAGGGTATGAGCTTTCCTTTTAGACAGTTCAGTGCTGCTCAACATGCTATGTGGTAATTTTCCAGGTACTTGGCCATTTGACTTGAGGGTTTTTTTTAAACATGCTGGATGAGATGTGATGTCTTGTGAGAACTGGAGGGGAGGCAGCAGAGCGGATTTTTCCCATTGTGGTGAATTAAGTAGGATGTGCTGCCTTCCCAAGTAGAGTCCCTGACCTTCCTGTGTCTCTGCAGCATCACAGTTTATTTGCTAACACCTTAGAGAAAAGCCAGAGCCAGCTGGTCTTTCCTCAGTGGTCTGAGCTTTCCTCCAAAATCTACATTGCGATTTCAGAGGAAAATTCTGACTATTGAGGTTGGTGTATTCAGGCCAATAAGGGTTGACTCATTGCAGGCCTGACCCCTGACCAGCAAAGTCTCTGGGATTCCCAAGAAAATTATTTTCCAGTCATAGGATGGTTTGGGTCAGAAAGGACCTTAAAGATCATCCAGTTCCAGCAAACTGTCCGGTCAGATAGGTTTTCCTTGTTTTCTTCCCAGCAGGATACAAGGACAGGAGCAACTACATCCATCAAGGCACATTGTCACCAGCCCAGCAGGCAGCAAACTCCAAGTGTGGAGGGGACAAGCTCTCACAAGCCCACATTTTTGGGCCTGGTTCCTGTTTCATGTGGCAGCAGGTTGGCCTTGACCCGGTGCCTGCCCCAACAGAGCAGGACACGGCAGCTTGAAAGGGACTGCTGGAACAGCTGAGAGCCACGACGACCCCGGGCGTGTATAAATAGAGACAGAGCTGTTATCCTGATGAAATGAGACCAGATGTTTCTCCCAAATCCCTCCTCTCTGCTAGTGAAAATTACAGTTTAGTTACAGCAGGGCAAAGCAGGCAGCAAAATATTTAATACCAACTAATGTTGGGAAGTCCAAGGGGGAGAATGACTCACTGGGGTAGGGGTATCATGCCCTGTGATGCTGCAGGGATGGATAGAGCATGGTCAGAGTGGGAACGAGAGGAGTCCCTCGCTGCTTTTGTTCCATTTTTCTGCTTCCTATCCCAGTATTAATGGGCTGAGTTTTAAAGCCCATGCTGTGGCCACTTTTGTGAGGTAGAAATTCAGAGTCAGCACATGTATCCAGGAGGCAGTTGGCATGAGATGAAGGAGGGGCGGCAGCAGCAGTTAAAACTGGGTCTTGGCTCTTTAATATTAAACTTTCTCCAGTGCTTGAGGTTTTATTAATCAGTTTGTGCATTATCTGCCATTCCCATTCAAAGATGGTTTTAGCACAGAGATTTCAGTGCTTAATCCCAGGGGCAGGGAGAGTGGAAGAGTCTCTCTGAAGGTTCCAGGGCTCAATCTGGCCTCAATTACACCAGCCTAAATCAGCAAAGAGCGGCCACGACGGACTTTGCTGTGACCGCATTGGGCTGAAGGTAACCATGTTAGAGGCCAATCCTGTATCTCTCCAGAAGATACCTCTGGTCTCTAAGGCTCCACCCATAAGGGAATTCCCAGGAGAACTCCACTGTCAGACTGGCTCAGAATAAAGCTCTACCTTGGGCAACAAGTAGGGCCTGGCTGTGGCCAGCTGCAGATGCTTAGGAAGGGATATCAGAAGAGAGAGTATAAAGGGATCCTTCCTCTGGCATTTCCTCCTGGCTCCTAGCAATCAGCAGCTGAGGGACTTCCTAAACGGAGGTTGCATGAATTTGTGTAATCCCTTTTGGTCTTTTTCCTCATTCATTTATACTTTTGGCCTCCATGACATCCTGTGGCAATAAATTCCACAATGTAATTATGTGTTGTGTGAAAAAATACTTCCTTTTGTCTGCTTCAGACCTGGATCCTGAACATTTCTCTCCATGTCCTTGTGTGGTGAAAAAAAGGGAAAAATAATTCCAGGTCCATACCAGACTGCTCTTGACCTCTTCAGACTGCTCTGTCTTTATTTGGCCCCAAGGTTTTGTTCTTCCAAACTAGAGTCTCCTTGTTTTTCTAGTCTTTCCTCCTCATATGGTATCTATTCCATCACTTCCACTATCCTTACCGCCCTCCTCCATGTCTCTTCTCATTTTCTTATTGCCTTTTTTCTTTTTGAGATAAGATCACTGAAGTGAGACTTGCTCACTTCTGCAGACATGAATTCATTCTCCTGGAAGAAGGTCAGCTCAAAAGCTTTCTTTTCTCAAGTCACATTGGTGTACTTTGATTTCTTCTACAACACATAAAGCAGTCTTGGGCTTAATGAAAATATACACACAGCTCTCTTAAATACTTGGATTTAACCTATTCTGAGCACACCCCCAGCCCTAATTTAACTAGTGTCTGTGGGTTGAAATGACATCTACAAGTAGATAAACTAATGGGGCTGGTTTACAGGAAGGGAATTTCATGCATGTGCTTGTATTACTGCTCATTTATGCTTTCACAAATGCCCTGAGCACTACTGGTGGAGAAGACCCCCAGTCAGAACAGCTGAACTGGTGAACATGAAATGTGGTAGTCTCTGATTTCCAGGACACCTTTATTTATAAAAGATGTCTATTTTCGCTCCTGTCATGCCCACAAAACCAGCCTTCCTCTTTTAGTTATCCCTGTTCTTTATTATTGTTTATGTTGTCTTGAACCCCGTGAATAAAGGCCAGAGAATGGATTTTGTCTTCTGCTGCCATGTGAATTTCAGAAACCACACTAGCCAGTCCTTCCAGACCTTGCAGTTAGGATGGCTTGATCATACTTGCAGATACAACCAGTCCTCACTTGATGAGAACCAGTTGCTGCTGTCTTGCACCGCTCCTGCATCAACATCATCCCAGGATTGTGCAGCAGCTTTTTTTAAACTCCACTTTTGGCAGAAGCTTAGCAGCCACATCCTTCCCTCACAATGTGCCAGCTCCTCTCCTGCTTCTCCAGGCAGCTTTACCCCCGTTTCCCCCATGTCCTCTTGTGCAAGCTTCCTGTGGCAGGGAAAGTGCTCAGGCTCAAGTGAGGGATGGGGAGGTCTGTCTGGGAGGCTGGCAGCAAGAAGGGGACTATGGGGCGTGTAGGAGGGGAAAGCCTTGAGGAGTTTATTGGATTGTGACCACTAAATGATAAGCTGGGTGAATATGTACATTTCATATTATCAGGAGCATTTGGAATGAGCAGGGGCAGAGAACATGTAGGAGGGAAAAACTGCTTTTCCTACTGCTTTACAGTATTATTACAGCAATTTATGCAGATGTCTGCTCTGGAAAGAGTATCCCACACACCCTCAACTCTCAGAACTTTAGAAACCACGCTGCAGAACATGTTTTAGGGTGGGAAGGAGAAAGGAAATGTTACTGGGTGTCCTAGCTGTGCTGCTTCTTTGCAGAATCACCCCTGTCCCAGTGGTAGAGGGTCAAAACCTTGCCAGATTTCATCTTGGTTTAACTCTTCCTGGTCAAAAGGGTAGTTTTAAAATTCTTTATTCCCCAAAGAATTGAGGCTCACACATCAAACTCACTGGATCTTTCTTTCCCCTGGTCCTGACTCTTACCTTCTATGACCTCAGGAAACAATGAACTCGCTGTTTTGTTTTAAACAAAGCAGAGAGATAAAGGTCCAAGAGCTAAACCTGGTGCAGTGAGATCCTACAAGCCTCTTCACTGAGGGTGTCCACCCTCTGCCAGATATCAGGTATGAATCTGTAGGAAACTGGACTACATCAGTTCTGCCAAACACAAAACAAGCTAACATTTGGAAGAAGGAGGTTTCTTGGTTTGCTAACTCAGCCTGGAAATTGCAGCAGGGTGCATATGCCCACCATGGCAGAACTCATCCCGTTCTGTCCCAGCTGGGTAGAGAATGAACCAATTGTAGGGCGAGATTCAGAACAAGCTCTCAGTCAAGCATGAGACAGAAACTCACAGAAATGAGGTTTCATCAATTAATCATGGGGCTGGCAGGACTTTTTTCCTCCACTGAAACAGTTACTGCAGCTTCCATTGCAGACACAGCTATATGGTGCAAGGGTACTCACTTGGATCAGGAGGGCACTGTTCATTGCCACTTTGCAAGCCCTCAGCTCCCAACAGGAGCTTTTGGGAATTCCTAAGACAAACCTTCACGGGCAGTGCATCAGAACCTGTCAAGATGCAGAGCGTAGAGAGTTACAGTCCTTCCTTTCTAAGTGAAGTTCCTCTTCTTCAGCCGTAACTTCTGTGTAAACCCTCTTTATTCTGCTCTGCTGCAAAACAAAACAAGATGACAGAAGTTTGGTTAGAAGGTGTGGGAGCTGTTATCTACTTTAAAGCAGCTTTATAGCAGCATAACTGCTACAGGTCTGCACTAAATCAACCGCACTTTCAATAAAGAAAAAATGGTTAGTGCCTTTAATTTGTGTACAGAGGTGAGCCCTTGGAAACAGCCTGTGCTAGTGGAGATAATCACTGGATGTGAATGCTTGGGTGAACCCATGCAGCTCATATTGATCATAGACAGGTGCAGACTCAGTCCAAGAGATTGCAGGGATGGAATCCAAAGTAAGCTGAACCCCTCTGTCCACCTTCCCTGCAAATTCAACTCACAATGCCACGATTTAAAAGACACTGCAGGATGCATGCTTTATTCATGGCTGTTCTATTCTAGACTTTTAAAGAACATTTACCTTATGCACTGGGAAATTAACCAAAACGCAAAGGCGAAATACAAAACTGAAACATGGTGTACTGGGGGAGGCCAGTAAACAGACATTCAGGACAAACCAGCCCGCAAATCCCCGAAATGAAATGCACTTTATCAAGGCAGTTGTCCTCTTTTCCCCGCAGCACATCTCATATACCTGAGGAACAGCCTGCGTGAGTGCATGAAAGATTTATCAGCCCCGGTTAGGCGTGCGAGCGCAGGTCTGAGCCTGGGGAACGCACGGCAGCCGCTCTTTGAGACCAAACCCACCAGCCTCGCCTTGCTGCGGCCTTACTGGGAGAACGGGCCGCTGCGAGAGGCATGCGGCCCCCGCCGGATCATCCCATTTGTATTCCTGCGGGACGCCTCTCCCGAGCCGCGACTCCCCTTCCCGGGGCTGAGGGGAGGAGCCATCCTGAGTCCCCTGTGGGGCTCCACACGAAGCCCCGCGCAGCGAGGCGGAGCCGGGGGGAGGCGGGGGCCGTGGTAAGAGCTGCCGGCGACTCCGAAGGCAGCAGGACACGGCCGCCGCCCGCCATGGCCCGGCGCTCCCTCAGGACAGGGGCGGGGCGCCGCGGCTCCGCCCGCGTGACGCGGAGGGCGGGGAAGGGGCGGGCCGGGCGCGGGGAGGGAGGGATGGAGCCGCGCTGAGGCGAAGCGGGGCCGGGGCGCAGCGCGGGCGGCGGCGGCGCCTCCTGGTCCCCACGGCAGCATGGAGGCGGCCGCGGGAGCGGCGGCGGAGCCGGCGGCATGGGCGGCGGAGCCCTTCGTGGAGCCGGAGCCGAGCTCGGAGGAGCTGGAGGCGGGCGGCGCGCTGGACCGCGTCCTGCGGGAGTCGGTCTGCCAGCAGCAGGGCTGGGTCCGCGTCTACGGTGAGGGGCGCCGGGGCGGGGAGCGCCGGAAAACTTCCCGGCCCCAACTTCTTTCTCCCTTTCTTTTTTCTCCCCTCTGCCGAAGGTGCCGATTCCCCGCGGCTCCTTGCCTCCCGTTCCCGGAGCCCCCGGGTTCGTCAGCGCCACGCCTTCCCCTCCCGAGGTGCAGGATGCTCCGGTGTTGGGATCCACGGCAAAGCTTTTGTGTGCCCGGAGTCCAGGATGTGTGCCCGGGATGCGGGTGCCGGCAGGGCTGAGCTCTCCCGGATCTAATTAGTATTAATGAGCAGCTGAAGGCCTGGGAGGTGCTTGTACCGTGGGTCCCGTCGCCACAGACTTATTGGTCTGGGTTACATTGGCACCTTTATAATTTATAAAAACGATGTTAAGATCTTGAGCAGTGCAATGGGTTGTTTCCCCTTCTTTGTCAAACTCTCCCTGGTATGTAGCCTTTTAAAATTAGCTTGATTTATGTGGCCGGGCCTCTGGTTTGTTTAGGCTCCTAGCTGAAGTGCAGTCAGATTTAATCTCTCGATCAGCACCTAAATAGTGGAAATTCTGTTTTATCTTTTTCTTGTCTCTCCCTCTTGTTTGTCTTGGTAATTTAAGGATAATTACTCCCACGTTTCGGAGTGAAGAGCACTTCAGGCATTATTTTGTTTTCCCTCCTGTAACAAATTTGATGGTCCAGCCTTGAAAAGGCACCAGTTGTGGTGTGTGCACGTTACCTTTGTCTGATCTTATTATTGTTGTCCCCTCCCTGGAAGTGTTCAAGGCCAGGTTGGATGGGGCTTGGAGCAACCTGGTCTAGTGGAGGGTGTTGGAAGAAAACCATCTTTAAGGTCCCTTCCAACCCAAACAATTCCATGTTTCTATGATTGTGGAGAACCTGTACAAACACTCTTTTATTGGTACTTTTTTGGATGTCTTATGCTGGTGATTGTCCCTTTTGTCTTCCTTCCTATTCCTGTATCCCAACGAGATTCTCCAGGTTTTCCTTGACCTGTAAAACTAGAAGCAAATGCTGCCTGTGTCATTGATCTGTTACTGGTTGTGTTATTCCTGAAACACAACGATGACATGAATAAGTTATATGTAACAACTCTGCTGCTTTTCTTGGCTTATGGCAGGTAATTGTTGTGAGTGCCACCAGCCTGAGCCTTCACACATATCAAATGAGGAAGATCAGGCTGCAGGTTTTCTGGAGAGCATGGTCTGTTCAAACACCTTTGTGTTTATTTTGGAAGCTTGAAAAGCTGGTGCAGTGGGATGAGGTTGTCTGTCTGCTTTCTGTCTAGTGCATCAATGAGCAAAGTTATACTTAGCACAATTAATTGCAATAGGAGTCTGGGATTTTTAGTAGTTTGCACTCTGTTTAGCTTCCTGCTTCTTGCCTACCTTGCTTCCATTAATCCCAGCCTAGAGCTGAGACTATAAAATGCAGCCTCATGCAAAAAAAATACCTCTGCTGTTGTTGAGAGGAGTTCTAAAGAAAGCAGTTTGCCTTTGGATTGTTTGTTTGTTGAGATTACTTTCAAAAGGTAAAATGAGAATGTGCTTGAGAAGAGGATGTCTGGCACCAGCCTATCTGATTGTTACCCAAGGTTGTATCTTCCATGAGTGGAAGCAGGAATGTGGTTTCAAAATTAGCCACAGTGAGGAACTCATTGATAAAGTCATATGTTGTGATGTGCTTGTAGTTTGACACTAACGTGTAGATAAATGGGAAAAAATTCCATGACAGGGCCCAGCTAGCTCACAGATTATAAAAATCAGTATACACTTCAAGCACGTGAAAATACATCTCGTAGTCCAAGAAGAATAACTAATTATTCCTAGTCTGTGTTTAAAAATAACTCATTATCCCTGTCCCTCATAAAGAATCTGATGTGGTAGTACCTTCTCTCCTTCCCCAAGAAATTGCAATTGGATTAGCTAGTGTTTGTTTGTTTCCTTCTGCTTATTAGCCTTTTTTTTTTCCTTGCATGAGCACATCTGGAGAAGTTTGCGGACAATGAATCAAGCTGAAACTGTGCCATGTTTGTGCACAGCTAAATATGGGTTACAAACCTATGAGTGACAAGTGTTATTCATAGGATTAAAAGTAAAGCCTTGCACAGTTGTTTGAGGAACCACAGCAGCATAGCGAAAGAAAACAGGAGCAGAAAGCTTAGCCTTATTGTCTGCATTGTCTGATAAACAATGAGAACACTAACACTAATTATTTCACCATGAATGGCTGGGGGAGGGAAGGAATATCGAGCACATGAAATGTGGAGAAGCGTTTTCTGGCATGGTGAGAAATCCAGCTTTTGATGTCACTGCATTTCTTTTCCACACATCCCTGTGATCATGAGCTGCTGGGTAGGGGGGGTTGTTCCAAATGAAAGGTGACTGTCTGAAAAGTGTCCCTAGTAGTGCAAACATGTATTTTAGAGAAAAAGAGCTCAGCAGCCACTTAAAGACAGACTGCTGTTTATTTCTGTGCATCTCTACTTGGCGGTGGTGTGCCATCCACTTTATCCAAAGAAGTAATTACTGCCATGGGGGGAGCTGGTCTGGTTGCAGAGTCTGTAAAACTTCATCTGTTAGCACAGAGAAAAGAATTTAGCAGTAAAGTCCCATCATTGCTGGTCTCTGCGGCTTGCCAGCAGTATGACAGTGATGTGAATACAGTAGGACTTTACAATGTCTGGGATGTGATTTCAGTGTGACACTGAGGTCTTGTCTGACTTCACTATGAGATCTAAATCACAGTCTGGCTATTTTTGCATTTCCTGCCTTAGCTGCACTAGTTCCAAGGGTGGCTGTTTCATTCTGTGTTCTGGAGGTTCAGCAGCTTCTATTTAAATGAATTAGCCAGGACGTTATCATGGAAATACCGGTTTCCTTACCCACGGATGGAGTTTGAAATATAATTAGTTTCCTCTAACCTGATGTTTGAATAGTGGACAGGAGCAGCAGATTTGCTTGTCAAAGTGATAGGTTTAATTGCTCGTGAAACACTAATCATGTGAGTGCTGTTGGATGATGTTTCCAAGAACTGGTTTTGACACACAACTAATGTTTCTGTAAAATATGTATCGACATGTGTTCTGGGTGAGGGCTTTCATTCAGACTCATGGCATGTGTGCAAGGGGTAGGAGGGGGGAGGTGTCCTGCCTGGATTAATGCTATGATTATTTTTATTTTTTTTCCCCTTCTCTCTAAAAGTGATAACTGACTTTTGAAAGCATCCACCCGTGTTTTGAGGTCTTTTGCTCTGCTCTTTGAAACAGGTTTTGTGAGGAGGAGGCAGGGCAATAACTGAATAGACAGCATTTTCAGTGCTAACTGTGAAAACAGAGCAATTACATTGCCTGGTGTGGCTGAGTGAACATCCATGGATTTTGCAGGAATGAATTCCAAAGTCAGCATCACAGCATTGGTGTTAAATGTTGCATGTGATGGGAGTAGAATCAGTTTTTGCCTGATGTATGGTCTGTGTCTGAACAGGTTGCAAACTTCTGTGATAGATTTGCCAGATTCATTGATGATGTGCCTGCTCTAAGCTCACTGCAAAAGCTCCTGTGCTAAAATTGAAAATAAAGAGTTGCTGAAATATGTAAAAAATAGCGCAGAGAAGAGTCTGTTCTTGAATGCTCATCCTGCAAACAGACATGGTTGCTCTGGGGCCTTATCTGGACTAGGAAATGTCTTTCTCTTTTAGCAGCAGTGCTAAAAGACAATGATAATTGTACAAAGTCCAGTGCAGATGGGATGTGGACTCTTTCATCACTTTGTCCTCTAATCCTGTGGGCAGTCTGGAGACATTTCTCTCTGCAGGAATGACCCTTCTTGCCCCCCTTTCTCCTGGCAGAGGGAGAAGGCTCTTCAAGCATATGCTAGAAGGGCTCCATACCTTTTCACGGATATCAGTCTGCAGACAGAACTTCACAGGCTCTAACTCCAGAATAAGTTAGACCCTAGACCAGTCAGAAACTTCTCTTGGCTGCCTCACACCTGAGTTCCAGGCTTTTAAGTACTGGCCCTCAGAAAATACCAAACCCATGCTCAGGACTGAAGCCATGGTAATGTATGTGTGTGTCATGTGGAGATTAAAAAATAGCTGTGGCTTGGGCACTGAGCAGAAGCATCTCCTAATCATGTGAAATGCAGTTCAAAAGCCCAATTTCTGTGAGCTATCCATTCCAGCAGTTCGTTGTCTGCCTTGCTCAGCTCTTTTATATCAATGGTTTTAACTCTGTTTTGAGGGGTTTCTGGTTCCTTGCAGCCTGCCTCGCTATGACTTTGTGAGTAGCTTTTTATATCTACCTTTTCTTTTTATATTCTTGTTTTATTCCACTGTTTGGAGTTGCATCTAAAAACGCACAGATTATCAATTTCCAAGCTGTCTTGGTTTGGATGAATACCGACAGGCTTTAATGACGAGTAGCATCTTCTTGTCAGCAGATTTTTTCCTTCCAGCCCTGCTCATGCTGCTGGCTGGCGTTTTTCCGAGCTGTGCATGTGGGGATGGGGAGTGAGAGCCGCCACCCCCTGTCTGGGGTCCCGCCTGCCCCCGGCTCCGCCCGAGCCCGAGCGGGTCCCACCAGGTGGCGGCATCTCCATTGCGGTGCTGCAGGACCTGGCCAGGATGCCCGAAACACGCGGGGGGGATCCTGGTCCTCTCCGCTTCCAAACCTTATCGCTCATCTCCGCAAGCTCGGTTACAAAGTACTCTAGAGACCCTCTAATGAGGGGGAGGTAGGATCGTTGTAGTTAATGTAAAAACAAAAAAAAACAACAACAAAAAAGCCCCTTGTAACCAGGCAGTCTGATAGGTGAGATGGCTGTTAACTGAGGGTTTTCTCATCCTTGAGACGTGTGCAGGTAGTGAGCTGGGCTGGGGTTTGTCTACCACTGCCTTTCTGAGTGGGTATGGAGCAGAACATTTGCTTTTAGGAAGGACTTCACAGGAGATAAGGTGAGGGTGTGGCCGAGACCCTCGGAGAGCTGCACGGCATCCGTGCTCCCAGTCTCGTGTTGGAGAGAAGGTCACTGTTCACAAGTGTTCCTTTCCCTTCTGATCAATAGGCTTATTTTTAACTCCACCAGAAAGTTGGTGCAAAAGCAGGCTTGAAGATAAACCTTGTTGGGCCGGGAAATGTCATTTCCTGAGTATTTTGGACAATGCTTGTTGTGGTGATATTTGACCTTATCATAGCCTTCAGGTACCCAATGAGGGACAGACATTGAATACTGACAGCATAAAGCTTTTGTTCGTTTTGTTGAAATGAGAGGGAACAATGAATTCTAGTTGGAGACCCATTGTAAAACACGGAGTTTAATCAAAACCTAGGTTTTAAGTGGCTGTGTTTGCTACAGATGAAAAGTGTGCTGTGGACAGAGATGCTTTCTCTTGGCAGCCAGCAGCAGGGAATATCAGAAGATGAGAGAAGTGCTCTTACAGGTGATCTGCTCATGCCTGCTCTGTGACAGCTCCTCTGATAGCCCTTTTTGACTCCAGGGAATTCTTACAAGCATGCAGGGGGTGAATTACAGATCTTCTCTGCCTTATTCTCCTGTGCAGAGGTGACTTGAGTGGAGCTGAGGGCTGGACACTGCCTGTTTTCTCCCTGGTTGCTTTACTCTGAAATCTTACTGCAGAATCAACCCTTTGATGTTAAAACTGTTTGCCTTTCCTCTTTTTAAGAAACACTGACAGGAATTTATACATAAAAGAAGTTCCAAAAATTTTTGGGGGAGTTTTTAGCCAGATTCCTTCAGCTGGCTGTGTTGTTGCAAGTGTTGCCTAGGTTACTAATTTATTAAGTCACTTAAATATTTGGAGACATCAACAATACTAGAGTATGCTGGGGAAAATGAGGATGACATTATTTTAAAACACTTGTTTCCTGACTCCTGTATTTCAGTCACACGATTTATCTCTGGCTGAACATTTTCATGTGGTGCTGTTTCCTATTTTTAAACAATAGGGGAAAAAAAAAGGGAAGATAAGAAGAGCATAGCTGTGACCTGTTGACTTATTATGAGATCATGGATTCCTTTTAACTGATATTTATAGATTTTTATAAAAAATAGCTGAGACTTCAGTATTTTCTGACATATATGCCTTTTTAGCCTCAGGGTCAGAAGTTAAGCTCTCATCCGAATTCTTTCGAAATCCTCTCTGAAGACACATGGTAATCATGGAAATACAAATTGTATCTGCAAGGAAAGTAACCAAGTGTTAAGAAATATTGCTGCATTTTGGTTTGTAAAGTTCTCTCAAAGCCTCTTGTGTGTTTTGACACCTTCCTATCTCAGAAAGCCTTTATAAAAGTGATCAGGAGGGAATAGCATTTGTTAATTCGCTTCAATAGGGTTTCAAAAGGTCACAAAAATTTAGAAAGGCTCATCTCCAAGATTATTTTTCCAGGATTATTTTTAATTGTAAAACAAGTTGAAGCAGTGCAAGTAATGAGGTCTTAGAGGTGAAGGGGTCTTTGCACTTAAGTAAATGTAAAATCAAGTCCTGGATTTAGATACTTTATTATCTAAAGAGATTTTTTTTTCCAACTGGGAATACCCCGTTAGAAATTAGCTCTTACACTGCAAGCGCTGGCAGGCAGTTAAACACATTAATTCTGCAATCTGTGGGAAAAAGACACCCATTTCAGCAGATGTGAGATGCGTCTGGTGTGGATTTGCATAAGAATGCATATGCTTCTCTGTGAGTTTCTGCTTGATTAAAACTTGCAGGCACCTTTTCTCTTCCTCTGGTGCTGTGTCTGCATTCTTGGATATTAATGGTTTAATTGAAAATACCCCCTTTTTTTTCTGTCTTTAGATAATTCGTTCTATTTACACAGTGCTGCACTGTAGACAGGCTTGGTGCCATATAGACAGAGGCTGCTTTGCTTGTCTTTTGGAATTTGTAACCAGGACCAGAGAATAAAGGATGTAGCAAACATGAAAAATGGCAAATGTGTTTGAAAGTGGATGAAGGATTACACGGTGCAGTATCAGGAGCTGGGAGGGGATTGTGTGTATTCAGTCCCAGCTTCCAAGGAGGTGTGGGAATGGAAATCAGTACTGTGATGAGAGGAAGAGAAGTGTTGAGGAATCTGTGACTAAAAATGATCTCAAACTTAATCCCTCCCAGTGCTAGGCTTTTCACAGTAACAGTCCAAGAGATTCTTCACCTCAGTTCTGTTCTCAGTCTGGATGGCGTGAAAAGAACGTGGAAAATTCCTTCAGGTAGCCCACAAATACTCTAGCATTCAATCTGAGAAAGCTTTCTTAACTCTGGTAGCAGGGAATTGAAGCAAAGTACTGGGAGGCTGAAAGTACTGAAAAAGATTTTGACTTAAAATTTCCAACAAGGAGACAAAACTTCCTAGGAATAGACATCTTGTGTCCATTGTATCCACGTAACATGTAACAAGTGCTGGATGCCCACTGCCACCTTCTAGGGCTTCAGCAGATGTTTTGTGTTGGGAAAGGGAGGAAACTTAAAGCAGAGGGGTATGTGGGACAGGCAGCAGATGGCACTGAGCCAAATTGCACCAACAGCTTCATGTTCTCCTGAGAGCTCTGATGTTCCCTAGCTCTGGAACAGCAGCCTTCAGGGTTAGGCTGAATAAGTTGGAAAGCCTGGAAATGTATGATACATCTGCTTTTTGGGGGATCCCTCACAGAGGAACTCCAAGTTACTACATTTCTCTTCTTGGGGTATGCATCATCCTTTGCTAGTAAGGGCTTGGAGAAAATATTGGTGGGTTTGGCATTTCTGGAGGGATTTCTACTCCGAGTTTGATACTTGCATGACAGAGTTAAAAACCTGCTTGCTTTTTTCAGGATCTCATTACTTGAGTCAGTGGATTGACTTGAGATAAGTGGAGGTAATTCACACCCTCATTTAGCTGACTCTTTAGTGCACTGATACTGGTCTCAACAAGATAGGGGATAGATGCTGCACTACTCAGCACAGTGTGTGCTCTGAGGGTTCTAGGAAAATGTGTGCAAAACAGCAGTGGCTGGGAGGGCTGAATGCAGTCCTTGAATCTCATTTAGAAATTAAATGATCACTTTGCTTCAGTTTTCTGTTCAATTTTGTCTTGACAAATGTGACTGCTTTATTAACAGTTCCATCAGGGCTAAAGGAGGAGGGATCAGTTTCACTTACTTGCACCATTCATTGCCTTGCTGTGTGAGTGCATCCAAAGCATTAATGGTTTTATTTGAGAGGGTTGCTCTGAGCTGAGAAGGTGAGGAAATGAGGCACAAATAGGTCAGATAACTTGTCCAAGGACATACAAGAAACTTGGCCACAGGAGCCAGATCTCCTGGGACACCTACAGCGCTTTGCTTGCATGCCTTGGGTTGCACCACTTTGTGTTTGGGGTGTCTTTAAGCCTGCTGCTTTACTTGAATCCTCTGTAACTCTTAATAATCCTCTCAAATACCTTATTAGCTGTCAGATCTGTAGGTCAGCAGGGCAAGATGCTTTCAGTGGGGGGGACTTTCATGCAGGTGATTACATCTGCTTGCTCCTTTTATTTTATTTATTTATTTATTTTACTCCCCAGAAAGCCAAAGGTAAAGTTTTGTTGACCTTCAAAATGGAATAAACTTGTCTCATTACACTGATAGCAGACTGGAGCACTAGAATGAAGGTGTTTGGATAGCCAGCACTCATTAGCTTTTTATAATTTGTGAACAGGACTGGGTGGTGCCTAAATCATTAATTTCAGATAGGTAACTCTTCAGTGCTGACTGAGGGAAGGAAGTATATCACAGACCAAAACTGGAAAACCATAGAACAGTGGTTAAACCACTTTGAGCTCCAGCATCCTTCCCATGGCATTTGGGACCCAGTGCCAGTGTGTAACACAGGTTTGGTTGGCTTTGCCAGCACTCAACTGCTCCATAGTAGTTTTCCATGTTAGTTAGATATTTTATTTTAGGAGTAAAGTGCAGTGCAGGCTCTAGGAAAGAAGAGGAGACAAAATGCTTCCTGAAAAGATGTTTATTTACATTATGAGTTTATACCTCAAGCTGTACAGACAAGCTGCTGCCTTTGCTGCATTTCCTACTTGCCTAAATATGCTGGAACACATACATCACACACCAAAAACACAATGTGCTTACACTTGCTAGGAAATCATTAGACTTCCTCATCAAATAATACTAAGTATTTCCTATTTTGAGGTATGTTTCTGTAATTATTTTCCATCTTTTTTTTTGTTCAGGATGGTGTGTAGTTCATAGGTATCCTGGAAAATAAGAAGTCAGTAAAGAAACTAACATCCTTCTAAAACAGGTTTGAGAAGATTTATCTTCCAAATGGCATTGGTTTAAGGGGGTCCCTTTCTCTCTTGCTCTCTGGCAGCACTTGCTTAGGATGTCAGTGAGGTGTGTGGTGATTGATTACCCTGTTGAATGGATTTCATGGGGTCCTTCCTTAACTCCTTCCATTAGCTAAGGCCTTGCTCACTGAAGTTTTCAAATAGCCTCAACTCCCTAGAGATAATGAGTTTTATATCCCACATAGTGAAGTAGCAAAAAAAAGTTTTATGGTCCTGCCATAAATATTTATGTCAGTTTGCTTTCACAGGCCCTTGGCTGGCGACTCCTCTGCCTAAAGAAGCTCCTGTAGTTGTTCATGTCCAACTCTATACATACTGGCAGAGCAGTGTGAACTGAGGCCATTTGTAATTCAACTCTTCTCATTTTGATTCCTGTGATTACTAATTTCTCAATTTATAGCCATTAAATCATTATAACCATTAAATCAAATTAGGAAGAAAGCCTCTTTTTTTTTTTTTTTTTTTTTCTTTCAGCCTAGACAAGCTCTACAGATGGAAGTTAAGCATTTTCTGCTCTAATTTCTTTTTTTTTTAATTTTTTTTTTTTTTTAACTTAGTAATAGGGAAGTCAGGAATATGAAGTAAACGACCTCTGTTTGCAGAAATGATGAATGTATAGGAAAAAAGAAGGGATGATAAGAAGGAAGCAATTTTATTTTTTTTATTCCAGACCAGTGCTGGAAATGGGGAATTTGCATGTTGTAAAAGTCAAAATATGTCTGAAATTTTCCTGGAAAAAAATTTGAGAAGAATTCAGTAATAATAGTTAAAAACCTAAGTGGTATGAAAGGGCATTAATCTTTACAATTCTGGTAGAACTTTGCTTTCTGCCATTTTATTTTATCAGAATACATTGCTTTTTCTGTGTTAAAAACCGGAGAAGGGTGAAAATACAAAACTGTCTGAAAATGGAGTATGGCTGTCAATGATAAATGTATGTTTGTTGTGAGAGCAGCATTCACCTGAATCATCATGTCTCAAATTTGTCTGGATCCTGACTTCAGCAGGGTGTTTTGCCAGTTATCTCAAATTGTACATTTTTGGTAATTTGGGTTTAATGGCTGTCTTGGCACCTTTAACCTCCTGCTTACATATAATGGTGATGTAATATTGTATCTGTATACTGTATTTGTTATCTGTAATTATTACATATGTAAGCCAGTAAGCAACTGTGGAGGCTTTCTCCTTAGCCCTATATTTTGACTTATACTTTTTTATAAAAATAGATTATCCCTGTCTTTATGAATAATTTGAAGAACAATAGCTGTTGCTATCAAGAGACAGTACCTGTTTTCTTTGCAGTGGTCCAAATCTCTTCTCAGAAGGGGTTGGAAACCAGCTGGGACACAGCAAGTGCTCTGGTAGGAGTTAAGGTAGTTTCCCTGTATGAGCAGGTAGGTGTTCCTATAAACAGGTGCCCAGAATTAAATCAACCTGCTTCTTCTGTGCTGAGAAAATACTTGCTCTGAGTACAGATTTGAGCTTTGATGTTTCACTTAATTCTGGGGTGAAAAAACATGATCAGAGTGGACTGCTGGGCCCTAGATTTCTGTGTTCAGGCTGATGACCTTTTACATCTCTGCATAATTACCACAGGTATCTGCTGGCCAGGCCTTGAGATCTCTTGGCTGACATACCCATCTCATGTTGTAAAACATAACCACCACATCTGTTTGCAGATTAGTCTCTACCTGGATGGCTCTGGAAAAGCTTTGGGATGAATCTCAAATGAGAGCTGTGGTGATGGGGGTTGGGAAGTTGATACCTAACAATGTAAATCTTTGCTGTCAAGATTGCTGTTGTTGGAATTTAGAATGGTTACCACCAGTTCAGTCTAACAAGCATGCAGTTAAGTTTAAAATTTAGGGTAGCTTTGCAGGAGACTTAAAGAGGAAAAGCTATAGTGTATCACTTGGAGTGTAGTTAATCTGTTTCAGCAGTTTACCAGTTGAGATGTTCTAGCTGTACTTTTGATTTCCATTTATAATAACCACTCAATTCTGTAGCTGACACAGTATCCCTCCCTGTTTTGTTTCCAGACTTTATTGATGTGGCTTTTTGTGACCTACTTTCAATGCTTTACGGTTGCTTTTTTCACTCTCTTCCAAAAGGAACTGCCTTCCATGAGAAATGCTGGAAGCTCACTAGTGAGTTTTTAATACTGCTAGATGAAAACTTGGACTGGCCTGACTGCCTTCTACTTACACCCAGGACAGATGATGTGACTGACTCTTGGGTACTTTCTTACTAAGTTCTGTTTCTGACCATGTTGAGACCCTGGAGGCGGGTGTTTGGAGAATTAGGGAAGGAAATGCCTGTATTTCCTTGGAGCTCTCATTACTCGTGATGGAACTGGCCAGCCCTGTGACTCTTAGGGGCATTGCATTGGCCTCTTGTCCTTGCAGGGCCTGCACTATGTCATGTGCTTATTACTTAAGCACTTGAACAGCTGGAGGAAGCAACATCCCAGTTCTTGATACTTTTACTCATTCTGGGGTCTTCTTCATGTGTGTTGCTCCTTGTGGTTTTCTCTGTAGTTTCCACTGGTGATGATTCAGTTTGAGGCTGAGCTGTGTCTCTCTTCAATTAGTGGTGCCTTTGCTTTTTATCTGGGCAGGAGGTGTGTGTTTACTTCTTTTGTGGGGACACTTAAAAACAGTTAGTGCAAATGTGTGGTTTTCAGCAGATACATAACATTTAGCTAAATCTTATGGGGGGATTAATACCTCACTGGAAAAAAAGAATTTACTCCTGTAATTTCATGAAGTGGATGTAGCATTTGTAATCATCATCTCATAAAACTGGCTGCTTTTCTCCCTGCTCCATTTCACTCGGGTGTCCAGTTCGTATAAACATTGGTTACCCAAAAGCAAAATCTACTCCAGTCCTTTTTCTGGAATCTTGGTGGCTTTTTGGTTTCCAACAAAGAGTAACCAGCTTTGTGTGTGTGTGTGGCTCTGTTGTAAAATGAGCATGCTATTAATTTTAACTGCACAGTTTTTGCTTGGAGCAGCAATTGAAACCATGAGGGAAATTGTTTGTCTGTGTGTCAATACCAAAGCAAAGGTGACATTCAGCTCCCTTTAGTTGAACTTGTCTTTGTTCTTCTGGGGTTGGGTCACAGTGCCCTTAACCCTCTTAGGAAAACCTTTACCAGAAGGTGAATGGAGAACTTGAACTACAGCAGATATTCATTCACCAGTGCTGCAAGTAGCAAGGTATTGGAAGAGAAACAAGTTGTTGTAGTCCACTGTTGTTAGTCAGAATCCTCACTGCCTCCCTTCTTGCCTTGTGTCTAACCTGCTGTGGGCTTGTGTGCTGGTATAAACATGAGGGGAGTTATGCTTGTAAGTGGAGTGCTGAAAGAGTCTGGGGGCTAAAAATGCAGCTGAAAGTAGCTGCACTGGAGTAATTTGTCTCAAAAGGCAACCTCTGGCATTGTGCTGAGTGTTACCAGGGCTCTGAGGTTCAAGGAGCTGCGTGTGAATGGGGAGAAAATGAAGGATTCAGCGAGTGTGGGGGTGCCAGATGGAGGGACCCAGTGGTTTCCTGGGTACACCATCTATTTCTCCATGTTTTTGCTAGCAGGATGCTGGGTGAAAGCAGGGTGGTGCTGTTTTTGTTGGAAGCAAGCTTGGTACAAGGGGCCATGCTGGTCCACAAGCATGGCATGTGAAAGCTTTTAGTGGTTTGCAGCTTTTTAGGATGTTCTTTTTCTCTGGTTGGAATATCCAGCAAAGCAAGTGAAACATTGGCACCCATGAGAGATAGCTTCTGAGTTTCATACCTTGGTTTTTTGTTTTTTTTTTTTTAATCTTTTCCCTTCATCAGCATATAGGAAAGAATTAATGCAAATCTATTCCCCAACACATGCAGATGCATTTGTTGCTTGGAAGCTGAGCTGGGCAGGAGCTCTGAATTATCAGCATTTGATTCCCAGAGCTTTGACAATTTCCAATCTCCTTAATATTCTGATGAGCCACCATGGGTATTATTCCTCTGTGGTTTTTTAAGCTTTTTTTTTTTTTTTTTCCTTGAAACTTATATTGCAATCTGAATGCTGTTGGTTTAGGATTAAAAGAGATGTTGGCTGGCTCTGTGCTTTGCACAATTCTCCTGTGACAGCAGAAACATGGAGAGTGAATAGTGTGATTCTCTCTCCTCCACAGTAGTACAAATCAAGCCTGAATTAGAAACAACTTCTAAAATTGAAGATTTATCTCCTGTTCATAATTGTGTCTCTCTAATACTATGAGTACTAAAACACATAAATTATTCATGCAAGGAAGAAATCCTCACATTTTTCTTGGGGAATCAGAGCACCTCTAAGGAAAAAACTTTTTGCCTCTAAAGACATTTAGCAACTCTGCTCTGGATTCTCTGGCAGGAGTATTACTCCAGTTGCAGCTTGTCTTTAGAAATAATTATAAATTGATTTTAAGAGACACGTGTTTTTTAAAATGTAGCTTGCTTACCCAGGTGGTGATTAGATTCATCTTAGTGGTAGTGTAAATCTAGAGTAGCTTTCCATCCTAAGGGCTGACCATTTTACTGTCCAGCTGTTTTCCAAATGATTTATTTCCTTTTCCCCCTTGGTTTCTTTGCCTCACCCTCAGGTTCACTTTTGCTGCTCACAGTACAGTGAGGGAAGAACAGCTGCACTTAGCAGCTCCAATAAATGACTTTATTAGAATTAGAACTGTGTCTGCATTACACTAATACCAAAGGTCTTAGTTCATCTTGTAGCCTCTAGAACGGATTTGTCATCATTTCCACACTACCCCCTTACAGTGGGGGAAGACAACTCTGACTCACCTCCTGGATAAATGGGAATACAGGGAACTGGGTGCTGCTGCCAGGCAATTTGTTCAGGCTTTGTCAGTGGTTTGAAATGTCTTTCTCCTACTTACTGTGATGTTAAGCATACCATGGAGGAAGAAGACCTGCTTTACAACGGCTCAGGAATAAGGATTAATTACCTTTCTGTCAAAATTATATTAAAAAGTCCTTAAGCTTGAAGTTTTAAAGTGAATATTTAGAGGACAGTACAAATGTTATCCTAGGACACAGCAAAACCAATGTTCCATCTGAAACCTACAAATTTTTTAGCATTCCTTGCTCACAGAAAATGAAATGAAACACCTTACTCTTTTCAGGTATTCCAGTGAACAGGTGAGTAGGGAGTTGCCTTTTTTAGTTAGGAAGTAGCTCACATTTTGTGTGGCAGGATGGAAATTCCTTGTTTCTGTCCTGGTTCTTTGAACTTCAGAGCAATGGAGTTACATGCCAAACACAGCAGAGTTATGTGCAATCCCAGGGAAGCCATGCCTGCAGTGTCCTGGTGGTGGAGCAGAGCAAGTATTAGAGGTCGCACTCAACTCCAAGGTCTGTATGAAAGATCTGAAAGATGAGGTGGTGCTTAATGGTTCCTGGAAAGCCTCACAAACAGACTGCCTTGCCTGGGAGGAGGTTTCCATTTGAAATCCTATCTCTGGGCTTTCCTTTGAGGCTTCCCAACCTCTCTTATCTGCAAGGACCAGTGGTTTTTGCATCAGGAAAGTCTCTACAGAGTCTCTACTGGAGGATCACCATTGGAGAGCCCCAGTGCCCAAGATCTGTGAATCTTTGGGTCTATGGGTACTCTAGGGAAAAACATTTCCTCTTCTGCATTTTATAATTTCTTATATATATGTATACTATCTGTAGCTTGTTATTTTTGAAATTAGTCTCTCTGCTACACCCGCCATGGCTCCTAAGCAAAATTTTATCCCTTTTAGAAGTGCAGCCCAGACAGAATATTAACACCATTATAATTTATTTTGTGAAGAAAGGACTAAAAAGGGAACAATTTGCCTCAGTTGTCTTGTCAAACTTGTTTAATGTCAGTATATGAAGTATTTCACTAGAACATTCCCACCTCTACTCTTAGTAAGTGGATGTTTTTTGTGGCTGGTACACACAAGGTATGAACTTCCATGCACGCATCTCTACCACAGCTTCTTTGATCTCACTCATATACCATTTGTTTCTTTGGAGTAACTTACATAGTGGCAAACAGAATGGGTAGAAAAAATGGGGCTTGATTCTTGCCTTTCTGAAGGTGTGCTTTTATCTTGAAGAAAAGAGAAATTGTTATTTATAAGCCAAATAATGTATTTTCAAATGCAGTAAGTGGTTTGGAGTGGTTTTTTTTAACTGTTCTACTTTTAACTGGAATTCTGTGGGTGAAGTGCTAGAATAAAACCCAGCAGCAGCTTGATGCTTTTTGCCACTTGGATGGTAAAGCAGAAAGAAAAATACCAGGAAAACTGAGGAAAGAGGTAGCAGCCCTAAAAATTTGAACTCTTCTTAATCTGTCTTTTAATTAATTGTGTTACTGCTCTCTCAGGAGTTCACAGGCAGCCTGAAAACAGAGACTGAAGTTCTTCATGGGAGATTTGACAAATCCACCTGTTAGGGTCACCTGACAACTGATTTATCATCTCTGACAAGTAGAAGATTGCTTTGACTTTTCTGCAGGACAAGTAAAACTTAGTAACAGTGATGGGGTATTTTAAAAATTGTCATGATCACATAAATCCTGTTGTCTCTGTTAACCTAAGTTCTGAACTGTAAAATGACATTAACTTGCTTAAAAAACATTTAGAAAGGTCTCATATTAACAGATAACAGGACATTTTAACCCCTTAGTTAATTCTTAAATCATGTTGCCTTTCAAAGACTGACACTTCTGTCTTTCAGCCCTATTTCTCTGGTAATAGAATATTGAAGATATCTTTTAAAGAAAAAAAACCAGCATGTAGCTATATCACATCAAAAAATACAAAGGAAGAAAGTCTGCTTAATCTGACAAAGCATCAGTGTTTAGGCTATAAGCATTATGTGGCTTGTGTAGTGGGAGCTGATTTTTTTCAAATTAATTTCTATGATTACCATAATAAACATTTTAATAATATCCTTTCCTTCCCTCATATCTCAGCAGATGAATATTTCAGTAGGTTATCTGGTCTTTCACAGCAGCCTTATCCCAATCAGCCATGCATGATCTGTTTACAAGAATGCTTACAGGTATTTCCACTATAATTTCATGTTCCAGTTTATGCTGCTTCAGCAGCTTCTCTCAGTGCATTTGGGGTGTTCCCAGAAAACACTCAGGGAGTTTTCAGACCTTTGAATTTCTAATTTTATTTTCTAGTCAATGCAAAGGAGTAACATAATTTCTATTTAAATCTTTCAACTGTCTGCAAAGCAGTTTATTGTAGCAAACATCCAACACCTTGAACAACGAGGATGGTGCTGCAGGATTGGTTTGGTACGTGCATTATTTGCTGACAGTAATAGTAAAGCCTTGTGTTCTGCTGATGCTGTGACTGAAAAGCTGAGGGAATCTAGAAAGTAGGAATAGGGCACTGTTAAATGGCAGAGATTTGTTGGGATTAGGGATCTGTGCAGAGCCACCTCCTGCTCTGGGGTTCCAGCACAGGAAGGACATGGACCTGATGGAGGTATCCAGAGAAAGCACCAGGATGATCAGGTGGATGGGGCAGCTCTGCTGTGAGGAAAGGCTGAGGGGATTGGGATTGTTCAGCCTGGAAAAGGGAGGTCTTTGGGGGTACCTCATTGTGGCCTTTCAATAACTGAAGAGAGACTATTTACAAGAGCATGAAGTAATGGGACAAGAGAAATGGGCCCAAAATGAAAGAGAATAGGTTTAGATTAGATGTAAGGAAGAAATTCTTCCCTGTGAGTGTGGTGAGGCCCTGGCACAGGCTGCCCAGAGAAGCTGTGGCTGACCCATCCCTGGGCAGTGTTCAAGGCCAGGTTGGTCGTGGCTCGGAGCAGCCTGGGATAGTGGAAGGTGTCCCTGCTGATGGCAAGGGGCTGGAACTGGAAGATCTTCAAGAGCCCTTCCAGTCCAAACCATTCTGTGGTTTTATGACTTTATATACTGCCAGCTTCTCTAACTGTCTCATGTTCTGTATGTTGTCCATGATTACTCCAAATCATCTGCTTCCCTAGTTTGCTTCCCATCAGTAGCCTTGAATATCTGTCCTGGTGCCTTGAGCTTTTCTTCTGTGTCTTCCACTCTCCCAAGCTCATTGTCAGCAAGTAGAAGAGCTGCAGCACACTGGTTAGGAGATCTGAAAGCTGTGTGTGGGAAGGCTAGATGAGCATTTGAAATCAAAATAAAATCTCCCAGGAAAATAGTGGCATAATCAGCAATTCTAGTGTGTAAAGCTGATTTTTCCAACCTGTCCCTTTTCCGCACATGGTTCCCCGTGACCTCCCTTTTTTTGCTTGCCTCTGCTGTTTGGGCTTTGGAGGTGGGACACCTATTTTTAAAGATGCATTATATGCACTAGGTAAGTTTACTGACCTAAGAAAACAGTACAAGAATAATGTAATAATTGTCAAAATCTCCTATCAAAACCTCTGTAACAAATAAAGCATGAATAAAGTGATTCACACTTTTGAAGTGATTACATCTGTTAGTACTGAGGATAGACAGCAAAGTCTAGATATTGTTTGATTTTATTCTTTTCTTTTTTGAAATTACCTGGTTGCTGGTAAGTGTCAGCATTATTGCTGTCTCGAGGCTTTTCCAGAGACAGCTTATTAAGAAATGGAATACTCTCAGAACTGCACTATTTTAAAAACAGGGGTTTAGGAATTGTGTGCAAATGAGGAAGCAAACAAAGAGGCTTTGGAATTCCAGTCTGGTGCAGAGGAGCAGATTCATTGCTGCAGGAAGAAATGGTTTCTAAGAAACTTTTGGAAAAAAGGAGGAAGAAAATAGGATTGGTTAAGCCTGTGACCTGCTGCACACTTTGCAAGTGTTTCAACATCAACACGGATACAAGTAGTAAAGGTGAAAGATAGGAGTAAAAGCACCTCTCATGGTAAGACCAGAAGAAACAGGTTTTACTGTGAAGATGAAATGCTTCTTGCACTTGTATTTTAAGCAATGTTTTGCTCCTTTAAAAGTGTTAGAGGAAGACAGAGAGCAGGAGACATGATAATTACACAAAGCTTGTTTACTTCTGACATGTCATGCCAACCATTAAATCAGATGTGATGAAAACAGGTTTAGAAGGTTGTTTTGCTAAGCCTGAACTGTTCATTGTGTTTCCATTTTAGTTTAGTTGCAATTTTGTCTTGTAAAATCTGTGAGGGCATAAATATATACAAATATGAGGGACTTTTAAACTTGCCATGTTTCTAACAAGTGGTGTAGGAAACTGCTGCTGCCTGTTGACCCTGTCCCTCTGAGCATCAATAACAATATGTTTATTTTTCCCCATCTCAAATGTTAAGCTGTTGATTTAAGTGGTTTTGACCTTCATTTCCTGTTGGAATGAGACTTTTTTTTTTTCCCCCTCCTTCTCTGTGGATTTGAATGTTGACCATCAGGAAGCAATATTTTTTGCTTGTTTTAAGCTATGTAACACATATTCATTCTGTGCTTTTTCTGTCCTTGGTTTCAACTTGTGATATCTCAGCTTCTTCCTCATTTACTCCAAACACAGCCAGAAAAAAGGGCTGTCTTTCCTTTTTCAGGCTCTAAGCCTTTAGTAACGCTGATGTTAATATTATCAGCAGGCTATAGTTCATAGGGTGATGCTGAAGTGAGAAACAGAGTGTAAAGGAATTGCTTTGTTATTGTAATCAAAGATTTTTCTCAAGTGAAAGAATAAAACTCCCTGCTAGAAGTTCAGCAAGATCCAATCATCAGTGTTGGAGTTTGAAGGTAGACAATTAGAAAGCAGAATGACAGTGGCATACAAAGAAGATGCACAGCATCTGTCATGCCTGAAATTGTACAGCTTCTGCTCAGTGAGCCTGGTCACTTCAATTTTACCCTAGTTTTACTTGTCCAATTAAACATTTTAAGTAAGTTTTGGCAGCTGTCTTAGTTAATACACATGTGATTGGTTTCCTCATGTCTTCATTTTTGCCCTGCAGCTCTGTTAGTCTGATCCTTCTTTCAGATAGCATAATTAAAATACTGCCTCATTAGAAAAATGCCAGGTTTTTAACATCATCTTAATGTAGCCTGTATGCATCTATTTTTTGTAGCAATATCACATGCAAGTTTGCCTTTTTTTAAAATATTCTTTTGTTTTTCTTTTTCTCCACTGTATTAACAGCTGTGGTAGATGAACCAAGAGCAGGGACTCCTGCATTATGTTGGGACTTGACTTCGTGCTGACTTATCTGAAGCCTTGCCTGAGTAATGGCTCTGTCAATGTTTGCTGGAGGGGATAAATTTGACTTCCCTGGTCACAGACTACTAATCTGACTTTTCTGTTAATACCTTTGACTCTTTCTTTGCTATCTCAAACAAACCCCAACAATTTAAGTAAAGCTTAGCTAAAGTTGGAGGTGGAGGTACAGTACATTTCAATCCTGTCTTTATTTTAATTACATGAGATGGGAAAGTTTAAGTTACTCTGTGTCTACTTGGTATCAGTAGATCAGAGACACTGTATCACTGTTAACATTCTAAAGAAAAACATTAAAATTTAACTTTGAATACATTTTCCCTCTATTTCTTATGCTTGTGATCTGAGACATGGGAGTATTTTCTCTCCTACTTTCCTCCTTTTCCCCATACTCAAGTGTTTCCAGACAGAGAGAGAAACAGGATACATCAAAACCTTACATAAGGTTTGTTTGCAGCGACCTGCTGGACTTTGTGGATGTTGCTATATATAACAGTTACCAGGAATTTGGGTCCCCTCTTTTAGGATGAACGTATTGCCTCCAAACTGTTTGGCTCACTAACCTTGAACAGTGTATTTGTGGAACATTCATCTTCATGAAGCAAGTGCAAATCTACCAGATCCCACATTTCCCAGCTTTCTGTCACTCTAATTCTCTTATCATAAAAGCAGCAACTTCAGTTGTCCCCGAATCCTGGCCCATCTGTCTAGGATTTACTAGAATAGTATCATGGTTTAAATAACATCGCCTCCATTTGTGGAAGCAAACATTTATTGTTTTATCTGCAGGCAGAATTGATGAATATTAGTGTTTGCAGGGATAAATGGCATTTTATCATGGACTCATAGCAATATCCCACCTGGCTGCACCTGCTGTTGGAGACAAAGTACAGGGAAAAGGGATTTATAGGCAGACTTCCAGACCCAGAGAATACTGGAACCCTCTCTCAAAACTGATTATAAATTACTTTTTTCCTAATTGCATCTGTTTAAATTTTGAGTTTTGTTTTTGTAATCAAACTCTTGTCCCAGCTCCTTTTCCTGGCCAGTCTCAAGGATTATTTTTCCCCATGCAGAATAAAGAATGACAACGTCCTGCAGCTTGGAGGTACATTTGTTTGAGTGCTGAACCATTTGATTAGGTGTCCTTGGTGAACCAAACCCCCTGATTTTTTAACCCACCAACCTTGCATGGAGTTGAACTTTGTTTCAGATCAGAATCCCTGGTATTTATGCTGATTTCACAGATGGTGAAACTTTATTTTCCAATTTTACAAGCTGATTTTACAGACATTTGGGAAGAATCATTCTACCATGTAACTAGCATGAGTAAGCATCAAAACTTTTCTGTCTCTTTCCAGTATCTTTTCTATTGACATTTCTTCTTGTTACAGTGCCTTTTGCAGCACTTTCATATCTATTTTATTCCAGGCTTGTAGCAACTGTGAGAAGGAAATCTTTTAAATAAAGACAGTTTTTTGTGTGTGTGGGTTTGAGAAGTTATGAATTCACAGCTACTTGAATGTGCAGGAAAAAAATAGCCCTCTTTTTCCAGTCTTAATGATTTGAGGATTTTTGGAGGTGGACAGGGAGGCATCAGTCATTTCATGCTGCTGGATCCCTGTGTGTCCTGCAGCCTGTGTTGGATCCTCTGATGGCCTTATGACTGTATGTCAGTGTTGGAAGGCAATTTATGCACATGCTCTACTGTGTTGGAAAGCTTCATTAATTTGAGGTTCCTCATTTTTTCCTTGATATTTTACTGCTCTCACACTTGCTGATCCCAGGAGGAGGTGGTTTTTCAAAGATACAGCCCAAGGCCCAGCCAGTCCTGTTAGAAGGAAAGGTTCTGCTAACCTGGTTTAGTGCTGGGCAAAGGGTGTTGTGAATTTTCCTCCATTCATCGATTTGCCACTCCCAAACAAATGAGTAGTCTGTCCTTGTTTGGATCACCTGATTACTAGCCAAAGTTTAGGAATAGAAGGACAAAGTAGTATGTGTGCTGTCGAAGTAGCTTCTAAACATTTGATTACAGGGTTAGAAAGAAAATAATATGATGAGAAAATGCAAGTACAGATTATATGTGAAAACAGGATTGTTCCTCAGCTGCTCTGGGAAGCTGGCAGCACACTCTGCTGTTCCTCATGTGCCTCCATGGCTTTGGGATTTCTTCAGGCTCACAGTTCTCTTGCTAGAATCACTGCTGAGTGCAGCCTTCTCCTTCAGCCTAAAGTAAAACAGCCTTTAACCTGTGCTCTGCCCAGGCTGGGCTTTGAGAGTCAGGTGTGAGCGTGGGAGCAGGATAGTTTCTTCCCTGAGCTCTCAGGGATAAAAAACAGGGTGAGAATCCTTTCTTAATTTTTCCACTTTATCTGCATATTACTCATACATCTCTTGGTTTCTTGCAACATTTTTGGGTCTTCTGTCTGTGACTGCTTCTCAGAGTTTGGGACTTTGGTTGTCCACAGACCGTAGGAGCTTCTATTCTACCTTCCCTCTCTCTTTGAGCACTGCATGAAAGCCAAGTGTCACACATATGACAGGTTTGACATTCCCTGCCTTTTTTCCTTTAAGTTACCTTCCTTTCCCACCACTTCTTTCTAGCATTTTTAGCTGCTGTAATGTTTCTGCTATAATTAGCTCTGAGCATGACTGTTATCTTTCCAGAGTTTAATTTTT
This sequence comes from Erithacus rubecula, assembly GCF_903797595.1. NCBI lineage: Eukaryota > Metazoa > Chordata > Aves > Passeriformes > Muscicapidae > Erithacus > Erithacus rubecula. Next base: position 28,518,764 of record NC_136662.1, on the reverse strand, counting down.
AAAAGACGGTCTAGAGGAAGTAATGCTTGCTTGGCTGAAATCCTTTTATTGTTTTAGCCAAGTGGCCAGTTTGGTGATGGTTAACAATGGGCTTTTTAAAAAGTTATCTGCTTGTGCTCTTCAGGTCCTCATTCTGGATAAAGGACCTGATGTACCATGTGATGCACAACTTAAAACATTAGACACACACTCCCCTCCAGTGATGTGCTGGTTTATTTTGACTAAGTCTGGTTTTGAATAATTTGTCTCTAGGTTATCAGTGAAAATAAGCTTAGGGTATTATATGCAAAGCAAATCTGATTTTTGACTTGTTCCCTCCTGAAGAAGAATTCTGTGCAAGGTGTTGATTTTGCAGAATGTATGGAGAGAAGAATTTTTGCTTGCTTTGAAGATTGTGTCAATTATGGCTGAGCTGGTAAGGTGGCATAGTGGAAGCTGTGCACCCTTTTCCTTTTAGCACGTGAGTGAATTTTGTCTCCATATTTACTAGTGTGAAATAAAATTAAAAAAAAAAAAAAATTGAACAGGATACAGGAACAGTAACTTTGACTTCACCTTGCACCATCTTGCAAACAAATCAGCGGCTATCGTCCTGCCCTTCCCAGAACTGGGTGTGGTGGCTGAAATAAAACATCTCGCTAAGAGAACACAGCCCTATTGTTTCAGGGCAGCAGAAAGATGACTTCTAAAGGCTGAAGTGAGGGGTTTGGTAGTTATTTTTACTGTGGGTGTATTTTTTTGTGGGCTTTATTTTTTCAAGTAGGGTATTTGTGCTGATCTTGCTTCTTTGTCTCCAGTCTTTATTATTTTATTGATTATCTAAATAAAGAACCTTTGCAAGGAACCTTCAGGGCCCATCTCTGTAATTTGAACTTGTTTCAAAGTATCTGTTCCAATTTAATTGAAGAATTACAGTGAGTGGTAGCTTAGCTTTGAAGTGTTCCTCTGCAGCAAAGACAGATTGCACGAAGGAGAACTTCCCTCGACAGTTGCATCAATACTTGGCCTCAGAGAAATGTCCATATCCTTTTTCTTCCACCCTCATTGTTTTACACCATGCTTATAGCTGCCTTGAATTCATTTTTACTTTTCAAGCTGAGATTTCCTTGTTCATTTTATGAATGCAATGCCATGCAGAAGTCAGCCTTGTACCTTAACCCAGTCTAGATTTATGCGTAACTAGGAAACAAGAACAAGAAGGCCTCCTGCATAACTGGTATAATTTCTCTTGCTGAATAAACCTGTTCTTATGATTATTTCTTTACTGGCAGCAGTCCCAGAAGGTTTCTGACTGAGTGTTCATGCACACCTGTGTCCTGTTTTGTGATTTTTTTGCCCATGGACAGGGTCTGAAGTATCTGGTGTAAGTGTGATTTGTATGTTCCTCTTGGAGAGATACTGGAAAAGATACCTGGGCTTGGCCCAGGAATGACTAATGAAAGCTTGAGAATTATATTATGCAGATGAAAAGCCTGATGGACCATAAGAGAGTCCCTCGGATCTTGGAGTGTGAATCTCCCTAAGAGCCCTGGATGGTGGTGCAGCATAACTGCAGATAAAGGGAAAACCACACGTAATGAAAGTGTGATTTATGATTGTGACTTCTTCTGCCAAATAACTAAGTATAGAGACTGTTGTTGTTGTTCTCAGGAACATAAGGAGTAGTCTTTGTGTTTATGATATTGTTTACTCCAAACACTAATTGACACTTAGTGTATTAGAAAGGAAGTGATTTTAGGATGGGTTTTCCACCTGAAAACACAAAGGCAGAAAGAAGCAGGAGCTTCTTCCTTTGCTAGGACCTGCTGCTGTGGGGCACTGAGGTGTCTGAGCACAGCTCCAGGTTTGACATTTCAGCAGGTCTCTTATTGATGAAGTAACACTTGACAGCATATAGCAACAATTTTCTTTTAACTTATGTTTTCATTTACAATTAGCATTGCACAATTAAAAGCTTTTCTTTTAAGATCTGCTGCTTTGCATTTTATATCTGATCTTTCAAACATATTCTTGTGCAGCTTTTCCATCTCTTCTATGTTTTCTGTTGCAGAAAATCTAATAAAAATGGCTGATTAAAAAAAATACAATTAAAGTATCCTGCTTTACTGCAAACCTGGTGATAAAAATTTTAGAACATGAACATGTTGTCAGAGCAATCATTTCAGTTTGCTTACTGTGGTGGACTAACGTTTGATCCTTCAGTCACATTTGGAAATACAAAATTGCAAATTTTAAAAACTTCCTCTTTATTTCAGACTGAAAGTTTAGACTGCATTAAGATCCAAGTAGAGCAGAGCAACATGTGCTAGTCAAATGAGTGAAATATTTGACATCCTTCAGCTCTGGTAACAAAAGGACCATAGTCTGTGGAATCCCTGATGCCAGCTGTGTTGAAAGTTGCTGACTTGGCCTGTGGCTGTTCCCTGCTCATACAGAATTACACTTTCACAGACACAATCTGAACTGTGTGCAGTTTTCTTTTTTTTTTTTCTAAACAAAACACAAACATATGCTTGAATATAAGCAGAGAAGTATGTCAAAGATGCAAAATAAAAAGCAGGCAACAAAGCATGTTTATTTGTGTCTTTGTAATTCTGGTTTCTGACTATGGTTTGCCACACCTTCATTTCTTTATCCCTTTTTCCTTTCATTCATCTTCAGAAGTACTGCACCTTTGCCTAATTCTTTGAAGAGGAATGCACTAAAATGATAGTATTTCTGGGGAATGCAGCATCACATCTGATTGTGCAGCCTTCCTCATGTTGCTCTTCAACTTCTTGGACTCTGCTAAATGCAAATAATCCTCCTCTAAAGGCCTTTTTCTGTGTGCATGTAATACAGATTAAAAAGAAAAGGAGCAGCTTCTGCTCTGTGCTTTCTCCCTGTTGTAATGGGGAGAGGTGAGTGATGGAGGAGTGTTTCCTTTTTTGTAACCATGGTTAAAAAAACAGAACAATCTTTAACAAGTCTAGGATGCAAATAAGGCTGCCTTTTGTGAAGATCATCATAGAGGGTTTAAACATGCATGCCATGTGAGCCATACATGGATTTGATGGCACCTATAGTGGCTACTTGCAAAAAGAACAAACTGTGGTGTTCTTTAGCAAAGGTGAGTATTTTCCCAAATATTTTCTGTTCTGCAGAATCGTGATCTTTAAGTGTAGGGCTGTGATAAAATGGAAATAATCTGAAGTTGTAGAAGACATGCACATGTTTTATGTGATTAATTTTGGTAAGCTTGACCTGTGAAAGTAAATACCTGTTTTACAGTGTTGTTTACACAAGAAATCAGTTGGGAACACGTGTTTCTTTGAAAGATGACTCTTTTGGCTACAGCATGGTTTTACTGGGGGCTCTTAGGATCAAGTTTGCTCTGCAAAATTCGTTGTACTCCAGTAATTATTCTCCCTGTGTGAAGGAGGATGCTGGTATGGTTGACTGTTAAAAAGCTGTTGGGCTGAATAATTCCCTGACACATCTTCCTTACTGCAGGAAAAGTTCCCTTCTAAAGTCATTTTCCCAACAATAAAACTGTGAGGAAGTGCAGTGCTGCGATTTTTTCACTTTGCTGGGAAACACTTTGGTTTAAAGCAAGCTGAGAATTTCTGTTGCTAATCTGCTATATTAAGGCAAATTAGAGTTTATTGGTGTGCTTCTAAATGTTGCCTGTGTGAAATGAAGTTCCTTCCAGTGTAACGTTTTTTTCTCTTTTTTTTTAATAGCGCAATTTATTATTCCGTAAGTAGGTAATTCCTCTTTGCTGATAACCACACGTCTGCTGTTCCCTTCTGCTGTGGTGGTTCCCTTGGAGCAGCACTGTGCCTTTAAAATGCCAGTGATTGAGTTGCAGCCCCTAGAGGGGCTGTATTTAGACTGGCTCTTAACAGATCAGCTCCTTCATGTAATTACCCAGCTCTGGCAGAGCAGCTCCTGTAGCTCAGTGCACATTATTGCTCTGTGAGTTGCAGGACAGCTCTTCCTGCTTGGTGAGGAGTTTGTGCCTTTAAAAAATGAAGAAATCATTTTGTAGCTCCCAGCAGACCTTTCAATAAACATGAGCAAGTTCTGCTTATCTGTGACATAGTACGGAAATATTTTCCAGTCTGATTGTGCATCATGACTTCGCTGGCTCCAAATGACATCTTTTGGAAGTGCCTCTCCTGCTTTGTCTTAGGAGTGACAGTTCCCACCTGGGTCAGTCAGGGATTTCACCATTGTGTATGGTGAAGCCATACCTGGCTTTGCAACAACTCTCTTCACTTGACTGCAGGGAGCACTGGAAGGTGTTGGAGGTGGCATTTTTTCCTGAGGCTCTTCTGTTTATTTTAGTTGTGTTTCAGCACTATGGAGCAGGATGAATGAGGCAGTGCAGAGACAGGGAGAAAGGCTTTGTGGTTTTTATTAGCAACAACTGTGCAAGCAAACTTAATTTGGCATTCCGAAGCCCGCTGGTGGTGTTCCAACTTTACCCTTCAGCTGTTGCTCACTGCATTGCAGGGGCCTCTGTAATCTAGCAATTTCTCATTGTCTCCAGCCCCTGCCATTTATAAGTGGGGACTCATGTTGCAGAGCAGATTAAGTGAGCATTCCCTTTTATTTTAATTTTAATACAAGCATTTCCTCAAGTCATAGGAAAGTACACCTGGCACTGAATAGCAGAGGATATGTGCTTATTAGATAACGTGAAAATACCTGTATGATCTTGTCCCCTATGGTTCCATAGGAAAAAGCAATAATATGCAGTTGATTATAACACTACTATATTGCATCTAGTCTTCCACTCCCAAAAACAACCAGTCTGGTTTATTATTTCTCTTCTTCTTCCTCTCTCGTTCCTTCTTCTGTAGTTCATGGTATTTCTCATCCTGTCTCTTTTGTCTGTGTGCTTCCCTTCCTTGCTGCTACCCTACATGCAGTAGAACTGCCATCTTGCTCCTTTTTAGATTAAATTCTTATCCTTTGAGAGGGATGGTTTTTAGGATATCTTTCTTTATCTGCTTTCTTTTTCAGGTTGAAGGAGAATTAGAAAGGTTTACAGCAGCTGCCCTGTAGAGGCTAAGCCTTCTCTTCTCTCCATGCCAAGGGGACAATCTTTACTGTTCCCTCACTCAAATTCCATGTTTGCACTTTTATTTGAGGGAGTAAAAGCACAAGTGGGCATCACTCACCCTGCCCCTGCTCCTTTAAAGCAGTCATTTTACATGAAACCATTTTGCACAGATTATTCTAGGCAGTTATTCATGGTGGTTACCATGCCAGTGGTGAGTTAGCACGTGAAACCATGCTCTGGGGGTCAAGAGTGCCTTTTGCCTTGCACAAAAATGGTATCCCAGAGCTATTCTATGCTGGTGGGGAGGGCTCCTCTCTTGGGAACTAAATTTTTGTCTGCCTATTCCTTGCACTGGTTGCAGTCCAGCAGCCTGTCAAATGTCTGACTTACCCCCTCTTAGAAAAACTTGAGCAACTTTGGCATAACATTCAGCTGACGTTTTTTAGCTGACTGGTGACTCACAGTCCCACTCACAAGAAAGCAAGGAGTGGTTGGGTTAACTCTGCTCTGATAAATAAGGCAACTGTTGCTTATGCTTGAAGGTATTCCTGATTTTTGCAGTGAAATTGGCATCTCCTAAATACTCCTTCATTCTTTCCTCCTCTCCAGACAAACATTTGAAAACAAGGAAGGAGAGGAAGGTCAGTGGATTTTTTTTTCCTGCTTGGTAGCCTCTAACTGTAGTTCATACAAAACCCAGGATTGCCAGCACACAGCAGGGAAAATTCACAAAGTACCATTTAGCAACACACCTGGAATCTGATGTGAAGATGTGATTTCCATTCTTGGGCTACCATATCTTGTAGCTTTTTTTCCCCCTCTCATTGATTCTAAAGTACAAGGGCCGTGAGGAAGAGCTGTGCAAAACAATTGAAAACAACTCCTTTCTGTTCTGCATAAAGAAAAGCAGTTGCTTTACTAGAACTGCCTGTTCAGACTTTCACACAGCCAACCTGGAAATCCATGAGTTATCAAAAGGGGCAGTTTTGATTCCCACGATGACATGGGACTGAAATGCTTGTTTGAGGTTTTGTGAGGAAAATGCATTGCTTTGCATGTGGATTGCAGTGGGCTTTCAGGGTTATTTCAGACAGCAAATTACAACATTCTCCTGTGGTTCTGAACTCTTCTCTTCCTTACTGACATACCCAAGTTTAGTGATTAAGAGTAGGTTTCTGGCAGCTGTCTGCCAACAGCAAAAGTACAGCCTCGTATGCAGGCACGGCCATTAAGCATGTCTGGTCTGTGGTGGGGGAAAAGGGAGATTCCAGGAGGAGAAAAAAAGACACCAGCAGACTTTTTCTGCTATCAAGCAAGACCTCAGCAGTGTGGCCTCAAAGATTATAAATTCCTGCTGGGAGGATCACTCCAGGTAGAGGGTGGCTCTGCATTGTCCTCTCCCACAAGTGCACAGACAGAACAGTTGGTTCTGTTTATTTTGTGCTGGAGTGGTTTCACAATATTCCTAAAGCAGTATGACCTCTCACTGCCAGCAGAGAGAGGGGGCTGGGTTGTTTGTTTGTTTGTTTTTAAAGTGGTCATTTTCACTGGCTGACCTTCTTGGTAAAGAAAACCTTTAGTTAAAGATTAATGTCTGCATCCTTCTCTTACCATATTGGCACCTGCAATAAATGTATTTCGGACTTCAATAATTATCAGTAGAGCTGCAATGAATAAATTTTATATCACCAGGGGGTGATTGAGAATGAGAGAAATAGTACCTTTGAGTATCTTGTACCTTGCAGAGTAGCCAAAGCTGCAATTATTGTCAGTTAACTGTATGTTCTGTTACTTATAAAGATGATAGTTCACTAACAGAGTAATAGCAGTATTTTGTTATTTTAACTTGACAGTATCCTACAATAAAATAGGAAATTGTTAGCATACTAATGATTACACACTCTTTCTGTGGTACACCATCAAGTAAACTGTGTGAGGAGACACTTGTTATTTTGTCTTTTTAGCATTATTTGGCTAGAAATCCTCCTCTAAAACAAGAGGCACAGGGAAGGCTGAGATCTGATGTGTTTACTTTGCACTGGTGCTGACAAGAAAATAATTTATTTCACCTCCCAGCCAAGCTGGTGGCAAGCACTGGGAGCAGTACTGTGGTAGTAGTGATCACAAGTGAGATGGATGTTCTGCAGGTGCAAACAGCATTTCCTCCTTGTGCTGAACACAGGGTTTCAGAAATGCACTTGCCTCTGATAAGCAGCCCAGAATTATTTTTCTAGAGAAATTCCATGTGCATTCCCAGCTTTGCTCACACTGGGTGAAGGACTGCAAAGTCCTGTGGGAGGACCCAGGAGAGTATGTAAAGACTAACCCAAGTGCATATTTCTTCTGGTTTTGTCCCATTTAATCTGTTGTAGATACCTCATCTTACTTTAGTTTCCCATCCTCAGTCTCCCTGGCTTCCCCTTTATTTCTTGCCTTTCATCTTTAAAACGTGGGGTTTTATTAGAAAGCTGTAATCTCTTTATAATTCATTTCATTTAAGAGCACATTAACCTGCAGAATGAGCCACTGGCTGTCTCTTGTTCAATTTCCAACAAATTTCCTGTTTGTCTGGATGCTGGGTTATTCACTCAACAGTTAAGGGAGGCAATTAGGCTGCTGAAAGCTCCTTGGGGCTGAGATCTGCCAGGCTGGCACTCGCTGCTGTGTGTCAGCCACGAAGGCTTTACCCCTTACTGGCAAGGGCATCATTTGTGCAGTTCTTTTTAATCTTTTGGTTCAGATTTCTCATCTTCTGAATTTAGCTTCTTGTATTTTTTTTTTCTTTCCTTTTTTTTTTTTTTTTTTTTTTTTTTTTTTTTTTTTTTGTCTGGCTCAAATTGCAGCTTAAAAGCAGTCTTTAGTATGTCTTTCCTTGCACATTTATGTAGAAAATTCCCTGTGTCCAGAGGGAGGGAGAGCAGTGGGAGAAGAGAGAACAATTTACATTCTTCCTTATCAAAACCCTTGGACAGAAATGGAAGCTTTACCTTTTATTTTCTTTTGATTTTTTATAATTTTTTTATTTGGAGTGCACTTTAAAATGCTGTATGAACACCAACAGATTTAATTTGTTCATCAAAAATGTTGTGTAAGAGGTAAGAAATACTTGTCACTGTGCATAGCTAGTATTTTGGGGGAATATTTTGCCTTATCTTTGCAGGTTTTGTGTGGAGATAGAACAGACAATTGCAAACAGTCATGGACTGTCTGTCTTGTTCTGCCACCACCTGTAGCTGCTGATAGGACAAGGGAGAATGGCTTCATGCTGAAGGAGAATAGATTTAAATTGTGTATTAAGAATAAATTCTTCAGGTTGCCCAGAGAAGCTGTGGCTGCACTATCCCTGGAAGTGTTTAAGGAGTCACCTGATCTAGTGGAAGGTGTCCTGTCCATGGCAGGAGGGTGGAGTGAGATGATCCTTAAGGCCCCTTCCCACCTAAGGACATGAGTCCTTCTGCTGGACTTGCTGTACCTTGCATGTCACTGTGAAAGGACCTGACCTTATCTCCCTTTCCTCTTCTCCCCTCTTCTTTTTCACTATGAATTGTGCAAACATGGGTAAGAGAAGCTGCAAGGGGAAGGGGATTTCTTCCAGGGGATGTACGTTGCTGGTGAAGAAACGGACACCTGACTCAGGGAAGGGCTCTGAGGTTTGAAAAAGTAGAGATGAAACAGCCCTGGAAGCCCTGGTGAGGAGTGTACCATGTGTTCAGACCTCCACAGCCAAGGTGATTATTATTGTTGAAGGGAGAGTGAGCCTCAGCCCTGTACTGAGAACTTGCAGAGCAGCTGCTGGGAAGTTTTGATTTTTGCAAGTGCTTGGATACAGTAATGAGTTGCATTTTAGAGAATTCATGCTGCAAAAAAGGGTAACTCCATGTTCATGACTTCTTTACAGTGATTCTTTGTCCTATCAAGGGTTATTAGAGACATTTGGTTTTGATGTCTTGAATTCAAGAAGAAAATATGTCATTTTTATTATTTATTATTATTTATTATAGCATGTTTCTGGAAGGGTATGTGGTTCTCTGCACTCCCCCTGCCCTTGCACTCCATGGCCCATAAAGCCTGATTGTTCTATCAGTCACAGCAGTGTTAGTGCTGCCTACAGTCACTGATAATTTTTGCTCTATTTTAAATTTTGCTTAAGCAAAACAGGATCATGGAATTGCTACTGGCATTTAAACATAGTAAATAAATATACTTTTGCTCCCAAATAAGGACTGTCTCTAGAGACAAATTTATAGTGATCTCCCATGTAGTCTCAGTGCTCTTTTCCTTGCCTGTCTTAATTCCTGGCTAATGTACAGAGAGAGAGATGGCATTAGAGATGCTTACAGCATGGAATTTTTCAATTAGATGGCTTTTTCCAGATTGGACACAATTTGTAGGTATGGGAGGTGGGGAGTTGGTGAGTATCTGTAGAGGTAGACTTTAAATTAATAACTTCTTAATTATTTGTTATATTATATGGTTTGTTTTGGGAGATTTTTGTTTGTTTTTCCCAAACAGAGTCCCTGAATGCAGACTGTGCATATACTTTGAGAATGATCAAAGCTATTAATGCATCATTGATTTCCTCCATTGGCTTGTCCATAAGATAATTAATGTCTTCTTTTTAACAAATGTGTATTTTTCTGTTTCAAAAGCAGCCTCCCACTGTCTCTTGCATAGTGGGAAGCATCTACTGCTGGCTTTGTCACTTTGCCAGCCTTGAGACTTGTCTTCCAAGGGTGGTTGAACACTTTGGACTTCTCCTGCCTTCCTGCTGGAGCTGGAGGAGATGGGGAGCAGATTGACTCACTGCATGGCCACTCAAGCCAGTTTAATCTGTCCTGCCTGAGCAGCTCATGCCATGATTCCGTGGTTTTGTTGGCAGGAGCAATCTGAAATGAGTCTCTGCAGTTCCCTGGATACTTATTCCCTGTCCTGTGCTTTCTTTTGTCCCTCATTTTTGTTAGGCCAGTTGTAAGAATGCTTTGTTAGATGGTCACTGGTGATGAAAGTTTTTAATAGTAGCAGCTGCTGCAAAAAATTGCTGAAGTGCATCTGTTTCACAGAGTTCTGTGAAATTCCATTTCTAAGAGTACATTCCACTTAACTCTGAAAAACCCATAAAAATGAGGAATGATGAGCTGGTTTAGGGTCTGCACAGGGACTGTATTTTGGTTGTTCTGAAACAACTTGTTGAGCTGCATGCCTGAGAAACAAAGTGATTTGACTCACTGCTTATATTTAGTATCATTACCTAGTGCATTAGGTTCCGTTTTCTTCCGAGCATTAATGTTTGTGCTCAGGAAGGTTAACAGGGAAAACGCCCAGCAAAAGGCATTTTTGTGCTTATCAAAGGGCAAATGTGTGGAAAACATCAGGTCACTGTGCTGGGTGTCAACTTGTTGGGTGGTTTTTTTCTTCTTTTTTGAAGAGTCTGTGGAAGGAGCAGTATCTAAGGGTGGGGAGAGGATGTCCTTCCTTTTTGGTAAAGCCTTGTAAAATTAGAGGAGCTGGTGGATCCTTAGTACAAATGTGAGCTGTAATCACAGCACCCTCCTTGTCATGGTCCAGAATCATGTATCATAAATATATGAGATCCCAACCTTAAAATATACCCTGGGACTCTACCTACCCAAGGTGATAATTTTTCTGGTTTTGAGTATATTTGTAACTGAAACAAAAATTATAATTGCTGTTTTTATAGGTAATATTAAAATAAGTTTGGAACAAGCTTTTACTACAATTTTCTGTAATCACATGGGAAGCAAAGGGGAGATGGGCAGATTTAAAGTGCTGCTGGTGAAGCTTTAGTCTAAAGTTTAAATCTTTGAAGATTGTTTGAAAGCTTTGGCTGCCAAGAAAGCCTGGGCTCAGCTCAGGAAATTGCATGATTCCTGGTGCTTCTGGAACCAGGTGAAGAGCTGTAATTGACTTTTCACCAGTGAAATGCAGAACATTCTGTTCAGTTGGTGTAACAGGTGGATGCCCCAAACACTGGGGAGGTGCTGGTGAAAGTGGAAGTGGGTGGAAGAGTTTGAGCACAGCCTGAAGCCTGTGTGCTGCTCTCCATTCTCCTTATTGCCATCTCTTGTGTTAGTGTTGGTCTATCCCAGAAAAGCCCTTCAAGGGGTTAGCTGACCAAATTCATCTTTCTATGTGACCTTAAATGGATCACAAATTCAAGGCCATTTTTCTTCCCCTTGTAGGAAGAGAAGCTGCAGAGCTGCTATCACATTTTCCTTTCTGAAGCATGAAGGGCTTTGGTTCCTCAGAGTGTTGCTTCTGAGAGCAGCAATGTTTTCTCTCCTTTGCTCCCAAGCAGTCTCATCCAGGGCTCTTTATTTTCACTACAAGGAGCCCCTCCATAACCAGGCTGAGGAACCTCTGCTGCCTGAAGTAGTTGCTGTGTACATTGGTGCAAATCTGAAGTGTCCTGCAGTATCTCCTGAGATTCCCTGTGATAATCATTTCACCCTGCCAACAAATCCTGTTAATATCCAGGTGGCAATTGTTTTGGTGCTTGTCAGAGATTAGGGCATTAATGTGAAGCCTACTTTGGCTGATGGGTATTAAATAATTTGTTTTGTACTGTAGCAGTGATTTCATTACACTTGAAGAACTAAATTCTGAATGTCTTTTGGTAGATATGTACATAAAAATATGTATTGAGGCAGTTAGCTGGCATGTTGGACTATACCAACCTTCCCTCATAGGAAGGATGAGGACCTGTTGATGCAAGTCCAGAGAAGGGCCATGAAAATAACCTGGAGAAGAAAAGACTGGAGCACTTCTTCTGTGAAGAAAGGCTGGAGTTGTACAGCCTGGAGTAGAAAAGGTTCCAGGGTGATAGCTAAAGGGGTTTCAAGAGAGCTGCAAGGGAATTTTTACAAAGGCATGCAGTGACAGGACAAGGGGGAATGGCTGACAGAGAGCAGGGTTACATGGGATATTGGGAAGAAATTGTTCCCTGTCAGGGTGGTGAGGCCCTGGCACAGGGTGCCCAGAGAGGCTGTGGCATCCCTGGAAGTGTTCAATCCATAATGAGGTGTTGCTTTTAAGGCTTGGATGGTGGAATGAGAAGGAGCCCTTTGGCAAAAGGCCACTGGGCTTTCACACTGTACTTCCTTTTCTCTCTGCAGCTAGGCTTTTCTTATGTGGAGGGCTGTGAAACTTCTCCACTATATCTGGAAAGATTCATGTGAATTCTCTGGTTTTGAGAGCAGCACTGTTTCTTTTCTTTTTTGATTTCAACCCCTTGATCTCACAGTTAACCTTAAGAGATATCAGCAATTTAATTGTACTTTTACTGTTCTTGAAAGACAAGGTGAAAAGAGAAGGGGAGAAAAATCTGCTGTTGCCTGATTAAAGAGTAAGAAAAAATGGGAGTCTTCAGTAGCCAGCTTTGCAAGATGGAAATAAAAAGAGTTTTGAATAGTTGCAGATCTCTCAATGTTTTAGTTTAGATGTTAAAAAGGCCTTTTATGAGATAAGTGGTCTTTGAAAGAAAGACGAAAAGCACGTCTGAAAACACACAGGATGGCAGCTCTTTCAGACAAGCACTTCTCACCATCTTGGGGCTGAGGATTGCCCAGCTCCTGCTTTCTCCTCACTCAGCCTTTTATACCAGCCACAGTGTGGTTTGGCTTGAGAAACCACAAGAAGGTCAGGCACTGTTTCATTGGTGTTATCAGTGAAGACACTGCCTGCTGAAGGCTCCAGACCAGGAACTGATATAACTCTGGTGTGTTTTCAGAGACAGGAAGAGTCTCTAGTGCTGCAAAGCCTTTCCTGCCCTAGGTGGTTGGGGGAAGTCCACCTTTGGACTGTCATTTTTCAAGCACTGGATTACTGCAAGCAGAAGGGCTTCTGTGTCTGTGTCCCAGCCAAGGTGAGAGTGGTCCCTCTTTGGCTGACCCTAAGGCATGGACCAAAATTCCCCTGTCCATCCTTCCTCATCTCTCTTTCCAAGGATGCTTGGATGTGGCAGGTTTTCCTGATGGCACCAGACATGCAGGCTTGGAGAGCTGCTTCTGGATAGAGCAGGTGGGCAGGATCTGTCTCTCTGAGGGCACTGTCCAGAGCCACACAGCTTGTCACAGTCTGCAGCAGGGTGTCTGAGCACAGCATGGACACCAGTGGCTGCTGCTGTCTCTCTCATGAGCTCTGCTTGCCCTTGCTCATCCTGCCTACCAAGTGCATGGACCTCCTGGGGACTCAGTGGAGTTGTCAGTGAAATCATCATCTCGTTTTGGAGCATTTTGGATCAGTAGAACTTGACCTGGCTGCTCTCTTCTCCATCAACAGTCCTCAGTAGTGGAGCAGACATTAGAGCCCTCTGGATCTGTGCAAAAGTGTTTGGTGCATGCTGATGGTGTGCTTTGTTTGCTCAGAGGTGGAGCTGCCATGAGGTAAATGCCAAAAAATGGTGGGATTGGAAGCTGAAGGAGCTTGAGGCTTTGTGTGGTCAGGTGGAGATCTCCCAGAGCACAAGCAGGCTGTGCTTGAAATGCTGTTGGGGAGGATGTGCTTGACTCCTGCCAAGTCCCTGCACACACTCATTTCTGCCATTGTTCCTGGAGAGCTGGGGGCTGGCTTGTGGGGCAGGCTGGTAGCCAGTTCTCTGACCAGCACACAAGCTCAGCATCCCTCCTCTGCTCCTCCATTGCTGCTGCAGTGCAAGGTACAGCAGCTGTAACTGCTGGTATCTCTTCTGGGGGCTTGTTTCTGCATCTGCCTCCCCCTTCTTTGCCTTCTATCCCTGGAGTGGCTGGAACTCTTTTCATGAACACATTTGGACCAGGCACTTGGAATGCTAATGGGACTCTTCGTACTGGAAATCCAGGAGACCTCTCCAGAGGAGGAAGCAGTGTCTCCTGTTTGTCTTGAGTTACCCTGTCCCAACAATGGCTTCAGAATCTGCCTAATTTAAAAGCTAGTTGTAATCTGATGGGAAGATGTTTGTGTATTTAAAATAGTTATTCCTTTCTGGAGCCACTCCCTTCTTTTGTCCTTCACTGCTGGACTTTTCAGCTTCCCTCAGCTAATGTGCAGGGCTTGTTTACAGCCGAGACACTGGAGCATGAAGAAGGAAGCGGGTCCGTTTAATCCTGGTTCAGTTCCAGGCTTCCTGTGCGTGTGCGTGCACGCGCGTGTGTGTGTGTGCTCAGCCCTGCTCCTCCAGTCCTCTGCAGGAAAAGCCAGGGCGCTGCCTGACACAAGATGCAGGTGTCTTTTTCTACCTCTTCCACCTGGTTTGGGCCTGAGCAGGTTTAGGCAGCACGGGTAAACATTCCAGTATGGCAAGCCTGATGAGGAAGATGCTGATGCAGGCAAAGACATGGAGTGGTGAGTACGGGAAGCATCTTGTCTGATGGAAAAGATAACTGCTCAGAAGGGTTTAGGTGCCTGGGAGGAGAAACATGGTAGCAAGCAGAGCTGTTGGGTATTGCTGTTGTTTTCATCTTTCATCTCCAGTGTGAGGTGGCAACCTGAAAATGCCAAAATCTTTGTCTGTGGAGAAGATGGTTATCCAGGTGAATGTGTGTTTAAAGTCTGTTTCTCAGCCTGCCGTGGGATTTCTGCCTTGGCTTGGCTCTGCAACAGCAGCAGACTGTCTAATTTGGAAGTTTTGGAGGGAGTGGGGAGTTTTCAGGAGACAGGCATCTCAGGAGCATTTAAACTGTTGTGTGAGTTGTGACTGCACCAAAAGATGAGGCTGAGAAGAAAACAGCACTGATGAGCTATAGAAGAAACTATTTTTTATTGCTTTGTTCTTTTGATTTGATGGCAAGTATCTCTCTGGATTTCAGTAAGATGCTCTTGTGTTGCGTGGTTACAGAAAGTGTCATCAGCAGTGTTGGATATTTTAGATTTTAAAATATTCCAGTAGCAGCGCCAGCCTGTGCCTGGGGTTTTTAATTTAAATTTATGGTGTTTATCCAGCTCTTAATTGTGCAAATTAGTGTAATTATGGTATGTGATTATATGCATATCCAGTGACTGTTTCTAAGAGGCTGTCTCAAATGTCAAGAATTGATTTTATTAGCCTTGTGTCTTTCTGGTGCAAGCACCTTTCTTCATGCTGCTGTTCTGCAAAGCAGACATCCCAAACTGCCTCAGCAGGAAACAATTTTTGCTGTGCCATATCTGAGAGAATGACTCTTTAATAGGGCAGAAGGCTCTTCAATGACTCTGTCTGATTAGGATTGATGTGGTGAGTTATCAGAGCCTGAAACAGCCCTCTCAAAGCAAGGTAACTTCTTTGCTCCAGGATGGGATAGGGCTAGGAGGACACAACCTGAGCCACATGTGGTCAAGTGTCAATTTGATCAGTGTGTGAATTTTAATGAAAAGTTGTTCCTGGAAATTAGGACTTTGGTGAGAGTTACTGGCTGCTGATTCTCTCTGCAGGGCTGCAGCTGAGAGTGTGGAGGGGGCAGTGTAGCCAAAAGCACTTCTCTTGTGTAGAAGTGATGGACTGGATGTGCCAAGTATTGTGCTGCCCTTTGCTGGGAAGGAGGTCTTGTTGGCAAATGCAATTCGCTTCTGTCCCAGACTTCCTGGTCTCTCCCTACTCTCTCAGGACTTCTCAGAATCCATGACTTTCTTCCCTAAAGAAAAATGGAGATATGACTTGAAACAGAGTAGTCTCCTTGATTGCATTGTGACAGATGTAGTATGACAAATACAGGAAACTGTAGAGATCTCCTTCATCTCTCTATAAATAGCTTGGAACTTAGGATAAATTAACCAGTCTTTACAAAAAGAAGCTGAGTGAAAACAAATGTCATAGAACCATGGAATGGTTTGGTTGGAAGGGACTTTAAAGATCATCTCATTCCAACCTCCCTCTCATGGGCAGGGACACCTTCCACTATCCCAGGTTGCTCCAAGTTCCCTTGAACACTTCTTGGGATGGGGCAGCCACAGCTCCCCTGAGAAACCTGTGCCAGGGCCCCACCACTCTCACAGGGCAGAATTTCTTCCCAATATCTGAAATAACCCTGTCTGCTGTCAGTGTGAAACCATTCCCCCTTGTCTTATCACTATATGCCCTTGTCAAAAGTCCCTCTCCAGGTCTCTTCTAGGCCCCTTTTACTTGCTTCAGGGATAAGGAGAATGGAAAGTTGAAGTTTCACTTAAAGAAAAGGTCAGTCTGAGAATTAACATAGAGGGTTTTTTTTTTTATAGGCAAGTCTAGCAGGTACTAAGTGAGTAGAGTACACATTTACTTTGTGTATACACCTTGTTTACATTTCTTCAGAGACATTTTAGTACATCGGTGATTGAAAGCACAATTCTTTGTTGAGGGAAACACAGCCAATAGGGCAACATGTAAATAGCCATGGCTTTGATAACTTTCAGCATGATTTCAGAACCCCTGGAGAGCTGTGTTGTTTTGGTTTTTGTTTGTTTGGGTTTTTTGTGTTTTTTTTTTTTTTTTTTTCTTAAAATCTCACTGTTTACACGGTGGGGAGGTGTGTTACATGGGTTTTTTAAATGCCTGCAGGATGTTAGGAAGTTGAGGATGCTGGAGAATGAGAGAAGGGAATGTGATGCTGGAACAAGTGTACCCATTGAGAAAGCACTTGGATGGGGTGTGTAAATACAGGCACTCCTGTCCCAGGGAAAGCACCTGCTTGAAGCCAGTCTCCTTTCTGCATTTGCAGGGGGTTGAGTGCTGGGACCTTGGTACTGTAATCCCAGCCTGCTGCCTAGGTTTCCATTCCAGTCCATGGATAAATGGACAACTGCAATTAGCAGTCAGAGGGAAAAAGAAATGGCACAGAAGGAAACATTACAAAGGAGCACAGAGGACATTTACAGTATTTCTTTTCCAGCATTGATGATATGGGGAGCAGCAAAAATACAGCTCTACACCTTATTCTGTGTTGTCACATGTAATTTTGGCAGAAAAAGTCTCTTGCACAAGACACTGATTTTTGTCTTTACTAAGTAGAGTTTTTGTCTGATGACCATTCTTCTTTGTTTAGTGCTTCTCATGTCATTAAAAAATAATATTTGCTTCCATTCTTAGTTGTTAGGGAGAGTTTTACTTGAAGGAGATCTGAAAGTGATCATGGGTTTGTGTGGTCCAAATGTATGCATTTGATTAACCACCAACCACTTACAGCAGCTTTCAGAGATTTTGGGACTAATGAACTACATGAAATATCAGACTTTAAAAGGGACTTCTAAGTGGTGACTTTTGTATAAGAACAGATGTGGTCAGATACTATTTCAGCAGGATTTATATTCCACATAGTTTGAGACAGTAGATTTTTTAGTGACCCCTTTAGGATGTAATATTTTTAATATAATTAAATATTTTAATGACTCCTATTAATGTGTAAATATGTTTAAGGTTGGTTATGGTGGAAAATTTGGGAGCATTTCATGAAGTGGTGGTGAAACTGAACATCCTAGGGTTTTGATCTTTATTTAAAACAAAAAGGTTATAAAATGTCATGGTCAAAATCAGCAAATGGCATTTTGCCAGCATAACAAATGCTGCTGGTTTAATCTCTCCTCTCTTGAGATCCCTGCTACTTTTAAATACTCCTTAATTTGCCTGTCTGCTGGTGTACAACTGCAGGGAAAATGCTAACCACTGTTTGGATTTGGAGTAAACTGAAATAAGCTTGAACCATGCCTTAGCAGAAGAGACTTTTAAGTAAACTGAAATTGGTTGTTCTTGAACATTATTGTTTGTCTTATATAACAATACAAACTGAATGGAAAACTCAGCACATTAAAGAATAGCAAAGTGGCAAAAACTTAATGAGAAGGACTTAGCTAAGCAGTATCCTTTGTTTTCTGGCTATGACACCCTTATTTCAGCTGCATCACCACAGCTACTGCTGCCATATCACCTGGAAGTTCTGTAGGGTGATAGTGAATGCAAGAAGCTGTTAAATGAATTTTCAGGTTGTCACATCAAAGCTCTCAAATAGCAGAAAAGTAACAGCCTTAATGGTTGCACTGTCTTTACATTCCTGTATGCTGGCAGGTAAATAATGGTATTAACAGGGATCTGGGGTGATTTTGTTCAAGCTTCAGGAATATTTTCTGTCTGAGAGTGCTGAAGATGATGTATCAGGAACCTTCACCTTTATATAGAGCAGTATGGCTTTTAAGGGTGGTAGCCCTGAGCTGCCATATCAGGACCCATGGCTGAGGGAGTTTCAGTATGGATTTCATCACCTGGGTGCAGTGACATTTATGCTGCCTGTTCAAGTGAACATATTATAGAAAAGCATCTCATTTAATAACAGTCTTGCAGCACAGGTGTCAGAAATCTTCTAAATCTGTTTTGCATTTAGCAATGCTACATTCTTCTGTCACAGGGCCATCAGAATCCTGTCTGCAGAATGGTTTCTAGTATTCTTTAGAAACAAACAACAGCAAAACAAAACAAAACAAATCTGTTTAAAAATAACATAGTATTACCTTGTATATTCATTGTTCTTATGAACCTCCCAGCCAGGCACAGAATGTTGTGTGCTATTTCCTCTGCAGACAGATAAGTGCAGGAGGGAGAGGAAATTGAGCCATGTAAAGTAAAAAAATCTTAGTAAGTTCCTATTTCTGTTTTCTGGGAACTTAATGTATATTTTTCTTTTTTTCTTTTTAATCATAAAAACATAGCCTCTAAAAAAAAAAAAAAAAAAGTTGGATTAGTAATAAATCACTGTCTCTGAAGGTACCTTATATTAATAGTAACCTCTTTCCTGTTCTGGAATCTGTATCTTCTCTTCAGTAAGAGACTGACACTTGTATTCACCAGTCACTTTCCTTGCTGAGGTAAATCTGCAGTCACTTTCTGACATGACAGAACACTAATTATTGCTGCTGGTGTAAACACTGGAAGTATTTGGGTTCACTTGTCAGTGTATTCAGTTATTATTGTGATTAAATTTGTAATCCTGAGGGTTGTTATCAGGTATCAGTAAGAGAATTATTTTTGTAAATGAGGTTTCCAGTTTCAATTTTAGTAGGGCCTGAGAGGAGATAACAAACTAGATGATAGCTTAGGTAGTAGGAAGCCTAAATTTAAACTGAGTTTTGTGAATACTGGAAGTAACTCTGGGGCTGAAAATTATAATTAGGCTAGTAGGAAAAAATACAAACATTAATTTCCTGATTGCGTCTGTAGATTTTAAAGTCTTAAAAGTCCCTGTATGAAACTTTTGTCATGGCCAGGTACTTTCTGGGGCAATCACAGGCAGTACCTCTTCTTTGAGCTAAATTCAGCTTTTTCCTGAGTAAGTGCTTTAAATAACTATTCTTGCTAAATTGCAGCTTTCTACCTGTCAGATTTCAAGAGCTCCACATCAATTGTCAGATGTGTGTGGCCAGGTAATGGCAGCATTAAACCTGTGTGTGTCAGAAACTGTTGCACTGAGATCTCTTTGCTACTTCTTTACTCCTTCTGGAATCTCTGGATTAAGCTCTTGAGATAATGAGCACATGTTTCTTCCTTCCTCTCTCTGTCTTGTTTCCCCTCTTATTTCTGGCTCTAAGTTTCTGAGCTTTAAATGCACAGTTATTCATACTTTAGTGAGACATTGTGTGGTGTGTCACTATGCTTTTCTGCATTGCTGGATAAATTCTGCCTAATTTTCCCTGTAGTGTATTTTGTGATGATTGGCTTCAATTGTTTTACAAGGAACCCTTGCATTTAATTGCATTGCATTTAATAATAGGAAAAGAATGTGAGAGCAGTGATTTCCCTTCCCCCTGCCTTTTTCTGGCTTTATTGGGATTACCCAGAAATTGCCACCTTCTGGTTCATTCAGAAGTTCCCTTAATATCTATGTAGTAAAGAATTTAGAGATCTTAATGGCAAAAGAGCTGCAGCTTCTATTTTAATATTCTTTCATTGCCAGCTTTAAAAAGAGAAAATGAAAGTTGATGTTGGAATAGAAATTTTTTGCAGTATTGAATCTATTGAACTGTGATTCATCTGATAGTCTAGGGTTGTGATTATAAGAAGGACTCAAAAATAGGCTGAAAGCAGAGGTGCAGGTGGATGAGCTCTCCTGTTCAATTCAGTGATCAATCCCTGTAAATGGGAATTGAATGGATATGAACCATTCAGCTGTGAAAAGTGCAGTGACTACAACAGGAAAGCTTGTGGGATTTAATCCATTGATTGACTGTGTTTGACAGTTTGTTGCATGGGAAGAGCAGAGGAGAGTAAGTGGGAGAAGTAACCGAAAGAACTTAGTAGGCTAGAAGAATGAAGGACAGAAATAAACCCAACTTTTTTCCCAGTGAATGTGACAAAGATTCTGAATAAGAAATTGATGTGCAATCATCTCTGCATAAATCACAAACTATTTCTGGAAAACTTGCAGACTTCAAATTCCACTGCAGACTGATTAGTTCCCAAAGCCAGTTTAAGAGGTATTTGTGTCCTCCCACCTTTGCTTGCAGGTTCCTTTGATGAGCTGTTTAAAACTGTGGAATTGTAATACCACAAGCACCAGAGTGAAAGGTTTTAAACAGCACAGAACAGCAAAGTGCTCCTATAAGGTCAGCTCACAGCCAGAGCTCCTGCAGGGTACAGGAGCCCAGTGAGAGCAGTGAGTTTTGGATTTGCTGGCATTTGCCTGTACTTCTGAGATCCAGTAAGTTGAGTTGGTGACTCTCTCTGGGCTTCACAAGCTTAGTTATCCTCCTTCTGTCAAGATGACCACTGCAGCTTTGCAAAGTCATTCTCTTCATACCTGAATTTCCACCAAAACCACTAAGAAATGCTGAATTGGGTGTACATTCTACCATTTCAATGTGGTTTAGTGGCTTGGCAGGAAATGTGAATTTGTATTCACTTGATAGCAAAAGCTATTTAATTTAGGCACAATGAACGTTTGCAAAGTGGTTGGGATTTGGGGGGAAAGTGTTGGGAGGCCTTGTACCCTGACTTTTGAGTACACAGTGATTCATGGTCTTGGCTCTGGGAACAGAGAATTACACTTCTCAACTGCTTGGGGAATGTCATCTGTGGATGATGGGGAGCAAAGAAAATAAGAAAATAGAGAAAGAGGAGTTCATGCCTTCTGTGCATCAGAAATACAGCTTGCATCTAATCTTCAGTGATCCAGACAAGAAAGACTTGAAATGCAGACTCAAAAGAGAGGTTGATAAGATAATTCTTTATATCTAAAGACTGAATAAGAGTTATTTTTTATATCAACAACTAAATTTTTGAAGTGTAAAAGTAACTGTGTATTTACTGTAGGACAGTAAATATCTGTGGCATTACGAGCTCTTTTCAAGCACTTTGGTATCAGTAATTTCTTGCTCATCTGTGAGAGTCTGAATCCAAAAGTAAGATGGCAGATGTGTAGCTTCCCACATTAATGTTGCTATATCTGATAGATGAATTTATCATAGAATCCCAGAAAGTTTGGGTTGGAAGGATCTTATGGCTTATCTTGTTCTACCCCCCTGCCATGTGCAGGGTCACCTTCCACTATCCTGGGTTCCTTCAAGCCCTGTCCAACCTGGCCTTGGATAGTTTCAGGGATCCAGGGGCAGTCACAGCTTCTCTGGGCTTCCCCACCCTCACAGGAAAGGATTTCTTCCCAATATCACACCTAAACCTATTTGTGCATGTAAGTTCAGTGAAGTTTTATAGGGTACAAGCTGAGACCTGAGACTTCATTCTAGTTTAATAATTAAATATTCAAACCTTCTTTATTGAAACAGTTGTGTCAGTGGTCTCAGACTGTTTTGCCCACTTTCTATTCTGGCTGCTGTGTTCATCTGGTGTGAGAGCTTCAGAAGTATGTTTGACAGGCCAGATAAATGCATTAACAGTTGCACTGAAAAATCCCCCAAACCAAACCACAATTTATTGAACTCTCAAGCTGATTTGTTAAGACTTATCTTGAGGATTGGCTTTTTGTATTTAATTGCAGCAAGTTATATTCCTTGGGGGTAGGGGGGGGGAGTATATTTAAGAAGATAAACTCAGATTTGCTCTTTTTTTCCTTGTCTTCTACTACAGTTTATTCCAGAGTAATAATCAGATTACTTATGTCAATTTTCTAGACAGTCAGGAAGGCAAAAGAAGGACTTTATATGCTTGACAGCTTTTCAGACAGGAAGAACTTGATTTTGATTTGTTTCAGTTGTTCCTAAACATGTATTTGTACAGTGAGGTGAGTTTTGGCCCCTGTTGCTGGACATCATGCCAGCTGAATGATGTGAAACCACAGCAGCTTCTCATGAATCTCAAAATTGTGTGTCAATCCTGAGCACCAGCACCATGTAGTCTAAAGCAGTTTGTGCTCTCTGGTTGAGATGCAGGAGGCTCAGCTGCTCCAAAGCTGCAGCCTGAGGTTGCAAAGGAGACATTTATGTGTGTTCCATCACCTTTCCTGCTCTTCCATGCCTGGTGTGAGCAGAATCACTTACTGGGTCCCCATGTCCCCTCCTTTCCCCTATATCAAGGTTGCAAGTGGGGAGAGGGTTTTTCTGAGCTTTGGGATCTTTTCCTTTCATACTTCCTTCCTGTTTAACCCTCTGTACCTGCAGATTCTTCTGGCTGCTGATGGTCAGAGGAGAGACTGTTTTACAGGAGGCTTGGCCAGTTAATCTTTGGGCCAGAGATGGGAGGTGTAGGAGGAGCTTTAGTGACTCTAAGACCTGACCTGGGTTTTCATAGTTTAAAAAAACTGGATGCATTGGTATGGAATAGCAGTAAATAGAATAATCCCAGTTTGGCATAAGGTTGATTTACAGGGCTTCTTCTGATGTAGGAATTGTCCTGCTCTGCCCTTACTTGCTGGGAAGTAAGGAGGGAACTGAAAACAAGGACCTTGTGTTCATCTAAAGAAGTGGTATTAGGAATGCCAAATTCTGAGGATTTCCTGGCCTTTCTTGTTTTTCTGGAAAGAATAAAAAAAAAACTTTAATTAGACAAAAAAATAAAATCCTTTTCTGTCTGCCTCTTCCCTTGCCACTCCCCACCCCTTCTGCCTTGTGAACTGCCAGACTGGGGTGGGATGTTTCCAGGCTCCTTTTTGAAGATATTTATAAATAAGTTGAGGTCCATATGTTTGTTTTTTTCCAAGTTATTTCTTTACTGGAAGTCATTGTATTTCTGTATAATTGATCTATGTGTGGCAGGGATCTAGGGAGGGAAGTCACAAATGGGTTGGGCTCATGCTGCACAAACATGGAGAAAAGAAATAAAAAAATAATTTGACAAAAATCCTAATAATGACAGCTGGGGATAGAAACTTGTTAAAAAATACAAGTCAAAACTAACTTGCATTGAAACAATAAGAATAAATGGGATGCATAACTGTTCCAGACTAAAATAGAGCAGGGAA
Organism: Erithacus rubecula; assembly: GCF_903797595.1. NCBI lineage: Eukaryota > Metazoa > Chordata > Aves > Passeriformes > Muscicapidae > Erithacus > Erithacus rubecula. Next base: position 28,495,376 of record NC_136662.1, on the reverse strand, counting down.
TAGAGGGCACAGATTTCTCTCCTCTAGCCTCAGCCTGCCCTGCAAAATTTGGCTTATAAATATCCATAAATCAAGAAGGGCAAAGACACTTTAAGATGTGAATATTTTTAGCAAGAAGATGAAGCATTTCAGTGGTGTTCCTTGCTATACATTGTGATTATAAATACTGTACTTCACAACAAATCAGATTTCAGGTTTGGTGTCCCCAGTACATAGATTTTTGTTTCCAAACATAAAAGGGGGGAAATTCTCCTTGTTTGTTACATGTTTTGGGGAAGAGAGGGAGTACATGGCTGGATGTGTGCTGCAGGCAGGAATATCTGGTGGAAAGATATGAGCCAGAGCAGGGCAGGGGGAGCAAATGCCCTTGCCATGTCCCATGTAAGGAGATTAGGTTAAGACTGCAGCCTGGACTGAGCAAAAATTAGAAAGGATTGTACTGCATTAATTCACACAGGTCTAGCTTCTGTAGCACAGTGACAAAACAAAATTAGTAATAGTCTAAAAATATAACCCTGAATAGAAAAACTTTCTCCTCCTCCTTTTGCCCAGTGCTGCCTCCTCCCCACATTTCTTGCATGACCACCCAAAGTTAGAAACTTAAGAGTGGGTTTTGAATGGGATTTTTTTCCCTCCTGCCATGCCTTCATTTGAAAAAAATAAAAAAAAAAATTAAAAAGCCTGTTTCTGTAGCAGTGCCTCAGTCCAGCAGTGCCTATCTGCCTTGTGTCAGGCATGGGGCTGTCTGGGGGAAGCAGAGTGTGCACATACCCAAACTGTGAGACAAGCTTTGAAATTGCACCAAGTGCACTCGGAGCATCAAATGTGCCGGATCACGCTGCGATTCCAGTAACAGCCAGAGCTCTCCTGGCTCCCAGTGGGAAAGTGGTCACGCTGCTCAAAAAGGGGAGAAAGGCCAAACTGCACATTCATTTGGATAATTAGATAAACAGTAAATAGGAGAAGGCCTCTTCTACTCAAACTCCATTGTTTTTTCCTTAAAGTCTATATTTGGCAACCAGATTTATCACAGTGGTTCGTGCATTGTTTAAACAAGGTCACTGATGTGTGTGCATGTTTATCTCTGCTTAACTGGAGTGCTTATTTGAAGTAGAAATACCTCTAAAAATATTATGCAGAGCTCTTGAAAATTTGTGTACTCGTGCCCCAGACCACATGGTCCTTATTAGAAAATAGATGCAATTATTCGTGTTTGGTTTTGCAGCCTGAAGTCCTGAGGGAATTGTATGTAAAACTGTGGAGATTTGATTACATCCTGATTTTATGTCTCACTTGTATATGAGTGTTTCATATGTGTAAAAACCTTTTTATAAGGCATAAATTATAACAAGTTCCTAAGTGAAGCCAGACGGGTACTGTCCTGTCTGTTGGAATTGGAATACACATGCTCATTAATTTAGTCTAGCTCTGGTGGTTGCTTGTGCCTTCATAAAACCTGGAGTGCCTTTGTGTTTTATATTTAGAGCAAATATTCTGGGCTTGATGGCAGGTTGGTTTGAGACTTCAAGGTACATTTTCAAAGTCAGACTTTATTGTTCACAGCAGTTCCATGCAGCTTGGTGAGGATGGAGCATGGTTTACTAAGAGTGTGTGTGGTTAAGGTAAAAATAGTGAATATCAGCTCATTTTCCCTATTACTGATGAAGTGTGAAAACAAAAAAAAAAAAGGCATTTCAGAAATGTCAACTGGAGAGGATTTTGCTCTAAGCAAGAGCATGCAGTTCTGGGGGGTTTGTTTCCTTTTTTTTTTTCCATGGTTCTTTTAAACCTTTTGGTTAAAATTTCATTTTTTGCAATGAAAATAATTGAGAATGTATCTTTTAAAAGAGATTGCTTAACAGTGGCTGCCTACTGAAAGTGCTGCTCACACAGACTTACAAATGGGACTGTGCTCAATTTGGGAAGGATTGACATCAGAGAGAGGCAGTTCTGGTCATCTGGTGTTCACACCAAAACAAAACAAGTCATTTTGGAACTTGAAACAAAAGTTATCTCTGCTAGCATAATAATGAATGAAAAGACAAAAAAGAGGTGAAGTGCTTGTCCATGACAGGGCACCATGCAATGACTTGTGCTTCACGAAAATCCCTTTTCATTATGTCCACTTCTTTGTTTTGTCCTGTGGTGAGGAAGTGTGTGCACGTGTCACAAATTAGTTCCTTAAATAGTCTCTGAAAGAGAAATTATCTTCTTGTTCTTCCTCCCTCCTTTCTGTCCCTTCAAAGGTTGAAATTCTTCTGTATCTTTTTGTACATTTAAATTCTCAGGCCATTGCTAGGACATGCAGATTCATCTCTCAGAGATCACGCTGTGTGTCACGAGTTGTGTCCTGCACTGGACATCTTTAATCATTCCTTCAATATGCAAGCACAGAGGTTCAGTCAAAGAGGGTGTGCTCCTTTCTCTCTCCCTGCTGTTTTGGTGCCTGCAGGTCACCTTGCTTCATCCCTTGGCTCTGTTGCCAGTGCTGGAGTCTCCTCCTGTCCAGGCTCAGCCTGGCAGCAGGTTCTTTCCAGCACTGTCCCTGACCTGTGGCATCTGCACTGATTCAAAGCTGTTCCTGACAGACAACCTGTGCAGAGAAAACTCTGGTGGATAGGAGGTCATTTGCAATTAAGAAATGCCCTTTTTTTTCTCCCCTGCCCCCCCATCTCTTTTGTAATTTTATATTTGGTTGTTTCTTTTACTACTTTCTCAATGCATTACTAAAGCACCTAGAATTTTACAGAGACCCTTTTTACTCCTAAGTGTTTTAATTTCAGACTTTTGGCATTTTGAGATACCAGGATGTTTCACCTTTCCTCTCTGGAGTTTATTTCTCCATTTAGATGAAGGTTTAATACTAAATTCCTGCTGTCACTGATTTGTTGTCAGTTGTCTCACTTTAATTTGCTGATATTAGCACAACATTCCAATGGGGCTACAAGGTGGGTGTTAGGATAGTTTTTATCCAGCTCAAGGAATTTCCCTACCTAAATTCAGAGCCTAAAATAATTCTGGATTTGTAAATTCTTCCTCATGTTTTGCTGTCCAGGGACATGGCTTAGTGGTGCACTTGGCAGCTTTGGGCTCATGACTGGCTTCAGTCTGAAGGGTTGTCACAGCATACAGAGCATTTCTATTACTGGTGGTGTTTAGATGATAAGTGCAAGAATTTAATTATGCATGTTGGTGAAGTTCCTTATTTATATACACTAAGAGTACCCTCTCCAGTGATTTTGAAGAGTGCTGTCCATTAGCTGGTGGTTATCTTTTGCTGCCAGTTGGCTCTTACAGTGGGATTTCCAGTGTTTAAGAAGCTTTTAAAATATATTTACATTTTAAAATTTATTTACAAAACTAATATTGTGTGAAGGAGTTGTTGATATAAAGACAGTTTATTCACTCTAAAAAAAGGATAAAATAAGATAATGAATTATAAATAAATTAAGATAAATAAAATAACAGTTACAGTAACTAATTTAAAAATATACAGAATGAAATTATAAACCCAGCTCCTAGCATCCTTGGTGGAGAGTTGTTAGGTCTTATTTTTGCACCAGTCTGCAGTGAGAATGTGTTCCTTTCTAGTTACATAAAAATAAAGGCTGGAAAGCTCAAATAAATGCACCTGCTATTTGGCATAGTTACCAAGACCATTTTTGGATTTTTATCCATTAAGTTGCCTATATTCTATAACTGCATTTTCTCCCCTGGTAATTTAGTCTGCAGTTGGTTTGATGAACATGGGCATCACATCTAGAAATAAAACTGTGTTTTGCTGGTAAAGCCCTTGCTTTAAGATTGCAACAGTAATGATTTTTTCCCTACTCTCTCCACCAAAATCCCAAACACTTTTGTTGGGAATGAAGAAGGGAAATGGAAAGTTAATTTTGCCTGCTGAAAAACAAGGCTATTAAAACTGAAATGAGCAGCCTGTGGATGATATTTCTGATGGTCCCAAGGCCAATCTGTAATCATGAAGAGATGGATGTCAGACAGGGATAGGTGCTTTTTCTTTATGCAGCCGAAGTTTATGTATTTATATGAACACATTGATTTATTTGCAGAGTTGTAGAAGTTGACAGTGAGGTAGGTCAGCCCAGCTGTCCTTCTCCAGGGGTTGGTGATCCCTGGCTCCAGAAGTTTCCTCCCAGCCTGAGCTCCCTGTGTGTATCAGTGCTCACAGCTCAGTGTTCAGGGCACAGAGGAGCCAGACCTGTGGGAGCAGCTCTGTCACAGGCTGGGGCCAAGGGCTCCATTCCTCCCAGAAATCCCTAAATCTCTCCAAATCTCTGCTGGGAGTACCTGCACTCACTCCACAGGCCATTCTGCATTAGGCCTTTCGGTGTGTTTGCCTCCAGGTCATGCATTGATTTATTTGTTTGCACCAGTGCATGCTGCTGAAATCCTGGGCAGCTGCGTGTGGGCTCAGCCTCCGTGTGTGTCTGCCTGGCTCTTAAATCCACGTTTTTATGGCCCTTGAAACTTGGCACGAGCTGTGTTTGCTCGTCAACAACAACAAAAGATTGCTAGTGAAATTAAAACCTGGCATCGCCGTTCTAGAGGTTTATTCACAATGTATTGAAATGGGATTTTCTTGCTAACATTTCCTGGCATCCATCCAAAGCCCAGCATCTCATAAATTTATATTATCTCTCTCTGCTCTGCTCAGTTGACAGGGCTGTAGCAGCTTCTCATGCAGATCACGGGAACAGCATGGAAAAATGAAACCAGGAGACTTTGGGGGGCAGTTTGTATCAGCAGAGAAATTGTAGCAGTTTTGCCAGGGAATGAGAGGGCAGAAGTTACAGAACCACTGGATGAGTCAGGCTGGAAGGGAGCACAGTGGGTCATCTGCTCCCTCCTTCCTGCTCAAGCAGGGTCATCCCAGAGCACGGAGCAGTGGATTGCATCCAGGGAGGGCTGGGATGTCTCCAGGGAGGGAGACTCCACAGCCTCTCTGGACAATCTCTTCAGTGTGTGGCACTGCACAGTGAAGTTCCTCATTTTCAGGTGGAGATCCCTGTGTGTCTTGAAGAGTTTTCAGTACTTGCCTTCAGAAACTAGAGCACAGCAAAAGCAGAGCTGAGTCAGTCTGGCTTGCTGTAGTGACAGGTTGGGCTTGGACTCCTGGGGCAGGGACAGAAGCTACAGCCTGCCTTGGCACAAAATTTAGGTGAGGAGAATGAGGTGCTCTGTGGCATTTAAATAGCCTGCTGTCACCATTTAGCTTGTTCAGAGGCACTTCAGTCTCAGCATAGTGATAGTGGAAACAGCATATCTTGATTTATGTGGGACAAGTGAGCTTGCAGTGCAGTCACTGGGAGGCTTGGCCAGCTCCAGCTTGTGAGAGGCACGTGTGGCAGCTTTGCTCTCAGGAACTCTGCTTTGGGCTCAGTAAGGGATCTCTGTCTTCCAGGCACTGCCAATTCCAAGCCTCACTCTTCCCCTCACTCTAATCCCAAACGCAACAGTTTCTAAGGTGCTGTTTCATTTGTCCTCTGTGTAACTTCTAAACGTTAATTACCGCTGAATATTAAGAGGTCGGGTAAGTCAGGTGCACTGCTCTCTGCTGAGCTGAGGAAAAGCCATATCCACCTGCAGGAAATGTTGCAGGGGGAAACAGATGCATCTTGGTGATAGGAGATGGGAAGGGGATGTTAGGTCATTAATTACTTAGCCTTGAATAAACAAAACTTAATTTTTTGGAAAGGCTCTAATTTAAATGGAAGGAAAAATCTTTCATCTTCTGTGCTGTTTAACTGCATGTCAAGTTGGGTCAATTAGAAAACTTTTGTATTCATTCCTGATTTATATATTGATTACTCCTCCACAAACTGTTCAATGCATTTTATTTCTCTTTTAACTCTCTTCTTTCCCCTTTTTCCCTTCATGTCTTGGTAAAAATGAGAAGCTGGTAAGTCTGTTTGGCCCAAAACTAATTTAGAATGGAGCAGTTCAGTCATGGAAGATTGCAGTTCATCCCTTTTTTACAATATAAACTATGAACTCAAATTTTACATATTGTAGTGCCTTTCCTCAAGCACCAGACAGCTTCCAGAGAGCAAGCAAGCATTAAACATTAATTTGTAACATCAGAGCCACGTTCTCCTTCTTCCAGCTGCTTGGCAATTGTGCACTTGGGGTTTTCTGTGGTATTGCTTTTTTACTTTTTTAATTGGCTGGTAGTATTTATTAAACAACATACTCTGAGAAATTGCTGAAGCTCCATGCAACAGAGTTGGGTAGTTTTTCTGGAGAGCTGAATGGTGGAGAGCAGAATTCCCACACAGGAGGCCCTTGGCAAATATTTATCTTCATATGCTCGGTGCAAATGTAAGGCTGCTTGTGTATATTTTCTGTGAAATGTTATGAAGTTAAGAAAGATTGTTTTCCCAATACAATCTTAAAGCTGAAATATAGTTACATTCCAGCATAACAAATCTGCATTTTGTGCATAAATTACTTAAATATCTAGGAGTAGTGAAAAAAAATGCTGTTAAACATGTCAAATGTGATGATTAAGTGACTGGATTGTTAGGAAGAAAGTAGTAATTTTCTGAAAAGCTAAATGAATGATTTGGCACAATGACTGCAAACACTGCCCAAAAAAAAGAAAACTGAGGAAAATTTTCTAGTGGAGGATCACATTTGTAGGCAGTTGGTATTAAAAACGAGAGTGAAAATATTTCACATTTTCTCAGCTTAATTGACAAACTCATTTATTCCTCTGACATTATTTTACCTGCTGACAGCTGCGTGGGTGGCTTAGTACAGCTGGGGATCTCACATCACTAATACAGTGGCAGTCACTGCTGTAAGCTGATTTCTTTGTGATACTGAGACTGTGAAATGCTTCCCAGGATAAACTGCTGCTCTGGAAGGTCTGGACTGGAGCCTGAGTAACTGGACTGCAGATCAAGGAGAAAGTTCTGCCCTCTCCATTACTAGCCTGCACGTTCTATGAACACAACAAATGCTGGAGCCACTTGAGACCCATTTTAACTCAGTGGTGTTGAGTTAATGTAGACAAAGGGGGTTTTGGAACTTCATCATTGCTGCTGATGATGTGTGTAAGGAAGGGAGAGATCAGTTTGACTCGTAGCCCAGGCTAAAATTTTTGAGTTAGCTATTTAAAAGAATTGTCTTATTGGTAGACTAAGCAAACATGTCTATCAGTATTTTTATGTTAATAAATATGTAAACCTTGTCTGCCTTTTTAGAAGCACTTTGAGAAAGACCCTTTTACCTTCTCTAGGGTACACTGAAACCTCAGCTAGGCCAAGGGTACTTTCCTTTGATCATTAAATGTGTTCTGAGCAGTGGTAACATGAAATAAAAAGTGAAATCAGAAGTAAAAAAAAAAAGTAAAAAGCTTTCTCAATATTATTCAAATTCAAACTAAATTGTGACTTTGATGTTCTTGGGCTTCACATAGAGTGCTTATTGAAACCTTTCTCTGTATTGTTAGGTCTGTACAGAGCTATGGTTCAACCCCTGGCCACACCAAGAAAAATAGTTTTGAGTAGCAGTTAACCCATAACTGGTTTTGCACATTGCTTAGTGCTATAACTTGACATGTGGTTATTCTTTCTGTGTGTTCCCTTGCTGAAATGGGTGGTCGTTGTGAGTCAGTGATCAATGCAATGCCAGCTGTGTTTGGAGTGGGATGGAGGGATCTTCCCATACAGTTGGGTGTCCACAGGATGGTGATGAGAAAGAAGGGGAGAATCCTGGTGATCATCTCTGTCCTCATGCAGAGACTGGTGTCTTGCCTAAAGTTCTGTCCTGTCCAAAGTGCTGTTGTGCTGAATCTCTGCCTTGGTGCAGCTGGGGGTGTATTATCTGAGCTGAGCCATTCCTCAGGGGTGCTGAGTGCTCTGGTAGGGCAGGTAAGGGCTCTCCAGGGGCTGTTTCAAGAGTATGGTGTGTGTGGATGCCCAGCCTGGCAGAGATTAGTGGGAATTACAAAGCACACTAGAAATCCACAGCAAGCCCAGGAGGGCTTCAGCTCCTGCACTGTCTGTGTTTTCTGTCCTTTCCTGCCCTTCCATGCTCCCAGCCCAAAAGGAGATATCAGTGTGCTAGCAGAAATTTGAGTAAACACAGGTTGCAGAGCTGACCAGAAACCTGCCTCACATTCTCAGCTTTCCCTGCTGATTATGGCTTGTGCCACTGGAGCAAACCACATCATCATCCCTTGGATTTATTCCTACTCCTGAAGCTCCATAAAGCCTGCTTTACCACCCTGCCTAATTAAACGCATTTGGCCAAAGCACTGCTGCCACATTGGCAGCACAAGGCTCAAAAAGGAGTGGGAGGACCTGTTACTGGAAGGGTTGGGGGACCCAGTAACATCAGCCCCAGCTAAAACTGAGTTTTCAGTGCTTCTGTTTGCCTCAGTCTTGAAAACACAGACACCTGGGCCCCTGTGCTTGGTGAAAGGGATCGGGGTGAACAGCTACCAGCAGCTGATGAGAGTTGAGTCAGGAGTTACTTGAGGGAACCTATGCGAGTCCATGGGGCTGGATGGGCTGAAACCAAAGGTGATCAGCAACCCCTGGGATCAAGAAGCAGAAAACAAAAGCCAACTAACTTTTTTTCTGGTGGAATTTGTGTCTTATTTACACAGGAGTGCCGGTGTCTCTGTGTTTACTGCTTGTGCTTCTTTGAAAGTTCATTTCTCTGGATGGAAATTGTAGCAGAGTTGTGGTATAGGTACATTTTGTCATTCCAGATTTATGCTCTGAGCAGCATGATGTTGACAAAGCACAAGAGGCAGAAGCATGACTTGATGCAGAAATTGCATTGCAGTGTCCAAGCTGTTTCTGGGGTTATTTATTGTGACTTCTTAAACACGGTCATTTTTAGATAGCTGCTTTTATAATTTATAATTGAAAAGTCTAACTTGCTACTGAGTAGAGAAATTGTATTTTGATTTGAAAGAGGTTTTCAGGTAACTCTCTTTTCTACAGACCAGTGATATCCTTTCCCATACATACACATAAGTAAGGAAGTTTTTGTGTCTGCAGCTGTCAGGAATGTACTTTGGCTGATGCTTGCAGTCTAGTTTAAAGGCGGGATGCCGTAGTGGGTCAGTTAAGCTTTATTGGTCTGCCAGAGCAGATTATCATTTCATTTAACCAGAGCAGTCGTTTTCATTGTTACTTTATTGCCAAGGGTGTGTCAGCGTTTCCATTATAAACCCCCTATTTTCAGGGATTTGAGTAGACTTGAGATTTCAGTGCTCTGGTCTAAAACGTGGGAAGCATGTTCTTCATTCACCAGCAGATATTTTCTTTATGGGATTTTAGAATGGTCAGCTATTTCTCAAATTGTAGTGAAGGCAAGAGGGTTTTTTCCTCTTGGTTAAACAGATAGGACTATTTTTTCCATCTCATTTATTGCAACTGGATTTATAAAATATAATCGCCTATTCTGCTGTTTAAAAAGGGAAGAAAGAGGGAGGAGAAAAAGGAGTAGCTTCCTGCTGCCCTGTTCTGTTTGCCATGCCTCAAACCCTTCCCTTTGGTCTGTGTTTGGTGAAGTCCCACCCAACCTCTAGTCCCTTCTCTCCTCCTCTTTACTTATTTCCCTGAAGTGTGTTTACACTCTCACTGCATTGAGTTGTAGGGTTTGTTCTCCTTCCTCCATTCCTCCTCTTTGCTTTCCTGTCTCGTGCTTCCAGCACTCAATTCTGATGAATATGCCTGTATTACCTTTCTCTAAAAGGCAGCTCTGAGGTACTCTTAAGTGATACAACATACCTGTGGTAAATAGAAACTTTATACTTAACTATATGTTATAATATACTTTGCTGCTTAACTGAAGAACATGTGCGTGACTCTTAGTTGAGTACTGCAATTTTTCAACGCTTTTCTGGGACGTTGCTGCATCTCTAGAGCAAAGTGCTTTTGCATTCTTTTTTTTTTTTTTTTAACCAAATCTTTAATGTAGAGTGAAAAAAGTGAAGTGTGATCAGCACAGAACTGCACTGTGGGTTTTCATTGCTGGGTTCTTTTAGTCATTTCCTGAGAGCTTGGTGCAGAAATGTGACAGCCCAGGAAGCAATAGCAAACTCAGCAAGTGTGCTGTTAGAAGTTGGTGTGCTGCAGGTGAGGGCACATCCTTCTTGTGGAGATGTAGGAACACCTGGTTCTGGGATTGGTTCTCAAGGTCTTCAGGAAGAACCTCTGCTGTTTCTCAGCTTACAGCCATGAACAAAGTAACTGGCAATGTAAAATGGTGAGTGAGGAACTACAGCTACGTGACTGCTGAGCAACAAGGAATGTGAGTGAAGTGCCGAATCCAAAGGGTGGAAAATGAGTGCTTTCAAAAAGCATCATAGTCTTTTTCCCAGGACCTTCGGAAGATCTTTGTCGGAACAAGATGCTGGCACAGCTGCCTTGAAGGACTATCATTGGTGCCACCGAATGAAAAGCAAGAAGTTGAATAAACAGATGAGTTTTGACTCAGAGAAACCTCTTGGAGTGTACAGATGGCAAGCACATCCTTGGCCCCCCTGGAGGGTGAGCAGAAGAGAGGGGTCCTCCAGTTTGAAAGGGGAATGCAGTGACCCAAGTCTTGCCAGAAGCTGTGCAAGTGTGGATGCTGCCAGTCTCCATGAGGAGCCAGCTGGGGCACTGTTCCCGCCGAGGCCGGCGCGGCTGCGGGTCCCCTTCAGCCGCTCCCTGTCCGAGCCCGTGGAGCGCAGCGGCAGTGCCGAGCAGCAGGGCGCCTTCCTCCGGGGCGTCTTCGCCTCCCTCTCCAGCGGCCTTTCAAAGATAACGAGTCGAAAAGGGGACCCTGTTAGTGAACCCATAGCTGAAGGGAAGACAGAGGACAAGCAGTTTGTTTTGAGTGCAGGTAATCAACTCGCGTTTGTTTTGTTCTGTTTGTGTAACAGGTGAGTGTGACAGTTGTTTGAACTTTTCCTCATTAACATGACGGTGATGCTCTGATGTTCTGTCTTAAGTTTTAAAAAGCAACTGAAAAAAAGGTCCTTTCCTGATGAGGAAGTGGTATGAAATGTTTTGGTTTGTGCTTGCAAAGGTTCCTTTAAAACAAGCATCACCTGGTGGTAGCAGGAGCATTTCCTTCTCAGGTGTGTGGTATATGCAGTCCTGCAGGCACAGTATCCTCTGTGGTGTTGTGCTGTGCTGATTGAGATACCAAGCCTGTGCCTGTCAATGAAGTACCAGGGAGAGAGAGAAATTAAGCTGTCTTTTAAATAGAGTTCCAGACAGTAGAATGGGTCTAGTTCCTCATACCAGATTCTCCATTTTGTAATCAAGCAGCTGGATTGGTGTCTGTTTTCTGGTAGATGCCAAGAACAGCCGTGTTGCAAGGGTTTAGCCAGCTGGGATTGAGGTCAGCAAGATGCCAGTCTGAGATTTCATTTCAATCTACCCTGCTGACAACAACATTCTTAAGGCAGTGTGGGAAAAAAGAGCAGGGGGAAATGGGATAAACTTGCCTTTTTTTTCAGGCTTTTCTGAAACTTTTTAGTGGGCTACCCAGCCTGAACCTGGTAACTGATGATGCCAGGAAAAAAAACCCACAAAGTTTAAATTTGTACTAAAACCAAAAATAAACTTTCTTCTCCTCAAAACCTCAGCATTTTTCAGAGTCTTCCAGATTATAATATTAAAAACCTGATAACATCTGGGTACAGTTGAGGCTGCTGGACATGTCATCAATATTCAAAAAAATTCAGTAGTAGTAATGAAAGAAGAATATACTATGTCTGCAGGGGTGTTCAGTCCTTCAGTCCTAGTGGAATGTCCCTGACAGTCTTGTGTTTGCTATTGGAAGCTGTCACATTGCTTCAAAACAAAAACAAATTAGCAAAAAGAAGAAATAACTAAGAAGGACTGTATCTGTTCAAGCCTATTTATTTACAGTCACCAATTCATTTCTCCAAGACCTTTTTCAATAGAAATTTGGCTTGATGATGCTTAATAAATTGGGTTAAACACAAGGGAGAAAAAAGAAGGTAACAGAACTCCTTTTCTTCTTTTTCTTTTCTGTTGAAGTCTTCTCATTAAGGAGTTGGTTGGGTTTTTTGTCTCCTCTTGTATTTATTCAGATTAGGAGCAAAGGTTTCTACTACAGGCTCTCGCCGTTGTTGAGACCTTCTTGGAAGGTATTCTATGTGATATGAGCATTTTGGATCAAAATGCCACAATATATGAATGGCTGAGCATCCTTCTTTCTTTTGTTCTGGTGCTCTTTGAAACCAAATGGTTCTCTCATAATTCACAAGTACTGCCAATCTCTGTATTACTGGGACTCTTTGCTTTTTAGTAGTGTGTAAAGTAAACAAAGGAAAAGGATTACTTGTGAGAAGGCACCACTTGGTAAATACTTCATGTTAGTTATGGGACAGTGAGGGAGCCTTTTGGCTCTTTTTTGGGCAGGCCAAACATCTGTCTGAGCCTGCCAAAATTGGTTTTGCAAAAGGAGTCACAATTCAGGAACTAAGAGAAAAACAGTGGGTCTCTAGATTAAAAGTCTAATTCTCTCGAGGGAGGAAATTGAAGCTGAGAATGAGTTTGGGGAAATAGGTTTGACGAAGTCACCTATAAAATCACTTGCAACAGCCAGGTCCTGCTTGGGCCTCTTCACAGGAAAACAGAGCTTTTGGTGAGATGGACAAATGCCTCCGTGGGGTTTCTCTTCACCCTTTGCCATCACAAATGTTCAATCTCTGATCCCTCAAGTGGGTGACTGCTTGTGTTTAACAGAATTAGTTCATCCTGTAAGAGATGCAGCTGTGGAATATACAGTCAGAGGACAACTGATTGCTCTCCACTGGTTTTATTTTTCCTTAAAGACTGCTTCTGTGGCATAATTAGCTGGGGCTGCTGGTCAGAGACTCCTGCCCTGTGCAAGACTGTGAGCTGAGACCTGCTAAAACAGTGGTAAAATCTGTGAGCTCCTGGGGTTTAGAGCTGAGGTCTGAGGAGGTGGCTTAAGATGAAAGGGGTGGGAGAAATGTCATTCTCAACTGTCTGTCATTCTCAACCACATGAGTTTAGTTCAGTGGGTGTCACTGAATTGTCCATTGACTATTTTGCTGCTTGGATGGGCAGAGAGTGTCTTTTCATGCCTATAGTCCTGTTGACTGTTCAAGGAAAAATCCTAGAAAATGGATGTTTTCCTCTCCTCAAGAAGCAGAACTTGGTAATCCTTGTGCAACTGAGATCTGTAGTAAAAGTGCTCAGGCACTCAAACTAACAACAGGATGGTATGAGACATGGGGTTTCTCCTAAGTATGAAAACAGCTTTACATGAAAAAGCTTGGTCTAAAGTCCCCCAGGAAATGTCTGTTTGGACAGAAATTCTTCTCAAAATGACTGAAACCCAAGAGACCTTTTCTGTGTTGTGAAATGCACAGTGGGAGAGACACACTTTGGACTTGAACCAGGAGAACCTGAGGCTGCACGTTCTGTCTCACTTCTGTCCATGGAGCCAAGTCCTCTGCTTCCACTGCCTCACTCAATTAAAAGTATCTTCACTTTCCTCTGAAATACTTGGAAATAATCACCTTTTTTAAAAGTTTGTCTTCCTTCTAATGCTTGCCTGGCCTCTTGTGTTTTGCTTCATCTGGGTGCCAGAATGGCAGAATGATTCCCTTCTTCAGGAAATAACTCACAAAAGGACCAGTTGTTTTTATGGCAGCTTGAAGAGGGAAGTGGGATTTAAAAAGAAAAGAAAAAACAAGATCTGGATAAATATTTTCCAGTTGGTCTCACAGTCTAGGAAGCATGTTCAGACACTGTTTCATCGGTTCTTGGCTGTGGAAATCCCTCCTGGATGGATTCACTCATCCTCTTAGGCGCTGAAAGGATGCTGAAGCCCAGGAGAGCTGTGTCCTTTGGCTCTGCCCAGAGCCTTGGCTGGGTGCAGAGCCCCATGAAGTGCATGGCAGGCTTTCTGCATCCCACTGCAGCGTGGGTTTGGGGAGGAAGGGCACAGATGGAGTACACAATCAGCAGGAACAGCAGAGCTCTTTCCTCTCATGGTCTGCATGGGTCTTCCCAGGGGCAGTCTGGCCAGGTCTGGGTGTGAATGAAGTGCTTTAGGTGCATATCTGCTGATTTTTAACCACTCCTAGAGCCAGGGATTTGGAGCCAGCATTTCCACTGGCAAAAGCCTGAAGGTAAAAGGTCTTACACTTGCTATTATTGTTGTAATTACTATTGCTATTATTTACTACTTAAGAAATCTAAGAACATATTAATTTCTTGTGAATATGTTAGTGTGAGGAAGGAGAAGTGTCATTCTGTTAAACTTGTTGATTGAGAACACACCATGAAATGGGTAGAAAGAAGATAAGGAAGGAGCTGTGCAGACAAAGCCTTGGATCCCAGGGTTGTGGGTGAGCAGCTGCACCTGTTCTTACTATTTCTGAGTATTACCAGTGACCCTTTCACAGTCTTGAGAATGGGTTTGTGAGAGAGTTCTCAGGTAACATTTACTTCACTGTTGCTTATCTGGATCTCAGGGTGGTGTGTGTTTAATTGTAGACTGATGACAAAATAATCCTTCAGTAGAATGCCTTACCTATATCTTCCCTGGCTATCTCTGTTTTGGTTTGAGGGGGTGAGGGTAAGCACTGGTTTCTTTTCTTTAGTGTGTGTTTAGTTTTCACAATCACTCGCTTGTTAATTATAAAGACAGTTCTTCAGAATTTCTTCCTTTTCTTTCATAGAGATATGTTTCTTCAGTCTTTTAATTTTGATTTCAAGCTTTCATTCATTTTATAGAGGATTTTTTGTGCCTTGAGTGAGAGTATATTTTATGTCCTTACTTTTCCAGAATTGTTTGGGGTTTTTTTATAATTCACTAAAGTAATTTGAACTCTATGCTCTTTTAAAGTTCTTTATACTGTAGGTTTATTAAATTTCATTTCTTCCCTATTTCCATATAAACTTATATGAGATTTATTGGAGATTTGTATTTTCCCATTTATAACTCAAAACCAAGGCAGTTCCCTCTTCAGTTTCTTTCAGCAATTCCCAAAATACAAAGCTGTTTCTTCCTGAGTAGGAATTTAGTATTTATTACTCATTGGAACAGCTTTTCTGTATTCATGTTTTTAAAACCACTTGCTCATTTTAGAAGTCCTTCTACTGACTCATGTTCCTCTACTCCCAAATCTCTTTTGCGCTTAAGTAGTTTATTTTTGGTGAGGTTTTTATTAGGGAATTTTTACACAATTGAACTTATTATGTGTTCCTTTAAGTGCTGTGCAAGTGCTTTGTGCTGTGAAACTTGATGTTGAAAGGTGTAGTCTTAATGTTCAAACTCCTTCACCTTTAATTATCAGAGCAGATTCAAGATAGCTGCTTGTACAAAATCCTTTGTTGAATTAAACTGTAGTTTTGTGTAGTTATTAATATGAAAATAACACATTGCTGCCCAGTTTATCTCTCTTTTTTAAACTGTAGTGTGGTCTTGTGCTAGTATATGTTGTGTTAACATGGTTTATTTGAAATTACAGGGATCTAGGGATGCACAGGGGACATTTCTGGCATTTGACAACTTTAAGTATCACTTAAACATCCCTCCCCACTAATTCCTTCTGCCTGTTTCATCCCAGGCATTGTAATGTTTAATGTGGGCTACAGGCTAATAGTATGCAGCTGAATATTTATGAACACAGCACAAGATAATTAGCTGCAGTATCCAAAGCCAATAAAATTATGCTTATCTGATTTTAATTCCGCCTAACGGGCAGTGTCTCTATGCAAGTAGTTGCGGTCATTTCAGAGTTGACTGGTGATTTTCATGCATTTAATCCCCAGACTGCTTTGTCAGAATCCAAAAATTCACATTCAGTGGGATGAATGAGGATGTTTATATTTGTAAGAGCTATTTTCTGACTCATGAAATCATGCAAGTGACTGGCAGGGTGTTGTGTTCCGGGTTGCTTTTTGCCATTTTTTGGGTTGGTGTCCATGGGACTGTCGGGATGTTGTTCTTTATGCTGCTCGTGCAGAGGAGTCTGACAGCAGGAATATAATCTGTGATTACCTTGATCATGAGAAATTATTGCATGGGAATTTTCTGAGGAGAGGGCAATCGTGTCCTGGAGACGTCTTGTCTCCTGTGTTTTCTTAGCAGGAAGAGAGGGGTTTGAAGAGATGCAGCTTTCTTAGAGGCAGCCAAAGAGTGGAAGTGTGGAGATTAGGAGAAAGGGCTCCCAGTGAAGTAAAGCTCTGGGATTTTGGTGGGAGAAGCTTTTCCTTTGATAACAAGCCAGACAGGGTCAAAAAGAGGTGGCTGGAGGAGGAAAAACAGTCTTGGCTTTCCAAAGGAGAAGCTGTGTCTGGAGAAGGCAGATTTGGAGTCTCTGACAAAGCTCTGTGTTCCAGCTGTGGAGTCTCCAGAACGAGAAACTTTGACTGTGAGACCCAAGGGGGAGGATGTGCTGGAGGGCAGTGGGAGATGCTCACAGCCCAGCCTGTCTGCAGGATGTCAGCACCTGCCCCACATCCCAGGAGGGGCCCAGGCTGGTCCTTGCCAATCCCCTTGAGGGGTCAGCAAGCCCAGGCTTGGGAAGTATGAAACCATGTTAGACTCTTCTCAAAATTCTCTTCTTAAAGACAGGCATAAATCGCAGCTGCCAGAGGGTACAGAAAGGGGAAGTGCAGCCAGTGGTTCAGTTCCTGCTAAGCTTACTTGACACTGGAAATGGGAGCCTTAACTCTTCCTGACACACATACATTTGGGGTCTGTAGTGAAGGGGTAGCCTCTGCTGTGGTGAAGTTTCTTCAGGCGAAGCTCCCTGGTTTGCATTTCCACAAATGCTGCCCGTGATGGAACTTGGCGCGAGATGAGAATTGCTGCGTGTGTACAAAGCGAGCGCTTCCCAGGCACATTGACCCTTCTTTCCTTAAAATAACAAACCCAGAGGAAAGTATTTGGGCTTTAGGCCTTTGGGTTTTTTCCAAACAACGAATGGTGCAGATTTGCAGGGCTAACAGTATGTGATTTAGGACTCAAAGCAATGGCATTTTAGAAGTAAACATGTGCAAGATTATCTCTGTGCACTTATTTATCCCATTACTTTGCTATAGAGTTACTTGATTGCTTGCTTTAACTAATTAACTTGTATTATCAATTTGCCTTATGTTTTCTGTGGTGATGCTTTCTCTGTGGTAGTTACTCAAGAGACTCTTTAGACTCTTCTGAAATAAATACTTCATAATCCTGTAAAACATCACTTGTTTAAAGGAAGCTGTTTATGTAAACAATAGGCTAATGCATGAAACTCTTGACATGTTAGCATTGAAACCAACTGTCCCCCGCGTGGTTTTGTTCTTACTCTGAAGAAAGCTGAAGCTCGACATCTGGTCTTCTGTGGGTGAGAGAGCTCTTTACAAGTTACAGGATTGCTTGTTCATATGAAGTTAAAAAATATTTCCTACAGAGAAGGTGTCAGAAAAGAAATTACCAAAATAGCTTCTTAAAGACACTCATTTTTTAGAGAGCAGGCATTCTCTGTGCCTTATGGGGAATAAGCTGGTCATTTTAATTTGTGCATTTGGTATAGAAGATCCTTCTCAAAACATGGGATTTTAGTAAGGGCATGTAGTGATAAGATTAGGGGTTATGATTTTAAACTGAAAAGAAGGCAGGTTTAGTTTCCATATTCAGAAGAGATTCTTCTCTGTGGGGTGGTGAAGCTCTGGCACAGGGTGCCACAGAAGCTGTGGCTGCCCCATCCCTTAGAGCATCCATGATGGGGCTTGGAGCAACCTGGGGTAGTCAAAGGTTTCCCTGCCAGGGCCAGGAACAGAATTATCTTTAAGGTCCCTTTCAATCCAAACCATTCTGGGATTCTGTGTTTCTCTTGCCTGAAACTGCTTCAGAGAGGAGCCAGATAAGTGACAGTGATGTGTGAGAACAGGAATGAGCAAATGCAGTCAAATGCATTTATTTGTGTCAGCTGTCATTGCACATCACTATTGATACTGTCTGTAGGTTTGAGACTTAGGGGATCAGAATGTTTTTCTGAGGTTTGAATTCTAGTTCTTGAGATTTGTTAATTGTGCAAAGATCTCTGATTCTTTTTGCCCTTCCTTGCCACAGAAAAATCCCTCTTTCTAAAAGGTGCAAGAAAATACTCTGTCAAGCCCAATGGCAAGTTGTAAGCAGACCTGTTTACTCCTTTTATGTCTGACTTCAGCTGCTTTTGCATGTTTTATAGGTATTGAAGAGCTTTCCTGCATCCCATATTCTGACTACTCCCAGGTAAAATCTTCAGAGACTATCACAGATAGTCTCAGAAAACACAGCTGTTTATGTGATGATGGTGTGGTCAGAGTTTTAACTGCATCTCACTCATCCTAAGATGAGTTGCTGTTGATTTTCTTCTACCTACATCTATAAATTTACAGCCCATTTTCATAGAAAAAAATAGCCCTTTTGATGTAGATACTCTTAAAAGCAATTTTCATCTAACAGTCATTTAGTGACACAGATGCTTTCGCAGGCAGGTTTTGCAGGTTTTGACAAAAGTACTAGAAAAAATTTACTGAATTTCAAACTCTTGCAGTGTGTCTCCATCTACCTTCTCTCTCCAATTAGCACTGGCTGCACTTGTACACAAGAAGAGGTTTTGTTGGCAACACAGATCCAGGCAGTGAGAGAGCTGCATGTGAAGGGAAGAAGGTGAACACACAGATCCAAAGAGCTCCCAGTTGCCTTCAGCTATCTCCACTCACGCTGTGCTTTTTTTAACTTTACTGATGGGGTATTTTGGCAGTGTCCTGTATAAATAGCCTCTCAGTAACCACTTCCTCTGCCAGCTTTGTGAAGCAGAGAATCCTTGCATGCCTGATATTTCTGGTGCTGCTTTTGCAGGCTGGGCTGGCTGGGTGCGTGGTGCTCAGCAAGGGGAGGGTTCTGGCTGCGCTGTGGTTTATTTGTAGGTTTCCTGTCAGCCCCCTTGAGCTGATAAAAGGAGTGTGGTTCAAGCCACTGATGTCTTATATTTATTGAGATCGTACTTAAATGATACTGAGACTTACTCTTACAGAAATTGGGGTGAAGTTTTTAAAAGGAGTGGGGAAGGAAGGGATAAGTGTTCAGTCTGTTGTGGCAGAGACAAATCATTGTGTCGATGTTTGTTTTCATTATTTCCAACTGTGACTTCCACCCCCATTTGTATATGCAACTGTCATATGATAATTTGGCTCTTCTTTATGCTAAAAGAAGTGTTAGGGCTGCCTGGTGTTGGTAAAAGCCTTTCAGTCAAGAAGAGCTGGTTGACAGCACAGGGCACTTCTAGGAGAGTGTCGAGTACCCTGGCAGGGTGGCAGGTGAGGCCCTTGTGCCTTTGTAGGGTTGGGCATCAAGAGGTTTGTATGTCTTTTATATGCCTTTTTTTGTATCATTTACTGCTACTACCTAATCTCAAGAAAATGACTGAGGCTCTCACCCTGGTACTTCAGCAAAATAAGTGTAAGTGATTAATATTAAGGAAAGAGCAAACCAATACGTGGAGCAAAAGGTGGAACAAAATTTTCTGCATCTTGGCTGTGCAGAGACAAATCCTGAAAAATCCAAAATCAGGCTAGTGCCTCCTACACACTTGAGTGCTAGTGAGCACAGCTGGGGCTGCTGTGGGTCTGCTAATGATGTTGTTCCCCCTCCTCACACACCTGACTTCTGTGTTCACTGCTTTAGCTGTGCTAACAGGGTATTTTCAGCTGCTGTGTCCACACCAGCAGGGAGGAAGTTGCCACAAAACCTGCCCAAGGAGTTTGTTGTAATGACAGTTCCTTAGCTCCTGCCTGGATATACTCTAAAAGGGAAAGACTTCTTTCCAGGAAATATATTTTCCCCTTCTTCATTGTGGAGTTTCTTCTGAGCTTTCTGTGAATGTTTCATGCCTATAAGCAGAAGTGAAGGTCCTCAAATGTAATTGTAAAATGCATTGTTATTTTTTCTGGGGGGAATTATACATGTAGAACAGGAGTTTTGAGTTACTTTGACAAAAGACATGAATGCTTCAAACATACTAATTGAAAAATTTCTGTTTGCACAGGAACCAAAACAATTTATTGGGTGCATATGTTGCATCTTGTAGAGCCAGCAGCCACCAAATGCAGGAGCCTGGCTGTGCTGTGCAGCACATGTGCCCAGATTTCTGACACCTTCCTACTGTTACTGTGGAAACTATTATTTCCAACAAGGCCCTGAAACAGGGGGTTTTTATCTACAAAAGGGGACAAGGTCTGCAGATGAGAAACACATACTCCTGTGCAGTATGAAGCCAGCTGGGGCACTGACTGTGCTGGATTTGCATGGTTGTGTTTGATGTGGAATTGCATGTTCAAATGGATGTTGATGTGCTTATTGTAATTCTAATGGTAAAAATCCAGGTGGGTGTGTTATAAATGCACTGAGGTATATGGACCTGAGGAGACCTGTCCTGAGAAGTGGAAACTAGGGAAGGCAAGGGAAAGAAAAAACATCCTTAGAGAGTCAAGCATTTCTGAATTGCCAGGTACCCAGAAGGAAAAAAGTGACAGCATAGAGGCTCATTAGACTCCCTCCCTGCCCCCAGCAGGCCCGGAATGAATTAAAAACACGTACAGCAATCTCCACTCTGAATAACTTCTGCATGGCTATATAATTTCAAAGAGAAATGCTTTCAGGGTGATGATAGGTTTTGTCTACATCTGTAATGTCTCATTTGTCTTTGGATACCCAACAGCCATCACTTTGTTTATTCAGAGCTAAGCAAACATGAAGCTGAATGTGCTTTCCAATGATCAATGTAAATCAACGTGAAAAATGGAAATCATTATAAAACATACACACATATATATTTAGTGAGGTTTGCTAGATTGATTGCTCCTAAACCTGGAGCTTGGCTGCTCTTACGTGCAGAGAATTCACAAAGAGACAGCCATAGCCCAGGGACAGTGAAGTGTGGTCACTGATGGGTAAAATAAAATTCACGTCTGTTTGCATTTTAATGGATTTTAATCACATGAGAGTTTGGGGGGAAAAAAATAGATTTTTTTTTTTTTTTCTTTTCATCATTGTGTCTGATTGCTTCAGAGGGCTAACAAAAGTGGTCCCAGGTATTGAGATACCATTTTCAGTTCTTGTGCTCTTCTTAGAAAAGGCTTTTCACGATCATCATTAGTCACTGATAGCAGGATGAATAGTACTGGTCTGTAGATGTGGCAAGGAAAGCAGAGCTTAAAGTTTTTGGCAAACTACGTAGTGAGGAGGAAATGAACAAGATGCCATGGATGGTTTTTATCACTAGAGATTTACAAAAATAAGCTTGACATCCATCAGGGGTTGGGGAACAGGGTACCATTCAGCTCTAACTATGTGGAAGCAACACCATCTGTCTTTGGCAAACTAAAACCCTTGAAAAAAGAGAGTTTTTCCTTAGTCTTTCACTCTTTGGTGCTGCCTCTCATCTGTTTGTCATTCCTGCTGTCTGTGACATGATCTTCATATGTATTTTCAATGTTCTTGCTTTGTTCTGCTGGCAGGGACCAGCTCTGCCCTGTTCACCACTCCTTCCTGCTGTGCCTGCTGCCTCATTGCTGCTTTGTCAGCTGCTTCCTCTGCAACTCCATTCCTCCAATTCCATATTGGGTGAGATTTATCCCTCAACCTGCAGAAAATATTTTTGTTCAGGAACCATTGCTTAGGCAACTAAGCCATGTACTTTGTGATAATACTGTGACTAAAAAACAAAAATAAAGGGAAGGGAGGAGCAGAGTGTATGTAAAATGCCAAGGTATTTAATGAAGGGCATGATACAGAGAAGCTCAAGCTTTTTGCACTGTATTTTCTTTTGTTATGTCACTAAGTGGGATGTTTGTGTCTGTTTATACTCTGATTTCTTGTGTGTTTTGAAATCTCATTGTACTCAGTGGTGGAAAATTGGCTGCTTAAGTAAAGGCATGTTAAGGACAGCTCTCTACAGTAGCTGGAAGGAAATCCTTCTTGAGTGTATTGTCCAAGTTGGTTCTAGTTAATAGTCTCTTGGGTATGTGAACTTTCCTTGGCTTCTCCACCCGTCTTCTGGCAGCAAACAGAATTCTTAACATTTCAATTTAAAAATAAAATAATTATTAAAAATCTCTGCTGCCCTTCTAAATTGTTTCCCAATAGGAGTGGAATGTACTTCAGTAATAACTCATAAAATCACTTGTATGGGTTGATTATTCCAGCTGGGGAGGAGATCCTCACAAAACAGCAGCATAAAGCAAATCTCTTCAAAATATTATAATTATTGTGTTTCTGTAAAAAATCCCCTCTCTCTTTCCCCCTGGTCTGATTTGGTTTACTGTTATGAGATGCAATTGCTCAGCAGGACTGCTAATGAGATGTTACCAGGCCTGTTTCTGAAAGGTTGTGACCTATAAATTTCTGTTTAGCATTGCTGTAGGACAGACATTTTCTCTCCAGTGGTTATTATTTTTCCTTGCTGAGTTCATGTGTTCTCCTCCTAGGATTTTGGAGAGGAGTACCTGTGGCTTTGCCCTTCAGACAGAAGGGGGTTTGGATTTGCCCTAGGAGCTTTCTGCTGTCGTTTTCCAAAGCATACAGAAGGGAGGACATTTGGGAACAAGTGCATGTTTGTGCTTGGTCATTAGATGTAAATATAAATTAAAATATAATCTAAAATATAAATTTTTCAGTATAGAAATCTGGCTTGAAAATACAAATCAGCTAAAAAGCAGTGTAGTGATGAGCATAAGGTTTGGCTTTTTTTCACAAGCTTTATATTTTACAAGTTTTGGGGAACAGAGCAGGAGTAAGGAGGAAGAAAGTGAGAAGATGAGGGCTCCAGGGTAGTGAGTGTTTGGAGTGAGGATGTGGCCTTTATTCATCACAGCCTAAGCTACTGGGAAGAGAAGGAAACATTAAGTAGAGGGAAAACCCAGCTAAAGAGTACCTGAAATACTGCACCCTACATCCAGATCCTTTTAATTAGCGAGCCCAAGCTCAAAGGATACATTAATCATGCTGTTTGAGATTTGCCAAAAGTGTGGGGAACCTGCTCCACCTGTTCAGGTGGTACCTCAGGAGCCTTGAGCTCAGCAGGGCAAAAATGTCCAGGCCCAGCTGTCCTGCAAGAAATGTCTTTCCCCTGGCACAGAACTAGCTCATCTGCCTGGCACTGTTACTTCTTGCTTTGTTGCCTCTTTATTTCACAGCTGGTTTCCCACAACACAGTATCCTAAAGTGGTTGGGCTTGGGATGGGATCTCAAAGACCCTCCAGTTCCAACCCTCTGCCATGGAGAAGGACATCTTCCTCTAGGCTGGATTGCTCCAAGCCTTGTCCAGCCTGGTTTTTGAAACTTCCACACAGCTTCTCTGGCAATATCATGCAGAGTAAGCAAGAAGAAAGAAATCATCCACTATATTCTGAAATTTTGGAACAAAATGAAGTTTGACTTGCCAATCCTGTTGCTGTGTGGTAATGAGGAGCACAAAGCACTCTGAGGCAGGAGGCTGCTGAGCCTTGATGCCAGCCTGCAACTCAGTGTCCTGCTTTGACCATCTTGGTGGTGACCTCCTTATGCTTAACCAAAGGAGATTTTTCTCCTGGCTTCCCTCCCTAAACCAGGTGGAATAGCTGGATTAAATGAGACAGGGAAACCAACCTCACATAACCTTTAACTGAAGGTTAAGGGTGGAGCTGATAAAAGAGGTACCATAGGTCATTGCCATCCTGCATTAAATGTGGGACTCAGGTTATTTCCCACAAGACATCTCTTTGCATAAATCTAAATATGGCTCAGGTCCCCATTGCACTTTTATAAGACTCAACCTCCTTCCTTTAAAGCTTTGTGTCATTATCATTAAATTATGAAAAAAGTCCCATCTTCTGTATATTAGTGTTGATTTACTGAGATGCATGAAGACTTTTCAGATGTTAGTGAGGAAAATGGATGAGGAGCATTCTGGTGCTTTTGTTTTTAAGTAGGTCAAATCAACAAATTTGTGTGTAATTACCTGGTGGTTCCAGGTTCTTCTGAAAACATTTTGAACATGCCAGAAGGAAGCAGAGTGGGTCTGTCTAAATAGCAGGGGGAGTACTGCAGGGCTTCTTGTACATTATATTTGAATCCCTTGAGGGGGTCCCTTACTAAGTCATTTGTTTTAAGTGGTTAAAATACAAAAGCTAACTTTAGCCTGTATGCCTGAATGACCTGGTTAATATGCAAAAACATGCACATTATTGCAGCAGATTTTAGTGTTCTGTGAACTCTTCCTTTGACAAGGAAATAAACTCCCCTCTGTGAGACATCAGCAGTGCTCACAACTCCTCTTTTCCCTTTTCCCCCTAGTTTGTTCAGGCAAGAAAAAACCCAAACTCAAAAGAAGCTCCTAATTGCTTGTGTGTCTACCCAGGCATCAAGAAACATTAAGGCTGAAAATAGCTCAAATTGTACAACAACAGCCAGCTGTGTGGTGGTGGCAGGGTAAGATCATGTAAGATCTTCATGGGGGTTTTTTTACATATTATTCTTTATTTTTCCCATATACTTTCTCATCATAAACACCACCACACACAGGAAGGATTGTTTTGGGATAGCATAGGGTGATCTCAAAATCCTTTGTTTTTGTGGAGGTGGGTTTCAGAGGTGG
Source organism: Erithacus rubecula (assembly GCF_903797595.1). NCBI lineage: Eukaryota > Metazoa > Chordata > Aves > Passeriformes > Muscicapidae > Erithacus > Erithacus rubecula. The sequence goes on along the minus strand of NC_136662.1, from coordinate 28,470,724 downwards.
GGAGTTCAGCAATCTTGCCATTGCTCTGGGAAATGAAGTTTATAGGGTGACACCAGTGTCAATGAAAATATCTGCGTTCTGGAAAGAAAGACAAAGGTGAAAGCTTCTAGAAGAGACAGACTGCATGGTGTAGTTCAGGCTGCACTGACAGGCAGTGTTTGGTTTGCTGTCACTCATCTGCAGCTTACTGTGAGCACTATCTCATCCCCTGCTCCATTCCCGTGGCTCTTTCTTGTCTCCACAGAAACGCTTCCCTACCTTTGTGCTTCCCGTGCCTCCCTCCTTGACAGGAACAAGCAGAAGGGTCCTGCTCTTTTGAAAGTGATCTGTGACACATGAATCTCATCTAGCATTGGCAAAGGTGGGGGTAAAGCAGTGTGTAAACTTTGGTGTTTGTGCTCTGTGCACTGCTTGTGTCACACATCTTTAATTTTGACCCCAAATGCACTGGTACATGTTTTTCTTGTGTGCACCATAAATGTGTGCAGGAACTGAACAGCTTTTGCTTTTAAATTGTTTTGTTCAGGTTTTTTTTTCAAAGCTGCCTTGGGCCAAGGTCCTTTTAAAGTTCAGGACGTTTTTTCTTTTGTCCTCTTCCTGCACTGCTGCAAAAAATAAAGAATGAAGAGGGAACAGCCCACTCTGGATGCCTGCTGCTGAAGAGGCTGTGAGATGGAGATTAGGGGTTGGTGAGAGCAAGCACTGCACAGGAGAGAACAAGGTGAAGGGCATCGAGCTGGATAAGAAAAGGACCATGCATAAATTAAGAGGAAAAACTGCAGACTTTTTTTTCTCCCACGAATAATTAACTTTTCTGCTATTCTCCATTTTCTGCTTCCTAAACCTCTCACGAAAGGCTCTCCTTGCTTTGGGGAGAAGTGTCACTTGAGAACCTTCTCAGAACTTGGCAGCTATGTAATAGGGGCATGTAATCTTTTATAATCCTCTCCACAGGTTTGTAATAACCATTTCTGTTTTGAGATTCCGGAGTGTTTTGTAGGCCAAGTGGGAATTTAACTGTGAGAGAAAAATGTACTTAATATTCAGGAGCAAAGATGAGTGGTCCTGGCCAGGGAACAAGACCTGAATAAGAAGGAGGAGAAACCTGCTTAAGCATTGAAGGAAGGGTCACAGCAATGGCTTCAAGCAACTGCGGGTTATTTGAAATCTTAGTTCTCCTGGGAACCAAATTGTTTTTTTACAGGGACAGCAGCTTCTGTAGTGGTGATGTCATGGGATTTAGGAGGCTGCACAATGAGCCGCTTGTTCGCGGGGCGCAGGGAGGCCGGGCCGAGCACGGGGCGCACCTGCGCGCTTTGTGAGGTCCCCACCTTGATGGGGCTGTGATTTCTGGTAACACTTGTTGAGCCACCAAGTGCACGGTGATTGCCTGGTTGAGGCTGCTGGCACTGATCCGTGTGAGAAGGTGCTGATTGATGTCTCCCGACAGCACATCTTTGATGCTGTGTCCCCTGAGGCGGGGCGGGGACAGGGACAGAGCAAGGCACAGCCGAGGGGAGTGAGGATCAATTACCCTTTGTAAGTTTAGCATATAGCAATCGGCTATGCGGCAAGTAAGAGGCTTAGAGGAGCTCAGTAGTATTCAAGCTAATTGGTAGCTTTAAACTGCTATTAAGAGCTCCCACACCTTTTGCTCAAAGAAGCTGCTCTATGACAGAAAGCTGGTGCAGCTTTCTGCTTTCTAGTCAGAACTACCCTACCAGGCCAATTTCAGGCTTATGCCTAATTTTTGCCTCTGCCTTTACTCCTTTGCTCTCCTTTTTTAGGACTTTGCAAGAAAGGCTGAGACTGCTGGCACACTCAGCATCTGCTCTCTAAACTAGTCGTAAGATTTTAAGACTCGCGGTTTCTTTTTTGGAACAGCTCCATAATTTTTCCTTTTGAAAATAAAATCTCGGTGGAACTGCTCGCATGGTTGTGGCCCAACTGAATTTGTGCTCTCGGGCTTCTGCAGAGCCCTCGGGTACCAGGGAACACTGAGGCCTTTTAGGAAATATCAGGGGCAGAGGGTGTCAAATCTGTTAGCACAGGCCCTGGGAAAGGTTTGGGTTTGGAATTGCTTGTGTTATGGGGAAGTGAGAAGGGAAATCTTGGCTGATCTCTGCTGCAGTCTCAGCCCTGGTGTGAAAACTGCCAAGCTGTAGAGAGGCACAGTGGTGACGTTGCAAGAACAGGGCAGATGTTGTGACTCGGGCCCAAGGGAAGCTGGCACAGCTGTCTGGGGAGCTCAGCTGCTGGAGTGAGGGGGCTGTGCCTTGCTTGCTGGTACAAACAAGTCAGATCTCTCCTAGGGAAGGCATGGAAGGGATGGGAATGATGTCAGCAAGAGATCCTGTCCTGCTGGGAGATGCCAGGCTTGTTGAGCAGTAGCATTCTGTATTTGTCCCCTGCTGGTTGCAGAGGAGACAGTCCTTAGCTGCTAAGGTGTTCACTTATCTGATGGTTTATTCCTTCCCACTTAAAAATTGCTCCTGAAATGTTGTCTTAGTGCAGAAAATCCATAGGAAATTTAAGAATCTGTCTGGTAGTGGATAAAACATTGATTCTCACTCTTTGAGTTTTAAAGGTTAATCTTTCTTCCTTAGTATTGAGGTGAGAATGCTGCATGTAAGAAATTCTGAGCTGCAAGGTGACCCTTCTCACACCCCATCACAGATCTCAGCAAAGCTTCCCAGCAGCTGCTGGGTTAAAGCTGTGCCTTTAGCTGAGGGCAGCAGACACACAGTCCTCATTCAGAGGAAGTGAAAATCCTTCAAACCTCACCTGTAAGCAGTGAACAGCAGATACCTTCAGACTTCCCATCTCTAAATTTTAAGAGGCTCCTTGTCCCAGAGCTGACATACTGATTGTAGGGAAATGGAAGCACACACAAGAAACATGAAAATTGCCATAGTCACATTTCTTGAGGATACAGGGCACAAAAACTGCACCTGACTGAACAGTGTTTACTTTAATCTTTCTGTGTCCCATGAGATTCTTCACTGGGAGAGTGGAAAACCAGTTTTGAGGCTGTGTCTGATCATTGCCACTCAATAAAAGAGCAGTGGAAAGTTAATAGGTTAGATTGGCAAGTTTGGCCTATTCTAGAAAAATTAAAGATCTTGTGAATCTTGTGAAGAGCATGTGTTACAATGCCATATACATTGGAATCTGAGAATGTCATGGCACTGGTCATGGCTTCTGCCAGCTTCTAAAATACTGTTTTCACTTACTTAAACCTTTTATGACTTTATTCTGTGCAGAATGGGTTTTCCAGGTAGTGCTTTGGCTGTATGCAGTTGGCGTGAGTGCTTCTGAGATCTCTGAAACCTGATGGTTTGAGTAAGCCTTCTTTACCTCCTACCCAGGATATTGGATTCCCATATAAGAATTTGGTTATCATTGCATGCAGCTGCTGGAGGAGAGCAACTGGATTCAGCTGAATTGAGGGCTGGTCATTTCATGTGTACTGAACTTTTTGGAGTGTGGCTGTTATATGTAACGGGAAGAATTCACACCAGATACTTACCTCTGTAATAACATCCTACATAAATAGCATGCCTCTCATCCCAAAGGATCTGCTCACTCTTTCTACACTGAACATGCCACCTGCTGCACCAGGGATCTGTTGCTGACCACTAAAATGTTGGTGCCTCGTAGCTGAAATGGAGCCATGCCACAGAGTGATTTAGAGGGGCAAGTGAGCACTGCTGGATCTCACAGTAGCTATGAGAAGCTTCCTAGAAAGGAAGCCCACGTTGTGCTTTGAAACAAAATGGCAAAATTAATGGTGGTGTTTCTAATATGTGCTGGTCATATTTCTAAGTGTGTTGTGATTCAGAGAAAAATTAATCAGCCCTGAGAGCATCATGTTTTCTCTGTAGCATGGGAGTCTCTGCATTGCCACACGCAGTATGTGCTGAATTTTCTTAATATTATACCTTACTAGTCATGAGCATTGTGTTTTCTGTGTTGGGGCAGTGTGAAGTCCATACAAACTTGGAGGAGGAGTGTCCCTTCCTCTTCCAGGTGAGTTTGGGCAATGTGATAGGTTTCTCTTTGAACAGTTGTTTTTGATAGTGCCTGCCTGCACTGTTCTGGTCTTGGTTGGATCAGAAACCATTGCACGTGGCTGGGAGTTGGTTTGAGAAATGGGAAATGCAAACAAAAGCTCTGTATATCAGCAGGAGAGAAAATAGAAATTGTCTTGGTTGTGCTTTCCCCACCAGCCCCTCGGTGGCTACCCTCTCTCATCCTATGTCCTGTGCAGATGTTGAGAGATTGTCCCTCTTGCAGCTGGGCCAGGATTGCCCCAGTGCCTGTGCAGGTCTGCAGATCTTCACCTGAGCATCAACAGCTGTCTGAGCTAGGTGCACATACCCACCCAGCTGTGTGTCACAGAGCCACTGTTGCTGTTTGTTTTCACTCACATTAGTGACTTCTTTGCATAAGTCCTGCCTTATTTCAAGGGAATGGAGCATGTTGAGACACTGTGTATTTCCCTTTCTGTCACATCTTTGCTTTGAATCCCTTCAGGAGCTTTGAGGGGGTGGAAGTTTAGTGAAAGGACTTTTAGTTATTTATCTTTGGAGCTTCATGTTGGTAGTAAGGCTTGTTTCAACTTCTGTTCAACTTGCTTTTATCAAGGTTGGAACTGATGAATATTCAAACTGGACTGTGTGGTCATGCACAGCTGGGTGGGTTTGGGGTTCTGACAAGCTCTCAGATGACAGCACTTACCTAAAATGCTTTTGTCTTATCCTGTCTCTATGGTAAGTACATAAAACAGTATGGAAACATTGACATTGGGCAAGCAGACCTGTTGTCAAAAGGTGTTAGGCCTCCAACTAATCTCTCTTCAGGGTAAAAAAAATTCTTCCCAGCATACAAACTTGGCCACCACATTAGTTACTCAGCTGCTTGGCAGCTCCTTTTTGGAAATACTAGGAACAGAATACGGACCCTAATAAAGTCGAGGAAAATTTGGCAAGTACTTCAGTTAGCCCTTGATTTCACCATAGGAATAGTGCAGTTCAGAAAAAGGAGCTCTGAGGCATGCCAGGGGTGCTGTTGTCATCACTGGGATGGAGGGTTATTTCTATTTTTTTATTGATGGTAAGTAGAGAGTGCTTTTTGGCAGAGACTGAAGGCATGAATTTGCCTTTAATGTAGTTTTGTTGGCTTGGTTTCTATTCTGTCCTTTTCTCTAGCTCTGAGGAGAGAAAATGCTGTTTTTCTGATTGTAGGAGATTGTTGGGGACAAAATGACACTGAAACATCCATTATCTCTTGGAAATAATTCTCTGATTCTGCCCATTGCCTGCTTTTTTGAAAATACTCTCCATTCATGAATGCAATTGGAATTTTAAGGAAAATAATTGTTGCATGTTGGGAATAGAAGCTTAAAATGTTTCCATCTGATAGCACTGTTCTGCTCCATAAATACCACTAAACTGCCATCAGTTTTCCTGAGATGTCTTACCCTGTCCATGGGGATTAGCTTGGCACTGGCTTCTGCTTTTCACATTTCCTCACCTGGCACCACTCAACACTTCTGTAGTTGATATGTGATTATGGAATCATTGCCCCTCTATTTTTCCCCTTCTTTAAAAATAAGCTGTGTACTTCAAGAATAATAAGGTACAAGTTGTCATCTGACTGGAAGAAAGGGAGCTTTGTGGATATTTATAACATGGCTAGTGGCATTTCAGAGCTCTGAGGAAAAACAACACAGTTTCCAGTTTTCAGCGATGTTGGATGTGGCAGGAGGCAGCAGCAGGGATGTACCAAGAGGGGGATTTTTTCCAAGCTCTTACTTAACTGATATTAGCATTTGAAGGCACATAAGGCCTGACCTTTAATCCTATGTGTAGACTTGCTGATCTGCTTACTTGAATGCCTCATTGTAGTGCTGCAGAATGGATTGCATCAGACCCGAGAGAAATCTTCTGCCACCAGAACTTGCCTGTTTAGGTGTGCAGCTGCATGAGCCCATCCCTCGTGTAACATCTGCAAACTCAGAGCTTTCAGATGCACAGTCCTGATCTCCTCTCTAGCTCCTGTCTGAGGTGGCATTCAGCAGTGAGTGATCATTCATGTCCAAAGCTCAAGCCTTGTTGTATGAGCTGACAGAGAGTAGCCCCAGAGTTAGAAAGAACAGTCCTGTCCTGCAGTCTTTCCCAAAAGTTTCAGAGTCCTAGTTACACATGGACTTCTTGCAATTCACTTCTATAGCAATTCAAACCATGGTGCTTAATTAGTTTTGTGGGGCTTTAGTGGAAGAGGTCAGTAGGTTTTATTACATTCACGTGAAAAGTTGGAGCCAAGAATGTCAAATGAAAACCGAAGATAAAGAGCACCGGAAGGCAGAACAGGGTTTGTGAGGCGACCAAATGTGTATGTGATACTGTGCAAAGTCCCAAAGAGTCTTCTGTCTAAACTGGTAACATATTTCAGAATAAATTTTGAAGTCACAGCTGTTGAGAGAGGCTCCAGAGATAGCCATGCAGGAGGGTGAGCTGAGAGATAATTTAAATAGGTGGGACTGACACACCAAAGCTACACAGAGGTCTTTGTTGCCCTGAGGTTTCTGGGAACACACATTCCCCATCCATGTAGTCTGCAATGTGCTTGCAGTGTCAGCTCGGGGAGAGGACTGGAGTTATGGAATCTGGTGCTCTGGAAAACCAGCTTGCTCAAGAGAGCCCTTGGTCAGGCTTGCAGCAGCAGTGGGGCTGTGCCCCGACTTGCATTGTTCAAAAGCACAGCAGTGCAAACACAAAATGTTATCCCTGTGCTGTTCTCAAGGGCTGATTGACAGCTCCAGACCCCGGCATGGCATGTCCCACTGCTAGCAGCCTGTGGAAAGCTGCTCTGACGTAGCCAACCCACTTGGCAACAGAGCCATGGCTGGCTCACGGTGCCTGATGACTCAGTTAAGTCCTGGAGTTGTTATTGCCGTGGAAGAAGTCGTTCTGTTCTTTAATTCCTTTGTGCAGCCCGTGGATCAGTTGGATGGTATGCTGCCAAGGCCTGTAGTTAGGAGAAATTATAACACAAAGATCTTTTGGGGCTGGGCAAATCGTGACTGTAGATTCTGCGTTGGAGCAGATGGCCCAGGAGGGTTTTCTTTTGCCATCAGAAAGTTTACCAGCTGTTCCAAATACAGCTTACTTGGGTATTGCTCAGTGCAGCAGCTGGAGGCAGTGTCTCTGCCAGCCCACCCACATGAGCAGGACAGGGCACGCACGCCTTCATCCTTTTCTCCCCCTGCTGATTTATCATGTGCTTTCCTCACCCAGGAGACAAGATCCCCAGAGCTCTCATCTTTCCATTTCTGTTGCACACTTAAACCAGGAGTCCATGGCTTCATCCTTCTCACTCCTCTGCTCTCTGTCATGTTTCTCATGCTTAGGCAGGGGTAGGGCTCATGTGCTGCTGTTTGGGAAGCCAGGGTCAAAGCAGGAGCAGCACTGGTTTTAGTTTACATCTGGTTTGGTTTTTGGTTGGACACAATGATAAATGTGAGCTGCAGTTATGCCAAAAATCTACCTGGAGGGTTCATGTTTATGAAATGGACTAATGCTTAACGTGTGGGAGAGTCTGTTGTGCTCCAGGAGTTTGCACAAATGCACTTTTGCTTCACAGAGCTTATGATGGTTTCCCTTCATTATGCTTACACTTGGAGTTTTGGGCAATTTTGAGACACACAGTATTGGTTGTCACTCTCACTGGTCTCACTCTCACAAACTGAGTTGTGTCAGAGAAGTAGCAGTGTGGAGCTTGATTCTGCATCTCAGCTTCCTCCCTGAATTATTTTACCTGACATTAAGGACACAAAGGTGTGCTTTGTTATTCAGAGCAGTAGGAGCCATGCAGCCCTGTCCTTTTTTCGTGCTTAATGGTTGCCTATTTCAAGCACTTTCCTAAATGATCACAAAAATCCTAATGCAATATGAGGTTGAACAAGGCACTGAAAGCCATCTCCAAGTCTGGCTCTAGAAGCTGACAGATCACTTGCAAAGCAGAGGCAAAGTTGCAGGAAGAGAGCATGAAGATGCTGCAGCGTTTTTGATAAAAAAGGGGGCACGTGGAGGGTCTGCAAAGAGGGAAGTAAATTGGAGGGGTTTAACGCTGGTGTTTGGGCTGGCTCTCCCTGGAAGGTGCTGGGTGATTGAGGATTCGCTGGCCTCTAGTGGTGATGCTCGGGAGAAGCTGCAAGAAGCAGCTGTGTTATCTCTGTGCATATTACTACACTTACTAAAAGGCAGGCAGTGCTACAAAACGTTTCAGGTTTGAACACTCAGTTTGTTCCTGAAACACTTAAAGGAGGCCCTGGATTGCTGTGCAGGAAGTCCCTTGATTTTTGCAGTGTCTGTTTTAGACCCTTAGGACTTGCAGGATCTACAGTGTCTATATTGAGAATGGATGATTTTTCAATCATTGCAAGTAAACCGTATAGAACTAGAGTGCGAGATAAAAATGAAACTTAATCTTAAAAAGCAGCCAGGACTTAACATCAAAACTTTGTAAAGAGATGAATCATAGAATGGTCTGGGTTGGAAGGGACCTTGTTAGTAGTGATAGGCACTATGTCATATGAGGCTCAATTGTGAGAGAGTTAAGGGAAATTTATTTTAAAATTAATTTTAATAGATCAGGGCTGGGACCCAAACCAATTGGGTTATGGTTTGGTTTGTGGTTTTTTTGGGGGGTTGTTTGGGGTTTTTTTAAAGTATGAGTTTTTGTCGTTGTGGTGTCTGTAGCTGAATCAAAATGCACAATTTCATCAAGTGGGCTCCCCACCAAAAGGCACTAGCAAGCCCTTCTCAATTAAATGCCCATTCCTTTGAATTTTTCCTTCCCCTCTTCAAGCCTGCCTTCCTTGATCCCTGTCTTCTTTCCTATATCTCTCTATCCTTAGTTTTAAATAATCTACTTTATTAAGATTTAGAGTACATTCAAGACCATACCCCTTTGAACCATGTTTTTGAGAAGAGAGTGGAAGGAAAATTAAATTTTCATAAGAGCTCTTGGTCTTTTCAATACATTTCAGCCTTGAGCAAAGACATTTATATTGATCTCTGGTATTGCCATTTTTGTAAGTCGTGCTCTAAGTAAATAAATATTTGTAGCACACGGCTGCCTCCCAGGATTCCCATTTTGCCTTTGGAAATTCTGAACCAGGCTCCACTAACACAGAGTGCAGTTTTGGTTCAGATCTCACTGCAGAACTCTGAAAGCAAAGAAGGTGGTTGATGCCACGTGCTAACAACGTTGTGGTTTTCTGTTCCCAGATGTGAAAGGACCACCCACCCACAGACTGTCCTGTGGCCAGTCCCCCTACACTGAGATGACAACATGGGAAAGGAAATACTGCATCCTGACAGACAGCCAGCTGGTACTGCTCAACAGGGAGAAGGAGGTGAGACCAGCCCACTGCTGCAGCAGTCTTTGCCCTTTATTGGTGAAAGGAGAAGGCAGGTTTCTTCATCTCCCCTTTATTTCACTCATGAATCCTTTGAAACATGTGCAAGGGGGAAAAGGGAATTTAAAAGGAATTTCTGTACTGTGGGAGTGATGAGACACTGGAGCAGCTTGCCCAGGGAGGCTGTGGATGCTCCATCCTTGTAGATGTTCAAGGCCAAGCTGGATAAGGTCTTGAGCAACCTGGTACAGTGGGAGGTGTCCCTGCCCATGGCAGGGGATTGGGACTAGGTGATCTTTAAGGTCCCTTCCAGCCTCTTGCCTTCCTATGAAAAGGGGAGCTAAGCTATCCTGTGTATGGATATCATGGTGCACACATGGTGCACCAGCTGTCCCAGATGCTGGTGGCATGAGAGAGGTGACAGCAGCCAGAGTGCAAACTCCCTCCTGGAGTTCTGCAGCCAGTGTTTGTGTGCCACTGTGTCTTCCTATTTTACTGCTTCTTTTAATGGCAGTTAAAGTCACCACAGGTATGTAAACCTGCCTCTTTATGTCAGTGCAGGCATAGAGCTAGGGAAAAGTCAAGGCTTTTTATCCATGAGTTTTAGTCTAATGCTATAGTTTTCTATATTTGTAGATGACCTGAATTTTTGTGGCTTTTCTTGATTCTTTTGAAGCTTCTGTATATGGCTGTTACAGACTGCTAGTGAGACCTGTTTCTGGTGTAGAACAGAGTATTAGTCAGCTGTGCTCAGGTTTATTTGCAATGAAATATTGCCTTGCATAGAGGGAGTGGGAGGAAATGGTTTAGAGAAAGACTTGAGTTATTAGAAGGGAGCAGTATTAATGCTGATGTGTGGGAGAGGTGATCAAACACAGGCAAAATGGAAAGCCCATTTAATGGTATTTGTTTACTTTGTAATTCCTTTTCTAGTCTGACAGGACTGACACCTGAGGAATTGAATGCACTTTAGAAACTTAAGGAGATGTGAGAATCATACCTAAAACCATGCTGTAGCAGCATAGCTGGACCAAAAGGATGCATCTAATTAAAGAAATGTAATTGGAAACAACACTGACTCATATCACAAATAATTACCTGAAAGTGGTAATCATGCACTTAGGGTTTTTTTTCTCGTACCATAGATAGCTGAAAGCATTTTGCTGGGAGTAAGATAAGTCTTTTGACTAGATCCTGAGGACTAAATGTAGGAAATCTGATGTAACACATCGTTATATTCTGTGTTTAAATGCACTGTTTCTTGTCAGAAGCTGGGAAAATTCAATATTAGGCTACAGAGGGTCTGAGGTTTAAGTGCAGCAATAACCCCAAGAAAGCAAGCAGTAGTGTAAATTCTTTCAGTGTGCTCTCAAAGGAATCTTCATGCACTACCACAGTGAGAAACAGCTTGTTTTGTGAAATGCTGCATGCAGATGGGCCAGGCAGACATGCCTGTGGTGCAAGTGCCACTCTGCATGCTGATATGGGATTTGCTTTAGAAGCCTGTAGCTGGAGTCAGATTTGCCATTCTGATTTTCAAGTAATTTGTGACTACTGTGAAATGAAAGGAAAAAAGGAAGTCCTTGCAGAGCCATGAGTGCTCAGCAGGAAAATAAGAGGTTGGATTAGTCTGTGGGACTACACAGCAGTGTGCAGACAGTCCCTTACAGAAACATACAGCATATAGAACTGTCAGTCAGCAGAGACACAGGGCTGATACTCTGGATTTACACCTTCTTCTAATTTTTCTGAACCAGGAGTATCCCTACCTGAGAAAGGAGAGAAGAGGCAATGCAGTTAAATTTTTCTTAGCAAGTCATTCAGAGCTGAAAGAGGCTGTATGAAATGTGATCTAGAAATAGGAGGGCACAAAGGCCTGAGGCAGCAGTGGCATGAGATGCTTGTCAAGAGCCTAAATTCTGTACAAGGGGCATCATAGAAAACTCCTGGGTGGGACCCACAGGGTACAGGGAGCCTACGCCTAAGCAAAGCCCTGGTGAACAAAAAAGAGGGGGGTTACTTTAAGAAAAAAAAAAAAAAAAGAAGATTATGTTTAGAGTGAACTGGTTGGAAAGGTGATGCTGAAGGAACTGTTTAGTTGACTCAAACCAGTCAATAGGAAACAGGAGCAGGAGAGATTGCTGCTCTAAACATGGTCATTACTGAGAGAGTGAGCAGGTCAGAATTCCTTTGGGCTGCAGAAGAGGACCTTAGAAAAAATGTTCAGGACAGAAGGACACCCACCAGTGAGTGAGAGGGTGTGGGTGAAGAAGGAAGTGATGGCAGCAGCAGAGTGTCCTTGCAGCCCAGAGGGAGCACTTGCATCATTGCAAGGCTGGCATAACTTGGAAGGTGTAAGTCTGAAACCTTTCATTTTATTCACTGTGCATTTGCTTTGGTACTTCATGGAATGAAATTCAAGAAGCTTGTCCTGTGTGAGTCTGGAAGAAAACAGAAATGTGTGTATGCACTGTTTTTTAAAATCCTTCTGGATTATGTGTGTCCAAGTCAGAAAGTGAAAAACATGTACAAAATGTAAACAGGTAAATGGAAAAGTTCTCCATTGTTTCAGTTAGACTGCTAAGTTTGTTTTTTTTTTCAATTAGTGCTGCTAAGATACAGCATTATGAATTGCAGATTTTTAAGACTAAAGGAACACTACAGAAATAAACAGTGTAGTAGAGAAAATTCATTTCTCATAGTGTCCCACCACTATGGATTTATTGTCAAGGCAGTTTGAATGAAGTATATGCGGGAGAAATTTTGTGGTGTGCAAGAGCAAGAGTAGGTTGAAATTCAGAGGCCTTTTGAAGTGCAACTTGATCCAAAAAATATCTGCAATTACTTAGACAAAAATAGTCTGACAGTATCATCTTGTGTAGTGTAGAAAAACATTAATTACTTGACACCTTGTCAACTTTATAAAATGAGAATAGGTGAGACTGAAGAATAAAAATTATTAATGAAAGGAAGAGATCAATGCCCAAAAAGCAAGTAGAAGGAAAATTAATCCCTGTAGGAACTTGAGAGATGACTTAGCAAATAAGTAGTCCTGAGTTATAGGAGATGTACAATTATTACAACATATCCCAGTGTGATATTTAATATCCTTTTCCAAGGACAAGGGAACAGACCTAGATTGATGCCCATACAAATCAGGTATTTCTTCTACAAGGAAGAGTTTCCCTGTCAGGAAGGTGTAGATGTTTTTTTATCTACTCTGAGAAACCTGTTTCATCAGATGGGAGGGGCTGTGAGGGTACACTAGAAGTGTCTGTATAATCAGAGCCATTTAAAACAGGGAAAGGGAATGAGTGTTCATGAAGAGTGGTTCCAGACAGCACTGTGCACAGCACTTCCACTTTGAGGGATGTGACAAATGGCTGCACCTGGCTTTGGGCTGCTTTTTAGTTAGGCTTTGTCAGCAACTTGGCTGCAGTCCTGCAGGATGTTTTAGTCTTCTGTCCACTTAGAAATGAAGATGAACAACACTTTTCACTGTGTTAAACTCTTCCCTTCCTGTACCCAAACCTCATCTTTCTTCTTGGATTTAGTGGTGTTTTTAATCAAGGGCAAAGGATAGCAAAGACCTGCATTCACTGTGACAAGATCTGCTGCTCACTGCTGCTGGTGGCAGAGGCCAGCAGCAGCACACCTGAGATGTATTTTTCTATTCTTCCATCTCCTGTGACTGACACCAGTAGTGCTTTGACAGTGGTGATCCCAAAGCAGCAAACACTGCTGTGTGGGACCCTGGGGAAAGTTCTTCCCAGATCCCACTGCCCTCCTCCAAGAACTTGTCACATTGGTGAACTTACAGCAAACATGTTTCACCTGTAAATAAGAGTTTGTCAAAGCTTGAAAACTGCCATATGATGAGATTTGCCTCAATTCCCAAGCAAATTTAATTATTTAATTTCCAAAAACCCAGAGAAATATTTGTTGTCAACATTTTTAAATGGATTTCCATGTCAAAATTTTAGCTAGCTTCTAACTTGCTGAAGGAAGGTAAAAATTAAAATGAAACGTTTAACTGTTTTTCTGACATGATTCCAAACTTCCTGACTGTTAGATCAGAAGAGTCTACAAATTCTCAAGTTATGTCTTGAACCAGTCTTTCTGATCTTGAAAAACTTATCTGCAATGAAGACTTTTTTTCACCTGTTTTTTTTTAAAGAGACTATCTTAGTCTGCCTTTAAGAGACATTAATGCTTGGAAAGCTCTTACTCTTGTTTATTCTGAAGTCCCCTCATCATCAAGCTGCTAGAAATCCCCAATACAGACTCTTTATACTTAAAAAGTATGTTTGGTGGCAGGTGAGCTGGGATGCTGTTCAAGGATTTAGAATCTGAGCTCTGAACCCATCCTCATTAAATTGTGATATTTGTCACAGAAACGTGACCTGTATTGAAAATTGTTAAGATTGCTGAAATGGTCAGTATCTGGACTGTCCTATATACCTTTTTGTCACAGACTTAACACTGCTCAGATCCCAGTTCTGAACCAGCAGCTTCAATATGTCATCTCAGGGTCAGAGAATTCCCAAGTTGGTGAAGTTTCAACAGAGAAAGAAGAGGATGAAACTGAATGGGGAAGAAAACAGAAGAGCTGCAAGGCTGAATCACCATTAGAGTCCTGACCCTGCAAGGCTGTGCCATCCTCTTCAATCCTTTGCTGAACTGCTTGCTGGAGTGGCAGGGCTGGATAAGTGTTGGGCAGGTTGCAGTTGTCTGCCTTGGTCTTCACATGGTATTTATTTGTGCACTTCTTGTGTTTTGGTGCTTCCCAGCCATGAATCCATTTGTCCAACCACAGAGCATTTTATACAACTATTTAAAATATGTCTAGTCCCAAGAGATGCAGAGCTGCTGACCAAGCTCATTTTACGTGTTCACTAAGCTGTAATTTTTTTAGAGCAGGCTGATCTCATGCGAAGCAATAAATACTGGTCCTGCAGTCTTTGAGTTAGTTCTTTTTGTCAATACAAACTGAGGGTATTGTAGGTGCAATGAGTTCACTGCAGCAGGAATGTGGCAAGGGTTTACGGAGTGCTGAAGCAGATGAGTGGTATGACTGGTAATAGCTGATCTGGAATTAGGGCTCATAGCATCCTGCCAAAAAATTGCTGAATGAAATCAGGAGAGGCAGAGGATCAGGAGAGTGTTTAGAAGGAAATAAGACTAAATGGAGCCTCCAGATGAGAACTGAAAATTTAGTATGTAAATTTGATGTAACAAATGTGGCATAAACCAACAAAATTAGTCACTGATGTGCTTTTGCAGAGAGATTATGTAGCTGTAAAAATCACCAGAGAAGACAATAGTCCGGTCAGAATAAGCACCAGGGGTTTGGGAAACTTGTATTGAAAAATGAGCACTGTTCACAGGAGACAAATAGACCAGGGTAGTAATAAATAGCATTTAAAAACTGGCCTTAAGGGGATGCTAAGTGCTTAGAAATCAGGAAATGCCAGAACTAGTGTGCAAGAACCATTGTAGTGTGCAGCCTGTTTCTGAAAAATCCAGTATCTCTGAGATCTTTTACAACCTTCAGTGCAAATGAATGATAGCTTTTTGTTTGCTATTAATACTCATTTTTCAGAGTTGATTTAATATATGAAAGGATAAGCAGTGCAGGAAATAGGACAGGGGCTTCTATTCCTTTAGGTGCCAGCTGTGTGTTATTAAAAGAAATTGCCGTGCTACATGTACTGCAGTTGTAGTGTTGGAACCAAAGTCCTCATCCAAAGTACACTGAGATGTTTTATGCCTCCCTAGTTGCTGAATCTCCCTCATCCTTGAGGTTTCTTCCAGCTGTTGGAAGGCTCAGGAGTCCCTGCCCAGGCACAGGTTCCTGGCATGGATGGGCATGGATGTTTATTCAGCGCTGGGCAGCAGCGGGAGGTAATCCTCTAATAGCACTGCAAAATCACAGGTGATCACAGAGTCTATTTATTAGGAAAGGATTTAAACAAATACATATTCATAATAACAGCCCCTCCCATCCCCTCTTCCTATGGTAATTAGCTTGAAGAGCTATTAAGCATTGACTTCTTAAATTAAGTCTGGGGTCGTTTTTTGTGGGGAGGGGTCTTAAAAGGAGGAAGTATGGCGAGTGTTCCTCACCCTAAACTCTCGACCTTTTCTATCACTGACAATACAAATGATTTCTGGGGATAGTCAAGTTTTTCAAAGAATGAATTTCTGGTTGCATTGTCTTATGTTTCTTTGGGTCTGCTCACTAGTTTCGTCTTTTCTCATTGTAAGCACAGCTGAACAAAGATAAAATGACAGACAATCAATAATTTAAGTTTCAGCTAACTACCTCAAGCTTGGCTTTCCTTTTAACTTCTAACTTTTAATTACTTTTAGCAAGGTAACTAAAATCCTAAAGTTTCTAAGATTGGTGTTTCACTATGAACAGATGAAATGAAGTCTCCTATCAATACAGTGGCCTGGAGCTGTTACCAGCCGGTGTGGTTTTCCCGCAGGTGTCTGCAGAAGCCATCCCGGAGCCGCAGGATGCCTCCCGCGGGCGCTGCCTGCGCCGCACCGTCAGCGTCCCCTCCGAGGGCCAGTTCCCCGAGTACCCGGCAGAGGGGGCCGCCCAGCTAGGTAAGAGACACCTTGGCCACGGGAAGGCTTCGATGGCTGAGCTGCGAGCTCTCAGAGGGCTGCGCCTGCCCGAGCAGCCTGGCTGGGTGCGCACCGCCGGGGGATGTGCGGTCCCGCAAGCCAGGCGTTTTGTGTGAATGAATGCCTCCCGCCCAGCGAGCCGAGCACAGCATTGATGCACACAGCAGGAGATGGCTGGGGGGGCTGCAGGAGCGGGGCACACGGGAGCTTTGCAGATGTGTGTTTAAACTCACGGGGCACCCTGGCATTGAAAGGCGAGCGCTGCTGCATGCGCGTCAGTGGGAATGCAGCTCTTGCACGTGGCTCCAAGTGCTTCCCGCTGGTTTGGAGCTGTTAGGTGGGTATGTTTTACCTCACCTCTGGAATTCCCTTTGCTCCATATTTTCACAGCAAGCACCAAATAACAGGATTTTCTCTAGCTTACCTCATGCCTGTTCAGGGTGCAGTTCCTAAAAGAAGCAGCCGTCTGCCTGCTATTTGCTGTGATTATCCATGTTGAAATTTAGGAAAAGCAAAAGATAGGTACTAAAAATGACAGACAAAGACTCTGTTGCAGTGGTTCCCCAAATCCAGGTTTGGCCCAGTTCTCCCTGTTTTCCACCCCATCTGTGGCTGCATAAAGAACACCATTCCAGCTCTTCCCAGAAAAGGAGGAAGAGGCAGCAACCACACACAAGTGAGCTCTTCCTTCTCTTCCCAGCCTATGCAAGAAGCTGTGCTTTGCACAGGCTGGTGAGACTTAGGAGCAGTTCTTCCCTGCTTCAGCTGTGAGAGTGAGCTGTGAGGAATAAACATGCATCTGTAAATAGTAAAGCAGCCTTGATAACTGCTATCAAAGGTAAAGAGCAGATAAGTTTTTTTCATTTCACAGGCTCAACTGATTTTTTTGGTGGTTTTTTTGCTAAGAATTTTATTTTGCGAGTGTATTACACACAAGTAAGAAAAATGCTACTCTGGTAGATAGTTAATTAACACATTTCAAATGTATTACTTATTTATTTGTACTTGTCAATAGCATTCTTCCTTATTTGAGAAAGACAGATGAAGTTCTTTTTTTTTTATTTCTTAGATTC
Organism: Erithacus rubecula; assembly: GCF_903797595.1. Classification (NCBI taxonomy): domain Eukaryota; kingdom Metazoa; phylum Chordata; class Aves; order Passeriformes; family Muscicapidae; genus Erithacus; species Erithacus rubecula. Next base: position 28,453,588 of record NC_136662.1, on the reverse strand, counting down.
CAGATTGGAGGTCTGAAAATAAACAGGGTAAAGTTGGGGATTTAGGAAGGAAAACTGCAAAATACTTTGAGATGAGTGACATGAGAAGAGTCCTGACTAGATTTTTTGGTAGCATTTCAAATGCACCTCTAAATGATCATATTGTTTTGCCATATGAATAAATGTTCATTTTTGTTTGGAACTAAACCTGATATTTGTATAGTGTTGTAGGCAAAATACTTACTCCAGGTATATGGCTAGTGAGGTGAATGAAGAACTGTATTGCAACCAGTCTGCACTAGGCAATGAATATTATTTATAGCTACACAAGCTACAAAGACCTTTAAAAATCTAAGATTTAAATGCTTTCTTCTTCTATAACGTGCAAAAAATGAGTAGGTTTTCTAGACTTCACTGAGCATCTCAATAGCTGGAAATCACAGTGTTATGTTTTTAAATGGAACCTTGTAACATTCTTGATCTTTCTTGAAGGCCATAGAGAATGGATGATTCTGCTATTTGTTATCTGCCTTGCTGTGTATTTTGCTTCAATTTAGATGCAAGTGGCATCTTGTAGTGTGTTATTTGATATATGCCTGACAAGATGACATTAAAAGTACAAGATATCTACCTGGTCTTCTCCATGTGTGAGCTATAACTGTAGTGAAAACAGATGTCACAGAGTGTGTAGGCAAAACAATTGGGCATGCAATGGGAAGGGAAAAATTGAGCAATGCCCTTTCTGTGAGTATGGATGAGAGGGAAGGGAAGGTCATATATAATCTCAGATTGCAGTGCCTTAGGCAGTTCCCTTGTTCTCACATCCTAGTTAAAAATGTCTCTTGTCATGATTACAGAATTCCTGCTAATGAAGAAAGTGGGTTGATAGGAAGCAGTGGGAATAGCTTTATGTCAAGATGCTGAGCCAGAGGATACATTAGTGAAGGGAACCATTGCACATCTTTATGCAGAGAAAGAAACAGATGGTGGCAGCCAGGACCTATCACAAGGAGTACAGATAACAACTGCACTAAAATAGCTTTGGAATGGACACTAAAAGCTGAAAGGCACAGCAGAGGCAGCTACAGTATCTGGTAGAGAAATTGCTATGCAGAGCTGATAAGAATATCAAGCTTGTCCTAGGGAAGCATGTGGATAACATGGCAACTGCAGACCTTGCATCTGACAGTGATATCTGAAATTACTCTTTGCAGAAGAGCTCCTTAGGAATGGCTCTAGTGCAGAGGTGAAGGCATTGCAATAGCACTTGCTCTTTTCCCTAACTAAGGTTGCCATACTTCTCTTGTGATTTGCTAATTAATAGATTGATTTATTAAAAATGAAAAAAGGGGATAAGGTTTTATTTCATTTGTAGCAATAAAGTTATAAGTTGTCTGAGAATCTTTTTGTTAATGGAGCAAATGGAATACTGTGTGTTCTTCAAGGGCTTTGCATAATCAGCAGTAGCACTCATTCTGCAGATTTCTGTGGCATTCTTTACAGAATTATGCACACATCCGTGTAGCACCATTCCTAGGAAGTGTGTGGGAGAGCAACTACCCACGTTACATCTGAGAAATGGAAGCAAGAGCTGTGTAACTCCCCAAAGTTCAGCCTTAAGTCAAGTGTGCTTCACCCAGGGGCTGCTGAAGTCGTTCTTGCTGTATCTTTCATTTCTCACCCTTTCTGCAGGGTTGGCTCAGCTGTTTGGGAGGCAGCTGCTGCACCACCATGGTTACAGTCCCATGTACTAAGATAGACACCAATTTCCACATACTTCAGTACAGCAAGCCATAATTTGTGATGGTTCAGCAGCTGCCAGAGAAGCAGCTGAGCCATCCCTTCTGTGCAGGCACAAACCACTGTGGTCACCCTCAAACAAGGGCCAGAGGGACAGACACAGGAAAAAAACACAAGATGGAAAGCAACTTGTTTAAACACTGAAAACTAATAAGGTAATTTTAAAACTGTAACTCCAGAGGCACTCAGCATATGCTGCTAGCTTAACAGCTTGCCCTCTGCTTTTAGGCAGTAGAGAGGTTGTTGCTAATGCTGAGATTCTTAATTTCTGTCTGGAAGATACACTGTACACTAAGTTGTGTCAGCAAGCCATCTGTTAAATGTATGCCATAAAATTTCCTTGGTGCATAATCCCTATCATTGTAGTAATACCTCTATGAGTGAACAGGCACACTCTAAATATGTCATTTACTTGCAAGGATTCATCTTGGCAGCACTTACTCAGAGGAGCCTCCATTCAAGACAGCTAAAAATGTAGCTGTAATTTCTTCCTAACTCCAGCTTGACAGCCTCTAACCTTCTTTCAAGTGTTATTTTCAGTGGGCCATTCTGTTATCAAGTGTGATTCAGGCCCTGGAGACCAGCACCTAAATGTCACAGGAAGAGGAACTCAAGCTGGCCCATCTCCTTTTTGCCTCCATTGCTGCTTCAGATCCTGCTCTTTTTCTAACAGGTGTATTTTTTCCTGTTAGGGAGATTGCATCCTTTTAAAGGATCGTTGTTTATAACAGTCTGTTGGAATTAGCCCATTCATATAGTAAAAGCATGATTCAGATTTCCACCATTCATGCTGTTTGACAGGCTAGTAGCAGTTACCACTTCCTTTCCCAAAATAATTGTCTTCTCTCTTGCTCTGCTTCCTTCTCACCACCTGCTCGCTCTAAATGAGAGTTGTTAAGGAGACTACACAGCAAAAGTTTGGATTCTGGCAGCTTTATGGCATTAGTAAGAGATTTTAAATTTCTTTTGCCTGCTTATGTGAATATATGAGGAGGAATTGAAAGTGATCAAAGGCTTTGGGGTTCTTTGTTGCTGTTTTTTTTAAAGTATTAGGAAAGAGCATCATCAGGGAGGGTTTTTGAGGTTCTCTGGTGCTTGGAAAGGCTAGTGGTGATGCAAATAAATCTTCATTTTATATTTGGAGGTGACATCATGCAAGAAAACCAGCTAACATGGCTTTTTCTCAGTCAGAATGTCCCTCTCTTGAAAAAAGGTTGCTGAAAGAGGTCAGAGGTGAAGATGCCCCTTGCATATTTTAGTTTTGTCCTTACCCTGAGTCACTAGCACTGAGAATGAAGCACTGATCTGTTTTGATGCCAGGCCCAAATTGCATTGCTACCAGGTGAGCAGTTAGCTGGGCAGAAATCCTGCCTCTGTACTCTCCTAAAAATCCAGAGGCTTTGGAATTGGAGTGAGCAACAGAAGATGAGTTAAGCAGTGTCTGGTTTCATTGCTGCATGGTGTATATCTCTTAGAACAGTTCCTGCAAGTCTCTGCTGAGCCCTCCTGCCTGGGGAGGATTGTTCCAATACCCAGCCCATGCTCTTTCTTCAGGTAAAAACCTGGCAGGAGAGAACAGACTGGAGCTAAAAAGATTCCTGGGGTGATTTTAATAACTGCTGTTTGTAAGACAAAGTTGTTTACAACTAAAACTATCAAAGCTGAGCTTTGCTTTCTGAATATTCCAGCTGGAATGTTTGTGATGAATGAAAAAATAGATTCATTCTGTGCTCACCACATAATTAAGAACGTTGTGCAGTAAGAGCTAGGATAAGTACCTGGAAAAGGTTACTAGTTTTAGAGGTGGGAGAGAAAGATAGTTTTGGAAGAAAAAGGATTGTTTGTGACCTGCTCAGTGGAAGAACCTGCAATGCACCAGTTTTTTACAATCAGTAAAGATTTTTGTGTTCCACAAAGATTTATTTAGGAGATATGCAGGAATTTGATATAACAGAAGTCAGGTAACTTCTAAGAACTGGGTGCCAACAAGAGAGCTGTCCTTCACCCTCTACCTCTCAGATTGGCCTACAAAGAATATCTGTTAGAAAGTAGGGATGAAAAAATGCAATTCACAACTCCCCTGTATCTCATCTGTAGGATTTATGGTGTGTCTTGATGAAGTAATTTTCCCAGTAGCACTACCCACTTTTTCACCCTGCTACCATGTGCAAAATACCAATCTACTGTCAACTGTTATGCATGGCAGGGATACAAAACAGGGCTTGGGTTTAGCCCTCAGATTGAGGGGTGTGTTTGGCAGTATCTCTGGCAGGTAGATGGATTCAGGTGTGCTGATTTGACATGTTTGCAGCTCTCTGTGTTTGCCCGACCTGGGCTTGCACGAGCCTGTTTGTGTGTATGAGAGATTCCCATCCTCCTCTGCACACCTAGGAGAATCACATGCCTTGCTGCCAGTTCCCTTTATCATGTAATTTAGCAAGCCTCAGTGAGTGGTTGGGGATTTACTTTTTCTTTTACCTGTGCTTTGTAGCACAAACCTCATTTGCAGTGCCCCCAGCAGCTGCAAGGTGATGATGCTGGCCTGAGGTGGGGACAGGGAGCGTGGTTCTGCACCCTGTGGGATGTGTCACCACGTGGTGTTTCCACAGGCTGCAGGTGGTCCCATGCATTTTGAGCCCATAGCTCCATCCTCTGCTTCCCTTCAGCCCAGACCTGCCAGAATGCATGCGTGGGAGCTGGGATCTGAAGCCTTTGGCTCATGTAATTACACAAACAAGGGTTTGCTGACAACCACAGCCTTTGCCTGCTTCACTGTCTAGTGCCTTGGGTCATGATCTCTTGGTGCTATGACTTGGGGATGAGTAGTAGGGAGTGTAACTATGCCAAGATCAATTGAAATTCTAAAACTTTTATGTCTTTAGATGACATTGTTTACCCATCATGTCCTATCCCAAAATGCAAATGCATACAAACCATGAGTTGCCTTTTAAAAAACCTCCTGCTCTTGGACAGGCTACACAGGGAAACATCTACTGTGTGAAAAGTGCCCTGCTATCTTTTGCATCCACAAAAGAGGTTAGGAAACTTTGGGAAAAGCCCTGAAGTAATCTGAAATTTGGACAATGTGCAGTGTAATTTGCCTGCCTTGGAAGGATGAAGAGTTTAGACAACTCCTCTTGAAATTAGAGCTGACTCCAGGGAGGCTGGATGGAACAAGCAGGATGCCTGGATCTCAGTGACATTCCCCTGGGCAATTTGAGTTATTTGTATACAGAAAATTGCCAAGCTGCTATCTTTCTTCTTCTATAACACGAGCAAAGATTTTGGTTAGTTCTGAGTGCTGCTGAAACTTTATTCCTTTGCACGCAGATCATCTGTGCTGAAAGCCGAGTTTCATCATAAAGCAAATTTTATCTGTTTAGATCTTAAACCTTTTTAGGGCAGAGATAAGGGGTAAGAACACATAATCTCAGCTTTCTAATACTGACACATAATCCGTTAGGGCTTTTTTTTCTCCCCTTGGAAATGTATATTACATCCCTGCCCACTGCTTCTAGAGCACACATAAAAAATCCATTTCAGTGATATTTAAATTTTATGTTGAGAGCATAAAGAACACTGTAAGGAAAGCATGTTGTGCAACCTAGTAATTTCTAAGAACTGGTGACTCTTGGGCCATCTGGGGCAGATTTGTTGCTTGTGTTCTAACCAAACCTTGGTTTAATAAAAATTGTTTCTGAAATTCTTTAATGAAATCTAGCTTTAATCACACATGAAGTCACTGTGGATTGTTCGATTTTGAATTTCTCCTTTCTAATTGTTTATCTTGTGGCAAAAAGAAATTACACTTTACCCAGCCATCAGTGATGACTGACTTTTTTTCCATCAGTAATGACTTGCTTAACACTTAATGGAAAATTAGCCTTCCTTCCTACTGCATGCATTTCCTTGTCTTGTCTAGAGTGAATTTCAACTGTTGAGCTAAACTTAAATGTACTGATCTGCTTCAGAGTTTGGTATTAGTTTACAGAATTAGCTGTTGATCGGTTTATTGCTTTAGTATAAATTGATATTGATAAAAAAATGCAAATATTTATGAGAGTGGATTAGGTGCATGTAGTTTGAAATCTGTATGAAGTTAAAGGTACAAAGCTGTCTCTGGTGTGCAGGGATGTGCACATTCCTGTCCCCTGCTCTCCCACCCTCCCTGGTGCTGCTTTTGTCGCTTGCCAGGGGAATCGATGCGACTTCACACAGTGAGGTCATGCTCACATCCTTGTTGTGTTGATAGGCTGGCTTTGAGTCTGACCTGGGAGATGTTCCAAATTACCCCCAGTAGCAGCCTGGTGTAATACAGAGCTGCTCTCTGTGTTGGCTTTGATGGAGCCAGTGCTCTTACAGTGGGAGTGGAGCCATGGCCCGAGCACATACTAGGGATTTTATTAACCTGCCACCCTTTGTCAGTGTTCCCTCTTTCATGGCACAAGGGGAGGAAAGAATTAGAACTCTGATTTTTATCTGCAAAATGGACAAAAATGTTTCAGCAGCTCAGCAGAAAGAAATAATTTACTTAAAGGAAAATTAAAAAGGAGGAGAACTGGGCTGTTGAACTCTGCTGGAGTTCATCAGGAACTCTACTACCAGGTACTTCTGTGCTGCAAGCTAATCCTGGATTCCCAAAAGCACCTTGGAGCTGGAGAGGACTGTACATTCTAGCAGTGATCAGTGCCCATTAAGATACAATTGGTGTCCAGTAAAGTGCTTTTGGCTACAGACTAATAATTCTTGATGCATGTTTGAGGCTGCTTGATCTCATGCTGAAGGGTTTTTCTGCTTTGTTTTTTTGTCTGTGTTGAAACTACAAATATTGCCTTGATCTTTCAGTGAGCTGGATGCAGTTTAGGTGAGGATCTGATCATTGAAAGCTCCAGTCATCTCACTTGTTCCTCCTCACCAATAGTCTTTTCCCACTGTTCTGTGGCATGGACAAGCTAAAGCAGTAGCACAAAAGTCCTGCCATTTGAACCAAAGTCATGTAATATTGTCAGAGGTTTCTAATAATTTATATTCAATGTCACAGTCTTTTGGAAACAACTCTTATCCCTAGACTTTGTGAATTGCATTTCAAATTTCTGAATGTAGAACTATGAATCTAGATTTCTAGAATAATTCCAAGTACTTGGATAATCTGCCTTTTTCACCTATAATTTATTTATTTATTAATTGCCCCATTTACTCTTTTTTACATAAGTCATCAGCAGATGTCTTTGCTTCAGTCAGACAGATTCTTCAGCATTTCAGAAATCTTTTTTTGAGGCCCATACAGCATGTTGGAGGATTGACAAAAAATAGCTACCAGGACTGAACCTTCCTGCATCACTAAAAATGGCTTATTTGAGAGAAACAGGCAGATTATGGCCATTTTTCAGAGCTGAATCTAAAGTTTTAACCCTCCTGTTAGAACCCGATTTTAAAATGGAGATTCCTAAAAGATGGGGGGAAAAAAGCAAAACATGGAAAACAAAACCAGACAAATTACAAATAAATAAATAATTAAAAAGAAAGAAAGCAAAAAGCCAGGATTTGCCCATAAAAGCACAAGAACCCTTTGAAGAGATGTACAGGCTAACTTTCACATCCCAGTCCTAAATTTTTCCATCTTTTCTCTCATGCCCTGTGGTGCACATGAATTGTGTGATGTTGCTCCACCCTCTGGAGAGATGCTTTTCTGTGGTGCTGTGGATGCCACTGGTACTCTGGAATGAAGAGTGCTGTGTAATTACCAGAGCATTCATGGCTCTCTGCCCTGCTGGGGTGGGCACACAGAGCAGATCATGGGCACTTAGGAGCTGTTGCTTCTCTTCTGTAGAGACTGGCTCCACTGTGATCCCAGGTTTTCACTACTGATTCCAATAATTAGGCATTTCCAAGCAGCAGGTCAGACCAATTTGTCCTTTGGAGGAACTGTATATTTTGTTATGCTGCTGCTAGTGACAGGTTTTTGAGGAACAATGCCTTTTTTCAGGATCCCTTGGTGTAGTTAGTGATTGGCTTTAGAGGGCTAGGGAGCAGTAACAATTTTTTTTAATTTATTTTGCAGTCAGTATTGTTTAAGCACACATTAATTTTCTTTCCCAAGGGCTAGGCTTGCTTTACCTGAAGATTCTCCACCTGAGCCTAGGCAGGAGGTAGGGTGACCATGGCTTCCAGGGGAAACACTGAGGGTGTGAGAAATTGTTACCAGAGATAATGTGCAGAAGTTCATTTTAAGCAACCCTGCAAAAAAAAGGTGGTGGAAAAAAAGGAGTGAATCAGAGGAGAATATGGTATTGCAACTAAGCAGCAAAATTACAGAAAATTAGGAAAAAATTGAGGAAAATTAAAACTAAACAGAACACTCACTCTTGGTGACAACAAAAGGTAGGAGGGAGCATGCAGCCCCTCAGTTCTTGGCGAGCGATTTTAGCCTGTTTAGCAACAGGCTGAACAACTTCACATTCTTCTTGTGTGTGTGTTTGTGTGCTCTGGTGCCCCTGGCTGGCAGGTGGGAGCTGCTGGAGGGCAGACCATGGGCTTTTAAACATGACACGCTCTTCTCTTGGGATGTCACAACGTTTAAAGGGATGGTATGTTGGCAGCAGCAACCAAACTGTGTAGGGTTTGGTTTCTGTGCCTCAAAAAGTTGTAAATAAATAAAAATGCTATGCCTGGAAGTTCAGCTCTCGGCACTTCTAAAAGAAAAAAAAAAAAGAACAGAGCTCAGGAAAAGGCAATTAGTATCAGACTTCACCATTTCACTCCCAAAGCCACAGATCTTTGAATTTAAAGACAAAAACAAAAGGCAGTGCAGAAAACAAAGAGGGGGGGAGGGAAGTTTATTGTTTGCTTAAGTGACTCTTGGGGCTTTTTTTTGGTGCTGTGTATTTCCTAAGCTGTAGAAGCATTTGAAGTGGGGAAACATCTTCAAAGGAAGTGCAGTTTTTCAAACACGTTGAGATGTAGTTCCTGGTCCAGCTCATGAGATATCTTCATGTAAACTGGCTTCTTGCACGCTGGGCAGCGTGTGCGGTGATATCACCCTCTTAAGTTTCCCTGTAGCTGATTTTAGCCTCGGAGTCAGCTGCTTGAAATCCCTGAGTTTCCTCAGCATCAGGCGGGTTTTCGCGGAGTGCCTCCTCCTGCCCACACCCCTCCCTCCCACCCCGAGTGCCTGCGCTCCTCTCGGCTCCCCTGGGACCGAGGGATGCGGTGCGTGCCCATGCCGCGGGGATCGGGTGGTTTATGGGGAGGGCAGGCGGCTCTCGGAGGGCGGCTCTGGCTCAACCCGAGCCCAGGAGCTGAATAGGGAGGCTGGCGCTGCACGGCTCCGGCTTTTCTGCATTCCTGGCCGGCCGGGGCAGCGAGCGCGGGGAGAGCGGAGCTGCGCTGCCGTCCTGCTCGGCATCCCGGCACCACCATGCTGCAGCTGGCAGGATCCCCGCAGGATGCAGGGCACAGGTGAGCCAGACCCTCCTACAGCAGAGCACGCATTGCTGCGGGGATTCCAGCCAGGCGGGGCTGCCTGGGAGGCACACAAGTGTTCTGCTGGAGATTTAAAATGGCTTGACTCAAAGCAACTAGAAACTTGCAGGGATTTTATCTATGTTGCATGTTTATTCCTTATTTCAGCTTTATGCAAAGGTCTTTAAAGAGGTGTATACATTGGTACTTTTCTGCTCGCTGGTAGAGAAATTTAATGTTAGTGTTAGAACAACATGTAGATGCAGAGATGAAGAACAGGTTTTTGTAAGCCACTTTCAGAGCTAAAAATCTATGTTATTTAATTAATTAATTATGCTCATTTTCTCCCTCTCACTGAAAGCCCTTACCTAAGTAAGTATATTTTTAAATGACACTGATTTCTAGATAAGGCCAGACATCATCATTCAAAGGCACACTGTGGGAATATTTGTCAGTGCTTACTTGTGGCTGGCTTACGTGATGTTTCCAACCTGACTTCCTATCCCCCAGACAGTGATGGTAAATCAGTTGTTCAGGGAATCCTACAGGTTGCATGTAAAACACAAGATTTGGTCTCCTTTCGATATAAAGGATGCTGCCTTAGCAATGCCACTGGCTTTTCCAGCAGCTTTTGTCCTAAAATGTATTAAGTGATAGCAAGCTAGAAAATATTTAAGTTTCCTGCCTTTTGATATGGCTGAACATTTTCCAGTAGGTACAAAACCAATAGATGTTGTCTAAGGAACCGGGGAATGGAATCTCCTGAGTCAAATGTTTTCTGCCTTGGAAACCTCCTTTAATAAATAGGTGCTGATTATGACATCCTCCTTCCATAGACAGGGTGAATACTAATGTACTAGCTTGGAGAGAGCTGTTTTTGTTAGCCTGGACCAATAGGCTTTCTCTGCAACTTCTTTTGAATTACATGGTCTGAAAATGAAAACCTTCTGCCTTAGCTTTTTTTTCAAACAAACACGTGTTTCTTTGAAAAACAAGCAAACTTTTGGCAAACTGCTCAGAAAAGTTCAAGGCACCACCAATGCCTATGCCTTCCAAATTTCATTTAGGTGATTTTGGGATAGTTACCACGAGGTTGCCTTTAGAATTTCTTGTCTTCTTTTGGGGCTCTTTCATACGATTAACATGTTAATAGAATTAAGAGTACAATACTAGGGAATTGTGGAAGGCAGATGTGAGCAGCAACTTACATTCCTGCAAATTCTTCATGTCTGCCAGCTTTATCTGATACTCTGTTGGTGCTCTCGCTCTTTTTCTCTTTAAAATCTCCAGGGAGTGGGGAAAAAATGTAATTGCAATGAATACTTGAGGTGACTAGTGTCAGAAAGATCTGTCATGGCTCTTTAAAGCTCATGGGGACAAATCAGCTTCATTTGTGCATAAGCAGGAGGAAGGGACATTCTGCTACACGAAGCCTTACCTTGCCATTTTCTGATGCCTGGGAGACAGTATAACGTGAAATATTGGAAGTCAGAGAATCTGGGGATGCATCAAATTACAGGGTGTGAATGGCATTTATAAATGCCTTGTTGGCATCAAGAGACAGATTCATTTTCCAGCCTGTAGAGGTATGTACCTTGTCCAAGCTTCGACTTTCCAGAATGGGAACACCTTCCTTTTATCTAGATTTCTTGGCTAATTGGCATCAGACAGCACAAATGTTTTTTAGGAGGGCTAATAATGATGGGATTTGAATCTGGGCCAATGGCAGAAGGGAGACCTCATGATCCCCTTCCATTTAATTTTCTTCAGCTATGGGTGACTGCTTCTGATAAGAGAGAGGGAATCTGTACAGAAAGTCAGCAAGCAAATGGTGCAACTACAGGCAGAGCTTATGGTTTCAGCACTGTCACCTCCATATGTGAAATTGTCTACAGGCTAAGAGTATGTATATTATAGATTTAATGGGAAATGATGGTGAAATTGTCATGGTACACATGACAGCAAAAAATGGGTTACAGAGTAACCCAGCTGCTTCTCTGAGCAGGAAATGGCAGCTACGAATGGCTGTGGTGAGTCTGTGTGAAACCATAGAATTATTAAGGTTGGTAATTATCTCCAAGATCATCAGCTCTAACCGTTAACCTGCCACCTCCAAGGCCACCACTAAATAATATCCCTAAAACCCACATACACACATTTTTTAAACACTTCCAGGAGACTCCACCACTTCCTGGGCAGCCTGTTCCAGTGCTTCACCAATGTTTCAGTGAAGAATTTTTTCCTGATACATTCTTGCCTAGCAGAACAGTGCTGATCCTTGGGCAGTGGGTCTGCTGTGGTAACATATGATATTGCATTCTTCTTCTTCTGCACCTTCAGTGTGCTCAGCAGGGACTTCAGAAGGGCCATGTTGTGATGTGAACACCAGAGAAGTGGAACAGCTCTGCTAACTTGTTTCCTTAGAATTATGTCTTTGGGCAACCTTCAAAAGCACTGAAAAAGCAAAAAGCATTGAAAAATCCATGTCTGGCTTAAAAAGAGGGGATTGCAACTATTTTTTTTTTCTTATTTATTTATCCATTTTCCTGATTGTTTTGATTCATTTTGGAGTAGGCTTGTGTCAGATTTCCAAGTTTAGTCTCACTGAAACCCTGACAGACAGGTCCTTGTTGTAATTGTCTCCACATCTTTTTGGTTCAGGGGGTAATGGCTACAGAAAAATGCCAACTGTACAAAATAAAGCATAATTCTAATGCCAGCTTTCACAGCATTCATGCTCTTAAAGCCCTGGCCTAGTATGTCTCAAGGTCATTCCAAAATGCCAGCTTGTATTTTCTCCAGAGAAACTCTCACCAGAGTGTCCAGGAGGAAGCTCTAAGATATTGCATGTTAGAAATTAAGCCCATGAGCACAAGATGGAGGACTTGGTATGTCCTTGTAGAAATTCCTTAAATTATGCAGTCTCTTCCCTTGCTGTGCTTCCTTGCTTCACCACCAAATCTGGTCCCTAATTTGTGAAGAGATTAAAAAACCCTTCCATATGCTGCCTTTCTTGCACCTATCTAGTGCTTGGCAGGGCCTTGGGCTTTGGCAGGTGCTGTATTTTGGTGCTTTTGCAGAGATTAACATAGTCTTCCTGTAAACATGTGGAACTGAGTGGTAAGAGGGAGGGAGACCAGATGATTCATGGGCAGGGGTAGGGAATCATATTACTGGTCACAGTTCTCTGGAATGCTTCTGCTTTTCTGCTGCCTACCTGGTAAGTGCAGGCTGCCTGTTTTTGGGCTACTGCACACTAAGAGCTTTTTGGTGGTGGTTTTCTGTTTCTTTATGTGCCATTAGAAGTGCAGGCAATTTTTTTTTTTGGTGCCAGTCATGGAGAGTTCAGCTCCCACCTGGTGGGGCTGGCAAAGCCTGGATTTCTTGATGCATAGAGGGAGCAAGCAGTGACCTGAGGGTGGAGTGAAGCTCCCTGCTGGCATGGCAGCCTCAGCCCTGCTCTGCAGGAATCGCTGGTATTTAGGCTGTGCTGAAAGCAACAAGCTGAACTTGTTGTGGGAGTGCTACGTAAGGCTGTTACCAGGAACCAAACCTTGTAGCAAGAGGGTAAATAATGCTTCAGTTGGTGGGGCAGTTCCTGTGTGATCTGGCCAGAAGCTAAGTGCCATGGTCAGTAGATCATCACATGGATCATGGTGAATGGAATCCCACAACACTTGGAAGCCATCTGTGTGGGTGTCAGGCATTCTGATGGAACAAGAGTGTTGCAGAATGAATAACATACTTATTTCTCTCTCATATTTAGTTCTCTGTCATGTGAACTGGTTATTTTTCTCAAAATTCTAGTTCTCTGCTATCTCTGTAATAATGTGGAGCCATAGAAGGACATAAGACCCCAAACCAATCACCACCCAAACCCCAGCCCTCACTAACTTATTCATTTGTTTGCTTGTTGGAGATGTCATCCAAATGAGTCTAAATAAGAAAAATAATTCCTGGGTGTTTCCCTGCTCTGGTTGAGCCTGTATGCCCAAGGAAAAAGAGTAGTTCAGAAAGTAATAGTAGAGACCAACATGAATGGTGGAAGCATGCCAACAAACTGTCTTAATTAATTATTTTCAAAAAATACAGCACTGGCAAAGATATGAATTGTGCAAACTATGTGGCCTGCAAGGTGAGCAAGAAAAATTCTTGAGAGAAATGTCATCTTGTGAATGCCAGCATCAGAAATTAAGTACCCTTTACATTCTGCTTATTAAATATATAGCTGGGTGTATTCATACTTTGATACAAGATGTCTGTTGCCATGAGGCATATGGTTCACAGTCTGGAAAGGCACTCCAGAGTGGATGGCTCTGCAAATAATGTATTGGCCCAATTTGAAATTAAATTTGCTTAATATTTTTGGAGTGGTCATTAATGGTACTTACAAACTTGCTGTCATGCTAGTAACTTAGCTGAATCCCTTGGCTATTCTGAGGATACCAAGGAAGTCAGATTGAGTACAAAAATGTAATTAAGATGGTGTGAAAGTAGGAAAAAATAGTCCATGGTTGTTCATCAGTGAAGTTCTGAAAATCCAACAATTCTGCCTGGCTGGATTACCTGTATTGTTGTATACTAGAGCTTCAAGGTATGTTTTCCCACCCTCATTTTGAGTCTTTCTGTCCCTATTTATCTTTCCAGGCTGTCAGTAGGCAGCACTTTCACTGGGAAATTAATTTTTTCTGCTCCCCTCCAGAGTAACCACTGGTTAAGGTGTCTGGTCTCAGCTGGGCTAGGAAGGCTGGTGTTGCTCACTCTGGAAGTGAGGAGAACAATAACCCAGCTAAGTGACAATATTACATCAGTGTGCAGAGGTTGTCATTGCAGCTGGGTAAGAGCTGTTGAGAGTGAGTGTAGAGATCAGTGACTGTGCTAAAATCACTTCATTAAGCAATCTGAAAGGATAAAACACTAGACGATAATGTGTATGTGTGGGCTGGCACTTCATCAGCATGGTTTCACTTTTCACAATAAATCAACTGGCTTGAAGAGACACTTGAGTGTCCATTTTTTTTTATCCTGATTAAAAAGGGCTTTCTGTGTACTTTGCCATGCTCCAATGGGGCTGTCCACATCTTGTCATGTCTGACAAAACTCTGCTGTTGATTTACACTGCAGCAGAATGATTCTGCTTGTAGCTCATAGGATCATGTCGCAGCACTATACACTGCTTTTGCTCAGGTAGCTGAAGCCAAAAAGGTTACTCATGTTCCAAAATAGCTGTGAATACTTCCATCATGATCTCCTAATACAGATTGAGTTACTCAGCCTTTTCCACTGGGATCCTCTTGAACTAGATCACAGCTTGATTAGGAGACTGTTTTATTGTAATGCTGCTCCTCAAAGCAAAATTACTTCCATTATAAATAGACATTTAAAATTATTTAATGAAGGAAATGGAGCCTTGTGCAAATAGAATTGAAGTTTTTAAGTGTCTGGGATACTTATTTTAAGCTAGCTGCTTATTCCATTTCCTGATGGGCAGGTATGAAGGTGAGTAGTTTTGCCTGACACATGAAATTGATCCAGGGGTTGGACAAACAAGCATTCATTGTTTCTTATTCATTCCTAAATTATCTGTAAGACATTTTATTAAGAATGACTTGGGTGTACAATATCTAAAGTATATTGCTGTGAGGACATCATTTACTGACTAAAGCAGTATCCATCAATCAGTCTGTCAGCACCTATCCCTAGTGCATGTAAGACCCATTTTTCCTCCCCTGGAAAATATCTCATGCAGAGAACATTAATACATTATGATTTATAATACCACCATGACTATGTGCTTACAAAGCATCTGCATCACAAGGCATCTTTGCTCTATTATTTGCATATATTATGAATTCTCATTTACTAAAAATTGCTGTAGAAAACTCTGAGATTCATGCTTTTGGGTAGTTTCACTGATCAAGAAAGCTAATTTTTAAATTCAAAGGATGGTAAAGCTGCTTAGCTTCATGGGTCTCAGAATCAAAGCTTTGGGAGAGTGACATTTGTCACAACTGCAGAGTTCAGTCAGTGGCTGTAATGCAGGAATTACCAGGGAGGGATGTATAGAAGTGTTAAATGATTGGTTTTTTAATGTGCTCCAAAGCAGAAGGGCTTGGTTTAATTTTCAGGCTTGACAACTCATCTGCTTTTAGAACTCAGAGGTGAGGGAGATAAAGCTAAACACTTTGAACAAGTTTTCTGATATTCTCACCTGCTACTCTGTACAGCTACTGGTGCTAATTTTAGAAAGCAGTCTCTCAAGACAGATATTATCTGCTTCTTGTCCCTGCTTTTTGATTGGTTTTTAGGAGTTTTTTTTATTACTACTTTGCTGACCCTTCCCATCTCTCTATATTTTCATATTTTCCATACTTGTACTCTGGTCAATAGAGCCATTTGTATCTGGATTTGCATAGTTTCAACAAACTCCCAGTGTAGGTAAGTCCCACAGCATGAAAATAAGTTAGTCATGTTTTGAATAGTCTTCTCATGCTGATTTGCTTTTTGTCTTACAATCTGGTTGTCCTGGAAAATTTGGACAAGACTTTTTAAATGGGTTTTGGAGAGCTTTAGAGCACAAGACCTCCATTAAGACAAATTTCAGAAGCTATTCAAAGTGCTGTGACCAGCACTACATCCCTCCTGCAGCTGTGGAGCTGTGTCTCTGGCTTTCTTGCACAGCAAAGGTCTGAAAATCAAAACCAATGCTCCAGAGAAGTCTGAGGATATATTTGAAGGGATTGTTTGAAACTAAATATTCAAAGGATAGAAGCAGGGAGGACGTTTCTGATATCAGTGTTTGACAATGGACTATTAAAGCACACAAATGTCAGCCAGAGCCCAGTGGTTGGGAGATGAGGCTTGATAAATTCAGTCTTGGAACTAAGGAGCAATTTGCTAAGCAGGAGTGGAGTTAACCATTGGAACAGCTTATAGGGGATCAGACAGGCTCTTTATGTCTTTATGTGTGGTGACAATTGGATGTCTCTTTTTCTGGAAGATGGGTCTTTGTTCAGAAATAATTCAGTGCATGGGTGAAGTCACTGGGTGGTATTCTAAAGGTGCTTTAAGTCAGGTTAGATGCATTTGGTGTTTGGTAATGTCAGTGGCTCTTTGACATCTTTCCTATCACTTTAAATTTCCAGGATTTTTAGGGGGACTGTGTTCATGACTTACTTTCTTACAAGGATTTTTTAATTCTTTTATTCTAATGTCTATCTCCATCTCCTGACAGCCCCTTGCAGGCAGGTGACCTGCATGTTAATGTGACCTGCTAAACCACACAAAATGAAGATAAATAATAAGGATTTTTGCAGGTTTTTCCCCTATGTGGGTTTCCCCAGGAATGTTAATTCTCAGGAGAAATCTACTTATCAAAAACTTCACTGTCCTTTCAGATCCTAGTTGCATCCTTCTGACTGAACTCTTTGTCAGTTCTAGTTCCATTTTTTACAAAGATTTTTTTTATCTTCCTGTATTTTAAAATACTCCAATAAGCCAGTTTCATACTTGATATGTAATATACTTCCCTTGCTATCATAAACATTTTAAATTATTGGGAGAGATCAATAAAGCTAAATTATTACACAAGATAAGGCAGCCAGGGAGCAAAACAGGATCTGTATGTGATTTGTACTCCTAGAAAGGATGCAAAATTGGTAAGCATTCATGGGAACTCAATACTTATAGCTCTATTTTCTCTAGAAACTTTTATTTATAGAGCTGATAGTTAATATTGCAAGTTTTTAATGAAAAGACACACAGGTGATTGTGAGTACAGTATTTGATTAGGGAACTAAAAGGAAGGAGTTGAAATTTCCATTTCATATTGACCAACCAGATGGACCAAAATAACTATCTAATCCTTTCTCTAAAAGTTCTTTAATTCCATTCTTATTGTAAGTAGATTTACGTCATCAGTTTGCACAGTCTTAAAGAAAGGTTCTACTTGTGGAAGTTGGACGAAATGCTATCCTCCCACACACAGAGGGAAATTTTGTTTAAAAAAAATCAGCTCTTTTTTCATAGATGGGAAATCTATGTATCACAGGATTTTATATGATGCAGGGAACGTTTGTGAGTTTTCATCCCAGATATGGGAAGCAGATGCAGTTGTTGAGTGGGAACAGGAGGAGAGCTCTGCTCAGTCTGGCACATTGCTGGGATATCTCGCTCCTGAGCCGCCTGTCCCGTGTTCCCTCATTAACTGGGGGCTCTGTAGAGCACATGCCCTGCTTGGCAGGTGTTTTATGAAAATATCTATCCTGCACAAACAATACTTGCTACGGTTTGTCTTAGTAATTGGAATTTTCCTCCCTGCTGGGACTTGATAGCTCTTTTTTTTTTTTTCTTCATTTTTTGGTCAGTATCTAATTTTTTGCTTTGCTGATCTAATGGCTTTTTGGTGTAGCTTGGGTTTTAGTCAGTGGTCAGCAAATATTCTTGTTTGTAATAGGGATTGGCAAGTGTATAAATTATTTAAAATAAAGACAAGTTCAGAAATTGGTGAGCAAAAGGCGGCTGTCTCTTTAAAGGGTGCAGTTTGATCAGAGCATCAGCCCCAGCCCCTGAGGACAAAGGCAATTTTGATTTGTGGGGCCCAGGAGTCCCTCACTTACCAGGATTCGTCACTGCTCGTGCATGTGTAAACCTGCAAAATGCCCTTTTGTGTAGAGTAAATCTTACTCTTTAAATCCCGTACGATTAAATGTTGCCTTTCATGAAGTCACAGCGAGGAGTCTTTAGTGCAGAGCAAGCTCGCTGTCCAGGCAGGGCAGAATCATTTCCCATTTAGCTTTTTATTTTTCAGACAAATAACCACCCATCAGCTGATGGCTTCTTTGAGCCTCCAAGATTGCTGCTGTCTCCTTACCTCTCTCTGCTTTGCCCTGCGGCGGCGGGGGCTGAATCCAGCAGGGCTGTGCTTGTTCTGGGTGCCGAGGAAGAGGAGCCATTCCCCCTGTCCTGCTGCTCGGCGCTGGGGAAGTGGAGCAGCTCTGTCTCCTGCAGCCAACAGCAGATTCCATTATTGCCGATCAATGCCGCCGCCATGCAAGAGGAGGGGAGAGGGAGGGGTGGGAGCTTCCTATTCACAGATTGATCAACCT
Organism: Erithacus rubecula; assembly: GCF_903797595.1. Classification (NCBI taxonomy): domain Eukaryota; kingdom Metazoa; phylum Chordata; class Aves; order Passeriformes; family Muscicapidae; genus Erithacus; species Erithacus rubecula. The sequence continues at coordinate 28,435,241 of NC_136662.1, read as the reverse complement.
GCCATTGCATGAACAAATTCATTGCAAGGAAGGCTGGGATAATAGCTGGAGCAGGAAGGGGCTTGTAAACAGGGGAATGCAGGCTCGTCAGTAATGGGGAGGGGATTTAAATTGCCTCTGAGCTTGCTGTTTTTTCTTCTAGCATAAAGCACAATACCTGAGCCTTCAAACAAAGCCAACACTGTGAAGAGTGTTAGAGCTGTATTGCACTTACTGATAAGCTATTGTCCTGACTTATTTGAGCTTCTTCAGCACTGATGTGTTTCTACTTTTTACTTAAGTTCATTCTGTCATAACCTCCTGCCTCTTCTGGATTTTGAGACCTCAATTTCTCCTGCTTCCCCTTTTTTGCATTCTTTCTATTCCTGCTTGGACTGAAACCTGACACAAAGGGACAAGTACAAATCCCGTTACTGCTCCCACCCATGTCTGCAGTGTCAGATGTAGGGTTGAGAGAGCAGCACGGGATCACGCTCTCATGTTTGTCAGTGTAGACAATAACTGGAGTACTTGAATTCCAAGACCATCAGCTCCTCCCCATCCTTCCTACCCTGCTTCGTTCACTTTCTGTGTTCTGCATGGAAAAGTTTTCTGGCTGGAGAATAAGTCTTCTTTCTCCCGGGCATGTGGCCGAATGGCTGGATAGCAGTACGGAAGATGAGCAAAGCCTTCTCTCCTTTCTTGGTACGGTAGGGTACAAACTGTATTTTTCGGGTTCTAACGTTTTACTGGAAAGGCATTACGACTTTGGTGCTTAATTCCTTCAGTCTTTCAGTTACTTGACCTTATTTCTTTTTAAAAGCTGTTAAGTGATGGGTTCATTAAACGTGGTTACAGCCTGTTTGAAATAGTTACAAACACACTGGGCAAAGGTTACCTTGTAAATGGGGATGTGCCCTGCAGCAAATGAACTGAACTGGACTGATTAAACAATGTTACTTTCTGTTTTGGTTTTCTTCTCTGTGCCACTTGATAAATTGATCACTGGGTTCGGTCCACTTCCTCTGATTTCAGTCAGCTAACCTGACTTCTGAACTGTGTGATGGTAGCAAGATAAATCTGGGGAGACTGCTCAAAGTTTCTCTTCTTAAGAGAAATGTGCAGATGCATTTAGAATAAAAATTCTAAAGTGGTGTCTTAACTCTAGGACCATGTTTAGGGTTGACTGACACCTCTCGGATGTGTGCAGTACATTGGGTCTTTTCCAGTGTCAGTAACAATAATTCTTACTGCTCAGGCACAAAATCCTGCCACAGTGAGCAGGAAGTGCTGAGGCTCACAGCAGCTTTCTGGGCCGTGGAGAGGAACAGGCAGGAGCTGTTGAGCTTTGGTGTGTTACAGAGCCAGTGAGGCTATCCCAAAGGATTGCTTTGTAGAGAATGCCTCTATTCACAGCCCTTTACAGACAGGAAAAAGATTGGTTTGGAAAACTGTGGCTCAAGGCTGTTGTTTAATAACAAGAACAATAAATATTGGTATCATACTAATGTGTGTTTAAGTCATAAACCTCTAAACAAATTAGACTGCAGGAACAAGTTACCATGCATCAGCTGATCAGTGTTAATTGTCTGTGTGCAATCTCTGCAGCAAACACAAGGTAATTTGAATTAGCAGGGGCAGTCCAAGATCATTAGGAACTAACGAGGACATCAGCATCTCCAGGTCATGGGCAGCAGCTCCCTGTCTCTGCTTTTGTGTTGACACCCGTTGTCAGGACAATTTGTTTGACTGTGTGTGGAGTCAACCATTAAGGGAAGTTTTAGGGCCTGTTGTATGAGGTGGCCAAGAAGGAGCAACGATCCCAAATTTTGTACAGCCACGTACATCAGGCAGAGGATATGTTGAGCAGTTTAGGGACGTGCATCTGCTTAATTTCTGACCTGGTTTGCAGAGCTGGAGTATTTGTTCTTTATTTTCCAAGTGAGTGCATCAGTCTAAGAACAGCTGATGTTGTACTCTTGCAATGCCATGTACAATTTCCTCCAAACTTTCTGGGAGAATGAATCATGTGAGTTTATACTTGAAACCCCAAAATTATTCTCTCCTATGATATCTATGCCCTTTCTTCCAGCCTACTCCTGTATTCATCTGCTTTGCCTATTAGGTCTTGTCTTTTAGACTGTAAAGTCATTTAGGAATCAATGACTTAAGGATCTTTTAAGATCCTTTTAAGACTGAATATGTCATTTAGGTTGTTTTCTATACACCTCCTATACTGGGCACTAATTCAATTACACCTTTTTTATATGCCAGCACAATGCAAGTGTCTAACAATAACAGAATTGCCTGTCTGTAAATTTAAAATCTTTTCTAGTTACCTGGCTCATCTTTCAAGGCATACCTGATGGACTCAATCCCTAGTAAAGCACATTGTCTTCTTTTCAAACCTTGCTAATGGACTGTGAGAGTTTTTGATCATAGTTTGTATCTAGCAGTTGTTTGATGCTGGAGTTCTACAGCCAGTGATCTTTGGGTTCCCTTTATATTTCCCTTTTCAGGCTTGGCAGCTTTTGTACACTTCAATGTCCTGAAACTTGGTTGCATTCACTCTGATGTATCTTCTTGTGATTTTTTTTTCCCCTTCTGGTTGCCTTGATAAATGTGGAAAAGCTATCTCTGCAAATTTTCCATTTTTTCCTTTAAGTTATACCTTGCAGGATTTGCATAATGTATTTTAGTCAGAGCACAAACCTGGATTTCAGGACTTAAAACAGACTGAGGGGGGTTGAGTATACTTTTACCTTAGGCTTCTTGTACAGGCATTTATTGAAATTTTTATGACAATCTGTGAATTTGGCCTAAGTCTGAATTCTCCCCAAGTGATCAAAATGTGAGAGAATACTTATTGCAAGATAAAACATTAACATTTTTATTTATTTTGATATAAGGCTTCCTATTTCACTAGGTAATACCCCTTTGAAAAACACTGTTGAGACACTTCTTCCTCTTCTTGTTCTTTCTTCTATATCTGCAAATAATTCCTACCTGGTGTGGCTGTCCCACAAAGCTGGGAGAACTTGTGTCTGCTTCTCCCACCTGGAGAAAAAGCTCTTCACAGTGAAAATACAAATTTCTACCACAGCAAGTCTTTCAAGTGGCCACAGCACCCAGCAATAGGAAATTTAGGTCAACCCCCAGAGCCCTGTGGTGACAAGAGGTTGCTGAGGCTACACCACTGTTCCCTTCAAGGACGGCAACCCTACCACTACTCCATGTAGTAAGTGGCACCTGGTTTACACAGACCTTCCTCCTGGCCTAAGAACAAGCTTTGGTGCTGCTGAGGGTAGAGTGTGGCTCAACAGGATGGAGGAGAGACCTACCTGCATTGTATCCTTGGGCAGTTCCCTCCTCAGAGGCATCTGCCACTGCAGAGTAATTGGCTCAGCTCATTTGGAGCTGACTGTTACTATGTAGTGTGTAAATACTTATTTGGATAAATACCTATTTACATAAATAATACTGTGTATCACCAAGGTGTCAGGTGATAAAAGTAACCCATTGGGATGTTTGCAACTTGTTTGTTTGATGGTATTGAGGAAAGTGTCCCTTCCTGGATGATATTTTAGGCCCATTCTGTCCCAAACCATTGTAAAATTCTGCAATTTTTTGTTAAAATTTGAAATGGGGAGGATCTGTCAGGTTGGTTTTCTTTCCATTTGCCTTTTCTTTTTTTCCCAGAAACAGAAGAGCTGAAAAGGGTTTCAGATTGTTTTGATGGATAAACAATGTGATCTATTTGTAGCCTTGGTCCCTGAGAGTAAGCAATGCAAAAAAAGCAGTAGTAATTTAATACTAAGCTGATGAGAGGTGCATTGATTTTTGTAGCAGGTGAAGATTATGCAAGAGTAGCTTCAAGCATTACTAGTGGAACAGGGGAGGGAACTGTATAAATTTTTGTCTGGTGGTGACAGTATAGATTTCTTTCATAAGACTCAGCAAAAATTCTGTTCTCCAGGCATCATAGCAAGTTGCTTCTGCTTTTGATTCCCAGTTAGCATATCTCGACAATTTTGTTGTATCTGGGTCTTCCTTTTCCTAGGGACTAAGCATGTCTATTTGCTGTTGTTTTTTAGAAGGACAAAAGAGGGAAAGGTAGTTTGGTTTTTGTTTTTCTTTTTTGTTCACTGCAGGCACCTAGTGAGTATTTCATTTTCCCTTCCCCATTTGATACACTTCTGTGGTGGTGTGAGAAAAGAAGAAACTCATTTTGCTGATGACATGTCAACATTTTATTTGCAGAAAAGTTGGATTGCTGCTGGGTGAATGTTGGGGAGGAGAGGGAAGGCAAAGGGAGCCAGGCACATTCCTTGTGGTAGCTTTTCAACTCCATTCAGTTTAAAGTTAAGCTCTTTCCCAAACTGCCCCTCCTGCAGAACATGTTGTGGAAAACAGTGGGGAATTTGGGGTCGTGTTTCCATTTATGACTCAGCAAAGTTAACACTGTTTTAAATTACTGGAGCAGCTTTGATATGATTTCCTGCGTGTGAGAGGCAGAGGAAGCCAAACCTATTACGTTACTCATTACTAGTCAGTGTAACATAAAAGGTGCTCACTCTAGCCCTGTTCCAATGGAATATATCAATCCCATTTGCCTTTACTACACGGACATATCCTACCTAACACAGCTCTGGGCAGAGCAGTACTTACAGGTGCTGCAGAAAATAAAGTTTCCCTTCATCGAGGTCAGGGAGGCAGCTGGTGATATTAAAATGCACCGTCAGGTAAAACTGGCAGCACTGCGAAGGCTCCTGAGCTGGTGGGACTGACTCAAAAACCTTGGGCTGGCACTGGCCCTGCTCCAAGTGCTTTGTTCTCCAAAGGTGCCCTGATGGGGACTTACCCTCCAGCCCTGGAGCAGGTGGTGCTGCAGGAGAGGCGGCTGGTGCTGCTCCGGAGGTGGAGGGCTGTCCCCACGGGGGATCTGATCTCTCCGTCACGGCTCCCCTGGTTCTGGCGGGCCGGGATGCGCTCGCTCGGTGCGGGCAGGGCTCGGGCAGCGCCCTCAGAGCCATCTGTGTGCTCAGAGCCAGCTGTGCCCTCACCCCTGGCTGTGCCCTCACCCCTGGCTGTGCCCTCACCCCTGGCTGTGCCCTCAGAGCCAGCTGTGCCCTCACCCCTGGCTGTGCCCTCACCCCTGGCTGTGCCCTCATACCCGGCTGTGCCCTCACCCCTGGCTGTGCCCTCACCCCTGGCTGTGCCCTCACCCCTGGCTGTGCCCTCATACCCGGCTGTGCCCTCACCCCTGGCTGTGCCCTCACCCCTGGCTGTGCCCTCAGAGTCGGCTGTGTCCTCCCTTCTGCCTGTGCCCTCCCTGCTGCCTGTGCCCTCCCTGCTGGCTGTGCCTTCCCTGCTGCCTGTGCCCTCACCCCCGGCTGTGCCCTCCCTGCCCGATCCCCACTGAACTCACCACACCGCGTGTTGGGCTCTGCCCGCTTCACGAGGCTGCTCTCCCTCTTAGTCCTTTTTCCCAGGCAGACTTAGGGGCTCAGTGTCAGCAGTTTGCTTTTTTAAAAAGATAAATATCTACCGAATGAGACACTAATACTGCAGGGTCCGGATTTCTTTGCCTCTCCTCCTTCTCTGTGCTCCATTTTGTCAGTCTCCAAGCATCCATGGGAGAGACGTATTATAACTCTGCTGAAATCAAAATCCGGTATGCAAAGACATCACAAGTAATGTTATCCCTGAGGAAGGCTTCTCTCCTTTTTTTTGCTTCGGCTCTTTGGAGGAAAATGCCGCTTTCGTGGCACCAGCTGGCTGTCTCTCCCCATAAAGCTTGTTTTTTGCTGCTGTGAATCAGGATGCACAGGGAAATTTTCGGTAGCGGAGGGAAGCCGGCAGTTGGGCGTCTGTTAATAGCCTGCAAGTAACTAATGAGGATGTGCAGCCGGAGCGATTGATTGAAGAGCTGCAGTCCTGTGCTGTGCCTCGCTCGCACACTCCCGCCAGCCCCGGCAGGGGAGGGCGGACGGAGACACCGGCGCTCCCTCCAGTGCGAGTCACCCATCCCCAGGGCCAGGAATCGGAGTTTGAGCTGCAGCTGGCTCTGAAAGGAGAACGGCAGGAGTCAAAATGTCACTGCCCGGAGTCACGGCTTGCTCCTGTTCTTTAAGGTTCAGAAGATAACAATGGACTTTCTGCTAGGAAGTGATTTTTTCCCTCCCCATCTCGGGGGGTGTTTTGTGAAGGTGGATTCCTTAAAGTCTGGCAATTGAGCTGGAGATGGGCAGCACTTGTGATAAAGGTATCTGTATGCATACATATGCATATCTAGCTCTATATAAAAAATGCATATATGTGTGTTTGTGGAGAGATTTTTAATGCTGTGTGTAGTTTATTACCTATGATTCCAGTATTTGTACTAGTCAAAGACATCAGTGCAGCTTTTATGAATATTCGTGCTCATCAGATCAGTCTGCATGGATTTAAGATGCCAAAGTCGTGTCTTAGTAAGGTCATACTGCCAGAACGAGGAGAAGTTGACCTATTTTTTTTTTTTATCTGCAGAGATATATATGTCATATTACCCAGGCACTTATAAGTCTTCTGCTGGTTACATGCTTTGAGCAAGTAGTGGGATCATACATGACTGAACTTTGACCTTTGCCAAATTACATTTGGCTGGGACTAACACTGAGCTTCCCCGGTTCTTGATTGTAGTTATGTTAATTACTGCACTGCTTACGGAAAAAAAATTAGATCTAAAAAAAATAGATTTAAGTTCTCTGAATACTGTCTCTCAAACAATAACAGAATATTAAGTATGTCCAGATATTGATCTTTACCAGCACTTTTTATTTTAATCTCCTACAGTCAAGTCACATTTACAACCTTGAAAATGCCATTGTAGGTTAGTAAGTGAATGAGATACAGGTGAATAGGTGGGTTAATTCAGCTGTTTAGTAATGCACTCAAAACTTTCCTGAGGCTTCTGTCCTACAGAGCACCAAGCCTGACTATTCCCCACCCCCGGGCACCCATTCACCACCTTCTTCTTCTCTTCCTCAGAGGTCCCAACAGAGAGATCTCCTCGCAGACGGAGCATCTCAGGGACCAGCACCTCTGAGAAAACCAACTCCATGGATGTTCCGAATACTTCTCCTTTCAGAGTACCAGTAAGTGTGCCTTCCCTGCAAAGGGCCATTTGTCTCACTGGATGGGAGGAGGAGATTAAAATATCAATGTACAAACAGCCTGGGGGAGCCTGGGGCAAAGGAATGTTTGGTTAATATTTCCAGTTGACCAAGAGGTTTTGCTATCAAGTGTGATATATTATCAATAAGATTCCTGGTGGATCCCTAACTTGTTCCTTTTCATTGCCTTGATCTAAAGTTGCAGATTGAGAAACATCAGTGTTAGTGTGGGCAGTGACCTATATAAATACTTTTAAAGTTGCCTCCTGGGATTGCATTCCATATTCAATCTTGACAAGGAAACAAGTTCCTTTAGTATGGATAGCATTGAAATGGTTTTATAGTTTATTCAGAAGCTAATGAAATTTCTGCAGGTGTGTTAATTCCTCTTTAGTTTTTTGGGTTTTGTCCTGAGTTTGGTTGGCTGTGAGTCTGCATGAAAGTTGTTCAGCTACAGCCTGGATTTTGTTTGGGTCAGTCTTTGTGTCCAAAAGCACAAAGGCATTTTTACTATTAGACTGAGGACAAATGCTACAAGTTAAAATGAGGTGCCCTGTAATTTTCAACAGTATTTGTTCATGTTTTAAAATACCTCGAGTATTGCTAATGTTTTCAAGCCCTCCATTACTTTTGTCAAGTAATCTGCTGACTTCAGAATATATCTTGCATCATGTAATTTTAAAAGTAAAATTAAAAAACATCCAAAAGATTTAATGAGAGTTATTTAAATTTTTCAAGGATTAAGATTGGTCCAAGTGTATAAAATACATGGTGTTTAAAGCAACTTGTGAATTCATGGTATATTGGAATGCAGAAAGGGACCAAGGAAGCAGTGAATGCACTGGGTATCCTGACTTGGGCCCTTTTCAGAGTCATAGAATAATACAGATTGGAAGAGACAAGATAATCTCCAGAGATGCTTTCCCACCTGGGCTATTCTGTGTTCTATGAATGAACCTCCGTCACTTCAGAGATCTGTTTTCTAGATAGTACTTGGGAATAAAGGGCCTTGGTCTAGTTGTATGTGAAAAATGTTCTGTTATGTCAGGTTCTGAGATTTTGATACCAAGTCCATGATCACAGAGTTCCAGAAAGATTTCTGTACTCTGAGAACCTTCAAAAGTCTTATCTATGTCTTCATTTATAAGAAATTCTGGGGTTTTTGCCTTCATCTATAGGTAATAGCCCAAGCCTTTAGATATATCCGTGCATCATAGTAGCTTTGTCTAACAACTGCAAACTGTGTATCAGAAGGGTTTGATGATATCTGTATTGTTTATTTTATATGCCTCCTTTTTTCCTCCTTTTTTTACCATTCCTATTAATGATGATCCTATCTCTTAAGTAATGTTTTAATGGTTTTCTAAATCTTTTCTATTAGTTCTTTGATACTACTTTGCCCCTGTTCCCTTTCAAAACAAGAACCCTGCAGAAAGTTTCTCATTTTCCCTGGTGGTGTGTTGTGCTTTTAAGAGTCTGGTAAATAGGTTCAGGAAGCAGTACCTGGCTGCTTTTCTTGGGCAGAAACCAGCAGAAAGCTAGAAGCTATTTCGTGCCATGTGGAGCTGGATTCTGCTGCTTTGTCTGCCTGACCACCTGTACACCCAGGAGCATAATGCAGCCTCCTGTCCTCCTCATGGGGACAAGACTTCTGGTTTTGGAGGTTTTGTTCTGAGTAACACATTTATATCCTGTTACCCCTAAATGGGGTCTGAGATCACCCTGTTTTAAAAGTATGGCAGCTTGTGAGCTGTTTACAAGAGCAAGCTGCAATTAGAAGTCAGCTTGCTTAACAATACAGATGAGCTCAAGCCAAAACTGCTGAAACCAAACACACTGTTAACTTGGTAGATTGGCACACATAGAACAGGTAGCTGAGAAGATGGGGAGGAATCATGTTCATGCCTTTGATTGATAATGAGAATTTCCCAGCTCTCAGAAGGAGGAAAGGTGACTTGGGCACCTTATGAAAGTCTCAGTCTTGGATCACTGATCTAAGAGCTGCAAGTGAAGGATGTAAAAGGTGCCTGTAACAGCTTCAAATCTGTGTCTGTGAGGTTGTCTCTATTTGACAGGGATTTATTCTGCATGTAAAGGAGATTAATAATAAGAGAACTTGCTTTTTTGTATTTCCACACTTTGTCACCCACGGTGCAGGTTGGAGGGCTACAAGCAGCTGCAGAATAGTGCTGCCTCAGTTATTCTTCCCATGGCCCTGACTCTGTGCCATGCCTCATACACTCACTGCCTGGATTTCTAACAGAAAGCAGCTTAAGGCAGGGGACAGCTTAACCTTCTTCCATCCTGATGGAAAATTATGCTGAGACTTTCATAATAAGTTGCTTTTGCAGCTTTTTAAGTTTGTCTCTCAGAACAGCTATTTAAAAGCTGACTTCTCAATAGGACAGTAGCTTCCAGCATGTTCTGTGTAGGTTTTTTCCTTTCAAGCACAGGCAGTGGTACTCAGAACAAGGCATCTGTTTTTTTAATACTGCTAATTGGCATTGCTTTAGCATCTGGAATTTTGATTCATAGCAGCATAATTGCCTTTAAGCAAACATTTCCTTGACAATGCATTTTTTAAGTAATCTATTCAGTGGTAGTGGTCAATGAGGGATTTATTTTTAAGGGCTGATACGTAAAGTTTGAGAATTTTGCCTTTTTACCTCCTGCATGGGCACCAGAGGAAAATATGTATGTTTAAATTTACTAGTGTGTGAAAAGCAGAATTTCAGTAGTTATACTCTTTCCTAGATTGAACCACTACAGGGACTAGCATGTCCTACGTGTTTGTGAGGGTGGTGAGGCCCTGGCACATGTTGCTGAGAAAAGCTGTGGGTGCCCCATCCCTGGCAGTGTTCAAGACCAGGCTGGTGGGGCTTGGAGCAACCTGGGACACTGGAAGGTGCCCCCACCATGGGCAGGGAATGAGATGAGCTTTAAGGTCCCTCCCATGCCAAACCATTCTATAATTCCATGATTTATTCTGGTTATCTCCCCACCAAGGGGAGTAAAGGGGATTCTGCAAATGTTGACGCTGCACAATACATACAGAGAGAAGAGCTCTTGGTGCTTGTCCTTTCTTTTTCTTCCCCATTGCCCCAAATTTTCTTGTCTGCACTCAAATCTTTAGCCTCCATCTAAGTTCAGCTGTGTACATTGATGCTTGACAATTGCCATGTGTGTCAGGAAGAAATACTGAGAGAGAAGGGAAGGGCAAAAAAGGTAGGAAAATGAAGACAAAGAAATGTATCTACTCACATGTAGACAGATATGTGCTGTTTATAGATACATGTATAATAAAAGTGCTGTTTTAATAATGGATATTATTAGACTGAACAAATAGGGAGGCAGAGGGAGCTGGCTCCAAGTAGCACTGTGACACATAGGTGGGCGAGGAACCAGCTTTTCCCTTCCCACACACACCAGGTCCTGGCAGCGCTCGGGCTCCGTGCATCCCGTTCCCTGCTGCGGCACTGTGGAGCCCTGGTGGCACTGCTGCAGCCTGACACATTCCCTCATTGCTCTGCCATTGGAACTGGGTAAATATGGGACTGTCCACATCCTCAGACCTCCTGAGGGACAGGATGGAGAGGAATCTCTAAACTCACCCTTCAGACTCTCACTGCACTCTCCAGTTTTGGCTCAGAGTTATTGCAAATAATATGATTCACCCATGTCTGCTGGCTAATGGAGAAAGAAAGATGAGAAAGGGGCAAAGGAACAAGTGCGAATGAGACAGGAAAGCCAGAGCACAGTCTTTGAAGTAAATAAAATGATTTTTATAGGAACCTTGATGTAGAATACTTGCAGATTGCCTTCCTTGATTTGTTTCTGGCCGAGGGTATAATTGAATCTATAGAAGTGCTGTCTGCCTCTTTGCTCTTTAAGAGTACTGCTAAATGGAACAGAAGACAATGCATCCAGCCTGAGTGAAGGTCAAAGCTTGATGAGATCTTGTGGCTGCCCAGCCTTATCTTTTATGCAGTCAGCAAGATAGTTGCTTCTCCAGAGCACTGCTGTGCTCCTGCCGTGCTGCCAGGGTAGGACAAGTCTGAGCTGTGCTGCCCCTGTGACCCTATGGCATACCAATGCACATTAAATTCTGCATCAGCACCAATGCAGAGATGGAATTGTTGACTTTCATTAGTGTGAGGCACCACAGCATCCCCCATGAAAAACGCCTTGCTCAAATCTGTCCCTTCAATAGAAATTTATGTTTTTCCTTCCACTTTCTACTCTTTCTGTGACATGTTGACATGTTTGTTTGAATCTGCTTTAGTTTTTATCACTTGCCTGTGCTGTGATGGCTTAGATATGCTGGCCATTCTGTGTCAGAAAAGCATAAACGGGTGACTGAGTATCTCCAGGATGCTCACACGCTTTCATCCGTGTCTTTATTCTAGGGTAGTGCTGTTCATAGGCTCTGTAACTTTCACAGTGTCTTGCTGCCACAGCAGATTTGTTCATTACATCAAACTTTAGTTTTGCATCAGATGATGGGGTTATCCAGGCTCTGACACTGTCTGGTGGACCTCAACAGCAGGAATATTATTCTCATGCTTGGTGTAAACCTAATTACAATTCCTTTTATTCTTTAGTTAATGCAGGAAAGCTATGAATGTATATAACTTTAAACACTGCTCACATTCCAGCTGTCCTTGGCTTAGTAGTGTTTAAATATGCACCAACTCATTTTATTCTTCACCTCCAAATCATGACTTAGTCAAGTTATGCAAAGTTTAATTAATGCATCCTCTCTCTGCAAATGAGTCCTTCTGGCCCTTTTATCACTTTTCTTGCTCTTGTGTTTTGAATACCCTTCAATTGAGTCTCCAAGTTCTGGTACTAAAGTTCACAGGAATGTGCGTTACCAGTTTCTAATTGCTCCTAACCCTTTGTGTTATATCTCTGTCCTCCCTGGCCCTTGCTTCACCTCCTAATTTAATACAGCTCAGTGTAATTAATGTGCTGTTTAACTTTCCTTCTGGATGATTAACAAGGATGTTAAGCAGAAGCAGTCAGGCCATGTCCAAGTCATCCCCACCACATCCCATTGGACCCTTTCTTCTACCTTGATACCTTATCACTTGTTGTAATTAGTGTTTTTAGATATTCCTGCAGCCATTCATTCGGTTGATGTTATGAGCTTTAACAAAGTTCATTTTTAATAATTTTTTGTAATTAGCACATGTGCCACATTATCAAAAGGTGTTCTGAAGTGTTGGGCAGCTTTGTGGCTGCATGCCAGGGAAAGAGCCAGGGTCAGGAAATCATTGCCTGCCCTTCCTGACAGGCTCAGGTGACCTGAGTAAGAAATGTTTTGTTGTTCTCCAGACAGCCTTTTTATCTTTATTCCTTAATTCTTAGATAGGGGCTTTTAAGGATGCTCCTTCCATCTGCTGTTTCTGCTATGGGCAGCTCCCACAAGGGCAGCCAGGTGCTGCTCCTAGTTGTGTCCATTCTAAACACCTTGCTGAACTGTGATCTGAAAAGCTGATGTGGCCCTCTTGGATGTCAGATAGCTCTTGCTTCTTCATGATTTTTTTCAGTATAATTCCCAGTGACTTGGAAATTTGATTCCAGCAGGAATTTTGTCTGCACATCGTGCAGAGTGCATGCAATCTTACAATGCATTTTATTAACAGATGTATTATCAGTGTGCCCTCGTTACAGTATCCTCTGTGTTTCCTTGGCTTTCTTATCACTGTTCCTAAACTTGTTCCTCCTATTCTGCATCTCTCCTGTGGCAGTAGACCATTTTTCATTGGAAAGTTGAAATTGTTATCTGGCCAAATCTGCAGTGCTGTCCCATCAGGGGAAAAATATCTTTCCTGATCCTTGCTGTTGATCAGCTTGTGTCCTGAAGCATGATTATTGCTCATTCTTGTTATTTTTAAACCTGACTAATGCAGCTACATATGCTATTCTTCCTTATATAAACACATAATCCTTTTTTAATCTTGCTGAAAAAAATTGTCTCTATAATATCTTGTGGTGGTGAATTGGATGGGCTCATTTATAGATAGCATTGGGAAAGGTCTCCTGACAATCAGTGAAACGTGCTGCCTCTCATGTTAAATTGCCCTTTGGTTTTCTTATGTAACAGGGTTCATGAGGAGCTTAGGTAATTTCCATTCTATTTGTTTTATGCATCTATAATCCCATCTTGCCTTTGTTCCTAAAATAAATAGTTGGTCTTTAAAACATATCATTTGTAAATCCCCCTCTTGTCTACCTTTAATCAGTTTATGCTTCTGGAGTTCTGTTTTGTTCTAGCTTTCTTGCTGAGATGAGAAAATCAGAAGAGTGATGCATTAGTGTGAAAGCTATGGCAGATTTACATAACACCACTCTGCTTTTATTGGGCTTTATCCTCTATTTGGAAATTCTAACATGCTTTTTACTGTTTTGTGCCTGTGCACTAGCCACCTCTTCAGTGACATATTGCCAGGTTTGTTGACGAGTAGATGGTGGAAGGTGGCTGTTGTAAGTCCCTGTCTTGTTCTGTATATTACACCCAAGGTGTATCTAGGGTTGTTTTCATCTGCTTTCCTACTGTGTGAGTGGTTGAGAGTCTTTTCAAAGGGAGTCACTGCTAATATTTTAATGCTGAGTGTTACTGGGCTCACAAGCAAACTTAACCTCCTTGCTAGTTAAACTGGCCTTTTGCTGTTGTACTGCAAGGAATAGTAAACTTCACCATTTTGCTTCTCATTCCTGGAATATCCTTCTAGTTTCATCTTTCCATTTTACCACCTGGTGATTGTTCCCTGCTTCCTTGCCTCCCCATAGCTTTACAACATTACTGGCAGAGGACAGTGTTTTCACTTGGCTATGACACTATTTTTTTTCCCTGATAGCTGCTTGTGAACAGCTTAAGGAATAAAATGCTTCATGTCCTCACCACACATGTTAGTGGGAAGGCAGTTCTGCTGTCATCCACCATCACTTGAGGGTTATCTTTGTTTCCATCCACTCCTTCCCCTTAGAGAAGATGAGTCTCATTGCTCTGTAAATGAAGTTACCCACCTGGTGTTATTAATAATGCATTGCTGCTTCTCATCAAGAATTGCAGATGTTCCAGATATGTTGCAAGACTCAAGTGCAGTGTGTTTGTCCCCAGAAACAACTAATGTAGGTAACAGAACTGTGTGTAAGACAGACCTTTTTTGTTGCCCATTTTACCCTTTTAGTGCTTTGAAACTCCCACTAATAGCATTGCAATTTATCAATGGCTGATTTGTGTTATGGTTATACACAGTTTTATCCATTCATGGCTGAGTTAACCTTTCCAAAAACAAGCCAGGACAATCATTATTTATTATGCATGGGCTGCTCCCCCTGGAGTGAAGAATCACCATGTCCATAGGGAGCAGCAGTTCAGGAGTTGAGCAGCTCTTGCTTGGGCTGTCTTTGAATTTGTCAGACAGTTCCTGTGCTGCTCTACTCAGGTTATGGACAAACAGCCAGTTGGCATCTTCGGCACAAAGTGAGCTTTTCCTAAAGCCAAAACTGCCCTCAACAACCACCAGCCCTGGGGGTGAGGGTTTCTGTGCTTTCCCTGTGCAGCTATGAGGGGAAGTTTCCAGCAGCCTGCTGAATTATCCCTTCTCCTGTGGAGATTGCTTCTTGGCAGAGCGGGAGAGTCGAGTAGCTTAACTTCAAATGAGATGAGTAGAATTCTCAGTGGGATTGAATTATTTTTAGATGTTGTTATCATTGGGTTTTCTTAGGCCAGTGTTTGATGCCTTTGGATGAAATGGCAAACCTGCCCAGACCTATTCCTGATTGCATGTGTGGTTGTGCACCATCACTCTCCTCATCTCTCTTTTCCATTCCTGTTCCCCTAAACCTGTGATTCTGAGGGCAGCTTGTACAGAGCTCCATCTTGTTAAGTGTGAACCTCAAATCTGTTTTTCAAATTTCATCCTAGCTAGCTTATCTTACCAAATATTTTGTACTTTTTTTGGTTAAGAACATAGTCTCATCAGTTCAGGCACTTTGGATTATAATTTACATCTTTTTGTCTGAGGATATTTGTTTAAGCAGTAAAATTCCCAGTTTTTGTAAAGAAGCTCCATGAAGATTCATAAAGCTCAGACATTCCATTACATTTAGGTATAAGAACTGAACAAGAGTCTGTTTTGTGTTGAAATAAGTATTTAGGAGAAATAACTAGACAATAAGAAAAGCAGTAAAGGTGTTTTGGTCTTTTTAATGGTGCAAGCTGTTTTATAAACACTGGCAGGGGTTTCTTGTCTATAGAAGTAAAAGGAAATTAAACTTTCAGTTAGGTAGTATTGTTGCAGATAGAAATTTATTTTTCATCACTACATCTTTTTTATATCTGCATTCAGTATTTAAAAGCATTTCCACTGGCAAATGGAAGTCAAAAAGCTCTGCTCAGTTCTGGCACATGTGAATTTTTCATGCTGCTTGCAGGTTGTCCATCTGTAAGCACCAGCCCTGCATGAACTGCCAGCACAGAGCAAATATTGCAAATGTTTTCAACTCCTTTGAGGATGACCAATAAGCACACCATTTGTTTGAATAATTTTTTGTCTTTAAATATGTTCTTACCCTGTTAGGGGGGTTTTTTGTCTGTTTGTTTCATTTTTTTCTTGTTTTTGTTTTTTATATAGTCAATTCTGGATAGCCTTATTCAACCCCAGGTAGAATATTTGTTTCATTAGGGTATAGGTTATGTTCAATTAAACCAAGAGCATGTTCCATGTTAGAGCAGTACCAATTTAAAACTGTACAGACACACAAAAATGAATATTTACAGTCCTTCTCTGAGTGAGATTTGGAATTATTCAATATAAATACTTCTGGACCCCTATTGAATTGAGTCAGCTTTGTCTTATTTGCCCTTAAGGGGGAAAAAGCCATGTTATTTCATGTTAGCAATTTGAGTAGGCTGGGAGGTACTGGACTGAAGCCAGGGTCCACCAGATCTGAATCCCTGTAGCTGGGTTTGTTACCTTTTATGCTGAGAGGTCAGAATATGCAAAAGTGCCTTTGAAAGTGCTGTACATCCTCTACTTGAATTCCAGCAACGGCCCCAAGAGAAGCCCTGGAGTATCTATTGATTGCAGGGTTTTTTCAAAGGCACTTTTTCAATAGCAGGACCAAGAAAAGTGCAGCATCATGGGCAGAGTGTGAGTGGTTCACACAGCTGAAAACACTTTCTGCCTTTTCACAGTACCTTTTCCCCCAGCACAATGTATATATTTGTGAGGTTTGGGGTTTTTTGTTTTCCTGGTTTGGTGGTCTTTTGGGGTGTTGTTTGTTTGTAGGGGTTTTTTGGGTTCTTTTATTTAGTGATTTTATTTTTTTCCAGTATTTAGCTATCAGGCCTTTTCCACTTTATCAGGAGAATGTAGCAGCTTTCACCCCTGAGGAGCCTCTGGCTGGCAAGAAACTGAAGAGCAGTCTTAAGTGTAGCACTGCCTTCAGATGCAGAGAGCAGATTCCCCTTCCTTTGTTCCTTCTGTCTCCAGGGGTTTTCAGTACTTGGCTAGACCAAGTGAGAATTAGGCTGACCTAGTGTCGGCAGCACACCCCCATCATCAGGAGATGATCCCAGAGGCTCCCTCCGACTAACATGGCTTTGGGCTGTGATTGCTGAGTGAACAATTGTAGTTTGAAGACAGATTCTTTGAAGATTTCTTTTATTTTTAGATCCTAAGCAGATTTTTGAATGGAGCTTTGCTTCTTTCCAATACTATAACTGATATCTGAAGCCATGGGTGTGTGTGTGAAATGCTTTGAAATTTTCTATTGTGGCTAGCCAGATTATTGAAATTATGAATTATTTTAAGATTTAGCATGCTATATCAAAATTAAAAAGGAAAACCTGGCTGCAGTTGTGGGCTTCTATTGTACTTCTATGTACTTTTAAGCTCACCAAGAATTAGAAACATAGAATGCAGAGGGGAAATAGGAACAAACACTGATATTGAGGATTGTTCCTTATTAAGTGGTAATTGTGGGGTTTGTGTCTCTTGTATAATAGTCAGAATCCATTTAAGTACCCCAGTAATGTGAATAGTGCTAATTATTGCAATTGGAGGGTCTCACCTCCTGGAACTGTCACTGACAGTCCAGCCCTGCCTTTCTTCCTGCTCAAGGAATCCCAGTCCAGCCCATCCTGTGACTGGCATCAAACCTCTGTGTTTGGACTCAGTGACATTGCATTCATTGCTGTCATCAGTTTCCCTGTTTCACTTCTGCATCTTCTCGTTTCAGGGCTTCTTCAGTAAGCGCCTGAAAGGATCCATCAAGAGAACAAAGAGTCAATCCAAACTGGACAGGAATATAAGCTTCCGTCTGCCCTCTCCCAGCAATTCCGAGGACAGGTAAGGTGCATGTGTCCACAGAGCCAGCACACAGCACCTGAGTGCACTCAGAGGAGAGCCTGCAAGGGGCTTTATTGTCCAGCTGGCACGAGGGAGGGCTGTGGGGCTGCCTCTGGCACGTCAGAAGTTTGGTGTGCAGTGTACTGCTGATACAGGGTGGAAAACTGCTGCTCTTCACAGCTGTCAAAAAGCTCAGGTTCAGCAGATGGACTCTGGTACCTTTTCCTGCATCTGTTTCAAATAAGCTTCAGGCTTCCAATTTCATGATTGATCAGCTGGAGAGAAGTTTGCATGCAGTGCTTGCCTGCAGGCCAGTGCTGTGGTGAGATGAGGAGTTGTGCTGGTGTGAACAGGGTGGTTCTGCCAGCTCTGGCACAGCCCAGAGATGTGCAATTCAGGCACACTGGGGACCCTTGCAGTGTTGGTGTTTTGGTTATTGCAGTGTTACCACAAGGAACAGATGATCTGTTTTTCAGAAAACTGGAAAACTCAGTAATTTCTGACCATCTTAGTGCTCTATTTGGTATGTCTTTGCTTGTTTAGGAGATCCAGGCTGGGAATATGAGGCAAGCAAAGGCTCTTGCACAGTGTTTCCTAACTATTTGCAAAGTCTCTTGATTGTTTTTATTCAACATATTCTGCATTACATTCCATGGCAGCCCAGCAGGAGAAGTAGAGTGAAAAATAAGTTGGCCTGTACTCGAGGCCACGGCAGGCTTCTGTGTTTTGACATTGTTCAGTGCATTTTCCCTTCTCCTTTAGCTGAGCTGAATTCATTAGTTGTGTCTGTCATGCTGTGCTGCTTCAATCAATGGTGCTGCCTTCTCCATCTGAAAGGCAGACCGTAAAATCAGAGAGATAGCAAGGCTGTGGATGTTGGAGATCTGTTAACATCAGGAATTACAGAAAAACCTGCTGCTTACCAGATGTGACTAACCATCTAGATGGCCTTGCCCCTGTAGTCCACCCAGGCTGCTTTGAGACAGGTTTTCCTATAAATCTCTATTTTTAGGGTGTTGCAACATGGCTATAAAAGCAGCTCAGTGAGCATAAGTGTCTGAAATACAGGTAATTACCACCAGGTAATCAAGTACTTATTTTTACTGTTTGGAACCAGCTTTGCTTGAATTTTTATAATGCAAAAATTTCTTTGCCATAAATAATCTGGTTGTCTTTCTTGAGCTTGGTACTCATGCTGGATGCTTCTGTAGTGTCAGAGAAGCAGTGTTGTTCTGGGAAAGCTAATAAATGTAGCTATAATTATTTCCTACAATCTTTGGTTTAAGACATGATGTTACACACAGCAAAGCTGCTTTCTCTTAAAAAGCAGATCCCCTTCTACTCCCTACCAAAGTGGGCACAGATTTTCAACTAGACTCAAAATGAAATGTGAATTTTCTATGATGGCCTGAAAGCACAAAAGCATAAAATCCTGACACTTAAGCACATGATGGCATTATTGAACACGGAGCTGACTCTAAATTCACAAGAAGGAATTGCCACTCTCTCACCTTCTCTTCTCCTCCCATACATTATGAGCCTCTTGATCTGTAGCAGTAAGAACTTTCCTGTCCTGCCCTGGTGAGTCACCCCTTTCCCATTTCAAGCAGGTGATTCTAGGTGATGTCATGATGTTACACAGGTTTTCAGGGCCAGGTTGACTGATAGCATCTCCCTTTTCTTGCTCTGACAAACACAAGAGCCCTGCCTTCAGAGAAAGTATTATAAAGCTTTATAAATTAAAACCCTGCATGGATTAGAAGGAAATAGAGGCTGCTGTCATACTGCCTTTTCATGCTTTTGGGGCATTTGGGATGTATCAAGAAAGTGGAGATTTTATAGATAAATACCTCTAAAATTCTGGAGTAAGGAAGATTAGTTATCCTGGTGCACATCAAGATTTGGAATACTGTAGCATTGCATGCCATGCTGGATGGTGACAGAGGATGGATGTTGTCTGTTCAGAGTTGATTTAAAACAGAAGGGCGTCAGGAATGCTGTAGGGAGCAGGGATGGAGATGAGTTGCAGATTTTTTTGTAATCAGATTTTCTGTTTCAGCAGAAAGCAATTGGCCAGTGTACCTTTTCTGGCTTTTAACTTTATTTCAGTGTGTCTGAGTTAGTGGATAGGGAGGGAAGAGACTTCTAGTGCCCCTCTAGAAACACGGATCAGCATCCAGGTATCTTGTAGAAATAAATCCATAATTTCTCAGTGTGTAATCCACATCCCTCCTGTTACTCAGGTTGTTTGCCTGTGGTTTTTTGTACTTGAATACACATGTGTTGTCTGTACAAGGCACTGATGTGGCAGGACTTAGACTGTGCTCCTTTGTGAGCCACGGCAGGTGGGAGTGAGACTCTTGAATGTGTGGTCAGTGCAGCATCTCACCAGGTTGCCAACAGTTCTCACCATGAGGCAACCTGGCACCATGTCACTGTAGCATCTTTCACAGCTTTTGCAGCCTGTTTCCTCCCGCATCCTTTGAGCTTTTCAGCTCACACATCCATCTGTAATGTTTTCTCAGTGTCTGAATATATAAAACACATTAAAAAAGCATGAGAATAGATTTAAGGAAAATTTTGTTTGAAAAGAGAGACCAAATTAATATTTCCAGTTTGTGGTCAGTCTCCAGGAGGAGCAGCAATTCTGTTTACGGAGAGGGAGTGAAGATGATTGCACTGGCTGCATATGGTCTCAGTGACTGCAGCAAAGCTCTGCAGACAGCTGGGAGGGCTTTGCCCTGTTGGGATTTAGTGCCACGTGGGAATCCTCCTGCTTTGCTAAAAGTCATTTCATGGCATTATGAGCCAGTCCTAGCAGGGCTCGGAATGGGCTCTGGCAGGGCACAGGGAAGCAGGTAGCCATGGCTCTGGGCTTCATGGTCAAACGGTACCACTCCTCCAGCCACAGCTTCTTCTACTTTCGGTGAGTTCCTGCTCCTCCCTCCTTGCCTCTTTGCAGTGAGAAAATAGCACGGGTCGTGTCAATAATAGAAGCAAAACCTGCCGTGTTTTTCAGGTTCATTCTAATTTAATGTCGGTTTTCATCAAAAAGGGTGGGGGATTTTCACCCTCATTTAGCTGTCAGGATAGAAATCAGTGTTGCACAATGCGTTATTAAGGCTTGACTCACTCCCAGTTTGCATTCATTCAGCATATCTATTGCTATCAACATACTGGAGTGTGGGGAAAGGGGTGGAGTGGTTTGTTTCTGGAGGGATGCCTCACTTTGATTTAGTGAACATATTTCTTTCAGCAGTTGTTTGTTTTTTCACTGAAAACTAAACAAGACCCCAGTGTTTGTCATAAACCTTACCCTTCGTGCTCTCTCCCACCTGCAAGCTCACTTGACCCCTCTATAAATACTTATTTCTTAATGGCTGATGCTTCTTTGCAAAGCCCAGGCTCTTCCATGTAATATTCACCTTGAGTTTAGCAGGGAAATGAAACTGAATCAATTAAGCGTTTCTGGTCCATCAAAACAAACCAATTGGAAACATTAATAGCAGAGGCCAGAGGAGAGAGAAGAACTCTCCTGCTGTGAAATTCAGCAGCCTGCTTGGCTGAACCCTGAGAGGTGTCTGTTAGACAAGCTGTGATCTGCAGGGAGAGCAGACAGGCAAGGAAGGGCTTTGCAAATCCAGGATTCAAACAATGAGGCTTTGGCTAGGACCTTGCCAGAAAAGACCAGAATCTCAATGGAAGACTAGAATATACTCAGAAAAACCTCAGAAAAAATTGCACCTGAGTGTAACTTGCAGATAAATAAGTTACCCTAAGTTTCTGATTAAAAAAAAAAAAAAAAGAAAAATTAATAATAAAACTGGTTAGACTTGTAGAATTGTTGACCAAGTAATAGGATGTTCAGATAATTGGCAGTTGGAAAAGGAAGAGGGGTGTGGTGCAAAAAAAATGAGTGTTTGGACAGGGAGAAACCTGGTGCTGCAGCACAAGCAGAGCACGGGTGAATGGCAGATGATGCTGGAGACGGTAGGGTCCTGTTCCACAGGCTGGGAGCTGGAATAACAGCATTGCAGTCCAGGCTCTCTCCTGTCACTTTGCAGAGGGGCTAAGTGTTGAACTCAACTTTCTGCTCTCAGGGAGTGTCTCCCAGCACATGGGGATTGCTGGAATTATTTGAAGCGTGCAGACGAACAGCTTGGTATAACACCAACTGGAGACTTGGCTATAACTGGGTGCTTGGGCTGAGTTCTTTTCTTTCACACCAGTTTGGTAAAGTTCATTTTTAATTTTTTTTTTTTTTTTTTTTTTTTTTTTTTTTAATCTTTTGGATTATTGATGTCCACAGGCTTGTTTTACAAGTAATATAGTGCTCTCCCGGGTAAGCTCGGTAATTGAAAGTCTTTTGTGCCTTGTAGGTTGGCTTTTAAATAGGTCAAAATCAGCAGGAGACCTTCATAACCAGAGCAATTAGGATTTTAACACTTTATTCTACATGCTTTATAGACAGTAGACCATAATAGAACTTTGCTAATAGGCTGCTGTGCCATGGGCAGCCACTGAAAGCCAAAGGTTTCCAGTTCTTGGCTTACAACTGAGATTTTCTTGTCATGGAAAATTACTGAATTATGGTGTGCAAGGAGAGAGGGTCAGCTTGGGGCTGGGCCAGCAAGATGGGGTGGTTGGAGAGCTCTTTTTCAGTAGCCGTCGCATGCTGCTGCCAGGTCAGTGGTTTAGGGCATTGTCTGGGCTCTGATTTACAAGGAAATGATGCAGCTCTGAAGATCAGTACTCCAAAACACGTGAAAAGAGGTGAGAAGTTTAAAATATTCCTGACATGCTTCTCCTCTGTCTGTTTCTCCTATGGGAAAGGAATTATGGAAAACTGCAAGAATTATTTGGTGCTTCGGTAACTGTTTGAATTCCTATGTAGTTCCTTTGCAATCTCTGTTGTTAACAGGCAGAGATAGAAAAAGCAACAGGATAAAAAGTTTATCGTGGGAGGTTAGTTGTAATTTAAAACAGGATTTGTGTTGTTAATGGAGCTGTTTAACAGAAACAGATTTGTGCAAACAACCCTTCCCCCACTTTTTGCATGTGTGATCTTCCTGTTTACAGTAATCTGCTTCCCTGGGATTACCTCTCTGCTGACAGAGTCTGAGCAATACTCATTTTCCCAGTAGCTTCCTACCTAATACAGGAAGGACCCTGTTAATCCAGCCCCTTTGCTGGACACTGGGACATTAATTAGTGGCATCTATGCCAAAAGGAAGCCAGCAAGCCATTTTTTTTTCTTGTTACAGATTCAGCATATTGGATGAGGCTTTAAAAGAGCAGAGAAGTATTATTTCTGCAAAATTATTGCCTGTATTGATTGGGATGCTGCTGATATAGGCACAAGTGAAAGATTTCTTTGCAGATCTATCAATAGATGAAATCTATACTGTGGTGCACACAAATGCATGTAGTTGTTTTTGTAAATGCATGTGGTTGCATCTAACCAACAGCTTAGGATGTTCTGATGTTTATGGAAGATAAAGTGTCAATTCTAAGCCACTTAATCAGTTTATTGAGCTGTTTTAAATATGGTAACTTCAAAGGTGTGCTGGAACAGCCTGACATTTGTCTGCCACAGGACCCTGAGTCGACAAAACTAGCAGTGCTCCCTCCAGCTGCTCTGCCACAAACCAGATGCTCACAGGCCACTAGTTAAAAGAGCAATAGGGCAGAAGAAATGCTCCTAAAAGGTGTGACTTGTGAGATGGGATGTGCAGGCATCTGCTGCTTGTACCTGGTTTTGCCTCTCCCCTGTTCCCAGAGGCTGTTTGGAGGCTTTCTTGGAAGATTTTGTGCTCTCTCATGTTGCCTTTAATGTCTGGATCTCTTCAAACTCATAAGAAAGGACAAGAAGGAACTTCTCTGTCTGGGAAGGTCACCTTAGCCACGCCTGCAGAGCAGCCTCCCCTTGCCTGCTGCCTCTGCTGACTGCCAGCCCCCCCAGGCCCCTTAGGGCATGCTGTGCCCTGGCAACCCAGGAGCAAGCAGGAGCCTCTCCTGGCACCGTGGAGCCAGTGGGAGCACAGCTGACAAGGAGGGAGCTTTCCTCACCATAGCTGTGGCTGCTCTCCTGGCCCCAGCCTATCTGCCTGGCACGGTGTTCCTCCGAAATCTGTGACCTGAGGCTTGAGGAAGAACTCCTCTTGGATTTGTTTGTGCCTTTCTTTCTCTGCAGGCAGGGTTTGTTTTCTGAGATGTAGCAGAGAGCAGGAAGTTTGGAGGGAAGGGCTGTGGCATGTGGCGCTGCAATGATCTGGGGATGCTCTGCTCAGTGGCTGTACAGTTGTTTCGTGTAGGTCTGCTTGCCTTCTCTTGCTCCAAGCGCTGCCTCTGCTTAATTGGAATTTGCAAAATATCTTTTTTTTTTTTTTCTACTTTCTTTGGTAATTATTTCTCTTTTCCTCCTCTTCCCCCTCTTTGTGCTCACTCCATGCTTTCTTCCACTGACCGGGAGCTGGCTGCAGGCTCCCAGTACTTTGTAAGGACAGGAATTGCTCAGAGTTTGAGGCAGGGACAGAAGCCAAGTGACCTCAGCAGTGCTTTCTTGAGAGGAGAAATTAGAGAGGATTTTGCAGAGATGACATTAAAGTGGCGTATTGTGGTGTGTTTATTTTAGACTTGCCCTACCTTAACTGCAGCAAGTGCTCAATTATACATGGCTGAGGTTTGGGTTTGCGTTGGTTCAGCTGCTGCTGGAACCTGTTAGAACAAAGCACAGCACAGCCAACGCTCCTACCGGGGCTGCTGCTTTGCATCTGAAATCAGTGGCTTTGGAATATTCCTCCCATCAAAGGGTTTTGCTGCCTGCACTTAGGTCATTCAGTATAATAAATGGGAACAAAGTTTTCTCTTGCTGTTTAATAAATCTTACTGTGTGTGAATCTGCTCCAATACCTTCAGCGTTTCATTCCATACAAAAGAGCAGCCAGGTGAACTCTGCTTGTTGCATTGCCTATATCCTTTGTGGTACCCAAGCTTTTGTTAAGCAGCTTTGTTAAGATGCCTTTTCCAAATGTTTGGGGGGTTTTTGCTTCTGAGTTTCCCTATAGAACTGCTCACAGGTAGGAGGAGTTTGATTTTGCTAAGGATAAAGAAAGTGAGGAACTTTTTTTTTTACATCTGAGAGAAGTGTACAAAAACTAATAATTTTTCAGAATTAGGGAAACTGTTAGAGGTAGCTCTGTTTTTCTTTCCTCTATAAATAGCATTTTCTAACATTTTCCATTTGATACTGGGAATTGAATCAAAGAGGAAATACTGTGAGTTTGAACACAGGAGCACTATCTTTCTCTGAGTGATGTGCTGAGAGCTGATGTCTCTCTACTTCTACATCTGTTCCTTGTGCCCAGTCACACCTGCTAGATGGGCAGCCATGTTTATGGACTCTGCTCCAGGGATCACTGAACACTTCAGTATCTTAACAAAATCTAGACTCTGCTAAGCTGGGACTCTGTGCTTTTCCTCCTTGTTGGTCAACTGTGAAGGATTTGACTGAATTCCTGCCACAGGAAAAATAATATGTGTCTGCACATGATGTTTACCTTGAAATGCAAGTTGTGCCTCAGGTGTTATATGACTGTTGCAGAAGCCTCTAGGGCAGGTGTCAGTTTGGAGGTGGAAGGAGCAGAGGTGAAGCCACATCACCTTTAAATTGGGCATGGTTGACAGCAGAGCTCCCCACTATGCACAAATGTTGTATTAAATCATATTGGGAGAGTACAGAAAGGGTTAAAACATTGGATTATGTCACTGTTGATTACCAAAAGCTGTGGCATAGTGGAGGGAGGGAAATGTCTTTGAGAAGTGTTCAAGGACTAGTGGGGACAAAGAGAAAACTGCCTTGATAAAAAGATGCTGTGAATTTGGGAGATTTCAGCTCTGGTGGAGCTCAGGGATTTACAGGACAATCAGTGGGAAAAGAGAAGCAATATATGTTAGTGAGAAGTTAAAAGGGGAAAAAAGTATCAAAAAACCTGGAAATTCAAGCTGGAAGAAGCAGCTGAAAAAGAAAATGCAAAAGGGCTGATTTGTGCAATCTTGAAGTGGGAAGGAGTTTGTGTATTTGACTTTAGTGTAAAGGGTTTGTATCTTAAAAATCAAGTGTATTGTGAAGAGTCATTTGCTCTAATGAGTAATCCTCATTCTGCATTGGTTACAGATTTAGGATCCATATGCTCTTTCCTGCTAATACACAACATCTGTCTACTAATCTAGCTAGTAATAAGTATTTTCAGTATTACATCCGAAGCTACCTATAGGTTTTTTTTAAATTTCAGCAGTTCTGAATTTTTTGCTGTTGTTCTTTCACTGACAACTTGGCAGCTGTAATTTCTAGGTCAGTGGGAATGGACTTCCTAGGCTGGATATTCCCTTGGGAGTCTGGGGTTACTGGCCTAATGTTATTTTCATAAGGTTTGCAGACTAATTGTAGAAGTTGCTCTGAATAAGCACCGAGACAAGCTGCAGCTTTCTCTGGGATCTTGCCAGCTCTTTTTGGTAATTGTGAGAAAAAAGACATTTCCTTTCCTCCTTGTCCTGCAGACCACGTGAGCTGCCCAAGCTGAAGGAGTCCCGTTCACATGAGTCTTTACTGAACCAAGCCAGCGCCATAGAGACTCTGGACTTTGCATCAGAAGAAGGAGCCGTTGTCAAACCACTTCACAGCAGCATCCTTGGACGAGACTTCTGCTTTGAGGTAGGGACAGGCTCCAAACAGGCAGCTGCCAGTCCCCCTGAGCCCTTGGAGAGCACTGCTCCAGGAATGGGGGACTGCAAAACAGAACAGCAGCTGCTGCTGTGCTGAGGTTTGGGTGAGGGCTGTTGAGCCACCATGTGACTTTTGAAGTCCTTGAGGCTAATGGCATCAGTCACTGAACAGAGAGAAATCTTTTTCAATTACTGGGTCTTCTAATTGAAAAATCTCTTCAGTTTGATATATGTCTAAGCATTTGTAGTGTGCATGCAAATGTATGGTTGATACATACAGCACAAGGGCCATGCAATAGTGTGTACATTAGCTGTGTGTTCACCCTCTCCAAATTCACCTAAAATTTAATTTAGAAAATTTACTGTAACCGAGAAATGAAATTTCCAGTCAGAGCCCTTTTCCATTAGCTCAGTGCTCTCCAGTTGCCAGAGGAGAAGCTTCAGTGGCTGTGGACGTGTCCATTGCACCGCAGAGCAGGATCCAAGGATCCCTTGGCTGTTTCAGCAGAGGCTGCAGGCTGTGGCTCCGAGCTCTGCTCCCAGAAACAGGCAGAAACCGTGTGTGTAAGCACAGCCCTACCATCTCAGCTCCAACAGTGGAGCCGTGTGTGTTTGGGTGCAGCTGAGGCCACGTCACCTGTCATGGCAGGGGCAGGTCACTCTGTCTTCAGCAGGATTAGTCAGATGTGTTTAAACTTCTGGAACAAAGATCTGTTTACAATCTGGAAAATTCTGGCAGTAAACCTGCATATCAGGCTCTGGTCCCTCTGGATGCATCCAGAAATTGTTCCTGTTTGCTTCAGCCTCATTCTTCTGGTTGGAAGCACTTTGCAGCTTGCTTAGGCTTGGGGAGTTGGGTGGAAAACACTGGCAACAACTTAGTTCTGAGCCTGTTGCCTCAAACTGCTTTGTAATTGTGAGCACAAATGAATGGAAAGAGTAAATGAGGCTTGTCGGGCCACATAAGAGGAGAAGAAACCAAGGTGGTTCCCTGCTATGGGAAAGCAGAGCTGGCAGGGCTGGAGCAGAGCACGACTCCCTCAGTTTGTTTAGGCTGTTGCTGTCTAATATTTTGTATTTACAGAAGTAATCATGTCCAGTGTGTTTTGTCTTATGTTAATGCATTGTCAGTTCTATCTTTTACACTGTTAGTGACCAAATCATCTGCCCCTGGGCCTTAACAGGGAAATTGGCAAACTTTAATAGCCACAGATCAATTAACAACTGTTAAAAAAAAAAGATTGACTGACTGATTAAAGCTTTGTTTAAAAGTCTTTAGGAAGAGCCTCTGGTGTTCTTAATTTTATATAAATTCTTTAGTTTCTGTAGTTCTATGTAACCTCAAACTTCTTTTTCTCCCTGTGTTTTGTGGGCCTTTTATGCTCTCTGCCTTTTAGGCTGCTGTATTTTTACCTCCCTTTTTCAAACTTACTTTATTACTCAAGCACTGTTTATCTTCCTCCTTGCTTTTTGCAGCCTCTTCCATGTCTCCTAAGCTTGCCTGAACTCAGCCTGTCATTTATTTGTTCCAGGTAACCTACTCCAAGGGCAGTAAATGCTTCAGTTGTTCTTCTGCAGCAGAGAGGGACTGGTGGATGGAAAACATACGCAGACTATCGCAGCCAATGAAGGTAATAGAAACTGCAAAAATAAGATTAGTGAGGGAATGGAGGTGGTATGATTGGATTTTAGTCCAGTGTAGCAGGGCTTGCCACAGATGCATCCTCAATTAATTTAGTCTGGGGAGCCGTCCGCTCATCCGTGTGTCTAAAGCTGCCATGTGCTATTCCAGGGAGGGCAGTAGGTCAAACCTTTAATGAGTAAATACACACCGGCGTGCCTCCCGATCCCTGCCCCACTGCCAGCTTGGGATGCAGACTGGCTTTCTGAACCCATGTACCTGGGAGAGATGGGCATGGCTTCATAAGGGTCATGTTTTAATCTAGGGGCACAGATAGGGTGGGGGGGACCCTAAAAACAACAATATTAAACAAATTGGAGCCGGAGTGA
Source organism: Erithacus rubecula (assembly GCF_903797595.1). NCBI lineage: Eukaryota > Metazoa > Chordata > Aves > Passeriformes > Muscicapidae > Erithacus > Erithacus rubecula. Next base: position 28,407,010 of record NC_136662.1, on the reverse strand, counting down.
GACAGGGAATCAAGTTACACATCAGCTGAAAATATCTGATAAGTCACTCCACAGCTGCCATCCTACCTCCCAGGGACAGGCTAACAGTGCTCTGGGATTCCTCATCAGTCTGGCAGCTTTGGACAAGCTCTTGTGCAGAGTGTTTGTTTTTCTAAAGCATTTCAAATCCAGCTTTTGAAGAAGAAAAATATTCTAGTCCCCAACACTCTTGACATACAAAAGACAGACCTTTGTCTCTGTTTTAGAAAATGTCTAGTTTTCTAGAGATTTCGATTCTCCCTGGATCAGACAATCTGATTCTGAATTCTGATTTTGTCCCTACCTCAGACAGAAGAGGCAGCCCTTTGCTGCTGCTTTAGAGGATGAAATAGTCAGCTTTTAGGGGTTTTGAATCAAAGCCGGTATCTTTCTTCTGCACAGGACAATTCCCGTCGAGCTGAAAACGTGCTTCGCCTCTGGATCATAGAGGCCAAGGACCTGACCCCCAAGAAGAAATACTTCTGTGAGCTGTGCCTTGATGACACCCTCTTCGCCCGCACCACCAGCAAAGCAAAAGCAGATAACATTTTCTGGGGGGAGCACTTTGAGTTCTATAGTCTCCCACACATTCAGAGCATCACAGTCCACATCTACAAGGACGCAGAGAAGAAGAAGAAAAAGGACAAGAACAATTACGTGGGCCTGGTCAACATTCCCACGGCCAGTGTGACCGGTCGCCAGTTTGTGGAGAAATGGTACCCAGTCAGCACCCCTACAGCCAACAAAGGCAAGTCAGGGGGGCCTTCCATTCGGATCAAATCCCGTTACCAGACCATCACCATCTTGCCCATGGAGCAGTACAAAGAATTTGGGGAGTATGTTACCAGCAACTATGCCCTGCTGTGCTCCGTGCTGGAACCTGTGATCAGTGTCAAGAACAAGGAAGAGATGGCTTCTGCCTTGGTGCACATTCTTCAGAGCACTGGGAGAGCCAAGGTAAGCACAGGTGGCTCATGTTGGAGTGACTGTGGCTACTGATAAGGGATTTCTGGTGGAAACTGGGGCCCGTGAGAATAAGCAGCAGCAGCAGGTGTTGTGTACAAAGTATAAGCAGAAGGACTCTATAACTTCACGTTATTCTGAAAATTAGCGCCTACATTTGAGTGTTCAGGAACCTTGCATTTCTAAAATCAGGACGTAGGTTAAGAGGTAAGGGAGTAAGAGGGGAGTAAACTGGACAGTTGCTTCTATAAATAAGCCTGTGATACAATGAGCAGCGGGTACCAGCGCTGAGCCAGCACTGAGTCAGCTGATCAATGCCAGGATCGATTTGGTCAGCATTTGAACAGCCATTTGGGGGATCTATACCAAGTTAATGGTGATCCCACCTCCCCCAAGGATGCTGTTAGGACTTCTGGGTGTACACTGACTTCTTCAAATGGATTGTGGGAGAGTGTCCTGCAGGTCATGGGAAGTTCTGGGAAGCATTAGCACACATTGATCTATCTGGCTGCTGCCTGCCAGGTGCTGTGTGAGTAGTGCCATGCTGGAGGCAGCTTCTGCTAGAAACCAGCTAGAGCAAGCAATGCACAAGGATAGAGATGTGGAGAAATGGCTGTAAACAACACCCAAGGGACAGCCTTTTCTTATTATTCCAGAAAAGGTCCTTTTTTGCTGGCATAATTGCATGCCCCTTGAAAACATCTCAGGATGGCTGGTGCTCTGTGACAGTGTGTGTGACAGGAACACATTCCTTAAGTTATCCAATGAGAGAAGCTGGTAGCCCAGATTATGTTGAAACCCTGGAAAACAGGCTCTGGATGGCTGCAGTGCCAGCTGCAACAAGTTGATAAATCAGTGTTTTAACTGCATTCCTGGTGTGTCAAGTTTTGAACTTCTATTTATGGGAGGCACAGGTGCCTCAGGCTGCTATAAAGCTCCTAAGAGGGTATTTCCAGCTGGTACTTCTGCTGATGGGGATACAGCTGGATGTTCCCAGTTTGTGCCAGGTGAAAAGAATTCTCTTTGATTTTGTTGAAAAGAAACAGCAATAATGGACTGAAAATCAAGAGTACTAAATTTCATTGACTGACATAAAGTTAACACTCTAATAAAATATGTAAAGAAATAAGTATTACTGTAGAATTAAGCCCTATATCAAGAAATAATTCTCTATCAAGACTTGCTGACAGTTCCTGCCTGGACAATTGAATAAGGTTCAAGTTAAGCCATGTAGATAACCAGCAAGTTGTATGTTAACTTCTTTTTTCCCAAATCCTAAAGCACTTTTGGTTTGTGAATTTAATTTATTATGCCATTCTTCTTATTTAAATATCATTAAGCTGTAATAAATAACTATCATCAAGCTGCATCATTTCCAATTTGGATTTTTAAATCCATGTTTGTATGGAATATTCTTTATAAAGATAAGGTTAATTTAATAGTACAGTTTCTTTCAGCAGACAAAGCCTCTAATAAACAAACTGCTTAGAGATTTTGTTCTGAAAATAAACTGAAACACAAGCTGGACTGTAAAGGTTTTTTTTAGAGGTTTTTTCTTCTCCCTTTATAATTTGTGATCTATGTCATTCTGTAAGTATAATAAACCCAAGAGGACCCATGGCTTTTTCCTCATGTAGTAGCTGCACCCCTTGTCTCAGGCTGAGAAATTATTTATTATCCTGAAATATCCTTCCTTCTTGGCTTCTGCAGTTTAGCCTGACAGGACTGAGCTAGTTAAAATCTCCTTTGCTATTTGACCTTTTTTCCTCAGGACTTCTTGACAGATTTGGTGATGGCTGAGGTAGATCGTTGTGCAGAACACGATGTCTTGATCTTCAGGGAGAACACACTTGCTACCAAAGCTATTGAGGAGTACCTCAAGCTGGTAGGACAGAAGTACCTCCAGGATGCTCTGGGTAAGAAATTCCCTGTCTGCCTCCTGTTTGCACGGCAAGGGCTGCCCCTGAGCTGTGTCTGCAGCATGGCTGCAGCTGGGAATGTGGGATGGGAAGGAACTGCCTCAGCACTCAGAGTGTCTCATACACAGATAGCACACTGTCCTGCTCTCAATGCCCTTCCTCCACGGGGAGAAGGGTGCTCCTTGGTGCCTGCAGGAGTAGCACCCAAGGCTAGGAAAGCTCAGTTTGATGTAGCTGAGTCCCTCTTCGAGTTTGCATTACCATGTTTTTCTGAGTAACTTTCTTTTGTGTCTCTAGCCTGATAAAGAGGTATAACACTGCAATTTTTTTTGTGAGCAATGGTGGTTGTTTGATGTGATTCACAAACAGGCTTGAAAAAGGGGTTTTGACACATAGTCCTTAGAGAGACAAAGCCAGGGAATGAGGCTGCAAGGCTGCCAAGCATCCCAGGACAGGTGATCAAGGTGCATCCTGTCTGAGAAGCCTCTTGCCAGTGTTTATCCTGAGAGCTCATTATTCACTGACTCATTAAAACTGCCTGGCCATCCTATGATCTCCCACTCCATTCTCTCCTTGGAGTTTTCAGACCCACTGTTACATGCCAGGGTGGACTCTGATAATTTTGTTATTGTTCCCCCTCCACCAAAAGGTTCTGCTCTAGTCATGAGCCAGTGGCTGGGGAATTCCTGGCCACACAAAGATAGCAGTAAAGGGAACCAAACCAGGCTCACTGTCTTCAGCAAACACACCACAGTCGGGTTTTAGCAAATCCCCCACAATCTTCCTTATCCACAGTTGCACAATGAGCCACCCACCCCCTGTTGTTTCTGGGATGAAGAAAGCTTTGGAAATTGATGCAAGAGAAACAAGATCAGGCCAAAGCCAAGTCCCACACCACATCCTTTCACAAAAAGGAAAAAAAAAGCCAAGCAGCTTGCTTTCCCAGCAGTCTCGCTTGTCCTCAGCAATCCCAGATGCTGGCAAGGCATCAAGGAGATAGCTGGCTAAATTAGTGCTCCAAGGGTCAGTGTAGTCAGCTCTGGGATTATATCCAGTTTGGCCATTTCTGAAGTGTAATGAGCCTGTTCTGGTAGTCTTATTCTCCTGGGTGGAACCACTGAGTGTAAGTCACAGTTGTAGGCTGTCACCTGGTACAAAGAAACGAGCAGCCTGGTACTTTGTGTTGTGCTTCCCAGCAGGCTGAACATCAGCTGTGGGACCAGTCCATTACAGCTAACTGCAAGCTCCTTAATGTGCAGTAATTGCATAAAATATTTTAACATTAATGACTTCTAATACATCATTTAGTGCTGAGTGATAAGATGGAAAATCATAGGCAGTAGAGATGAAAAATGCCCCTAAGGCCGTCCAGCTTGTCTAGAGCTCAGAGCAACTTTGCTCATGACAATATCTCCATCTAATTCTTTGACAGGTTTTAAATGTCATTTTACTCAGTTGCCCTGTTTGAAAGGATTAACAACACTGTGGTTACTGTTAGCAATGTAACATGTCTGTAAGGGAATCTTATATCTGATTATAGCAGGGTCTTGTGGGCCACAAAGAGTAAGATTCAAATGTGTTTAAGGATAAAAAACCTTATCCAGTAAACAAGAGTTAAAACAGAATTGGCTCAACAAGAGTGATGCCAGCAGTTTTGTAAGAAATTTATATGCCCTCAGCAGAAATATTCTGGGCCACATCACAAAAAAAAAAAAAAATTAAGAAAATGTGGTGCCTGCTTTGCTTGCAACAACACCAAGATAAGATTTGGGAAGGGGCTGAGAGGTGTTAAAGGGGATTTAGGAAAGCAAAGGCTAAAAACAAACCCCTTTTGCACAAACAAGCCTTGTTTTAATTCAGTACAAGTGAGATCATCTGAGGAGATGAACTTGAAAGACATTGAATCATTAAACCAATGTATAAAGGGTTTTTCCTAGTGAACATCAACAGTTTAAAAAACACTTGGAATGCCTGCATATAGAGGAGGGAAACCACTGAGTAGTTTATTCCAGTCTGTCGGACAAAGCCAACTTCATGTCGTTTGTATGTGAGCAGTTTCTGTTGTGATACCGAAAGGGAAGGGTGACAGAAATGCCAAGGAGCTTGAAAGATGCAGGCATAAAAATGCTGGAAGGTGTTGAGAAACACCTTAAAAGGTTAAGAAAATTGGAAGCATCTAGCTAGCTTGAATATTACTCTTATTCAAGAGCAAGGTGACACTTTTTAAAATGTAAAAAAAGAAAAAAAGAAAATGTTTAGAAATAAAATAAATAAATAAATGTCATTGCCAGCACATTTCCTGGGGAAATTAGGAAGACAAATAGCACACAGCTTCATTCCTAAGACTGTGCATGATTTCACAGTTGATAACACAGTTTGAATACCAAGTCCAATCCTCCTCTGTCAGCCATAAGGGAAGTGCCTGCAGGGTTGCTAAGCAGAGCCATCCTGTTTTTGCACCTGTGCTTGGGGACAGCGAGGGCACGGGAGGCATCAGAGCCGAGGCTGTGCTCTGCTGGGAAAGAAAGGGCTGGGAGGAGCCAACACCTGGTGTCTGGAGGCTGAACTGCAGACACCCAGAGCACCACAGTAGCTGCCAGGGAAAATCATAAGCAGGATTTAAAGGTGTGTCAATTAGGCTTTTCCTGTAACTACCCTGGTTCCTCATCCTCTTCCCTTTTTTCAGGGGAGTTTATCAAGGCTGTGTATGAGTCAGATGAAAACTGTGAAGCAGATCCCAGCAGGTGCTCACAGAGTGAATTAGCAGATCATCAGTGCAACCTGAAAATGTGTTGTGAGCTGGTCTTCTGCAAGATTATCAATTCCTACTGGTAAGCCATCTTCCTTCCCTCCCCTTGTCTCTGTTTGCTTGGAGGTGCCAGCTCCTCCTCTGAGGGGGAGGGAGCAGCAGTGGGACAGGGCAAGAGCACAGCCCCATCCATCTTCCCAGACTGCCTTTGTCCCCTTTCCTCACTGCCTTCCTGCATGTGACTCCTGACTGCACGTGGAATCTGTGCCCAGACTGAGGGGTCCCAGCCCACAAACCACACCCTGGGGGCTTCTGTCCAAACCCTCTGCCAAGGGAACTCATACTGAGTGTGGCTGCATAAGGAGGGAATAAAGTGAGAAGATAATGGCTTAGCTTGGACTTGGCATAAAAAGCTGGAAGTTTTGGTGTGTACAGAAGACTTTAAGATGTGTGGAATTGAACAGAAAATCACAGGGAGGAAGGCTGGCAGAGAGATTTCTATTAATCTCTGTTTTTGAGTAGCAGTGGAAGAAGAGGGGCCTTTCTGCTTTGGCATGAAGCGAAGGTAGAGTACTGAGAGCTTAACAAGCAAGGTAAAACTGTCAGATATGGAGATGAGCTTAGTTTGTTTTCAGTATTCTGACACCTTGTTTGCTCCAGGGTAGCAATGGGTAAGTAGTTCTTAGTGTGCAAATCAGCATGTCTGGAAAAGGCTTCACTTAACACGTATGAACAAGGGGTGCTTTAAAGACTGCTTAAGTGCCACCAGATTAAATGGGGATCTATGAATAGAGGCCTAATGACATTACCTAGCCTAGAGAGAAAAAGAAAAAACAGGGGAGGTAAAAACAGCGCTGGTGTTTTCTTACAGATAAGTATTTTGGGTGACTGATCACCAGTTCAACTTTTTGCATCTTGTTGCCAGTGGGATTTTATTTCTCTTTATTATATTTTGTTTTTTTGCTTTTCAGTGTGTTCCCTCGTGAGCTGAAGGAGGTGTTTGCCTCTTGGAAGCAGCAGTGCCTGAACAGGGGCAAACAGGATATCAGTGAACGGCTGATCAGTGCCTCTCTCTTCCTGCGCTTCCTGTGCCCTGCCATCATGTCCCCCAGCCTGTTCAACCTCACCCAGGAGTATCCTGACGACCAGACCTCTCGCACGCTCACCCTCATTGCTAAAGTCATCCAGAACCTCGCCAACTTTGCCAAGTAGGTGGTGCCAGGGAAACTGAAACCTGCGGCGTGCCTAATCCCCGGCTGTGCTCACAGGCAGCTGATTCTCTGGCGAACTGAAGCCAGCTTTAGGAAAGGAGGAATCTTCTCACTTAGATATGAACACTCGAGACACCTCAGATAAATTCTTCTTACACTGAGATTAACAGCTGTGTTAAATTCTGTGTGGAGGACAGCATAAAAGCAAGAAGAGTCATGCACTAGCATGTTAGTGTATATGCTGTTTCAAAGGGAAAGAAGCCTGTTCCTACCAAGGATCATGATTTTCATGCTCTCTCCCTCCAGAATTTCAAGCTGAATGATACATGGGCATGGCACTTCTATATGAGAGGAGAGAAAGAATATCTGTGGGAGGGAGGGGGGAGAGATGTGATTTGTAATATAAACAGTGAGGTAGTAATATTTAAGTAAGTAAAACAAAGCACTGAATCTCTTAAATTGTCTGTGTGGTTTTTAAACTCTAAGACTTCAAAATCTTCTGATTTTGGTGGCAGTTTTCTTTTTTTTTAAATACTTCAAATCTTCAGAAAGGCAGGTCTAAAGTAAAACGTTTAAGTAATGGTCTGTAAGCACTTGTACCCTGCATATTGTTGGAGGTTATTGACTGGGTTTCCCCCCACTTCCCTTTTCTGCAGGTTTGGTATTAAGGAAGAGTACATGGCCTTCATGAATGAATTTTTAGAACATGAGTGGGGAGGAATGCAGCGCTTTCTGAGGGAGCTCTCTAACCCAGATACCATCTCGAACATGCCTGGATATGATGGCTACATCGACCTGGGCAAAGAGCTCTCCGTGCTGCATTCCCTCCTGTGGGAGGTTGTGTCCCAACTTGATAAGGTAAAGCTGTTTGGAGGCCCTGGAGGGTGAATTCAGGGATGGTACCATAGCAACAGTAAACACTAGGGAATATCAAGGGAAGCCAGGAGTTTTGGAGGGGAATGTTTGATAGTGCTATTTCACAACTGCTCCTTCTGTGATTTCAGATCAGGGCCTGTAGCAGGGCATGTGTGGTGATTGGGCTTCATTGGCAGTGCAGACACTCTGCAGAGCCTGTAGGAAGGTCAGGTGCTGAAGGCATTGCTTAAAAGGGGACCTGGAATCTCCTGGGCAGCCGGTCCTTTCTCCTAAGTGAGGCATTTGGGCAGAAAAAGGCCATATTGCTGTGCCCTTGTGGTGCTAAGGGAGGTGCTTTGCTTCACACCAGGCCTTTCCCTGGTTCTGATGGAGGAATGAGTTGGCCCTGCAGAACTGTTCTCATCAACAAGCTGATCCAAAGCCTGCTGAGATCCTCTCATTTCCGTAATCTTTGATTTTGGCATACGAGGAATGCCATGTAAAAAGCTGGATCTGCTCCCAGTGCAATCCTGTAGCAGAGCAAGCAGCATTCTGCTGTGCCCTGTGCTGAGGTCATGTTCTGTGTCCAGGTTTGGTTCTCCTGATCCCAGTGGACACCACCAACAGTGAACACTGCTTCCATTTAGCTATAGAAGGAGGAAAGGCAGAGCTTTGTTCTTCCTTAGGTATGTGGGTTTGAAGGAACCAAAATCATTAAAATCTTGGTAGCAAAGGTAGTTAAAAGGCCCAGAAAAGCTGAACTGTGAGTCTTTTTTTCCCCAAGTGCTTGGAACTGTTCCATACTTCAATTTTCAGAGGTGCATTATTTTGTCCATGTTTCGTGTATATTCTTCTTTCTTTTGAAACTGGAGAAGTAAGGTGAATAGCAGTGCACTCAATTTTTATTGCATTAGGGTTTGCCAAAATAGTCATTGGTTGTGTGTCTATTTTTTCACTGTGCATTATTTAAAAGAGAAAACAAAAGTTTGAGTTTGTTGCATCATAGTGAATTGAAATGCCCTTGACTCAAAAAGACAGTCTGTATACTAATCTTAGTTTGATAATAAGTTTTGATCTTCTTTTTCAATTTACCTCATGCATATACACAGTGTACATTACAAATGTATGGATCTGCATGGCCTTTTCTGTAGGTTAGATGTATGGATCTATCCTATCAGGCCCTTGGGAGCTGGTATAGTGGTTTCCTAAAAAGAGAATTAAGGGGTAAAGTTACATGCATTATGGCTTTACTGTCGGGAATGACTGGGAAATAATGAAAGGAGCCACCTTGGAAATTTTAATAGCCACAGTGCTGTATGAAAGGGTCTCTAAAGAGACCTTTCTCTGGAGCCAAACTGGCTGAATACCTGCTTATGGAGAAAACAAGGGTATCTTTGAGAAGAAAATAGGTTTTGTGGCAGAATTTTAATTTTTAATAAATCTGCAGCTCCTTCATCTTGTTCCTGCAGTCCCAGGAGCCTGGAGATGCCCTGTAGCTGATCTCCCAACAGTGGCCCAAAGGGGTGAGAAGCCAGGGCCTGGAGGAGTAGCCTTCCTTGCTGAAGGCCAGCTGCTCTTACCCTCAGCCTGGCCAGCACTGAGCTAACCTGTAATTGGAGCCACACATTTCATCCCATGCTGATGGGTTGATAGTGGGATGAGGATCACTGATGTTCTCATGCAGTTAATTTTCATGTTTGGGTAGGGAAGAATGGCTTAATTAATGGTTGATAACGGTGCGAAAGGAGATGGCATCCATGCAGGATACCAAAAATGAAAGGCTTATGAAATTAAAACCTTCCCTTTCCCCATCACCCTCAACCCCTGCAATCCTCTCATGATCCCCCTCATCTGTTGGCATGCATTTCCTTTACCATGTGACACCCTTTGCCTGGAAAGTTCCCCCCACTGGCTGAATCTGTAGCATTTGAATGCCCTTGAATGAGCAGATGCCATAGTTTTCACTTTGACCTCACCCACTTGAGACTTATTGTGCTTTGCATGATAGTTTTGCATTGGAATGGCAGTAGTTTTGTTTTATTGAGCATGTTTTTTATTTTTGGGGGTCAATCCTAATTTCTTTTCTATTTCCTTTTCTTTCCTCAATGTCTGCTGCACCCCGTTTCGTCTCCTCCATCCATGTCGTCGCCGTCGTTGCGCTGCTCCATAACACTGCATTGCGATCCTGGCACACCCGCACACAACCACCCACCCTCCTTCCTTCCACTCCATCCCTCCGCCTCTGTGCATCGTTACCAAAAAACCAAACAAACCTGGCGGATGTCGTGGTGCTTGTATCCAATTAGGGTGAAAATTCCTTCCTACAGGCAACCGTGGCAAAACTGGGACCTCTTCCTCGTATTCTTGCGGATATCACAAAGTCCATGACCAACCCTACACCCACTCAGCAGCAGCTGAAGCGTTTCACAGAGCACAGCTCCAGCCCAAATGTTGCTGGAAGTCTCTCCTCAGGACTTCAGAAGATAACTGAGGACCCCACTGATGGGTACGTCCCAGCCAGGGCTCGAGGGCAGCTGTGGGGTTGTTAAAGCTGCGAAGAGTTGGAACGAGATGATCTTCGAGCTCTCCTTCCAGCCCAAACCGTTCTGTGGTTCTGAGGGCACCTGGCTGCCCAGCCCTGCTGTGGAATGGGGAGCTCAGGCCTCTCTCATGGGGAATACACCATCCTAGTAAGAGGTGCACAAGGTGGCACCGGCTGCCTGGAGCTTTGGACTTACACAGGACTCAACCACATCTCTGGGAGTCAATGACCTTTTTTATCAAAAAGCCAGTTCTGTGATTTACTGCCAGCCTGAGTGCATGGTCAGCCATCATGTTTCCTTTTGGCCATCAGGCTGCTAATGGAAAAACTGAGCTGTAGGTAAAACTTATTTCCTGTGGAACAGCAGAAATAAGTCCCTCCTGTGTTTTGTGCAGCATTTCTCACTCTGTAACTGCTGTTAATCTGGAGCTGTGACATGGCAGAGCTGCCAAAGGGTTTGGCTGCTGCAGGCCCAGAGCTGTCAGGTACAAGGGCCAGTTTTATCACATGCCATTCTCTGCCCCCTGAGCTTACTTCCAGCTCTGAAGTACCCTTCACACAACTCCTGATGAATTTTAAGACCTCCATAATACACATTCATAGAATTATTAAGGTTGGAAAAGCTCTCCAAGAGTATCAAGTCCAACCATTAGCCCAGCACTGCCAAGACCACTACTAAGCCATGTCCTCATGTGCCACATCTAAACAACTTCTAAGGATGGTGACTCCACCACTGCCTGGGCAGCCTGGGCCAGTGCTGACAATCCTTGGGGTGAAGAAATTTTTCCTGGTACCCAATTTAAACCATCCCTGGCACAACTTGAGGCGATTTAATTTTGTCCCATCTCTTGTTATGTAATGGCAAAGGGTTAAATGGCATCTGAAGTCTTGCTAGAGACAGAAGTGACTAAGGGGGGAGGATATAGTGGGAATGGTTTAGATTTCAGCTGTGAAAAAAAAATTTGAAGATTAAGGACTTTTTGAATCAAACACAATTCTCCAAGATAAGTGGTAATTAAGGAAGAGTGTGTTCTGACTTGCATACAAAGAGCTCATAAAAGGAAGTCTGGCTCCTTGAAGCTTTCAGTGGGGGGAGGTAAAGTGAGGTAGAAAGACTTCTCTGGGACAGATCTCTTGGGGTCTTGGCTGCTTTAAAAAAAATTTACCAAATTCCTTTCCTCTCCACAGTGACATAAACAAGATGAAGTCTCCAACGCAGGAAAATATAGATGGACATTTTAGGGGCAAGACCTTACTGCTGGTTCAGCAGGCATCCACCCAGAGCATGACCTGCTCAGAGAAGGAGGAGAAGGTAAGTGTCTTGCCCAACGGACGTAGCATCTCTCTCATGGACCTTCAGGACCCTCACACCGCTCACAGTGACTCTGCTTCCATGATGCACGACGTGCCTTTGCGCCTGGCGGGCAGCCAGCTCTCTGTCACCCAGGTGGCCAACATCAAACAGCTGTGGGACACCCAGAGCACGCCCCAGAGCGCTCCCCAGGTCCGGAGGCCGCTGCACCCGGCGTGGAACCAGCAGGGCAGCCTCCGGCCTCTGTCATTCCAGAACCCGGTTTACCAGCTCAACAACCCGAGCCCCGCCACGGCCAAGGCCTCTGAGGACTCCAGCCCCGAGAACCTGAGCACCGCCAGCTCCCGGAGCCGCAGCAACAGCGAGGACTTCAAGCCCAGCGGGCGCAGCAACAGCAGCCTGGAGGACTCTGCCAAGCGCAGCTCGCAGAGCGAGGAGTCGGCGCGGCGCCCGGAGCGGCACATGCCGCTGGTGCTGCCCCGGCAGAACAGCAGCAGCCAGGCGCAGATCCGCAGGATGGACCAGGCCGTGCTGGGCACCAGGGCCAAAACGCTGCACGCCGTGACGCACAGCCCGTCCGTGCGCAGCACGGGCAGCGTGTCCGGAGCCTCGGGGGCCGCGGGCACCGAGCCCCTCCAGAACGGCAGCCGCTCCCGCCACCAGTCCTCGTCCTCCAGGGAGAGCCCCGTCCCCAAGGTGCGCGCCATCCAGCGCCAGCAAACGCAGCAGGTAAGGGAACCCAGGCCTCTGCCTTGCTGCTCAGCCCAGAGCTTCCTGCCTCCAAAGCTTTCTTGACCTTGGAGAAGAGCTGAATCGAGTGTAGCAGCACTTACACCAGTGGCCAGTAGCAAGTGTAGGGAATAGTCAAGCTTGTCGCCCTCACAAGCTTGGCAAGCCACCTTATCTGTGCCGCTGGGATGCTTTTGTACTTTAAAAAAAAGAAAAAAAGAGCTTTTCCATTGTTTCCAAATGTTTTCCATTTACTAAGGTAGCAACGAACCTGCTGAAAGAAACCGAACTGGAAAATTGCCCTGAATATGAAGGAAAAAAGCCAGGAGCAGCTTTGTTCCAAATGATGGTTTAGATCACCACGTGAGACTGCGTTTGCCCTGTGGTGCGAATTTAAAAGCAGAGCTACCTCAAAACAGGGAAATGAACAAAGATAAAACATCACAGAATAACTGCTGCCAAAATAACAAATAAGCACAATTGTCTAAAGCGTGGAGAAATCCATATTTCACCATGATGGAGCAATCTCTTGCTGTTCTTCAAATAAGTGCTACTTTTTCATTAATCATCCCAAACTATGAATAATGCAAGTTTTTGTCTGGAAAGGAGTGCTTATATCTACCAACTCCTAATGCACGTTATCAGTTGTTCATAAGCAACTATAAATCAAAGTTTTACTGTCAAAAGGCCAACATTCCTTTATCTTTAAAAAAAAAAATTAAATCCTGTTGTGATTTGCTGTTTATGAAAATATTTTCCAAAATTAGTTTAATTTTGAAGAGGAAGCGAATATTTCAATGCAACAGTGAAGGTAGAAAACATGATCTGCAGGTCAGAGCTTTTGCAGGGGGAAGGCTTTGGGCTGTGAGGTGAAACTGGCAGAACAACCTCTGCTCTGTCCAAGGTTTTCTTGGTGTTCCCTGACAGTGGAGCTTTCTCAGGAAACTCCTGAATGTTACAGGAAAACCCGGGTGATGTCTGGGAACCCAGGAGTAATCAGGTCTTCAAAACTACTCTTGAAGTAGTTGATATCACAACTTCATTGAAGTACAAGACCAAAAACACTGAATCACAAACCAAAGCTTAGTTTGCCAAGTTAGTAATACCCAAAGAAGTAATTGTTTATTATTTGAAGTGTGTGTTTGCGTCTTCCTGCAGTGTGTTTTAGGATGGGGCATAGGGGCATGGCTAGGTGAAGGATGTTTGTGGAATACAACCAGGCCTCATGTGGTTCTGGTAGCACATTTTAGTCCAGTAACCAGGATAAACATGAAAGAGATGTGCATCCACTTATTTTCCCACTGTACTTTCTATACTAATTGTTTCCACTGGATTCATTAGAGTACTTGCTCCTGCTTTATTCAGAAAATCAATTTGTTCTCTCCTTCCCCACACACCCATGAACAATGTCTTGAACGATGCCAAATCGAGTGGCCAACATTTTTTTCAAGGCAGATTCCATTGCGTCCTTTTAATTGCAAATCTGGTTGTGGAATTCTGTTCTTGTTTAAAAAAGAGAAAGAGAAAAGAGAATTTGGGCATGTTCTTTCTAAGCATGTTTTGTGGGCGTTGTAATTATTAGACTCTGTTCTCTACAAGTCCCATTTGTTTCTGAATATAGTGCTGGGCTCTTTGTTTGCTGGGAGAGGTCACTTTTTGCCTTCCATTTCCATTTAGGAGGTAGGTGGGAACAGAAATGTCAGTGTGTTCTTGTGGAAGAGAGGCAAAGAGGGGAATTAATCATGATCCTAGCAGACTAAATTCTTTTTTTGCCCTTTTTTAAAGAGTAACGTGTAACTCATTAAGCACGTGTGACTTGCCATCCACTTGGTCTTTGACAGCTTCCAGAATTTGGCTGCTGGAAATATTCTGTCCTACACTTGGCAAGTTGTTTGGCCAGGTTTGCTGCTGCTCAGCAGTCTGGTGCAGGACTGGGGATGTACTTTAGAGTCACCTTTCTCTGAGTCCCCTGTAGCTCCAGTGGGTGGTGACAGTGTTCATCCATCGCTGCTCCTGATTTCTCCAGCGATTCACAGCCACCTTGCTCTGGCTGCCTGACAGCAAAAGTCATCAAAAAAATCTGAATTAAGGAGCTTTGCCAGGCTGCCACACTGCACCTAAGGGGCTATTCGCTTTCCTGCTGTGAAGACTTCCTTCTAGGGAAAAGGCCTTTGCCTAAATCCAAGGATTTTGTCTAATTCTTATGCCTTTTATTAGCTTTTACCTTTCTGCTGAGACTTCTTTCCATGCTGGAGTGTCCAGGACAGCTGAGCTGTGGGAGCAGATCCAGCACAAGCCAGCCCTGTCTTCCTGAGCAGGAGAAACACAGCAGGAGGGTGACATGATCCCTGACTCCTAAAGAAGCTGTTTCTCCCCCACGGAGAGCTCCTGGCTGAGACTGGGACTTCAGAAGCTCCAGCCAGGGAGCACAATGCACTTGGGTGCACACTTCAGGGAGCTGAAGAGATGCCTGGGCACAAAAAGAAGCTGCAGTAGGGGAGAAGTTGATCTTTTGCATTTCTCAAAAACATAAGACAATGTTGCTCTTTCAGGAGTAATTATGCTAATTCCTGCGCTTATAAACTTGCCTTTGTCCGTGAAAATTGCTTGGAATTTATAGCAAGCCATGTTTTCCCCAGTCAGGCAGAGAGTTTCTTGACTCTTTTCTTGGCTCCCTTTTTGGATTCCCTTGAAGAGGAGAGAGAGAGAGAGAGAGAGAGAGTGTCTCCAAAGAGGTTGGGCATTCTTCCAGTCAGTACAGCTGGCCCTGGCAGGGTGGCTACACTGCAGTGGACCATCCAAACCTGACAGGCACTGCCATGATCATGTCACAGCTCCCTCCCACTTTCAAGTCCTGCCATGCTGTCCTGAATCCAGGCTGTGCAGTCCCATGCTCCACTGTAGTCTGTCCCAGCCTGGCTGAGGAAGCTGCTCCCAAGTTCAGCTCCTCAGCACTCCAGGAGTGTCTTACCTGAGCATGCTGCAGGCAGAGCTTTGTCACTGTGTTTTCTCTGTGCAAGATGTGGCAGGGTGAGAAAGCCTTGCTGACAGTGTGGCGAAGGGAAGAGGTGGATGTGAAAGGGATTGGGAAACAAGAACTTTTTCAGAGAGAAGCCCAGTTGGAGAGGAAGAAAAATTTCTAAAGTGCTTTGGTTTTAGAGGGATTCAGGTGGGTGCTATAGGTCCAAAGTCAGGAGGTGTTTTGGGGATCTTTGAGGCTGCCAGAACCACGGGTATCTTTCTCCTGCAGCTGAACTGGATTGCAGAGCTGGTTTGTGTGCAGTTTCTCTGGAGGATGCTAACAGGTGTCTCTGCCCAGGTGCAGTCGCCAGTGGACTCGGCCACGCTGTCCCCGGTGGAGAGGACAGCGGCGTGGGTGTTCAACAATGGGCAGTACGAGGACACCAAGAGGGACACGGCGCAGAGCCTGGACGAAGCCAAGCACGCTGAGAAGGTAGAATTGATTCTGCTGCAGCCATCTCGGGGGTGCCACTGAGTGCTGTGCACCCCACAGCCAGTTCACAGGGATTTCAGGCACTGCTGTCACAGCATCACACATTCTCACACAGGTTATATTGGTTATAGGGATCGCTCACTCTGGAAATAAAGTAAATCAGGATCATTAACCTGACTGAGCATAGCTTAGGACATGCACAGGGGCCATGCAGGGCTGCAGCTCAGCTTTTATCAGTAGCAACAGTCAGATTTCGTCTTGGGCTTCTCCTGAGGCAGATGCCTGTCAGCCAGGTACTGCACAGAAATCTGCATGATCTGGTTTTGAAAGTGCATGTTTTTTCAGGAGTAGATCCCATTTTTCCTATTGCAGTTACAGTCATTTGTTGCTGTGGGGATGGAATTGTTGTGTAAGAGAATTGGTATTTTGAGAAGGCAGAGAGTGAGGAGGAGAACATTTAAGAAGCAGAAACACAGGATTGTTAGGAAAGGTGAATGAACCCAAAACAAAGGAATATATTGAGATTTGTGGCACTATTGCAGAAATGATTGCCTACAGAGACAAGAACAAAAGGCTCAGCCAAGTAACCTGACAAGCTCTGGTTTGCAGTGGCTGGTTTCTCTGACCTGCCCTGATTCATTAGGTCCTGAAGAGTCCCACACAGGTCTGGGTTTCTAAGTTTGGGCAGCACAAGCTATTTCTGCAGTTGAGCACTGTTAGCAGCATCTGCCTGAGAACTGCTGGAGTCTGGAGTAAGGCGGGATGTGACCAGTCAGGGCTGAGGAGCCATGTCAGAGCCCTCTGACTGCTTGGCTTATGCTGCACAGTGATACCCCACAGCGTGGGAGAAGCTTGATGCCCAGTGGGAGCCCACGTGCTCCTTCTCTATGGTCTCACTTACTTCAGCCAGCTTATTTTTAAAAACAACAACAACCAGTGCTCCCCTAAAGAGCAGCAGAGCATTATAATGACCTGATCCCTTCTCTTTCCTCCTTGTTCCTGACTCCCTGCTGCCTCCCTGGCCCCCAGTACGAGCAGGAGATCGCCAAGCTGAAGGAGCGGCTGCGGGTGTCCAGCCGCCGGCTGGAGGAGTACGAGCGGCGGCTCCTGGTGCAGGAGCAGCAGATGCAGAAGCTGCTCACGGACTACAAGTCCCGGCTGGAGGACAGCGAGGACAGGCTGCGCAGGCAGCAGGAGGAGAAGGACAGCCAGATGAAAAGTATCATCAGCAGGTGAAGCTTTGGGAAGATGGGGACTGGGCGGGACGAGTGCCATTCCTTCCATCCTTAGAGCTCAAGGAATGGTGAGGCAGGTGTGGAAACCTGCCTGAGATTGTCAGGACAGTAAAAGAAAATATTTAGGCATTTTTAACTTAGGTCTCTGTTGTACTTACTATAGGTCTTTATTTTTGTTGATATTTGGAATTTGTACATGAGATTAGTTTCTCAGAGCAGTAGCATTTTTGCTAATGTCCATTCTGAAAATAACAAGGTTGGGCAACTGGGAGTGTCAGATGCAGAGATAAGCTTTCCTGAGAGCAGCAGAATTCTTCTCTTGGGAGAACCAGGAGTAGCAGAGAAATTGAACCAACAGGCCAAAGTACCTGAAACACTTGGGAATAATATTAAACTGTCCTAATTTGTCCCCCTCTTTTCTCATCAGACTCATGGCTGTTGAAGAGGAGTTGAAAAAGGATCACGCTGAGATGCAAGCAGTCATTGATGCAAAGCAGAAAATTATTGATGCACAGGTAGGTAAAGAGCTCAGCATCTCCCAGAACCTGTGTAAAACCTGTTATTGGCCCCTGTCTCCTGCCCCAGCTCTGTTCTGTATCTTCCCAGCCGTATCGGCCCGCAGGGTCACACATGTCACTCTCTGCCTCTGGGAGACACCTGGGGGCTTTAATTAATACTGTCTGACCTGGGCTTTGAGGCAGCCTGGCAACAAATCCCAGGACTGATCACATCTCCAAAACCTTTGCTACTTTGTGGGATCCCGAGGGAGTAAAGGAATAGCAGTGCATTGTGCAGATGTTGTTCCAGGTGTGGGCCTGGGACCCCTGGGAAAGCTGTGCCTCATCCCAGCATAGTTTAGCTGCCATGTGCATGCATCTCAGCTGTGCCAGCAATAGCATGGCTTTGGACAGTGGAGTCCAGGAAAGAGAATGCTGCAATGGAGCATTGTCCTGGGAATGTCACGTGTGGCATTTCACCCCACTGGCCGTCCCTGGCAGCCCTGGGGAAATGCCCATTTCCCATCAACCTGCAGCTCCCACCTTGGTCAGCCTGGGCAGCTGTGGGGAGGGAACCCAGCGGGATGTGCATGTTGGTGTATCCTGTGGGGTCATTCCAGCTTTTCCTCTGTGTCTGTGCTGATCCCACAACAGAACCTGGGACTGGTTTGTATCTGCCTGCAGTGTTACGTTTGTGGTATTTGCACTTGGAGGGTCTCCTTCCTGCTTCTGGACTTTTCAGTGGTTCCAACTGGACACTTTCTTTAATAGTTTTTTCAGGAATAACCTAAGTTATTTCCTACGCAAAGAGTGGTGGTGGGAGTCTCAGCTGAACATGATAAACATGGCATTGGGGTATTAGAAATATTTGAACTCACGTGGAACTGTAGGGAAAATAAAAAGCAGCAAAGAGCTGTGTTTTTTTGAGATTGTAACAGCAAGATGCCCTGACTGTGCCTGACATGGAATGGCAGCTCATCCAGACAGCAGCCTGGATTCTGAAATGGGTGTATGCATTTTTCATCTTCCTCAAGAAGGTGGAAGGGGCACTGAGCAAACATGCAAAGGGATTTTTGGAGAGAAGAGATTGTAACTGAGTAAAAAACTTGCCTGTCACCTGTGTGTGCCAGGAAGCTCTCAGCCTTGGTGTTGGTTATGAGCCAGCAAAGTGGAACATGGACCACTCTGATCCCCATGTCACCAGCTGGCAGAGGGGACCACTGCTGACTTGTGAGACCTTCAAACCATCATGGCTGGAAAGATGTAGTCCTTGATTACACTTCATCAAGTGATGCAGAATTTATCACCTGTGGTGGAAACTGATGGAAAAACTGGAGTAAAACAGCAGCATTAATGATTTCTCTTTTTCTTGGGCAAGCAAGGTCACTGGCAGACCTCATCTGCTTCACTGTCAGGCAGTGAATGGGGGAAGTGCAGTTGTCACTGTCCTTCCTCGAGTACCTGAGCATAGGAGGAACTGGTGAAAGATTCAGAACAGACTCACCAGGGGAGCCCAGGCGTCTGCTGGGTTCTGTAGCAATCTCTTGAAGTAATGCTTGGAAGATTTTATTTGGTCTGATTCCTTCAGTTGCTAGAAAAGCAAAGGTCTTTTTTTGTGTGAGATTTGAGTGGGGCAGGAGCACAGCTTGTTGCACCCGGCTGAAGAGTTAAAGGCTGCCAGGAGCAGCAGTGACCTGGAATCCTGTGCTTAGGGACACCAGCCCAGGATGGTTTGAGGGGTGCAGTGCAGCTCCCAGCACTGCCCTGATGCACAGAGACTCGAGCTGTTCTCCAGGCTCTGGAGCCTGAGCAGGGATAGGTCTGGCCAGGCTCTCTCCTCGGAGTGGCGCAGCTGCAAAGAGAACTGGCCCAGTTGCTATTGCAAGTGACATCTCCACTGTGTTAAATTACAGGTCATTAATGGGGATGAGATAATTCCAACAGGCAAGTAAACCAAATCAGTTCTCTAGCTGAGCAGTATCCAGTCCTGGCCCAGCACACTGACATCCTACCCATTCCAGCTCCTCCTGCTCCCTGTGCCCTGAGCGTGTTAGAGACGTGCCTGGTAGATCCAATTTTCCTTTCAGTGAGAAGATGCCTCTACTCACCAAGCTTGTGCTTTCAACATTGATTTCCAAGTGTGGATTTCCAGCTGTTTTGCAGACTGGCTCAGTGAGTGCTCGGCAGTGTGAAAACACCCAGCCTTTTATTCTCAACTCTTTGGAAAGATTTTTTTGAAGTTTTTCAGGGAAAGTTTCAAAAGGAAAATTTTCATTTTAAATTGTATGTTCCAGGTGAAATACAGTCAAGAGGAGCAGGAGCTTTGCCTGCCTAAGGAGCACATTCCTGCTGAGGCAGTTGTGTTCTGCAGGGTTCATTTCAGCATGGCAGGAAAGACCTGTAACTCCTCAGCTCTGTGTTCCCCCTGCTCCCCTCAGCTGGATTGGGATGAGAGCTAAGGCAGGCCTTGTGCCTTGTGTCTCCTCCTCTGTTGGTTTTACACAGAGCTTGGCATCTTCAGGCTGTAACATAGGCAGGACTTAAATTCTGCCTTGTTTTTGCACCTGAGCACTCACCCCTGTGGGGGAGCCCGCTGAGAAAAGCAGACATTGCTGATTAGTGCACTTATGTGCTGGGACCTGAATCCCAAGGTATGGACTCACGTGTGGTAGCACGTGAATCTCCTGAGCAGTGTGCCTGAACTGTTCTTTAATGTTTATGCCTTCTGTGCATCATTTTTCCCTCCATTTTGTTTCTCAGTGGGCTGGCCTGGGAAGAGTTCCCATGTGCAACTTGTTTTGGTTGAGCAAATGAGACATTTTCCCTTCTCAAAGAACAGAAGCCAATCAGCATGGAGAGCACAGTTACCTTCCTAGTGTCTCTAGCACTTCTTTCTGCAGCTGCATTATTATTATTTTATTGGGGAAGATGAAAATTGTCATCTCTGATCATGCCAACAACTCCTTGGCTTGCCCCTCCAGTGCTGTATCCACTGTTAGCAGGCCAGGTGTGGTGATGGGTTATGTCAAGCAGCACACATCCCTGAGCTGTCTGCCCTGAGTGGAGGCTGGCACACTGTGTGCAAGGACAATCAGCGGGCACGTGGATTTGTGGAGCCCGGGAGCCCCCCGAGCTGGAATGGGTCTAGGAGCAGCGTGTTCCGTGTTTGTTCTTTGTGTTCTGTCGATGGCATCTCCCCTCCACCCACAGTGCCCTCTCCCCCTCACCTCCAGTAACCCTCAGCGTTAGCTTTGGCTGCTGCTTCTCTGTGTTGCTCTTGCACCGTCACTGCAGGCTGCCATTATCTGCTTTTCTATTTATTTATTTATTTATTTATTTATTTATTTATTTCAAGCATCCCATGAGTTTACTCTGATCACACTCCATCCAAAACACAGAGACAGTGGTCGGCAGATACCACTTGCACTTTTCTCTGCCTTATGAAACCCCCCACCACCACCACTTTTATTTTCTGCTGCCTGTTTCTGTTTTTCTAATGTCCTTTAAAATATAACATGGAAATTGGCTACCATTGTTATTAACACCGACATCCTCCCCCTCCCCTGTGACAAAACCCCGCCTGGCTGGGCGGATCCCCACTGCAACTCGGATTCGCCGCGCAAAAAGTCCCGGAGGGGCGCCGAGGAGCCCGAGGCAGCCAAAAACAGAAAGAGGCAGACAGCCCGTGTGGCCGGGAGCGCTGGCCCAGCTGCCCTGCCCTGCCCTGGCCGGGCTGTGCAGCGGCTCTGACGTCTGGGCTGTCTTTGCAGGAGAAGCGGATCGTGTTCCTGGACTCGGCCAACACGCGCCTGATGAGCGCCCTGACGCAGGTAAAGGAGCGCTACACCATGCACGTCCGCAATGGCAACCCTCCCAAGCTTTCCATCACGGAGAATGGTGAATTTAAGAACAGCAGTTTCTAATTCTGCAGGTGCTGCCAGCCACCTCCGTGGAAGAGCGAGACGGAGCAGAGCCAAGACCCCTCACCGTCACTGATTGTTGCACATAGGTCTTCTGTAAAAGGAAAATTGTATTGTTTGAAGATTGTACTGTTTGAAGATTGTTCTAAAATTGTTTTAGAATTGTATTTTAAAGTTGTATTTTAAATTGTTTTAAGATAGTATTGTACATTCAATAAAACCGAAAAAGCAGCTCTGAAGGGTGGGCTTTAATTCCCCACTCAGGGCCAGGAGACCCAGGCTCCCCAGAATAAGTCCTTGTGGATCACTGTGTAAATAGAGGGAGCTCTTGGGTTGTGTACAGAAAATGCCAATGTAATATACCAAAAGGAAGTGAATACTGTAGATTTTTTAATTATTGCTATTTTTTTTATTATTATTATTGTTATTATGTTGTTGCTGTTGTTGTTGTTTTTTTCTCTTGTTGAAAGCACTGCAGTCCTGGGAGGAGGAAGAGGGGAGTGTGTGTGTGTGTTGTGGGTGAGAGAGGTGAGCAGCGGGTGACCTGAGAGAACAACTGGCTGATAAAATGACATGAATGGAGTGAAATTAATTCCATAGGAAAACTCAGCAGCTGGGTTTATTCCCCTCTTCCCCAGCTGGTCTTTAGCTGAATGCAAACTTGATAGCAAACGTTTTAGCAAGAGAACTGGCTCTTGCTGTGTCCCGTACCGACTTCCAATAGGACTCTGTCATAAAACAGTCTTTCTGAAGAAGGTACAATGGGGAAGCGGCAAGCTGGATTCCTGGAATTTGCACAGTCAGGCTTCCTGTCAGACAGAGGGAATTTGCAGGATTTTGTGGTAGGATTCTTTCTTTTTTACCCCAGTTCTAATGCAGTTTTATATTTTCTGTTTGGAGGATTTACAGACCTGTAAATACTTTTTAACGATTTCTAGCCAATCCCCACCGTATACCCCCTGCAGCAGCACCTGAATTCCCTCTCTGCACTCCATCAGGAACAGACAGGTTAATCCTCTTGGGAAAGGGCTAACCAGATGTGCATGCCCAGCACAGGAAATTCCATATGCAAAAGTCCCTTTTTCTAGAGGATTTCTGTATTTTAATGCTTGCTTATTTTCACTATTTCAGCCACTTGCTTAGCCAGTGTAGTTCCAATGAAAGGTGCTTTCTGCATCTTTGTTGAAAGATCTTCCATTTCTGCTGAATTTTTTTCTTTCTCTGGATACTTTAAAGGGATGGGGTTTTCTGAGTTCTGCTCACAGCAGTTTTTTTCAGGAGTTTTGACTAAGCTTTCGTCTTCAATTCCTTTCAGTTGTGTTTCATAGAAGCATTATTCCAGACTATGTGTGAATGGGATATTGCTCCAAAGTGACCTTCTCCTGGGAGATAGTGACATTTGCAACCTGTAACAGATGAACAGTAAATGGCTTGGTATTGTCTATTCTCATGATTTCATCAAGTGCCACAATATTTAATCTGAGAGAGGGTTGGTTTGTTTTAAAAGCCAAGATTCTTGTGTCAAGGGTGAACTTTTACTTCCAGCTTTTGCTGTGCATTTCTAGCCCTCAAACTCTCACAGCAAATGAAATTATTGCAGCATTGATTAAAATTGGTAATTGCAGAAACATACAACAGCAAGTGTGATTAACCATTCATACATGCTGTGGAAATTGAAAAAGTTTACTTCAATTTGAGACAAAACCTTGAGAGGTGTCTCAGTGTGGGATTGTCTCATGAAAAGCGCAGGAGTGTCTAAGCCAGTTCACTGCACATGAATTATTGGCAATATCAAGATCCAAACCTGGTGTCTGATCCCACATTGGCCTGGTTTTTTGGAAAGGAATGAATCCCAGCTCTGTGGCTGATGCAGGAAGTGGCAGAGCAGTGTGTGTGCTCCAATGTGTGTCACAATGCTCGAGCTGCCACATGTGTGCTCTGTGCATCAGTGCAGAGTCCCCTGTGCTGTAGGATGTGTATGCATCAATCCCAGCCAGGCCTTCCAGAGCACAGCAGCTTGAAGTGAGCTGGGGGTTGGGATTAATGCTCAGCTCTTTGGGATCAAAGCTGCCCTGCTACTCAGCCAGGACTCAGTGCTGGCACACCTGGAGCTGTGCTCTGCATTGGCTCAGCAGTGGTTACTTTTCCATACTTTCTAAACTGTCTTCCAGCTCTAGATCCTTGCTGACCTCTGATATTTTATTCCTCAGACTGTGCCTTTGAGTTCCTCCTTCCTCCCTTCAGACATCACAGCTGTAGCAACTTCTCCTGTTTGTGTTGAGCTGTCATGTGAGGGCCTGTTTTACACAAACCCTTTTTGTGGGCTGTTTCTGTGGGATCTGCATGTCCTTGTAGCTGTGTACTGTAATTGCACAGCTGTAGCATGGGGGAGCATGTTCCCATTCCTTTTGGGATGGGCATGGGAGCTGCTGCCTTGTGGCACCACACAGGTGATGTGGTTGTGACTGAGGTGTGAGTGAGTGCCCGTGGCTGCACTGACAGACCAAGGCAGAGGCAGATGTGTTGTTCTAGGAGAGTAATTCCAGCATTATTTCAGGAAACACCTTTCCCCAGAGCTCCCCAGTGCTCTGGTAGTGTCAGAGCTCGCTGGCTGAGCTGTGTGCTTTGATGCTGAGGGCTCTGAGGTGTCCACTTTGTTTTCTGCAATAGGGGCAGCACTTCAGCCTGGATTTTTAGAGGGGAAATAATCCCTGCCCCAGTATTGGTGAGGTCTTTAGTAGTGCATCATTCCAGCACTGTACCTTCTCGTGTGTTTCTCAAGCTTATAGAATGCTTGTAGGAAAAAGCAGTGACTGTCTCAGAGCCTGATCCTCTCTGTTGTCTCACAGCTCCTTGCTTAGGCTGGTTGTTTCTCTGCTCTTCCAGCTTCTTCCCTAAGGTGCCAGGTGTGCTCCTTCAGCTCCCACCACTGAGGAGCTGCTGCCTGTGGACCCCAGAGGGATGAAGGTTCCAGAGACAGTGCTGCAAGACTGGAATTGATCTGAACACTGCTCCTGAGTCCTGCAGGCAGCTGTCTCTCCTAGTTTGTTACCAGGCAGCCTTCCAGAAAAACTTCCAGCCGCCTGAAGCTGACAATATGTGAAAATGCCAGTTTCTATTTTGTCCAGCCTGCTAAAATCTAAGTGGCACTAAACCACGTGTGTGTTCAGGAGCAGGAGCCCTGCCTGTGCCTGATCACTTTGGGTTTAGACTCGTGGCCAGTGGTTTCTGCAGCAGTGAGAGAGTAAATGTTCAATGTGTGATGGGGAGTGTGACAGATGCTGCCTTTGGCTTCACACTCTGAGCAAAGGCTGATGGGCTGTGTCTAATGCTGTGCAAGGAGCTGCTGCTCTCACTGGGGACAGATGAAGTAGTGCAGGAAAAAATTGGATAGCCTGGAGGAAGAATACTTGTGTTCCTCAGACTGAACAGGAAAGTCACCCTATCCTGGTGTTCCAGTCCCTGCTGGCCATGTTGGTACCTTCCAGGAGGGTTCTCTCCAAACCTCAAAACCCATTCCCTGGGTTTCTTGAGTGCTCAGGAAAGGCTTGAGGCCAGCACAGTAGGGCAGGGGAATGGAGCAGCCTCTTGGCAGGTTGTGTGTGGTGTCTGCAATGTGTGAGGTGAGCAGGGTGACAAGGGACAGGCTTTGAGAGGACAGAGGGAGCACAGCCTAGGGACAGCATCCTGTAAATCCCTGTTCTTTGCAACTCTAGGAATTTGGGCCTTTTAAATAGGGGAAATAGATTTCATATCTAGGAATTACCAACTGTTAGTTCCCTGGTGTATCACAAATGGGTAGCTTGTTACAAAAGCACAGATCCATACAGCTACACATTTTGTCACATTCCTTTCCAGTGGCATAACTCAGGCAGGGAATGTCCAGGAGCATGGAAAGGGATGTGTGTATTGTCTAGTTAGAGAATGTGAGGTGTATCCACTAATAAATTATTTATCCATCTAATAAATCATCAAAGAAATGGGGTTTATTTTGTGTTCATATAATTGCTTTGGTTTGGCTGTGAGTTTTTCCCCCATTATATGTTCATTTCATATTTTGATGCTTGCATAAACCCACCAGCTTTTAACTTGGAAGTCCATTAATTTTATAGCCATGTCCATGAAATGTGTCAGCAATATTTAACTTGTGTGGATGAATTCTGCTTGTGTTCTGCAAAAATGTCTGTGTTGTTCCTGGAGAACAATTCCTGTCCATGATGTGCATTTCCATCAGTGGTGGGCATGGCCAGCCACAGGTATCCAGCTGAGTCTGCCAGAGGAAAAAGGGTTAAATTTAGGGTGATGTTTTTAGGTGTTTCCTTCTCTACAGTAAGTTAACTCCCAGGAGAGTGAGCATGTCCTTACAGATCATGCCTGCCAGGAATCCTACCTGCAAAAATAGATTTTCTGTCTCAAGGGCCTTAATAAGAGTGTTACTACACAGAACTGTTCTACAGTGATAGCTCTAAATAATTTATTTTTTATTTCAACAATGTACACCTTTAAAAAGGAATAAACTTGTTTTTCAAGCCGTATTTTTATGCTTGTAGCACTGGACTGTTTGGTCTATGAGATCCATTTCTGCATTTCATTGCCTGGGTTTGTTCTAAAGAAGATTTATTTTTGTTCTGTGAATAATTTTTGAAGGTTCTTGTAATATGTACAGATACAGATACATTTGAGGACTTTTATTGATATTCCTACAAAGAATACAAATAAACTTTAAACAGTTTAGATTCTAAACTTATGCTGATTTAAAGTCCCTCTCTTTTCTGTGCTTGGGGTGTGTTTGTGTAAATGCAGAGGGTGGAGGGCAAGGAATTCCCACTGTGGCAAAATGTTTGGGACAGAGCAGCTTCCACCTGGAGCAGCCTGAGCAAAGCAAGGGCTCCGAGGGGAGCAGGATCAGTTCTGCATCCTGGAGCTGGAATATCTGGCACTGTGGAGAGAGAGAGCGACAGGCTGTGGAGACAGGGAGAACTGCTCCCTGCTGCCTTTGGCCGTGGGGCTCTCACTGAGCCATGAGAAGAAGGTGCAATAATGAACGTGGTTACTCCCCTCACCCAGCCCGGTGAATGTCATCAGCCCGGTTTTCCTGCCCAGCCCATTCCTAAATTACACATTCTCACACAGCAGCCCAAAGCTGCAGAGTTGGAGGCATGGACATGCAGAGGGAGATTATTTATAGGTTCACATCAAATGCTGGTTTCTAAGATATTTGCATCAATTCTTCCCATGTGTATGAAATCTTGTGAATAGCAAATGGCAAAACCTTCCACAGTGAACTTAGTGAGTGTAAAATCCGCACTCAGGGATGTTTTGGGAAGTTTATTTTCATTTCACCACCCATGTGTGTCCTGCCTTGCTGTCCTGCCAGAGCTGTGCCCAGGCTGTGTCCCTGCAGAACCCACGGGTGCCTGGGGTGGGGGCACAGCCAGCAGGAGGAGCAGCTGTAATTCCCACAAATTCCCTTCCCACAGAGCCAGGAGGCCAGGAGAGGCCAAGGAGAGGAGAGGAGGGATGGGATGGGATGGGATGGGATGGGATGGGATGGGATGGGATGGGATGGGATGGGATGGGATGGGATGGGATGGGATGGGATGGGATGGGATGGGATGGGATGGGATGGGATGGGATGGGATGGGATGGGATGGGATGGGATGCAGATCTAGCGGGCACTGTGATCCCAGTGCCATATCTGCCGTTATGGTTTGGGGAAGGGAGGAGGGGCAGAATCAGCAGGAGAGGGATGGGAAGGAGGAAACAAGAGAAGGCTGTGCTGAGGGAAGGTGAGGTGAGGGGGTGGGGTGCTGCACGAATAACAGTGAGGATGGCACTGGGATAATACAGCAACATTCTGGGCTCTTCTGTCCCAAACTCAGGTGTTCTGTCCTCGTCTTGAATTCCACTTTACTCCACTGTGTAAAACTGCAGGTGAACATGAAAACTCTTCTCTCACTTCCAGCCACTCTAGAT
This sequence comes from Erithacus rubecula, assembly GCF_903797595.1. Lineage (NCBI taxonomy): Eukaryota > Metazoa > Chordata > Aves > Passeriformes > Muscicapidae > Erithacus > Erithacus rubecula. Next base: position 28,379,630 of record NC_136662.1, on the reverse strand, counting down.
AGAGCGCACAGGGCTCTGGAGCCTGTCCTGTCACTCTTGCAGTTCACTTGGGAAATTCCTTGGGAGAATCTCCCCTCCAAGAGTCCTCCTGCCCAAAGGATGCAAGTGTACAACCTTGACTGATTTCCAAGGATGTGTGCTGCTGCTTTATGTGAAGCAGCAGCTGCTGCTTAGATCCATTAGCAGATGGAACAGCAATTTGCTTACTCTGGGATATGAGTGTCAGGAGAAGAGTCCTTGGTCTTGCTAGGATCCATCTCACATTGCTGTCCTTCACCTTTCTCCTGGTCCCACGGATTAAATATCCTCATGTCTCCTCACTGCTTTTTGCTGGGAGGGGCAGATCAAATAACCTGGTTTAGGCATGAAACCTGGCTACCTGTCAGTTTTTCCTGCAGTCAGCATGAATTCCTTGTCCTTACTCAGCTCTGTGCTGCTGATGTGATTGGAAATGCAAGTTCTGTGGACCTGAACCCACTTTTCAGGACCCTCCTTAGCCCAGCTCCATAGCAAAGCAGCCTGGGCTGAAATGGAAGAAATTATTGCCAATATTGCAGATTCCATAGTGGCTGCCAGGAGCAGGGCACTCAGGATGGATGTTCCCAGCACCCTCCAAGTTTCCCCACCTTTCACACTATAATGAGACCCAAAGAGCTCTTGTATCACGAGTGGAGGGGGATCATAAGGGACAAATACCCAGTGCTGACCCCAGGGAAGGATGATACAGTGATGACAGAATCTAACTGAGAGGGAAACATAACCTGCACAGAGATGAGTGACGTTTCTCACTGCCTTTTCTCTGCTGTGCAGGCTTCTGTTGACAGCAGGATGCAGACAGTGGTAGCAGCTCCTGCTCTGCTTGGCAAGAAGCAAGTTCTGCCTGCATGAGGGAGGAGGAGTTAGAGCTGAGCTGCAGGATGCAGTTACTGAGCCCTTCCCGCCCCTCATGAGGGTTAGACATGGAGCATCCATGCTGGACCCTACCTTAAACTCCACTGTGGATTGTTACTTTTGAGGGGCTGCTCTGAGGATTTGCCCTTCCTCCCTTAGAGGACAGGGCTTGCCCTGCCCTGTCATGTGCCCTGAGTATTCCACAGCTGTGCAGAATATCCTGCTGCAGGCCCAGCAGCATCTCCAAAAGGAGGAGCTGCCCTTACCAAGGACAGAATAGGAATGTCCCTAGTCAAAAACAGCTCTCTGAAGGCTTTGAAAAGATGCTGGGTGGATTTCAGTTCTCACCAGTGAGAGAATTTAGCTGCAGTGTGTGGGAGCACACATGCCTTGGATATGGGCCTTGCCCTTGGGTTTGTACCTAGAACATGTCCCTTTTCCCTGGACCTCAGGTGTGGATCTGCAGACTGTGTCCCACATTTCAAAGCTTTGCTCCTGAGTGACATTTCTGTGTGCATTGGTTCCCTCAGGAAGGACTTTTCCCAGGACTCAGGATTTCCCTGGTAGGAAGGATTGCTAGAGGACTGACTTCCCTTTTCCTCAATACCAGAAGGTACTGCAAAAATTTAGTTTATATTGTTGGATGGTTACTGGGATCAGGAAGGCCAGAAGAACTCAGGCCTGATGGATAATTGGGATTAACTCATAACTGGGATTAAATAGAGCCTTTTAGATTTTTCTCATTCTTTGAGAAACTGAGTGGCAGCTCCCTGTCCTACCAGGATCTGTACTCTGTTGGGGAGAATTTCAAAAGTCATTGCTGCAGCAACCAGTCAAGCTAAAAAAATGGATTAAATACTTGCCATCTCCTCTGGGGTTAAGTGAAGGGCAGAGAGATTGTTGCTCCTTAGTTATTATATTTTTTGTCATGGGTTTTAGTTGGGGTTTTGTTTGGTTGGTTGTTTTTTTGTTTTTGTTTTTGTGTTTGTTTTGGTTTTTTTTTAATAAACACTCTCCCTGTGGGCAGATTCCAGATTGTGGCTTTGGGAAAACAGGGATCTTAAAATGGAAAGTCCATCTGCCCCAACTGCTGACTTGACAACTGTGCTGCTGGAATCAGCCTAAAAGGGAAGATGGAAGGGCCATGTCCTGCCCTGGCTAGGACAGAGGCTCTGGGTTATCAGGGGAGTTCACAGTGGTTGGATATCCCAGAGACCAGAAATCCAGGGGAAAAAGAATCACCTACTGTCAACAGTGCTGAGGGTTGCTTTTCAAATGCCTTTCAAAGCTGCTAAAATGAGCTCATTAGGCAGGAACTGGGCCCTTGGCTGCAGACTGCAGGCACTCCAGTCCCCAGAGGAGCTGGGTGGGTCCCAGCCAGGGCTGGTGTCCTGTCACCAGCTGTGGTGGGAGCACAGCTGCTGCCCTGCCCTCAGCCCAGGGCAGGAATGGCTGCAATGCTGTGGGGCAGGAATGAGCTGCTTTAGCAGATCTGTCCTTGGAAAGCAGCTTGGATAGTCCTTGGGTCAAAAATACACAGGCATCTGATTTCAGGATGATTTTAAGATCCAAGTTTTTGGCTGGTTCTGGATGTGAAGATTTCAGCAAGTGTTTCCCTGGTGTTCTGTCTCTGCTCAGCTTTCTTGGATTCACACCTTTCTTGCAGCTTGCCCAGGTGTAGGACTGTACTGGTATTGATTTATTCTCTCACTGGGCCAGGCCTGGTCTCCTGCCCTTCCAGATTGGGGCAATAAATGCTAACCTGGCCTGGCCCTGGCCCTAAACAGTAAAAGCAGTTTTAGCTTCAGATATGTTCACTGCATTCCTTGGCACAAGGTAAAAGGGAGTTTACTGTCCCACAGTCAGCACCAGTACTTTGGCTGCTGACCCACCCCCCTAGACTCAAAGCAGGATGTAATCAAATAGTTTGAAAATTTTAAAGTGACAATGAAGGTTTTATACCTTCCAGTACAACATCTGCAGCTGACTTTGATCAGGGATTTGGAGGTGAGATGTGCATCATCATATTGAGACCATCCTGGTGGGCTTGTTGGAGTGGTGGCTCAAAGCTGACAGAAAACCTGGAGGAGCCCAGCGACCTGGAATCTGCTTAACTTGGAGCTGGCCCAGCCCAGTTTGCAGCAGGCTGACTGCTTTCCCTGTGGGAAAGGAGAAAATGCAGTGAATCACAAGTTTTGGCATAGTTTCAACCTACCTGTAGTTCTTCCATGTGGGGATTGGTGATTTTATTGCCAGGGCTCCACAGGGAACCTGCAAGTTTTTATTTTCATTTTAGCCTCTTTAATAGCTGTGTGAGTGGTGGATGAGTACATACCACACTGGTGCTCAGTTTTTCCTCATTCCCCATGTTCCTGCTGCACTCTTCTAAGGGTGGGTCACAGCTATCAGAGGGGCCTCTACTGGAGTGAGTCTGGAATGAATTTGATAAATGATTCCTAGGAAGGCATGACACGAACACACTCATTGCTACCAGTGTTTCCTTAACCACTGCTCCCTTATCAGCAGGAAAAACAAGTATGTGGAGTATCTTGGGCAAATACACTTGAGCAGATGCTGGGAGAGCTACAAGCCTTATCAGCAAACAGGTTCAGTGGTAACATTTGCAATTCAATCCACTTTGGAATGGCTGTCAGTAGAATGCTCATCTTTCCTGAAAGCCTGAGGGAATCCCTGCTAACCTCTCTGAGAACACATCAAAATCTGGTGCTGTGACAATGTCCATGGAGGCTACCCACTCATGCTGCCCTCTAATTTGTGTCCCACTGAAGTACTAAGAGCATAAAAAGCAGGACAAAGCAAATGCTGCCCCAGATAAACAAATCTCTCCTTCCTACCCACAGGGCTGGGCTGCAACATTTCTCTTACAGAAGTGATATTTATTAGGAAAAGTGAGTTAATGATTAATGGCTGTGCAATAATGTGCTGATGTAAATAAAAAGCCTGACATGAGAAGAGGGCACAGAGCAATAATGACAGGCTTTGCTCGTATCCATGGGGATGAGAATTAAAGGCCACCTCAATCCCTGTGCTCACAGAGAGCTGCTCAGCCCATTGCAGCAGCAGGGCCTCAGGGAGAGGAAAGTTGGCTGGTAGGAACCATGGAGAAGGATCTCTCTTGGGCTGTCAAGCAGCTGCCACAGAATGCTGTAATCCACCCTGAACCTGAGCTCTCAAGGAATCAGATTTAATTCTGGCAGAGGTGACAATTACTTGTGTCTGTAGCCTCCAAATTTGTATTTCTGAAGGCTCTTCACCATGGAACCTACTCTGCCATGGTAAATTGTTACCCTAACAAAAAAGGTCAAGCTTTGAGACTGTGAGTAAAGAGCCTCATCTTTCTGTGACCAAGGGGTGGTAATAGGAAATATTTCCTGTTTGGGAGTTGGGATCTTTTCCCATGAAGCAGATCTTGCTACCTCAGCTTTGGATGGATGCTGGATAAGACATAGAAAGCTGTTGTTTTAAGTTGAGTCAGAAGATTACTACCAGACTGGAAGGTAAGAATCTTTCTGGAAAGCAGGGCAGTAAATTGTCATAAATTGCAGTTCCAAGACCTTGATTAGCATTTATTGATTTTGACCTTGGGATGAACAGCACAGATATGCTAACAAGACTGTGGGGGATGCAAATTTGGGAGCTGCCTTCAAACACGCGCACCAGCACCTTCCCGAAAGTGCCTCGAGCAGGGAGAGCTCAGGGGGCACCAGGATAACTCTGAGGGTCCATGAAATAATAGCAGCAGGGGCTCTCTCTGTGGTATTCCTGTGGGGCTCTACTGACCACGCACAGAACAGAACCAGGGACAAAGAACAAGGACTAACCGAGGGTCCAGGTGCATTAACCAGGGAGCAGAGGGTGGAGCAACAGAGCCGAGAGCAGAGCAGGGGCAGGAGCAAAGGAAACAACCAACAGGATCCAGGGGAGGAGTGGCTGGGAAAGAGGGCCAATAGGCAAGTCAAGAGCGGGAAACATTCCAAATCTGGGGAGGAGGACAGGGATGATGATTGATTAATTAACCAGCAACTGGGTAATTAACATAAAACTGCAGAGAACTGTGGGAGAACATCACTATAACCTTTAGAGGGTTATGTTTCTTCCCAGGGCCTTTAGACCATAGCATCCTTCACCCATTCCTGGGATGCAACACATATGAGAACCAAAGCATCTTGGAAAACTAACTGGATAGGCTGGAATAAAAAGAACAGGGTTCAGGTGTGGGAAAAGGAAGGAAAGCACTGAAAGTACGGACACTTACAGTAATAATACTGTGTCTGGGTTTGGATGTAGTAAGTAATGATTGACTGTGCAGAAAGGCAGAGGGAATCCCAGCTGGCCTATCAGCCCCACAAGCCAGCCATGCAAACCAGACCAGAGCCACAGAGCACCACCCAGTCTGCATCTCACTCACTGGGATAGACGTTTGTTACACGTCAGGGATTTTAATTTCTCCCATGTGAGAATGAACTATCACATGGGCTGGATGCTTTGCTCACTGGAAACAGAGCTCTTTTTCACTGGAGAAAGAGACTCAGCTTTTGTGCCATCTCAGGCAGCATTTCGGAGCATGCTAACTGAACATTTCCGTGTGTTGTTTCAAGAGGGCATGATCCTCTGAGGATTGGCCTTTGTGGCTCCATCCAAAATGTGTGCTAGGCAAGCAGGACAGATCCAGCCCTGAATGAAGGAAGTTCATCTGCATGTGAGGGTTTTAATACCATGTTCTCAGCAGAGACCTTGTGGAGCTTGCCTTGGCTTGATGCTGAGCTACACTAACAACTTCCAGCATGGAACTTGGTGTATTCGCTCCCTCTTCAGGCACCCAGTTTGCCAGGAACAGAAAACCAACAGAGAAGCAAAACTCGGGATTCTCTGGATTGTATGCTGTGAATTGCGGAGGCAAGAACTTAGGTAAGACATGTTCCTTTCCTGTGTTTCCTGCCTCTCTGGTTCTGGAGCCAGACAAGCCCCCTGCAGAGCTGGAGGCAGACAGGAATAGTGCTGTAAAATCCCCTGAGCTCAGCTCTGAATGAAGCATTAGTGGTTTAAAGCACAAATTTATCACAGTCATCAGAGCATGCAGATTTGTGAGGTGACGTAAGCAAATCCAAAGGGATGCTGTGCTATCCCTGCCCTATCCCTAGAACACACAGCTGTGGCTGTCAGGAGCAAAATCCTTCGTGTTTGCTTCACTGTTTTGTAACATTCTCTCTGAAACACTGAACACTAAAGCCAACTCATTGTTTCTGGTTTTGAGTGGGAGAAACCCAGTCCAGGGTGCAACACAAGTGGTGTGAGCCAGGGCCTTTAATCCCTGCACACCCCCAAAACTTACCCCAGGGATTAAAAATAGGAAGGCCAAGAAGAACTTGGAAATTGCTGCTGTTCAGAACTGGCTGTGGATATTTTCTCCTGTGCCTGCTAATGCTGGGATCTTCTGCATCAATTGCTTCTGCAAATCACACCCCAAACAGGCCGGGCCCCCTTCCATACCGCTCTTATTTGCATTCCCTGAAACACGAGCTCTAACAATTACATCTTTTATATTTGCATACACCTTCTGAATGCTTGTGAGATGATTGTAAAGGTCAGGCTGAGTGGGGAAGTGCAGTGAATTTAAATAGATCAGTCTATCTCAGATGCTTGAAGAAGAAGAAATAACTCTGGGCTAGATACTGTCCTGATACACATCTAAGTATACTGGCACTGAATACTGGTTCAGAAATTTTAAAAAGCTGATTTTCAGTCCTGTCTTGTCCTCCCCACACTGTAATTTCAGAAGGCACAGCACACAGTCTCAGCCACTGCATTTTGCAGACACCAGGTAATACAGGCAGGAGATAAGGATCATGTAGCCACACCAGAGTTTGGATGCTTATGTCTCTTCCTTAACTCATGGATCTGCAAAATAGGGATGGAAAACTTGCAAAGAGCGAAATATTTGCTCTTTTTATCGCTTATTTCAAGGTAGAATGTAGATATAGAACTGTTCAGAGTGAATCTAGCTCAATTCTTTTTTTCTGCTACTAAAATGGTTTCAGCATTACAAGATTTTAGCAGGGACAGCCCGGGTTTCATGCTCCCCAGTTCAGCTTTATGCTTCAGAGTGTCTGTTTTCAAAGATTATTGTTCATGCAATGTCAACCAAGTCACCATCACCTCTGCTGGCATGTGGAAAGTGTCAGTGGCAGCACTTCCATCCCCTAAAGCTACTCCCTTCCTGCTGCCCTGTATCCCATTATCTCTGTGCAGACATTCCTTCTGTTTACCTGCCATGTTCCTGCCCTGCAGGCTACTATAGCAATTCTCCCCAACAGTGCTGCCTTCAGGTGCAGCCTCAGTGCCTGTGGTAATTGTGTTTGAAGGTTAATGTTTCATAAAAATATCAAAGTGTTTCTGCCCCTCAGCCAATGATTTTTGTAGAAGCCAGAGATTTTTTTCTCATTTGTTGTGGTATAACAGTTACATGCTTGGCAGCTGGATGCTTGTTTCTATCTAGGATTTAATCTACCTGTTTGAACTTTATTAAAATACGAGCTGTAGGCCTGGCAATCTTTTGGAAGGCAAGCAGTTCTGAAATGGCTTTTTCTCCCTGAAAATTACCCTGAGTGCTAAAACAAGATTTGGAGCTGTGTCATCAGGCTGTATTTGGCCAAAGACTTACTGAAAGGCCAGAAATTAGGGGCTTGTGCTAGTGACTAAATGTCAAACTCCAAAATATTTATCTTCTGGCTTTGCTACATGACATAGCAAAGGGAAGATTGATATAGTAACTGTTCTGGCTCTAAAGTGAACCTTTAAAAAAATTTACTTGTCACATCTCTTTCAGGTTTTGCTTTCTCTACACAGCCTGGGGGGGGAAGGGGGAGAACCCACCTTCCATAAAAATAAAAATTTCTGCTCTATAAAAACACTTCCAGTTGACAAGAATCTCCTGAATCCCCAACAGCTCTACCCAAAAGGTAGGGAGATGGGCACAGATGGAGGGAGGGTTATTTCAAAGCAGAGGGTTAACAAACTCCCTTGGCATTTGCATTTGTGCTAGCAAGGGGTCATATTTTGGGGTTTGATGATAAAATGCTTGCTGAATTAATATGGAACAGAAGCAATCACCTTTCCTTCATCTTCCTGGCAGACTGGCAGTGTGTGCTAGAGCCTCCATGCATTGGCTACTTCCCTTTCTACTGCAAGTGAAACCATAGCAGTGTTTTACTCAGTGCATTGTACAAGTTGTTGCTGCATATAAAACTAGTTTGATCTGGGATGAACTGGAAAATTAAATAGCTGCTATAAAATGCTGTGAAATTCTGGTTTTACGAGTTAGATTTTGCGTGGGAGAAGGAAAGATGGCTGCATTTTTTTTCATGTTGTTTGTGTATCACTTCCAAGCCTTAATTGACGAATGTGATATGGTTAGATAGCTAAACATATCAAACCAGTCTTGTGGTGAAAATTTTATTAAAATGAAAATAAATATGGGCCTCTCTGCATAGGTGAGAGAGAACACACAAGGCAATGCTTGAAGTGAATAGGTTTGGAAGATTTTCAGACTGGAAAAAACCCACAGCTTTGCTTACATGCAGCACATATTGATTAAAATATATTTCAGCTTTTGCATATGTTTTTGAATATTTAGCTAAAAATGAGGCACTACATCTAATTAGAATCTCAAAACTCACAGACAAATGCTATAGGCTCAATGCTTTGAAATATAAATAGAACCACAGTAAAGATACTGATATGGGGGTAATAAAGAGGTAAAAATGTGACACGTCTTCTGAAAAGTTGAGAAAGAGCACCTGGGGCAGGTAGGAAGGACCAGGGCAGTGATGAGAAATAGAATAAAGGGCTCTAACATTTTACACAGGATTTGAGTCTGTCTATTCCAGAACCTGCTGCCCAGAGTCACAGAGGCATTTTAGTGGCACCCCAAAGCATCCTGCATGACAGGGACACTGAGGGGGTTTTGTGGTGAGTGAAGAGATGGTATTTGCCTGAACCTCACTCGTCACAAATTTGTGCTTCAGAGTCTGAGAGTTGCTGATGTGTATTTGAGCATTAATTAGGTCAGACATGAGCTGTTTCATTATTGGCCAACCAACAGAGCCTTGAATTTCTCGAGGTTCCTGTCATTAAAATTGCAACTTCATTGAGAGAGCCATTCCCTTGAAAACTTGGGCAAGGAAAATGTTCCTGAAAGGCATCCCCAATTCTAAAAGTTATTTGCAAGAATTATATCAGCAAGCAATGTCTCTTCAGAGAAATATGAAAAGTCGTTAAAAGGCAGGAACGGGAGTTAGAAAAGAGACATTTTAATCGCTCCCAAAATCACTGCAGAGAGAGACAAAGTCGTGGTAAGCCCAACCAGCTGGTTGTTTGGATGATGGTGAGTGAAATGTTCAAAATTCACATCCCACAGAGGATGGGTGATGGCTGGTACATAATCTCAGAGTCACGATTAACCCCCAGTTTATGAAGGCACAGACCACAAGTGAAACGCCTCCGTGTCCTGGAACAGCTCAGGCTGTAAGACGGCAGTGCCCACGCAGAGGGGTCCAGCTAAAAGCCCAGTGGTGTCCCTGCCTGGTCCCTGCACAAGCAAAGGAATGGCTCGGGAACAGCCCATGACCACAGGGTGGAGCTGAAGCCCTTTCAGTTCGTGGCGCTCCTTTCGTAACTCGGCGCCGCGGAGGGAAGCTGCGGCTCGGGCTGTCGCATCCCCCTTTGGAGCGCTCATTATCCCGGTGACCTCATTCCGCTGGAGGGGAGGCCAGGGAACGCGTTTCGGGGGCTGAGGGGGCTCCAACAGGGCGCATTTGTTTGGATCTCCGTGTCAGACACAGACAGGACTCGTGATGAATTTGTGGCACAGTCAGTCATGTGAAACCATCGTTGTCTCTGAGTGCCTGTAATAAAGGCTCTGACCTGGATAAGTGAAGGGGAAACACAGCTGAGAGGAACTTACCGGGGTGAAGAATGTGTATGTTAAACAATAAGTTTTCTTTGTTTCTCAGTTCGGCTTTTCTGCTCGAAATGATTTTGAGTGACAGCACTGGATCCATAAAGGACAAGACGGGAGCTTGGATCTGGGCAGGCGTAGGGAATATAGGACTTGTTTTTAGAACAAATTCCAAGCAGATGGGCAGGGCAGCGGGAGGGCGAATGCGGTTGTTCAGATCACTTGGTGCTCATTATTTGTTCTTTGTCCCGTCCTTACTTAGGCTCCAGTTCCCTGTTTTCCACCTGCAACTAGACTCCCCTTATCTCCCTGACTCTCCTCCTCTCCACTGCCCTTTTCCCACTGCTGGCTCGGAGCGCAGCCTGATCTCCTGACGGCTCGCCATGTGATGGGGACTATTTAAGAGCCTTCTGCTCTGCTCAGCCTGGGTGCCCCTGTCCTGGAGGGTGCCTGCTGCCCAGCCGAGGTGGCACTGTGGCTGTTTTATGCACCTCCTTGATGAGAGCTTCCCCAAGTGTTTATCCTGGTGGTCAGGAGCTCTATTTCATGATCCCTGTTGCACATAGCTACGGCGGCTGAACATCTCCATGCCTACAGCCTTGAGAGCAAAACCATCTCCTGTGGGTAGAGCAGAATCCAGCTGGCACTGTGGCTCTGAGCTCTAGTCCTGTAAGGGTCAGCTGTGCCAGGAAAAGGTGGAGGTGTAGGTCTACCACTGGTGACCAACTGTGCTTTCGTTACCTGGATTTTGTTCAGGCCATGAAAAGAGGCATGGCCAACAGCTGTGACCTGTGAAGAGCTCATTCTTCTCTCCTACTTGTTACTACTGTGCCGGAGGTGGCAGTGCCCTTTATGTCCCAGCAGCAGAGACTGTGCCCTGCCCCACCCCAGGTGACATTTAATGTGCTGATGAAAGTGGTTACAGCTTACTCATCCAGCTTTGTCCAAAGTTTCTGGGGGTAACTCCCAGCTGGCAGGTGCTGATGGACACCTGTGAAGCAGAAATCTTGAGCCAGCTCAGCCAGAAGTGCTGGATGAGGATGTTGGTCACTGGTCTCAGGAGACTGGACAGCTAACCCAGCAGAAACACTCTTTCCCGTTGGCCACATTCTAATAGGAGCTGACACAGCTCTGCAGGTACAGTACAGCTGTGGAAATATCCCTTGTTTTCACTTTAGAAATACTTCTGGAAATTTTCAAGATGTCTGAAGTTTTCCTGTCAGTCAGTAGCTCTCTGTCAGAGTCCATTACCAGTCCCACCTCCCCTCTCCTCCTCACTTCCTCTGTGTAAACCCATGTCAGAATCAGGACATCAGGTGCTCCCCCACTCCTGATGGCTTCTGACTCCAGCTGGCACCACTCTTGAACACATTAAAGGAGTGTGACATCCCTGGTTTTGGTCCCTATTTCCCCTGTACTTTTTGTGCTTTACCCTGGATCGCTGCTGATACATCTAGAGTAGACCAACATAATGTATCATTAGGTCATGGCATCAAATCCAAGTGTAATACAGTTTATGGATTGAAATTGAAGGAGGGATCTTCACTACCATAAAAATGCTCAGATGTGAGGGTGGTGATGTGATTGTAATCATTGCATCTATTCGCTGACCCAGGTGATGATAAAAAGGGATAACTATTACACTCATTAATAATTTAGGAAGCTAAGCAACAGCAGCTGGAAATTAGGTGTCAATTTTGCAGGATTTCCACAGAATGAATAAGGGCGAAAAATAGGTCAGGCACAGTTATACTTTTGTCATTTTGAAGAGGGGAAGGAAATATTTTTAGCAAGAAGAAAATGCTTTCTCTCCTGGCTCTGCAGCACAAGTAGGTGCCCGTAACTGATGAGGTTTCTCACACAAGATTGCTCCAGGCCTGACAGGTTGCTGATGATCCCCCTGAGCACTCACAGGAGCTAGTCTGTGTGTGCCTGTGCTGGCAGTCTCGCTGTGAGGATTTCAAGAGTCATCTTCATTTTCTCTTTTTGGCTCAGAGGTTTGTAGTTCCACAGGGCTGTGTTCTGCCATGGATTGGTGTAATTTCCAATTCATTTTCCCAAGCCAGCATTTTAAAACACTATTTCTTAACATTTATTTATCTGAAAAAGAAAAAAAGTGAGCAATACTCACATATTTTCTCTCTGTGAGACAAGAAGGGTGTGGTAGTGTTATAGAGATCTTGGGCTGATACACAGTTGTAAAGGCTGAGAGAGATACAGCTCTGTGCTCTGTGCTGTCCATTCTGCTGCAGCTTTTATTAGCTCTGAAATAGTTCTCTTGGTTTTTAATTTCCCCATCTCCCTTCAGGCTGGCAGTGTGAATAGTGGGTATTTAAAACTGCTTTCAACAGAGCATTTAGATTGTTTATATCTAAGAGTACTTTTTAAAATGCGAAGCTGTGTTGGTGCACACGTTGGGTGTGCACTTTCAGCATCTCTCAAGAGTGATCATATTGAAAAGGAAAACTTCAATTTGTAAAAATATGTTACAATTCTAGCTAAGGAAAGGCCACTTTCAAATTAAATATGCTTAAATCACACCACTCAATTATTTTCCAGTGTACAGCACTACAATATGGATATAGCAGCCAATTAATTGCTCTGCCTTATATGCTATTTTTTTCCTGAGGAGCTTGAGGACCTCTGCAACTGTTCCTTTAGTGCATTGTGGCCAGTGGGGCTGTTGTGGTCAAACCATGTATTACCAAACCACTTATTACCAAAACAGGAGCCACATGCCTTCCCCACTGTGCATTCATCTCTGCACAAGCAGCACATCCATCTCTGGAAAAGTAGATGGGAGCACCTCACAAGACACTGTAGGCTCATCTTCTGCTCAGTTAGATTTCTTTTTATGCACCTCAGGTTTTGACAAGTCACTTTTCTTTTTCCAGTCCCACAACACCTCAGCAATGTGAAGCTTGTATGTGTTTAGGTGAATATTTCTCCAAACACAGCTGGTGATGGGAGTGGTGTTGGTGTAGTAAGTTTTTACTGTTTACCTAACAGGATGGCACTGTGACTGTAACTAGAGAGCTCAAATGCAAATAAGTGTGGAGACAGAGCAGGCTCAGAAGGTAGGCCAAGTCCTATCATCTTTCCTTTCTAGGCCAGGGACAGTTTTCCTGGGGTAGAAAAGGAGGGTTTTGCCCTCTATCTCATCACCTAAACCCATGCAATCCTAACTGCATCAGGAGTAACTTTCCCCAGCAGTGATAAGCTTGGGTCACTTAATGTGCCATATTTGAGTTCATTGTATCACCTTGTGTTTCAGAAAGGTATATTCTAAGTCGTATTTCTAAAAAGCCCCACTTTTTCCTGCAGCTTTGGGATTTTAATGGGGATTTATAAGGCGTTAGAAGCTGCTGTTATTTCCACAGCTGATGTGTTCTTTTCCAGCCTCAATTCTGAGCAGCAGGAAGTGTTCTACATTATAGAAACTTCAGTATTACCTAAAGCTGATGGGCAGGATTCCTGCTGGATGGGTCCCAACACGTGTTTGCAATGATAGAGATCTTAGAGTTGCTTTCTTTTTTTAAAACCATGCTGTTATTTCTGTGCTTTTGTATAAAATGTATGATTCTGAGATGTCTTTAAGCTTCTAAAAAGTGAGTTGTGAGTGCAGCTTTTACGGATTTTCTGTTGAGAAGGATATGCCAGTATTACTCTTTGTCCAGAAATATCAGTATTCCCACCTGGCCCTGTGAAGTAACACCCAGTACTGGCTAGTTTTATTGCAGTGAGACTATGAACATTATTTATATGTTTTATTACAGGAGCCAAACTGCCATTAATTCATCTGGGCAATATCAGTATTTTCTTAATAAAGTCTCATTTTAGCGTTTGGTCAACCTCACTCCTTAGCTTAACTTTCAGTGCCAGCAGTGTTTATATAATACACAAACACACTAGTACCTGTAATAATGTGGTGTTTTACTTCCTGAATTCATTATAGGCTCTTAAGCACTTAATCAAATTCCTTTGGATTATCTTGCATATCCTCTTCTGCAGGCAGGTTTGTATATCAATTTGATCATCTTTATCTGGGGAGTGCTTTTAACCTGAGCACATATGGGACCATTTGTTCTGCCCTTACAAATCCTGGGGAGTTACATTTGCTCTTGGGAGCATGGCTTGCCATGTGCTCACATTTCAAAGAGAATTAGGGATTCTTCTGTTTTGAAGTAGACCCCAAATAATATTTTATACTCTTGATACAATTACTCTGCATTGCAGTAGTTGCATTTCAGATTTCAGTTAATTCCCGTTTCTTTTTTAACATAGTTATAAAGCTTTCTCTTTTTTTACTCTTTTAATTTGTAAACACTTTAGGATACCCAGGGGAAAATGTTTTTTATTATAAATAGAACACGTTTTCAATGTATTTGTTTTGGCCTTAAATTCCTTTCCAGTTTGTGAATGCAGTGCATTACTGCACAGTGTTAGCTGTTGGCAGGCCTGACACTGAACCCCTTGTACTGCTCCTTATCCACATTGTGACCACTTTTTTGTGACTTCCATTGTGAAGAAAATCTTTTCCCTCTGTTTACCTCCCCTTACATTCTACCTGCATGCACTGGTATGTGTTTTTAGACAGGTACACTGTCTTTCTCTTGCTTCTCATTAGATATTTTTGATTGTCCAGCTTGCCACTGCAGCAGCAGTTTCTCCTGATGTCTGTCCCTGGCAGGATCAGAGCCAACAGGAAATGTGACATTGTACATGGTACTCTGAACATTCCTGGCAGCTTTAACCTGTTTATTAAGAAAAGTGAAAAAGTGAATAGCTGTAAGATATGAATATGAATGCATGTTGTTTAAATTTGCACAATACCTTGTATAAATGGGAAAAGTGGATGAGAAAATTATCCATTTTGAAGTCTCATTACTTTCAGATAACCCATTTTATCAAATTCTCTGTCCTGTGATATTTTTGAGGTGTCAGACTTCTCTCTGTCACATAAAGGGCATGCAGCTGGCAGTTTAGACTTCTTTGATTGAGGTGGTGACTGCTGGCAGTACCTCAGGTTAGATAAACAAACATGATCTGTTCACATGTTTTAAAATGTAAAAAATCCAGCAAATAATTAAGACAGATTGTTGATTTCACATTAGTGAACTGATAATTTCTCTGTAGAAACAGAGACTTTTTTGGGTTATGCAGCTTTATTCTGTAATTCTGTAATCATTTTTATCTCCTGTAACCAACGGGTCCAGATTAGAATTCATGGCAAATACAGAACTAGCCAAGCAAATATCCTTTTCTGCAACTCAAAAATCCCATTTTTTTTCCTTGAGGATCAGAACATCCTCTAAGGCTATTTGTAATTGCAGCTGCATAGCAGAGTTAAAAAAGGGCTAATACCATACAGCTGGGTCAAAGCCCTTGCATTACCATGAAGGTTTAATATCATCTTAAGGCCTAATCTTACTGTGCTGTGATTTCCTTCTTTGTTGCTTTGTTTCACCTAACTTTCGTGTAAAACGTATTTTATTTTTTAAAAAGAGTGTGCAATTAAGAAATCCTTGTGCTTCTAAGAGAGATTGCTGCTGTCTGAAGCCAGAAGACTCAACACCATTGTGATTTTGGGCCAAGATGAAACTCCAGACAACATGACTTTTAGATAAGGTTTAGAAATGCTTTGATGTTTTTCTGTTTTATAGACTTCAGCTATGTGAATCAGAATTTTGTGAAGCTTTTATTTGGATTTTAAAATACAGGAGAAATAAGATAAAGAAACTTCTTCCTTTTATTCATGGATGTATTTTTTTCTATAATATGAATAATAATAATAATATAATATTTCTATATGAAATCTGGATTAGACCAAACTGGAAAACACATAGGAGTGACCCACATAACATAAAATCTACTCTGCCATTCCCTCTAAATTAAGCATGGTATAGTCCCAGTTGTGTGGATTCTTCAAGAACTAAGTGGATCTTTGGAAATCCTTAGGAGTCAGGTGTCTGTGAAAGCTGAGCCAGATGAAGCATAGTAACCCACATGAGGGCTCGGAGTCTGGAAGAGAAAACCAGCAGCAAATTCCTTCCAAATTTGAACTATTGGCTGTGTGGGCAAGGACAAAAGACATTGGTTGTGAGCTTCTATGGCAAAATTCTAAGGAGTTTGAGTTTTCACTGTTGTATGACTTGAGAATATTCATATTTCCTGACCATCTCGTGAAAATGTTGGAAAATTTCATAACTTCACAAAAGTTGCAAAAGCCATCAAAGTCATGTACTATCTCCTTTCTTTCTGGTAACTCTAGAATCAGAAGGCAGGGGTGGCAGGTGTTTTTGCAGAGTTTTGGAAGGGCAATGGCCACATCCATCCTGTAGCCGGGTGCATTCTCAGCCAAGGACAGGTTAGGGCCTGCTTGGGAGCCTGGCCACACCTCCAAAGCTCGGTGTTTACTCCTTGGGAATAAAGCTGTGTTGAGCTCCTGCACAGCAGCACAGCATTTCAGTGCAGGCCTGCCTGCTCCTCTGGCAGCCCTACACTCAGCCATGCTGCTTGGTGACACAACATCCCCAGCTGCGATCCCTTCACAGCCAGTGGAGCTGTTTTCACTCCCACTGCAGCCACTGCAGGGGTGCCAGGTGGGAAGTGGAGTTGGGCAGAGGTGATCCTGCCCCAAGGCCCTCAAGTACCACAGCATAAGCAGTTGTAAAGCTGTTTGGCTGCAGAAGGATTTCCCAGGTGTAGGGGGAGCTGTGGAAAGGGTACAGCTGTGTAGACAGCTGGGAATCAACCTTATTTCTCCAACACAGGAAAGGGCAAGGAGGGAAAAGGGCATGGCTGGAACACTGCTGCATTCTGCAGATGCCCTGGGGACACTGCAGCTAAAACAACTTTAATTTGCTCCTTGGCTAGCATCTGCTGTCTGGGACATGAGGAATCAAGTAATCATTGAGAGAGACCTGTCTGTTGGGTGGGGATAGACGGGACATGTCAGGGCTGGATCGTGCGTGTCTAGACAAGCACACGGAGCTGCTGCTGGACTTGGCAGAAAGGCTCTGCAATGCCAAAGGGCTCAGAGGTGGAAAATTCTTCCTCAATGTCCAGCTGCTCCTCTGGGCAGAGAGGAGAGTGACAGTGAAGGGACAGCTCGATGGGATGCCCAATGAAATGCAGTTGTATCAGATTGGAGACACTCTAAACCTGACTGGAGACAATCTAAATCTGAGCTCTTTAAAAAGCTCAAAAACTATCAATATTCATGGAACTGGAAAATGAATTGGGTTAACACAATGTGTCAAATGTGTCTGCCTGCCTTATTTGTACCATGAAATCCCTAGCTGAAAATAAAATTATTTTTTAAAGATGGTGGTGGCTTAGAGAGTGACCTGCAAACGCAGCTAGGTATGTCCACATGTCTTCCAGAAGTGCTAAAACACAGACCATCAACTGCTACTCATATAAAAGTACATATAATGTATAATTAGCTAAGTGCCTTGTTCCAAACTTAAATGAAATGGATTAGATTAAACCTCTTTCACTGACTATCTTATTCTACTGTATTGAATAATACAAAAAGTTACAATTATCACTAGCAATTTTCTTATGGGAAATCCTTCTGTGGAATTATTCACGAGAATAATTTTATTAAAGACAACTTATTGAGAAAATTATTTGCATAATTTCCAAAAGAGTTCATGGGAAGGAAGATTTCTTTGAATTAAGATTCCATGAATTTTGACTTCCTAAGACTATGTTGTTTTCCCTGTCCCATTTGGAGAAACGTATTTCAGACAGTCTTCTGCTCTAATGTGCAGATTTTGTCCCCTTGGTTAGAAATTCTTCATGCCCTGATCACTCCTCATACTGTTCTCAATGCATGTTTGAAAGGTTCTGTATTTTTCTTTCCCATAGAGTTTTATAGAAATGGGTAGTCGATTAAAAATGTATATGCACTGAGCTGTATGTATGCATGCAATCCACAAGCTTAGAGTATATTTATTTTATGTTTGGTGAAAGAGGCAGTTGCACACCTCTGTTTTGCTTAGAATGCTTTTTGCTGAGGTCATTTCTCTCTTCAGTATCGTATTAAAACCTGTATTTCCAAACTCTTGACCTAAGTAAAAAAGCATTAGCTGTTTGTCACAGTTACCAATCTCACTTTGATGCTAGATATAGGAATAAAAGCCCCAAACACAGCTGTGTTGAAAACAGCACAGTGGCTTTTTCAAAGAGCTTCACTTGCAAAATTGGTGTTCTTGTGAGCTCTGAGAACTGGCTGCTATTTACTGAGTTCAACTCAAGGTTTCTTATGTGTTCTTAAAGGGTTTTAGTAATGCAGGGCTCTGATCCTCAGTCTTGTTCCTCCTATTGCACTGTATTACAACAGAGGTTCTTGAGAACAGGATGCCCTGGGAGGGGGAGCCCGTGACCTGCAAGATGACAGTCAATGACACCTGACAGACAGCAGAGGCCCCAAGTGCCTTGGGTGACTTGTCACTGGGGAGGCTCCAACCTCAGATTTCCTACCTGGGACCTCTTGAGTCAAAATGTTGCTCACCTCATTTAATCACCAAATCAAGTGCGCCATGCTGCTGATGTGGGAAAGCAAAAGGAGTTTATTTGTGTGTTTGGAGGTGTTTTTTTCCTAGTTTGAAGATTGTGGCATTCTTTCAGAAAAATCACTAAGGAGTTTTGAGAAATAAGTTTTTAAATGCCTGTTGACATTTCAAACATGTTTGCGCTACACTGATGCTGAGTTGCTGCTTAACATAAAACTCTGTGTTAATACCCTGTGACTTCTGCAATGCAGTAAATCTGCCACCTAGAGAAACCATTCTATTGCTGTTCCTATTATAGGTGTGTCATTAGGTGAGCTCAGCGGGGCGGGTGACACCGAATGGCGCTTGCTGTTTCCCAAGTGAGAACCTGATGGAACACACTCTCAGCCAGGAGCCCCCGTCAGGGCGAGCATTAGACAATGAGATGTGACAGTGGCTGTAATGCCAGGATATCCCTGGGCAGGCACAGGGAGTTGCTGGGCACTGGGCTGACAGCCCGACCTGACAAATGGTCTGTTTCCTGACAGCCTTTCTCTGCAGACATAAAAAGCTTCAATGTAAATAGGCAGGAGCAGAGCTTTCTCAAAAACTCTCACAAATTTTCATGTCAATGATTTTTTTCCAATCTTCTCTCACTCCTTAACAACTTCCTGGGTTGATTTTTCTTTTCATAAATCAGAAAAGACAAGAGAGCAAAATTAATAATTAAAAAAGCTGTGGAAAGTACCTTGACATTTTAAGTGGAGGGGAAACATGATTGTAAGCTGTCGCCCAATTCTGAGTCTCCTTAAAAAAAGCCAAAATTTTTACTTGCAAATCCAGGATACTTGGAAGCTCTGCAGATGTTGCAAAGAATGGTGAAGAAAATGGCAGTACTGTTCAACAGGATTCTTTTGCACCTTTTAATTGCCTGACATAACATGAACAGCAGACACTGCTGCTCCAGGAAGAATCTCTTCCACATCCATAGTTTCTTCCCTCTTTGCATGACTGTGTGTGGGAGGGGGGATTAGTGCATGGCCATATGGGAGGGAGCTCATGCAGAACAGTTTCTTACTGAGCCCTGCTGCAGGAGCTGTGGAGAGCAAAGGGAGCAGGAAATGATGGAGGAGGGGACAGGGCTCCAATGACACTTAATGGAAGGGATGCAGAAATCCCCTGAGGAGCTGAGGACATGGAGGCTGTGACCCTTCCATATGCCTTGCAGACCCCAACTGGAGAGGCAGCCTAAGTAATTTATCAATGTGAACTCCAGAATGGTATTTTTTTCTACTTCGTGGGTTTTTCCACTGGACATGAAGGAGAAGTATGTGTATAACTTTATAGGAAACTGAAATTAAGGTTGGCTGGTTGATAGTTCTTGTGTAAATCAGAAAGCTCGAACATAGCTTTATGTTCATAACATATTAAAGTGGGAATCAGCTACTTTCAACAACATCAGTCCTTCTTCTTGAGTACTAAGAGCCTGCAGATTCCAAATATGAAGGGTCGGGAGGGGGTGGCCTGTGTGGGAGCAAGCCAGGACTTTATACTCTTCTTCTTTCATTTATCCAGGATCAAATCCTTTTCCACATTTCTGAGGCAGCTGCAGACTTACTGACCTTGCATTCAATCAGTGACCCATCAGTACTGCTTGGTTTAAGAAAGCTGTCCTTAAATCAGCATTCATCCTTCTTCCCTATGGAAAAACCCCAATGCTCAAATGAGCTTTTCATCTATAGAAGGAAATCTCAGTGACAGAATACTTTGGATTGTCTTAGATCAACAAGAGAGAGAGGTCCTGCTGAAATCTGACATATCCTCTGGGATCTGTGGGAGTCAAGGACAGTTTTCTCCAGGCAGGCAGCTTTTCCAGCCAGCTCCCTAGCTGCATGGTCTTTCTCTGAGACACTACATGGGAACTCTGCCGAAGAGATAATATGGTTCTCTGCCAATTAATTTTTCCTGGCATGTTTCCATGGGCCTGAAGAGCAGAAAACATGTGAAGAAGTAGGAGGGAAGATCTGGCCCTGTGCATTTTCCTGAAAAGCTAGCTCTGCTCCACACAGTTGCTAGTGGTTCTCTCCCTTTATTTTTTTTCCTAATAAAAAAAGAAGCATGAAGTTGCTTAATTATTTTCCTAAGGATTTTTTCTGAGCTATTATGCATATTCCGTTACTGTTTTGCAAGTGCTGCCTGTTTTATCACACAGCAGCATTTTTACTCTTTTTATTCTCACAGGTCAGTAGACCTGCAAGGAAGTCAAATTGCCCTTATTCTGTTCTGCTTACAAAAGATAAGAGCTGGGAATTAGGTAATATCTTCTCAGTGTACTTCTGTAAGCATCCATCCAACCTGCTGCCTTTTCTCATGGCTCATTGTGCAGCAATTGGTTTCAATACCTGTCTCCAGTTACTTAACAGAAATAAACCAGTAGAAGATATTTATTAAATTGAAAGGGGAAAGTCTTGAAATATGTCTCCTACCTGTAGGGATCCAAACATAAGCACTTAACTCAAATGGGATTAGAAGATACAAGGGAGAAACAGAAGACCTTTTTTCTAAGATCCTATCTTAATGTTCTTTTTCCAAATATGCAGTAACATAAATTTCACATATGCACATGTTTATTCCCTCTGCCTCCAAGCAAAATTGATGCAGCATGACTTTTTAATAATCTCTTATGGATAACTGGTCATAAAAACCCCAAATACTAGAACCAAGGCATAATGAACCTAAACTTTATGTAAAATAGATAAAGGAGAGAAATTTCTCTAGTGAGTGATGAGTTTATGCTGTGAAGCATCACCAACATAAGGATTGCACTGTCAGTACATTGTTATTATACATGTATGTGTCTAACCATTAAAAAATCTTCCAAGCTCTTTGTTTCCTTTGCTGAACTACTGGTTCTCTGGCACAGAGTCCCAGAACCAAAGTATATTGCATGAAAATGCATCTAAAGAGAGCAGCCACTGTCACTACCTGCAGATGTGTGTACCTACCAGGTGCACTGGCCTCCCAGTGTCACTGGAGGATGATGATGATAATGGAGGGAAGAAATTTGTCCCTCATTCTCAGTAACATCAATAGAACAAAGGACTTAAAACACACTATTTCTAGTTTCTCTTGTTTTACAGTCTTCTCTTGTAGTTCTTTTAAATTCTTCTTCATATAATCCTCTTTTATTTTTTGATATGGATTTTAAGCCAGAAGGAAAAATGCAAAATAGTGTTTAAGCTAAGGATCTATTGCTAAAAGTATTATCATATTTTTCACATCTTTTATATGCTCTGTTTAATTACATAGTACTTGTATCCTATCCAATTTTTGTGGTATGCCCATAATTAAGCAAACTGCTTGATTTTAAATTAATCTTCTAAAATCTGCTCCCAATACCAAATTTACATTGTATCATATTTCTCTTATGTCCATAAACCCCACCTGAGCTGTTGTTGAGACAGAGATTCCCAAACTCAGTTTGTTTGGACAGTATACAGAAGTCCAGAAGAATAGTACTTGTGAAGGACTGTTGGAAAAGTCTAATTTCTGACTCAAGTTCAGTATGTGCCTCTTCAATCCTATCTTCTGCACTGAAAACTAAGAGTATGTTGAGATACATCTAAACACAAAGCATCACAAAACAATGTAGTTTATTTACCCTTCTCCTCCAGGGAGAACAAGGTAATAAATTGGTCCAATTTTAGTTGCTGTTCATAATGTGCTGAAAAGTGCTCAGACTGTGTGTTGGCAAAAGCAATGTCATAAACTGTGGTATAGAATAAATTACTCCAATCCCACGTTATGGCAGAATAATTGGTGGGGAAGTAGTTCTCCTGCAACTCTGAAAGGGTAATTTATAATGAATGCCTAGTTTTTCAGGGTGTAATAATGCTCCTTTGAGTCTCAGGTATCACTTTTTCTGATATTACCTGATAATACTTCTAATGTATTTGTAGAAGGTATTAACCACGAATTGTTAAAAACTCTTTACAAATAAGTATCATGGATTAGGTTCCTTGTCCTTATGATGGATGGTTCCTCTCTTGAAAAGTAAAACAAAACTCTGGAAACAGAGATTTCATCCTCTCACAGAGTCAGCATGCATCTTGTTCAGGTTTGTAAGACTCAGATTTCAATATTTAAATAAATCTTTTAGTCTGTCCAAGTATCTCAATGGGAAAGGATGATATGCAAATGATGATTAGCTTACACATGTCAAATTGGCCACAGACTCAATCAGTCCGCAGCAAAACTTAAGGTGAACACCAGCTAAAGTACAGCCATTGTATGTTTGAAATTTGCTTGCTGAGTGTACTTTGAAGCCTTTCCAGAGTATACAGGAAAAATCTCTTCAAAACTTCAGAAGTTCAGAAACCATCTCCAGCAGAGTCACATTTATAAACACTGGACCGTTTTCCAGATCAGATGATTTTTCTCAAGAAACAGGCCTTGCTTCCATACACACAGACTTATTTACTTTCAAAATATATTTATTGGTGTGGTTTTTTTCATCTATCAGAAGCAATTCTGATGAATGTTAAAGTGACTTTTCAGTATGGGTATTATATGGATGTGAAAATGTCATTATTATCATTTCTATTTAAAAGGAAATTTTGAAAACTCTCTACTTTCCCCATAGTATTTGTATTGGTAAGAAAAGTCTTTCATGCCTTAAGACAGAATTTGGATCTAGAAATTTTATGTATTAATTTTATGCATGGATTTCTCAGTTTGGGTATAGAATACTGAAACCTTATGCAAGTGTTTTCCTAAATGTTGTCTTTTCCTTTTAATGTAAATTGTCTAGAACAGTGTTTGATAAGTCCTAACATTCAATATTTTCTCAGTGTCCTGACTCTGTAACTGTACCCAATCATCCTGACAATACCCAAGATACACAGAAAAAACCACAGTACTTGGAGTAGCTGAGGCCTTGCCTTTTTTTGTTCATTTGAAAATGAGTGAGTATACTATAACTTTGTTTTCTAACTTTCACTGAGGCAGTTATGGAGCAAATCATCATTCATCCACCTAAAAAAACCCAACATCCACCTCATTCCAGCTCCCAGAAAAGCCCTGGGGCAGGCAGCAGCACAGTACAAAAGGGATTACCAGGAGCTCAGACTTA
Organism: Erithacus rubecula; assembly: GCF_903797595.1. Taxonomy (NCBI): domain Eukaryota; kingdom Metazoa; phylum Chordata; class Aves; order Passeriformes; family Muscicapidae; genus Erithacus; species Erithacus rubecula. Next base: position 28,356,130 of record NC_136662.1, on the reverse strand, counting down.
CAGACAAGATGCACAGACTACAGCAGATTATGGCTTGCTGCCCTGCTTATCCCAAAGGTATTCCCAAGACAATTGTGTAAATTATTCAGAAAATGCTGGCTGTAAAACAGTGTAGTTTGTCTATCTTAGTAATTTAAGCAATGGTATTTATTAAATCTAAAGCTGAACTGCCTGACTTCCCACATCCTCCATAGCAAAGCCCTCCAGTACTGCATGGCACTTTAATGGAACTGCACCTCTTTATACTAGTAGAAATTATAGACCTAGATTTTCAGTCAAGGATTATTACCTATGGATAAAAAATCCATGGTAAATTTCCCTTGTTATGCATTATTTCTGAAAATACATCACAATGTTTTGCAAAGAGTACAAAAAATTCTGGTTTCCCATCTTTGCAAGCAGTAACAATTATAATGGTAAGGGATAGAAGCAGTAGAGTAAACCAACCAAAGGAGCAAAGACTGAAAAGCAGAGGTACCAAGTCCAGTTACTTCCTGTGAAGCTCAAGGGAATGATGGGGTGATATCCATAATTTCTTCTATACAGGAGAAAGCAACAGCCCAAGAAAATAAAATAAAGTTTGACAAAACTCCTAGAGAAGGGATAAGGCAATTTTTTTAGTATGACAGCACTGTCATTGTATCAAGCCTCTCCTGTAACAAAATGCTCAGTGCATCTCTAATAGCTTTCAAGGGTTTCAAGGCTCCAAATAAACACTAAGAGATGGATTATGACTGACCATTCTATGGCTACAGAGGGTGATGGATGCAGAGTGAAGTGCTCCCCTAATTAATGTGGCCTACATGAGGACCAGCAGGCTGCAGTCTTGCCCAGAAGACAGGAGCACAGGATCTGTGAAATTGCTCTTCTTTGGTTCTCCTCCCACAGAAAAGAGAGCAAGCTGGGGCTCTGTCCTTCCTGCTCCTCCATGTTTGGACAAGGAGAGGTAAGTACAAAGCACATCTCAAAGGAACACAACTATCAAGGCTTCCCACAGTGCAAATAAAGAATTCTAGGAAGTTTCCTTCTTTTTAAAGCAACATGCTTCCTCCTGATCTCCCCATATGAGATTACCTCTCAATGACAATTTGACTGATTAACTGAATGGTAGTTTCTCCTCCAAATTTATTACACTCCATAACAAAACTATTTGAATTTATGGGTGCAGTGTTTCCTGTTGTACACTGAGATGTAAAGATTCCTGAAAACATCAACTGAGCATCTCACTAGTAACATTCCCAACCACAGAAAACAACTGAGACCAAAGGGGTTATGGGCTTGGTTTTCCAGGTTTTTTTCCGCTGTTAAAGATTTTGCTCAAAAATTGAAAAATACCTTTTTTCCTTTTCAGATGGTTGTTTAATCACTGCTTAAGGGTGAAAAGAAGTGCATAGGAGCAGATGGCAAGAACATAGGATTTAAGCAGGGGACAGATGTAACCATATTAGGGAGCCTGGAAGATAAATCTCTTGAAATCTTGTGGCAGACGTGATCATTACTTTGTTTACATAGATGAAATATTACTTGTTTCAATTAACAGTTGCTGCTGACCATATTTGGTATCTTTCTCCTTCAGATGGTCATTAAAACCTGTTGTAAATCACCATGTTTGTGCTACTTCCATACTGTGCATAAATCATGCAGGCATCCCAGCATCTCCATCGTTTATGGAAAATGTGTAGATAGATATTTATACAACACAAAAAATGGTGCTTGCTTCCTTTTAAGCAGCAGTGATGTGCTGTCTCTATGATGTACCAGGAAGCAGAAAAAGAAGGACATCTGCATTCAGCCTGTGTGCTGCCAATCTGGGCTTTGCCTCTGGCTGCCTCCCCGGTGCTGCCAGCAGCGCGCCCGTCGCAAACGGCTCAAACAGAAAGCGCGGCTCAGCTCCCTACATCTGCAGCGCAGAAAGGCAGCACAGTAAAGAACAGCATTCTTTTCTGTGGAAAAACCCATAGGTTGTGTGCAAGGCAGTGAGGAAATAACGTGTTATCCGTGTGCAGCTTCCTCGCTGCTGAGACGTGTGGAAGAGCCTTTGCTGACCCTGGGAAAACAATGTTTTACAGATGTAAAGAGGAAGTCCTCTTAAAGAGGCTGTGCGTGTACATACTCACTTTACATGCAAATATATCTGTATTTACATGTATGCCTGAGCGAGTTCAGAAGCTGCTGCTGCTGCTTGGATACACTCTTTTTAAAAACCCCAAGCTGGTTCAGACTGCATTTGTGTGTTCTAATCCCAATTCCTCACTTCATCGTTGCTGGAAATGAGAAACAAGCAGAGGTGAAAGCCTAAGGAGGTGTTCTAGTGTTAATCACAACACCTTTGAGAGCATATATTAGCACATCAATTGAACACAGTGAGTGAGAGTGTCTACTCTTCAGCATAGCATTCTTATTAAATTTTTTCTCCTCCAGGTCTAAACTTAACAGATGGGGTGTCTAGTGTATATTTGAACCAGATTTCTCTGGTACACACATTTTTATCAATTAAAATATTTTTATGCCTGGTTTCAAATTTAACTGAATGGACTGAAAATTTCATTTGGTTATGATTGAAGCAGGAAGCTCATCCTCCTTATTAAGGGGTATAAGTTAATACATGTGTATCATGTATTAAGCAAAATCATCCTTCAAAAGGAAAGAGGAAGATGGTGATTGTTACAGCAATGTTATATTTATGCAATTCTGACTCTTATTTTCCCCTGTAATGAAGGCAAGGACATCACAGAGGATCACAGATCAAAAAGTATGACTATGTAGGCGTAAATGTCACAAACTGTACACCTTACTAGAACGTGGACATTAACTGCACAATTAATATTAATGGCACTACATTTATAAAAGACCTGTATAGTTAAGCAGTATAAAATCAGGAAATAACAGAATTATTAACAGATAATCAGGAAATAACAACTCTGATGCAAATCTGAAAAAGGATATAATTTTCTTTTCATAAGTTGACAAGTAAATTTAGCAATATTTTGCATTTATTTAATGTTTCTCACCCTGATGTACTTGTGTCAATTAAGTGCAGTCAGACTCATGGAATAACTTAACCAAAGAGTAAGAACAGAAAATAACATTTACAGGTTATATAAATAAAATATTTTCTACTATATTCTCCTTCCTTAGGGAACTATATACTTGATCAGACATCCAGCTGGGACATCTTATATCAAACTGATTTTAACTGATGACTTTTTATCATAATAAGTGTTTTTAGATTCAGGCAATGATAGAACTTTACTTAGTGCCATGCAAATAGTAATTAATGAACTAGGTACCAAAATGTAGGATATACTCTTTCAAATCATTTGTTACAAGATTAAAAAGATACTTCCTGAGTACTTTTCTGCAGTACTCAGGAAGCTAGGATGAAAGGCAGCAGAATTTGATTTTATATTAATGTATAGTTTTAATCCCAGAGCATGGTATGTCCACTCATAATAAAGTACTATTTCTCCTTTTTTTCTTAAATTGTGTAGAATAATCTGTGCTATAATCTACACAGGTAAAGCCGATTACATTGAAGTAACTTACATTAGGAATGTTTTATTCTAAATTGCTTGTGCTACCTTCTGTTAATGAAAAGAATATAATAAACTGTACTCTGCTGGCATTTTTATAGACTTAAAATTTACATCAATAAGTGCCCTGGATTGCAATGTCAACATTTTGTTACAGCTGCTCCTGCAAGCATATTGCAGTTTGTGTGTGGAAGCACATACATTTGGTGCTGCCTAATGCAAAAATGGTTTTCAGGTGTGAAATTAAAAATAGACAGATAAATTTCCTACCTCTCATGAGTAGATTATGTTGAAGATGCAAGATGTTGCTTCCAAAAGGAAATGTTATATCCTCTATAATTTGGGAGAGTTGAGTCCAATGAAGCTGATTACAATCTTGTAAGGAGATGCAGCTTGTTGGGCAGTGAATTATAAAAATAATAATTCCTAAGAAAATCTAGCTTATGTATGTCCAAAAAATAACCTCTGAGATCCATAGTAAAAAATTGCTCAGAAGAATACTGCAAGCTGGCCAGACAAACACCATTCCTAAATTTTCTCTCTTGTGTGAAAGTTGGTGATGGCAAGTGTGGTGTCCCATGGGCTGTAAGACTTTCAGCTGTGCTCATCTGGAGCAATTTCCGTAACTCTCGTGGTTCAGGTTTGGCCCTCTGCACTCATTCCCTCACAAGCTGCCAGTCACAAGGGACAGCGGTTTCCTGTCACTTTTGACAGCAGCTTTCTTCATTATAACTGACTATTTTGCCACATATTTTCATCTAGTCATTTCCTCTTTTCACTGCTTCCTGTGATTTGAGTATCTAACAGCAGAGCTGCAACATTCAACTAATAATGTATTTTAAATGGAATATTTAGGAAAATGGGGAAGATCTATACCTATAAAATAATAAGGAACTTCAGCTATGTGTATAGAGTTGGCAAGTGACTATTGGAAGGTGGTTTCTTGGAAAAGATTCTGGAATCATAGGTGAAAAGCAGCAAATCATGGGGCTCTGATGAAAAACTTGAGTGAAATTAGGGATTTCAGTTTCACAGTCTAATGTACATTCTCCTCCCTGCTCATTCTGTAAAACTTTTTATATTAAATTATGGCAAGACAGACGACATTTTCATGTTTTCTCATTTTGTCTCTTCATGCATGCATGACTATGTTCATAAACTGAGGAGAGATTTCAACTGAAGCACTGCCTAGAATGCTTGAGCATTTCTTAAATGATTTCCTTTGCTTTAGATCCCTCTGGGATGCCTACTCAGAATTCTTTCCTCCCGTATCCACTGCAGTGTACTGATGATTATTTATCATTATTGAATGTCATTATATTTTCATACTACACAGATAGGTCACTCCAAGTACTTTCACAATCTGCCCCAAAATTCAAAGTAACATTGTGTCTCCTACAAATGTTGTCTCTTTCTGGACCACTTTTTTTCTAGATTATTTTAAGTGTATTTACAACAAAATTAAAACTATCTTACTCTTGGATTTTCACCACAATTATGAATGACACATTCTCCTGTTCAATCTCTGTTAGTTTTTGGTCTATGACATGGTTTTTTTTCCTCACAACCCATCAGGCAGTTTTTCTGGAAGCATTTAGTGAGAAGATTGTAAAATGTCTTTGAAAATTCATCACTTAACCCATATATACACCCCTAAGTTTGTTTTACAAGACAGTTTGTCTCCCAGTTTAGTGAATGATAACTTACAAAAAATGTCCCATTACTTCTCCCTTCTGAGGTGTTTTTACTACTTTTCTCTTATTCCTCAATTATTTTACTTTTTCAACCTTAACGACTCTATGATTCTGTAATATTTTCTTACTTCTATATTACAAATTGTTGTGTTTCCAAATCTGGTGAAACATTCTTTCTATCCACTAACTCACCTGTTGAAAACCTTGCAGCAGGATGTCATTTGGCATTCTATTTTCCTTTCATTTATTATGGTTCAGAATGAATTTGATACTGTGCCAGATTACTGTGGTAAGAAAAAAACCCAAAGCAAGAGGAAACAGTGTTCTCTTTCTAGGCACAAAGCTTTTTTAAAACTGGGGAAATGGCACTTTACCTAAAAGTAATTAGTTTCTTTGCTTATTGTCAAACTTGTGCCTGTAGTTTCACAAATCCTTCCTGTCTTGTTTCCCTGCCATGGATTTAAAAGCTGGTACTCTCTTTCCAGCCTGCTGGACTTGTTTAATCTGGATCATGGTACCTGTATTCTCACCAGTCTGCAAGTCTATTAAAAATCAGGCAATCTGCATAGCAGGTGGCTCTGTATTTCATTAAAACCCATAGCAGGTGGCCACAGATCCAATGGCAGCAGTTCCAGTACAGCAACAAATTACCAACTCCATCTCCCACGGATGTGAAGGAAGCAGTGGCTGCCTTAACTCCACAACAAGATGAAAATAAGTCAATTCAGAATTTAATGAGATTAGGCATTGTTTTCAAAGCATTCAGAATACATCTAAATGGTAGCTATTAATTATTGCAATAACTCACTTGGGCCAGAGCCTGCCTGGCTGAGGCTGTGGATGGGAAAGTGGCAATGCCGACTGCTGTCCTCACTGCCAACTCTGCCGACTGAAGAGCGACTCTTGGAAAACCTCGTGGTTTTCTGAGGGCTTTCACTCCAGAAATGGTGCGAACACCTGGGAGGCCTCGCTTTCCCCCCATAAACTGATTAATCATCCCTAACGACTGTGGGAGCAGAGAAGGAAATCGTAAGAGTCATTGCACTGCATCACTTCAGAACACAATTTTTAGCAAAGTAATAGTTTTTATTTTGGGGGCACTTTCTCTCCTTATGGAGCGGCGCCTCAGGAAGAGCTCACCTGGATTAAAGGTGCTCAGAAGGGAACTTCTCGCTGCCCACAGCGCCCTGACGGGAGGGTGGGGTCGGGCGGGAGCCGGGCTCTGCTCCCAGGGAACAAGGGACAGGACGAGAGGGAATGGTCCTAAGTGCGCCAGGGGAGGTTTAGGTTGGACAGCAGGAGGAATTCCTGCCTAAAGGGTGAAGATGTAAATGTGAATGAACTTTGCAGTGAGGGCGCAGAGCACTGGAACAGCTGCCCAAGGAAGGTGTGGAGTCTCCTTCTTAGGAGACATTCCAAACCCGCCTGGACACGTTCCTGTGTCACCTGCTCCAGGTGACACAGCCTGAGCAGGGAGGTGTGACTGGATAACGTGCAGAGACCCCGTAAAACCCTCACAATACCAGGTTTCTGTAATTAGACACTGGAACAGGCTACCCAGGGAGGCGGTGGAGTCACCGTCCCTGCAGGTGCTTCGAGACGTGGCATCGAGTACCTGGTCTGGCTGACGCGATGGTGTCGGCCATAGACAGGTTGGCCCCGCTGGTCCCGGAGGTCTTTCCCAGCCTCGTTGGTCCCGTGAGGGAGCAAGCGGCAGGAGCGCCCGCCCTCAACGCCGGGCGCGGGCCGGGAGGAGCGGGCTGAGGCGCTGCGTGCGCAGCCCGCGCGGCGCAGGGAGGAGGCGGGTCGGGGGGGTCTCTGCGCGCATGCGCGAGCGGGGCGGGCGCCCCCCCCGCCTGCCTCCCCCCCACCCCGTGTCTGTGTGTGTGTGAGAGTGTGTGAGTGAGGGACGGAGGGTGCGGGGGAGGCAGCGGGGGAGCGTGGCCACGGCCGCCCCGCGTCTGCGGAGCCAGGGCCGCGCACGCACCCGCGAGACACCGCAGCCACTCCGGCAGCACCTCCGAGCGGCCGTCCCGCCGCCATCCACCCGCCCTCCTGCAGGTGAGCTGCGCTGTCGCGGCGGAGAGGAGGAGAAGGAGGGAGCCGGCGCCCGCCTCCGCGGGGGTTATTGTCCGACTCCTCAGAGGAGGAGGAGGAGAGAAGAAAGGAGGTTTCACCCCGGCTCGCACGCCGGGCCTTGCAGGGCTGTTGCCGGCCGCGGATTGGAGGCACTTCGTCCCCTCCCAGATCCGGGGAGGGTCCCGGCCCCCCCGGAGCTCCACCGCCCACCTGCCGCCCTCTTCTCCTCCTCCTCCTCCTCCTCCTCCTCCTCCTCCTCCTCCTCCTCCTCCTCCTCCTCCTCCTCGCGCGGGGGTGGCGGGGAGCGGAGCCCCCTCTCGCCGGTGTGTACGCGGCGGGGCAGCGGGCTGGCTGCGGGACGGAGGGATGCAGAGCTTGGCGAGACATGTTCGCCCCCCCGGTGCCTGCCTGCGGGGCTGAAGAGTGGGTTATAACGTGGACACGCCGCCCTTGCTGTGTGTGGAGCCCTCGGGGACGGGGCTGTTGGTGCGTGGGGCGCCGCGGGGGCCGGAGGGCGGCCGGGGCGGAGCGAGGCTGTGGCGGCGCGATACCGCTATCCATCGCTCCGAGCCGAGATACGGGCCCGGGCACCGGGCACGGGGGGCAGGGCGGCTCGGAAGGATGGGGACACGAGAGACAATAACATGGACAGTGGTTGTAAGCACGGCATGAACACCGCGTCGCATCACTTTCATGGAAACCAGGGTAATTTCAGGGCATGTTACCTTCCAGTATGCAGGAATCTGCTTTAGAGAATGGACAGATAGATGCTGTTTATTAGATACGGGGCATGGTTAGCATTATTTTTTTTCCTGGCAGCAGATGCTGGAAGAACAATTCTGTAGATACATTTCAAACCATGATGGGTGGTAATGACAGGCAGTAGTTTGAAGTAACTTGGCCTGCGGGTTTGATAGTAGTTGCAGGCCTGTTGAGATTCCGTGGATGTGTCTGTCTGTTTGTAGGTTTCCTATACGGACACTAGTGGAGAGATCCTTCTGCTGAAAAAAGGTGCTTTTGTACAGGTCTATTCCTACAGCCCTCCTTCTGTGCCCCTGCTGAATTAGGAGCTTTGCAATCACAGATGGCTGGAAGAGGTGGAGTCTATTTCTTTTCAAATGGGATCGGTAGATAACCAGGCAATCAAATGTTTGATAGGCCTTCAGCTTTTTAGATTTTCTCAGGATTGGAAAATATGGGATGCACAATGATTATTTCCTCTTTTTCTTTTATCACTGCTTACTTCTGCAGCTGACTTCATTTTAGCTGTACTATGCTTGTGTTTATTTCTGTTCCAATTGGGTATAACGTTCTGTTTATGCCAACTGGTGGTTTGAGACTTTTTGGTATATAGACCAATTGCATGTTTTACTGGTTGTGTGTAATTTTATTTAATGAACTTTAACTTACTAGTGTTTGTTTTAAAACATTACTAACAGGCTTTAGAAATAATACCTGGACCAAAGCCTGAAAACTACTGATGTATGTTTTCATGTATTATTGTATGGTGTAGTATCTGATAGCAGAGCCAGAGGACTTACATAGTCTCCAGTGCACAAGCTGTACTGCCTTGGTCTGTGCTTTTGGGAGTTGATATGATCCACATGGGTGCCAAAACAGCTGGGCTGAGTTGGCACCGTTAAGTGCCACAGCATAGTGTTCTACAAAATTTGATAATTGTGATTTTTTTTCTCGCAGTGTCTCTCATTACCCTGGAAAATATTTTATGTTTCTAGGCTATGTAAGTAAATTCCAATTTTTTGTTTTGTTTTGTTTTGTTTTTTGTTTTTTTGTTTTAAATTTAATTTCTGTGGTGGTTCTTTTTTTGTTCGTTTTTTAAAGCAATTCCATGCAGAAGCAGAACTATTCCTGCTTTCCACAGCCTCTGCACATCCCTGCTCATGGGTTGTCTGCAGTCCTGCTCAGAAGTTGGCTTAAGCTGGGTCACTGGAATTGAGAGGGTGCCCTCTGGTGACATCTGTATTTGGAGTTTGGGCTTCATGTAAAGGAATGCTCTAGCTAGTCTGGAGTTAAATATTCCACCCAGCTGAGGGTGTGTTCTGTCCTGAGATGCTGGTGTGTCATGGCTGAGATGGGGGACAAGCACTTGTGAATTCATGTGGAGGATGTACAGCAGTCCCTTCGTGTCTGTGAGCCCCCTTGTGAAATATTCTACTTTGTAATTTATTTTGCTGCATTTTAATAAGAAATGTTTAACTCAGCCCAATGGACACAATGTCTCCCCCAAGAAAACCTTCTTCATGAGGTTTTTCTGTTTACTCACCGGTGGGTTTTGTTTGGGTTTTTTTGTTGCTGTTTTTTTCTGCAGAATTTTGGAGAGGTCTTTTCCTTTTCACACTTCTATCTTGCCTGGTGGCTGTAAATTAAAAATGCCAATGTTTTGATGTTTTATTGATCTTTATGCTGCTCAGCACTAAGCAAGAATGAAGATACAAGGCTAACTTTAACTTCAACTACGTGTGTAAACTTTGATTTTTGAAATTGATTGTACAAAAAGTAATGCAGTCATTGTGTGCTAATGTTCTGCTTGATGTGTTTTGAAGATCCAAAGATTTGAATTGACAAGCCACACCTCCATCTTAATCAGTTTGATCCACTTTTTTTTTCATTGAGATTAGGGGTTAATATTTTCCTTTATATTTGCTTGAAGCTGAGTCATTTGAACTCCTCCTTTCATTCAATAACTAAAGCTGAGTTGAAAATATTCTTTAGGGGTGGGGAGTGTAATTGGTTGCATTTTTTTCAAAGTATAAGCCACGAAAGACATGATATATCTCTTCTAAGTCTTGGTTTACAGCTCATTTTAGAAAACAGACTTTGAAATGTATTTTCAAAATAATGAGGAAACATTTCTGTTAAAAACCTTTGCATTTAAATACCTGGCACTGCTGCAGTAGGAATGATCTTTTAATATAATTCTATCTGTCATAGTTACTGCATGAACAGGAGCTTTGTGGGCTTCATGTTTTGTCTGTTTATGAATTAATCACCTTAAAATACTGCTGAAGTGAGTGTTTCTTCATGTTGCAGTTGGGCTTTTTAAGTAGATTTTCTATATGCTCAGTTGCCTGGAATGTGTGGATGTTTGTCTGCAACTTTTTTTTCTTTATAAAGATCTGTGAAAGTCTTGTAGGATTCCAGGGAGAGCAGCATTGGAGTCCTAGTTGTGGCAAGCTGGTCACATCTGGGCTTCTGCCCAACAGGAAGGGGCCATCTGAGACTGGAGCTGAAGCCAGGCAGGGTCAGGTGTGGAAGGGCTCCCAACGCTGGTTCTGTGCATCAGGAGGAGCTGTGTGAAGTGGAGAAGGTGGGGAAACAGGGAGAGGGTGGCCCAGTCAAAACAGGGAGGGTGTATCGTGCATTGTGGTGTGTTGTGAGCACTAGAGCTGTCTGCTGTGACTCAGAATTTAGAATGGCACATATGATGGGCATTGAATCAGCTTGTGGCCAAGGGAGGCTATTCCCAGTCTGTGTTTATCTCAAAAAAGGGACCTGTTTGGTAAATCTTACAGTATAGTGAATAAAACACTCGTAAGTATTTTAAAATGCAGTGTTCCTGACCTGCATATAAAGGTTGATCTTTACACTCTTGGACTCGCTGCTCTGAGGTGTGCCACTCTAGTGCACTCTCAGCTGGTGTTTTCAAAACTCCCCTTGGGCTTCCAGATCAGTTGGAGACTGTCATATGGCACAAATGGTGTCTTCCTTGAACCCATGGAGATCCCCTGAGTTTGCTCACAGAGTCCTTCCTACCTCTGCCCTATTGTCACTGTAACTTTTTACATGTCAGTAACTCCAGCACAAATGCAGCTCGATGCATAAGGTGTACTTTTCCATAAGGATAGGACTCCCTTTCTCTTCTCATGCCTTTGTTGACCTACAGTCCTGACTACAAGAATGACAGTTTAGGTTGAACTGGGAAAAGAAGCAGCTGTTTACCTTGCAGTGCCTGGAAGCTTTGCCCTTCTTTCTATAGGTCTGCTGTTTAGGTGTGTTTTGGCTCTTTGTATCAACTGCATCAACAAGTCAAGGTTTCCTGCCCCAGAAACTCCCTGGCTGTGCTGCAGTGTGCATCTTTGGCTGGCACTGACAAGTGCTAGAGCTGCTTGGTCAGAGTATCAAGAAATGCTCTTATCAGCCCCTCCCGAGCATCATGCTTGTGGTTTAAAAACCTGCCTATTTCTCAGTGGTAAGGACAGCCTCCTCTGTTAAAGATTAAGGCTGTAACATGGCAGTTGATTTGATGCCATATGTGAGAAAGTGACACATCCATTGCTGCTTGATGGTCAAGGAGAAGCCTTTCCCTTTTATCTTTTGCAGGTTAATGTTTCTTGCAGTCCCCTATGACAGGATAGTTCTTGATTCAAAGTGTTAAGAATAGTTATTTATTCTGTTTCTTTGGGATGCAGGACTTGTGGCTTGTTCTCCGTGCCTGTTTCAGAATTTCATTTGTATTTAGACTTACACATACATTCTATAGGCAAGGGAAGCTTGAGATTGGGTGTGAAGATGTGCCTGCCCTGTTTTCTCTGGTCTGTCTGAGGAGACTTAGAGTCTCTCCCTTGTATGTCAAGTGTGACCACAACAGTTAACGTAGCTCAGTGCCTCATCAGTATGTAGTTGAGATTTGAACATGGATTAGAACAAGCTGGCTGAAGTTCAATCCAGATAAAATATACATGATGATGTGGATGTAATTATCAGCCTCCCTAATTGAAGGGCTGCATTTGCCATTTGGTAGAAGCTTTAGTGCCCTCTGGTGACTCACGTTTATTACTTGTTCTTAGCAATCATATTGAAGCAGTAAAATCAGTTTTTTAAGTCTTTGACTGGAAGACTGTGACCTCCCCTCAGCTGATTAGACCTGGAGAATTTGACTGGAAGTCATCTTTGCCTTTCTTCCCATGGCTTTTAGATAGTGTTGTAATTCATAGTGCAAGTAAGGAAGTATAACAAGCCTGGCTCAGTTAAGGAGGCATAAGCAGACCTGCCAGCGAGGGAATTTGATTGTCAAACTTGCTTTGTGCTCCTCTACCAAAAAGTGGTTGGCTCAGTTTATAAATTTCTTGGAGCTCGTGAATCTCTTGACCTATGCTGCTTGTCCTGTGTGTTCATCAGCTCTCGAGGGCTGAAGTGCTCAGAGAGAAGAAATGGGTAACAGGGTGTGCAGAGGAGGAGCTTGAGATACCCTGGCTCTCATGCTGTAATTCCATTTTCAAGTGATTTGGATGCAGAATGTGGTGCAGAAGGCTTTACTGGCTTTGGAGCTGCCTCAGTGGCGCTTACACTTTGGGATATGCATGTGTCACCTCTTTTCCTCTTTAATGGAGCTGTGCTATTGGCAGCAATCAATTAAGTCTGAAGTGACCTAGGTCTGGCTGTCCATGCTCTGACTGTTGCTGTGGTAGTGTGGCATTAAAAGCTGTTTGATTTGTGCCTCCCTCATTATTCATTAAGGGACAGCTTGGAGTCTGTGGAATCTGCTCTCGCTGAAGTGGGCTCAGATTGATTGTGCTGTGGAAGGAGGATATTGATCTTTTTCAGAAGTTGAAGGTGTATTTCTTAGATAATAGTGGGCTAGATAAAACTGGCAGAGATCCTGAAAAAAGTAATCTTAATGCAGTTTTTAAATTGGATTGCTTTTATCACATTATTAATGTGCCCAGGGTTTTGGGTAATTGTCTAGACTATAGCATTATATTTTCATTTAGATTTAGAATTAGTGATAATGTCACAGAGTGACTGGACTCAGACCAATAAGTGAATAAACAGGACTAGTACAAAACATATTTTGTGCAATGACACATCCTTTTCAGATTAATGCGTAGGCAGGCAGAAGCCTCCAGTGAAAAGCTGAAGATCTGAAATTACTGTTTTTCTTCATTAGCTTAGTATATTAATTTGTCTGAGGAAGTGTGTAAGCACAGGTAGACTTGTGGGTTCTTGTGAATGTAAAACTCAAATTTATAAACTGTGTAAATGGTTGTTTCTCATCCACTTTTTTTATTGCCAGGTTGTGTAATCTTCTAATTGCTCTGAATTTCTGTTGCTTGCTTGTAATTTTGGGGTCCTCCACAGTTGTAACTAATCTAAGTTGGTTTGTAATTAAATTAAATTAGGTTGTGGCCCCATGTGCAGTGAGGCAGCTTATTTATTGACTGCTCACTTCTCACCCTGTATTGGCAGAAATAGAGAGATAATGCTGTAGAGAACTGCATCAGGTAACTTACCCAGCTAAGAAATTAAGCATTTTTTCCCTGCCCTCTCCCTCCTTGCCTTGTTTGATAGTTCCCCCAAACTGTTCACTTCAGCTGTACAAAATCTTGAGCTAATGTCATGGCAGAGGAAGGAGCAGGAAAAAGCATTGGTGGTGGAGATGACTGGCGAGTATAAAATCAAGTTTCCATAAACCAGCTGAAATCAAAAGTGGATCAAATGACACTTATATCCCTAGCTTGGTGTGCAAGTCTGGGAGTTTTTGAATAAACTTTGTTTCAGATTTCATGCAGAAAAATTTTAGGCACTTTAGGATCCTTGTGGCACTTCTGAAAATTCCTTTTGCATAGAGCTAAACTCTACCATTGTTGCATCTTCTACAGTAGGCTGGTGAAGTGAGCTGAGAGTGAGGATGGTGTTGATGGAAACTTGGTAATATAGCTGATCATGTCTAGAAGTCTGAAGAGTATTTTGGGGATTCCAAAAGCATCTGCAGTTAGCAGATGTGAGGTGTTAGGATGCCGGGAGCATTTCATGGTTTCCTAGGTGTTTGTTGTGGATTTCAAAATGCATATAAATTCTAAGTACCAGATCAGTAAAAGATAAAAGGGTCCAAAGATTCAAGCTGCTCACTCTCCCATTACTGCACGACTGTTTTGTGCTGTCACTAATTAGTAACTTTAATATTATGAAGTGTATTGATAAAGCACATGGTTACATGGATGACTCATAATTGTACTTCCTTTCCCACTGTCATGTAATTAACTGTCCCTGTGTGGTTAAAGGGCACGTGAACAGTGCTACTGTTGCTGGCAGGTCCAGACCACTCTGCCAGCAGCCACTTTTCCTATGTGCTTTATTGGTAAGCCTACCTGAGAAGGGGCAGCTATCTCGTTTATTTTTAGAATATTAGTCATGTACTTTTAGACTGACCAGGTTATTTAGGCATTAGTCATTGGGCTTGTCTGTTAAGTACCTCTAAATAATTTTGATACTATTATTGATCAGACTTCTACAGAAGTATGCCAACAGGTATTTTGGATAAGTGGAATCCGCTGAGTTTAGTCCTTCCATGCAGTTGAAGTGATTTGGAAGTATTTTCTGGAGCTCAGCATGCAAAATTACTGAAGTATTAACAAGATTTCTGCTTAGCTACACATGAACCTTGTGCTTCTGAAAGAAATGAGTGTGGTGGACAGTGAGCAGCCTGCAACTTTGAGACATTTGTTAGGATAGGTAAAACCTGGCCCTTGCAGGTCTGCCTCAAGATAAGATGAGGTTAAACATTACCTAGCTATAAGTCTTTGTTATGATTACCTTTTATTATGTCATTCACTGGTGCTGTCAGGTGTGTGGTTTCTTAGGAAACTGGTTTTTTGTGTTCTTTATATAGTAGTGAATGTCCCTCTGTGGTAGAAATGTTTTTGCTACTTCATGTATAAAAAATGCTTATCTCACACCTATTGCTGATTATTTGCTCTGCTGATGATACATAATTTCTTACAATTCTCCTTTGGGGATTTTTTTTTTCCCTCTTAGGCTGGGCCTATTCTGGATTTATTTTGTATATATTTTGCCAGGTAGCTCTTTGATAATATATTTTGGTATTTGAAGTGATATGGCTTGCTAAATTTTTAATGATGCTTTAAACAAATAGATATTGTGTTACATTGGACAAAGGAAGGTAGCAGTACCCAATCTAATTGCAGTATGAAACTGTGATTCTTTGATTGTTTATTGTACCTTTAGGTAGCTGTAGGTATGCTGGCAAAAGATGATTTTATTTGTGGAGGTTGTTCAGTTCTACTGCCAATATCTATTAAAGTGGTCAGGTGTCTACCTGGAATAATTGTAAAGGAATTTGAAGAGGAAAATGATGTTAACCAAATTATAGTCAGGAGATGAAACAAAAAGGCAAGCTTGATAAGTTTTCACTGTAGATGGATGCCAGAGGCACAGTTTTTTATAAAGCTGAAGGCACATTAAAGCAATATGAAGTGAAAAAAGCTACTTTTGAGATACAGTATTTCTTTTTTACCTTTGAAGAATGGCAGGTGAGCTGGAGTGCTCTAGGACCTGCTTGTGAGCTGCTTCCTTAGTGCCTGCGTGTAATGACTTGCCCTTGTACTTAATTAACTCGCTGGCTTTTTTAAAAATGTGGATAGGGTCTATGTGATGAGAGAACTTGAACTGTATTTCATGCTGTGACTTGCCTTTAATACTTCTGAAAAGTCAATCTTGCAATCTTGACTCTTTGTGAAGTGGTGGGAAGGCTTCTTCAATTAGGACCTAGTTCATGTTTCAGATAAGGCAATTTAATTTATCTTCAAAGAAGCTTTTCTATAGCTGTGAGTAAGCTGGTATTCAAGGACACGGTTTAGTTAAGAAGAGAGGTCTGAAACTGTTTGAGACCATCACTTGGAACAATTTTAATTTCTTCTGGTTTTGGTCATGGATGCCATATGACTGGGAGGGGAAAGAAATATCCACGTATTTGTTGTTGCACATTGCTAAATCATTTTTGTGTGTGTACCATGGAAAGTTTTAAAGTATTTAAGGTGACATAATATCAGGGCTTATAGAAAAACTTGGCAAGTATGCAAAATGGGTATGAATTCTTAAGCATGCTTAGATTAAGAGGAGTAAACAATATGCACTATGAATTTGAGGCTGATACGTTTTTGTTGAATAATTCTTGATCTGAATTTTATCGCTTACAAGACCATAAAGACATTAATTGAAAGGGCATTGTTGAGTCTTTTATAAAGGGTAGGTTTGGAAAATGTGAAATCTCTTGTGCAGATCTGTATGTTGATACAATTCAGAGGTGTGCTGTGTTTGTGTTGCACTGTTGGACTGATAGAAATCCAGTTGGCAACTGTTAAGTGATACTACTAAAAAGGGAAGAAAGCTCCGTGCATTATTTATCAGACAAACATAAAAGATGTCTTGATAAGCTCTTGCAACCACAAAACTTTTGTTAATTCCCTCATTTGTAAACAAAAGTATATTGTAAAAGAGTTTAGACCTTTATTTCATCTGTACCTGTTTTTTGGTTTTTTGGTTTTTTTCAAAGGTAACTCTTATTTTCCTGACTTAGGAAATGATTTTACTTACTTTCTCTTTTTATGAGGTAATAATCTTAAGTGGAAAACAGAATCAGGCAGCAGTGGAGTTAAAGGAGATGGGCAGAGGTGAGATCTCTCCAGGGAGCAGGCAAAGACAGGCTTCTCTTGCTGCCTTGGGATTTGCTGGAGTTCTGTGTTACTTTCAGGTGTCAGATTTCTGTGTCTGGCACTGAATGTGGTGGATAACTTCTTGATTATACTTGAAGTGAGGGAGGGAAGATGAGGAGAAGTGATGGACTTTAGCAACTGAAGTTTTTTTGCTTGTCTCTCTCCCTGGTGTCATCTTTCCCTATTATGTTCCAGCCTGTTAATGGAATTGGATATCCTTTTTCCCCCAGGGCACTAGGGTGTGTTTCTATGATCTTATCATTAGACTTGCTGATCGCTGTTTCTTTGTGGCTTTTTCTGTATTTCTGGTTCTCCTAAAGTTGGTAGAAGTGCTTTGCTTATAGGAAAACAATTGCTGTATTGTGGAATTCATAATCAGCATCTTTCTGATGATGAGGAGGCTGATGATTTTTAATATAACAATGCTTAAAATCAGAAAACATATCATAGAAGAGATAAAGGAGTCTTGCCTAGGGTGGGGATTCCATTTGTGAATTGTGTTTTCTTTTGGGTATGGGGCTGTGTTGAGCATGTGCTTGGGTTCCAGGGTGAACTGATGTTGAATTGGCTTCATTTGTCAGTGAGGGAGCTGGTTTATGCAGCAGTCTCTGGTAGAGCAACCCTGCTGTCTGATGTTTGCCAGCTCTTGCAGGTTAATGATGTTTGTTAGCCACACAAACTCTCCTGGAAAACCCTGCTGTGTTATTTGTGAACAAACTAGATTCTTCTGTCAGAAAGACCCTGTGAACCCCTAAATTAATATTGCATTTAAATAGGTAGTTGCGTTGCCTGTTTTTGCTTAGGTAATTTTTGTTGGCTGTCTTGGAGGTAGTGAAAGATAAATTTGTATAAGTCATTAAAATATCTTTGCTTTTAAGTGATAAAGCTGTTTCAAAAGTATCACCTGCCAAAACACACTAACCATGTTGGGGCTGGTGACTTCACGATATTTCAAGAGTATGGTACTAATACCTTATTATGATGTGGCTGGTTCTCTTTTATGTTTAAATAACAGCATGAACCTCCCCTACTTGGCAAGCTGAACACAAAACTAAAAGATTAAAGTGTTTTCAAAGTGCAGCCAAGGTATTGACTTTTTCAGCCATTCTTTCAACAGGTAAAAGGCAACCTGCTTCCTGCTAGTATAGAATGGAGAAATGCATTACTAACTTGTGCTTTGCTTTGGTTTTTCAGTTTGGTGATATGGATGAGCTTGACTTTGAGACAATGCTGAAAGCTCTTAATTAGTTTAGTTTATACACACATACACACTCACATGTATATTTAATGGGGTTCCTTGTCAGTCTCTCCCAGCTGATTTTGTTTCCCAGCATAGCTTTCTCTTCACTGGGGCTTTTTTGTTGCTCAGGCAAGGCTGCTCCCTCTTTGGTGTGCAGCATCCTCATTCTTCTAATGTTGATAGTTTTCCTTGTACCTCTGGAACAAGAACAGTTTAATGACAGTAATGACAAAGCAGTATCAAATCCTTGTCCAAACTGTAAATTAGGCTACTCATTCCAAGTACTTATAAAAAATTGCTCAGACCCTTTCAGTTCTCTGTGTTAGTCATGGCCATTTTTTCATGTTTTTTTCCTTCTATTCAAGGTGAATCTTGCATGAGAGCAGAAATGCTGGTCTTAGCTAAGCTACATGTTTACATGATTGCATTTTTGTTTTAAGGCAGCAATAAAGGGCCTGGGTTCAAAGAAGTGTTGTATTTTGATTTAGGTGAGGTGAAGAATTTCTTCCATTGGTTTGTCTGGAATGACCAATGTCTGTTGCTTTAGAAAAAGCCAGTGTTGTTGGTTACTCTGGGCCAGAAGATGTCTTCTCTGCTGAAGGGGGAAAAAAGATGTTGGTGCAAAATTTAGAATTCCTGCAGAATTTCCTGCCAGAATTTGCCAGGAAGCAGGAATCCTTGCCTGGTAGATGTCTTAGGATCTGGGGATCTTTGCTGTAATTCTTCTAACTGTGGTTTCCCTGTGCTTTTTCTACTTTGCATTTGTCATGGTTTAGGTGAACCTAGAAAAGAAAGCAAAGAATTTTCCAATCATTTTGCTAAGATTAGAGATTTTGGCTATTAGTATGAATGAAGTAGCAAATAGGGGATTCTTTTGAAAGTTCTAATCTGTGAGTCTTTTAAAGATAAAGTTACCATCACCTCATGCTCACATGACAATAGATTTTATATCCCTATTTGTGACAACCTGCCCTGTCATGCTACATACTTTTCTTGCATTATAGCGTTCTAGGTTTACTTTTTATCAGCTAAAAGATTAACAAAAAGATGAATATAATTATCTTTTTAGGTAAATTAAATGTTAAATTGAATTATTTCCTTAAAAGGAAAGTGTTATCTGCTGCAAATCAGTAATTTCTATTCAAAACACTCTTTTCCCTCAAATCTATCTCAACTATATTGTGTACAGGATACTTCTGTCATTACTCTTGAATCCAAGTTTCCAGCTTGCACATATCTGCACTTAAATCAATCTTTAATGTCTGCTTGCATTGATTTGGCAGAAATGGACCCAGCTGTGTTTCATAAGCTTAAGAATATGTTTGAGTGATAATTATCCAGTCATCCAATGAATAGCTCAAATATCCAAGTAGTTGGGTAGGATATCACTTGTGAACATACTGTGCTGAATTCATAGTGCTGGAATAATCTTTAAAATTCTTCTTGACAGTCTGTATCAAAGGCATGTCATTAATCTTACCCCTGCAGTGTTTTTCTCTTGGTTTTGTAACAAGAATTTAAGGCTTGCCTTTGCTGCCCTTAGAGGTATACAAATTATTTTGTATAGCTGGTTCTTACTCTTTGCAAGCTGTGCTCTTCAAAATAATGCTTGTGCTGCTGCATCTGAGTGTCTTTTTGATGTCTTCTGGAAAGTATTGTATTCTACATCAGTTACCCAAGTTCTGTAGATGTTTATTATGTCATTCCCTTTTTAGGGCAGATCCTTTCATCAATAATGTAGATAGATGGCTTAGAATGGCTCCAGCAGGGCTCTCATTTATACTGCCCATTTACCTGAAATCACATTGAGATTTTTCTGGTGACTGGATTGTTGTTGTTAGTGCACCAACAGTAAATGGGTTTACCAGAATTTCAGGCCTTCAAGTAAATTCTTGTGTACCTTGGGTGCTTGAAGAGACATCATTGCCCTGTGGTCTACTATAAGTTTCTATTTTGATAACAAGAAAAAAGTCTGACACCATCTTAAAAATACACAGTCCTCCTTCATGAAAATGTTCACTCTGAATTATTTTAGTTGAAGCAAACATATTCTTGGTCAACAGTTTCAGGCACTTTGAGTGTGTCACTGGTAAATGGTCAGGCCATCTGACTGTTGGAGTCCTGTATTTGAATTAACTTGGTTTCTGTCATGCTTTATTAGGCAGATGCTCTGGTAGTCACTAGTTGCTGACTGATCTTGGGTGGAGAAAGGTATTTAACATTGAACAATGGGTGTTTGGGTCTTTATCTGTTCTCTCCTGAGTCAGCTGATTTACTGAGGCCCTTCCAAAGGGAGTTAGAAATATGGAAAAGAGGTGGATGGGATGCTCAGATGGATAAGTAACTGGTTTGTGTGTTGTTTGCTTGTTAACTTATCTACCCTGGGCTTGACACACTTCCATAAATGAATGCAGGAGATAGTGACAGAGACAGAAATCTGACTCTCTTCCCCAAATGTCTGTTGTAGTTTCCCATAACAGTCATCATACCAAACAGGAAATTCATGTGCTGATAGATTTTTTTTTTTCCTGTGAGTATAATTTCTATAGCAACGGTGCATATTGATGCATGATGTTCAGAAAAGAATAATTATAGAGACCATCACTGAAATGTTGCTATCCCAGGTTTTATTGACAAAGTCTGTACTCAAATCTCTGAAAGCTGAATTTCAAACCAGACTAAGATATTGTGTTTCCTCTTTGAGAAATGTCCTTAGTGTCTCTTAGTGGCTTAATAAGGAAATACAGTAAAATCTTCTCTCAGCAATATTTTCTTCTGAGTGAGAAAATCAGGCATTCAACAAGGAGGAGTTTCATCTTCTCTTCCTTACATGTCAATCTTTTTTGCCTTACTGTACCAAGGAAGGGTGCATTCAAGGCTGGTGGATGTACCAAATCCTTAATTCTGTGGATTTGGAGCAACAATTGGGACTTTCTTATTTCTGTCTTGTTAAAAATATGTCCTAGGATGATTTGATCATCTTAATTTTGGTTTGGCTGTTTGCAATTTTGACTCTAGCACTTAATGCCTATGGGAGTAGGCATGGAAATTTGAATTTTCTTTACATGCATGTCTGATGTGTAGGTTTACACAGAAAATTCAGTGTGGGTCCTCAGCTTAGTTTTTGACAGTTTTTTCTTACATGTGCTTTCAGCATGTGAGTGGTGGTGATTGCTGGTATGAGAGTTCCTGTAGCCTATTTGCAGTAACAAAACTCAGGCTGTCAGTTGTCATTCCTGTCTCAGAACTTACAAGTGTGTAAATTGTATATAAAATTATATTCAAGTATTTTTCCCAAATCTTTTTCCTGTTCTGAGAGAAAGCATGCCACCATGATGATCCATTTGTGGATCATTACAATGATTTTCTTCAAGCCTGCCTTCTGCTGAAATTTTTTTGCGTTGCTTTAATGAAAATAATTTTTTTAAAAGCTAGGAATATATAACACAGTTCTCGAGACTTTTCACTGAGATATGATATTTTGCTGATGCACAGTCTTACTAATTCTACCCTATTCGTGTATTGTTTATATCATCCTCAAAGCAAAAGTGGATCTAACTGCCTCTGAAAAGAATTTTTGGATCCTGAAGTCCATGATAGCAGCATTCAGTGGAACTGTTGCATGCTCTTAAGTGTGATTTCCTTGTTTGGAATGGTGTCCTTTACTAATTCCACTGATATCATGCCTGCACTTCTTAGCCATAATAACACTTTGCAAAGTGAGCATCAGTTAATCAAGAGAACATAAATCATTTAGCTCTCCTCTTGTTTGCAAACAAAACTGACAACTGTATGGCTGTGTGGTGGAGATTTTGGAAATCCAGCTGGGGAAAGGTTATCATGTTATAGAATTGCCTAATTAATTAAAGATACTTGCTTCTAGTTTAAATCCTATTTATTTTCTTTGCCACCTTTTTACTCCTTAGTCTTGAAAATAAGTATTTCCTTTAGAAATGTCTCAAGGTTATGTCTTCTCCTGTTATGTCTTTGGGGCAAGGAGGGATTCTCCTCCAGTTCCTCACTGAGCAAACCTGGATTTCTTCAGCATGAAAACAAATTTTGCTCAAAGAGGTTGAACTTTGGGTTGGCTTTAGTTGTGGGAGGGAGGTGAGGAAGGTAGAACCTTACACTTTTGATGTACTTTCTGTGCTAAAAGATTTCCCTACTACTTACTCTTTTGGCATATGAGTAGTAAACCAAACTATGTCTCATAAATTCAGAATTTCTCTCTTCTGGTAGCAATTGCAAAGTAATAAGCAGATCCAAAGTAATAAAGCTTTATTCTGTGCATTTGTCTCAAGAACTACAAACAGAGGCTTCTTGGTGATCTCTGAAGGAAGAAGCACCTGATGATTTGTAAACAGTTTGTTAGCAGAAAGTTCTTCAGGTTTTGTGCAGTTATTGTCTTAATTCACCTAGATTTTTGTCTTTTAACATGCAGACCCTGCTGGAGAGGCCTTTTGTTAGCAGAAAACCAGCCTCTTACAACCTCAGGCTAAACCTAAATAGCACGCACACATGGTCACATTTTTGGCTTACTCCATTTGTTGCCTGCAATGATTCTTTTCCTTCTGTTTGATTCATGCCTTTGTGAGGGCCTGGATCTGCCACTGCTTGCAGCTGTGTACCCGTTCTCATACTAAAATTTGTTGCCTTATGTTAGAATATCTCCCAGTCAAGTCTTGGCCCTGAGTCAGTCCACTGAGGAAAGCTACTATTGAGTGCTGGAAGTCAAAGTGGTAAGGAACTCCTTCCTATTTGTGTGTAACTAACCTGCAAGAATTTCCATTCTTGATTGTTGTTCCAAGTGGATGACAGACTGAGATAATAGTTTGACTTTTGTAATGGGATTTGGTAAATGAGTAACTTGTGCCCTGGAGAAGGATATTCTGGCTTTCAGTTTTGGTTTTTCTTTCTTTATCTCATTCGAGGAAATGGGAGCAACAAGTTGTACCAGTTCTTGAGATTAAAAAGGAGAGCACTGGGTACTGGAGAACCATGGAGAAGAGACTTAGATAGCTGGAAACCAAGATATGCATGAGAAAGAGCCTTGCTGTTACATTAATGTTATCTCTCTTTCTTTCTCCCCCAGCCTCTTTCGATTCCCAAAGTTGGGGAATGAGGTGCATGAAAGCAGCAAAGGGATTTATTCAGAACAAATTATAGTGAAAGTGCTTTGTGAATAGTGTCTTCTTAAAGAATAATAATTTTACTGAATTGACAGGTAAAGCCTTTTCTAAGGTAGAAGAAGAGAATCTGACTTTAAATGAACATATTTAAATGAAGCTTCTTTTTTTATTTAAAACGTCAGTGTCAAACCTAATGAAAGAATTTTTTGTTCCCTTTCTTGCTATTCTGTGGATTCTAATTTCATCTGTCTTGAAGCTTAACCAGCTGATACTGCTGTGACTATTGTGCAACAGATGCTTAGGGAAAGAATGTATGTGTGACAGAAGTGAGCTGTGTGAGCACAGAAGTGCTTTGAGTTTCCAGGAGGAGTCTGTCACTGGCTCAGCTGTGCTGCTCCTGCAGCAGCGTGTGACCCTTTCTGTCAGGAAAGAGTCCAGCATGAACTTAAGCAGCTGTGAGATATTTCCTATAATTGGAAGTGTCTGAAAACTGTTCAAGAACCCAATTGCTGTTATTCAGATTTGGAGCATAAATTCACATTTTATTCTTATGGTTTATCTGCATTATATGCTTCTGGTTTATCTTCCTGATAGTTAAACCTGGCAAGTGTGTCCTCATGCAGATCTCAGTTTCACACCATAAGCAAGCTGAGGTCTCATGGGTTCCACTTAGGAAAGAAGTTTCACTGTCTTCAGAATACCTACAGTACACCTGTGCATGCATTTAATTAAAAAAATTCTTTGGAAACAAGATGACCAGAACTACATAGAGTACAGCATCAGTGTCTCTTTTGCAATATTTTGCAAGTAGTATTGGTCTATAATTATATCTATATCTATAATGCAGATATCTGGGTCTCATGTGGCTACTTCATGCTTACAGCTTTACTGGCATCATTTTCAGCTGAAATTCACAACAGAAATTTTATAGTAGTCAGCTACAAGAATACTTTCATGATTTACTTCTTTTTTCCATTATAATGTCTATCACATAGTTTTATTTGTCCTGTATTATATTGCTTCCTTGTATTTCTCACTGGTTTTTGTTCTAATATTTGTAGTGGTATTGCATATTTAATAACTCTCAGTAATCTGTTTTTTTTAAATATTATGCTCCCCTATCTGTTTTTGTCATGTCTCTACCCAACACGTGTCTTCTTGTGTCTCTTATCTCAGTCTTCACTAGTGGTAAATTAGGCAGTGCTTTGCCAAGATTCACGTATCTGGAGATTTCATAGTGTCTGAGATTTTAGGTCTGGGATTTTGTTATTTTCAGTGATAGATTTCCTGCAGGAGAATGGAGTAGTATTAAGTTGCTTGAGCTTTTTTTTTTAAATATCTTTTGTGGAAGTTACTATTTTTATCAGTTTTCCTATCTTAATATCATCATGCTTACTGAAAACTGAATTAAAGTGTGGCTTTAGGTGATTTTCATTTCTTCTTTAAGGATGTGTACATACTGTCTTTGTTCATACAGTGCAGTAACTTGAGTGGTTTTCTGCTTTGGTGTCTAGAATATGAAACAAGGATATATTTTGGAAGGTGCAGTTTGATTTTTCTGCATTGTTCTTTGCCCATTCCTTGGTGACTATGCTTCATTGTGGGACCTTTATGTTTGAGTCTTGTCGTTTTGGTGTGGAGTGTGTGCTTTGTTTTTTTGTATGTTTGGTTTCTTAAGGTTTTTTATTGTGAATTGTGTTGGTTCTTAGCAGTTGTCTCAGCTTTTACCTTATAGACAATAAGTTTTCCTGCACTCTCTAGTTTCCACAAGATCAGGAGCTCAGGTTCATTGTGTCTGGAACTGATTTTTTTGGTCCCTGAAATCTTTGGTAGTAGTTCTACATTTATAGTTAATGATCCATGCACTTTTGTTTTCATAATGGGGATCTGTGATCAAAACAAATGACACATTGTATTGACATTATGAATGAGAGCAAAGAGGATATTGGTCATCTTGGCTCTTGAGCTTTTCCTAAAACTTCACTGTGTTTGTTTCCTCAAAGCTTTTGTACTGTTCTGGGCAGGAAGTTTCAAATGTAATTTTAGGTTTGTCTGTTAAAATACTATTTATACAGTATTTTTGGGACTGTGTTTGACCCAAACTGAGTCAAGAACATCTGCTGTGGAAGGGAGTCAGGTGTAAGTATTCTGTTTTACGTCTGTCAGGGTCTGGTACTCTCTGCTCTGGCTCTTTCAGATGTTCCACGTCTGGGGGGTGTAATGCTTAATGCTAAGTTAACCATTTGAATGTATTCGATGATACAGAGAATTTTTGGTTAAGCAGTGTGATCCAAATACACTGAAATCGCGATACAAATGCAAGTTCAACTTAGCAAACTCCTGCAATTGCACTGTACAGTTTCAACACAGTAGCATGAGGTCGCCACTCCTGGTCTCTGCAGTTAACTCACTGTCACGATGCTGGTGTCCCCAGTCACCAGGAAGGAATTCGTGGGTTGAAGCCAGCTGAAGCTCTCTGAAATTCCTTGGTTCTGTGTTTTGCAGAGCCACGGCTCTGCTCCCCCGTGCTGCTGTAGCTCACCCGGGACACGGTCACTGTTAACAAAGAGCTCGGGGAGAGGCATTTGCGCCAGCAGCTGATTGACTCAGCTGGGATGCAGTGTTATCTGCTCCACTGGCAGGGCTGTTTATCTGAAACAAAGGGCACTCTGCTTCCCTCTGTGCTGAGATCAGGTCGGCTCTGCAGCAGCTGTGCTCGGGCACACCCTGCTGCTGCCTTCCCTTTGAGAGGGGATCTGCAGGTCAGTCGCTGGAGGGAATGATCAGTAGCACAGCCTTGGGTGGATTTGCAGAAAAACTCACTGAAAGCAACAGACCCTGCTTAGTTGTGCAGTCTTTGGCTGGGATAAAGTTCATTTTCTCCTTCTGGTATCTGCTGTGGGGCTGTGTTTTGGATTTGTACTGAGAACAGTGTTGATACTATAGCAGTATTTTGGTTACTGCTGAGCAGGGCTTACACAGTCAAGGCCTTTTCTGCTCCTCATCCCACCAGCCAGTAGCTGGGTGCACAACAAACTGAACTGAGTATAGCTGGGACAGCTGACCCCAACAGGGTTATTCTAATATATATATAGTGTATAAAATAACATAAATCTGGAGAAAGAAAGTGGAAGGAATGACATTTGGAGTGTCTTTTGCCTTCCCAAGTCACTATTACATAGGATGGAGCCCTGCTCTCCTGGGGATGGCTGAACACCTGCCTGCCCATGGGTCGCAGCAAATGAATTCTTTGCTTTACTTGGGCACACAGATTTTTGCTTTCCCTGCTGAGCTGTCTCCATCTCAACTGATGAGATTTTTCACTTTTATTCTGTTGATTCTCTCCCCCATCCACTGTGGGGAAGTGAGCAAGTGGCTGCATGGGCTGAGTTGGTGTCTGGGACTAAACCACAATAATAGTCTAGGTATTTTCATTGTTTGGGTGTGATGAATATTTTTATCAGTATTTTTAGTTTGCTTTCTGCTGTACAGTATGAATGGCATGAGGAGGTAGGAAGATAGCACATAGTCTGCCAAGGCTACAGTGTAATTCAGTTTTGGTAATTGAATATACAAGGTAGGCAGTGAACACTGTGACTCACTATTGCACTTGGTGACAGTCATTCCACAGATGCAGCGGTGCTGCTATGAACTTCTCTGCTCTTGATCACTTTCTGATATTACTGTTCACAGAATATTTGGTGTTGATCAAAAGAATGGTACAGGAAGCAAATGATTTAGGTATTCTGGTGTTAGGATTTTTTCAATATTTATCTCAAATGGCACATTGACCAAAACTGTTGCTGTGACTGTTTCTGTTACGGGAGTAGTGATATACTTTTGAAAGCTGCTAGACATGAGAATATTGTCAAGGTTGCAATTTATATATAAGTGTATATATATAGGAGTTCAGTACTAATTCAGCTCCTTACTGTAACTCCACAAAGTGTGAAAAAGTATAAATTTATTCAGACATACTCTTGTAATGCAGCAATGAGCACAAAATTATCAATGTTTGGACAGTTTTGTTAGAATGCAGCGTGATGGTAGATGTTATATTTCATAAGGTCCATTTCCCTTGTGTAGAGGGTATTTTTTTTTCCAAGTGATTCCTACTTATTTAAAAAAAAGTAAATTAAAAAAAGCAATGTTTGTGTGCCTCTCAGAAGTCACTTCTCAGCATGGTGGCCTACCTCTAACTAAGAGACAATGTTCTCAACTCCCATGACAGTAACCAGGTAGAAAAGGAAAACCTGGATCAGCATGCAGCATTCCTGTACCTTCCAGGCAGATTCTCTGAAGTGGAAAGTCAGAAATATGAGGGGGAGGTTCCCATGGGTGGCTGTGGTTTATATGAGAGTCATCATTAAGGGGAATGGGCTTTAATATTTGCTGATAGAGGAATTAGTTTGCTCTTGTTGGTGTGAGGCTGAGCTGCCAATTCCATAGACTTCTATGATATGTGTAATTTCTTTTAATTAGCACCATCCAAATACCTCAACTGTCACTGTGTAAAGGAAACTTGCAATATATCAGAGTTTTATTTCTGTGCTTTTCCCTTCAGTAAAGGAAAAAACTGTAGGACAAGGCATTGGGGAGCTGTGCATTTGGCAATATTGCACAAGACAATCTGAAGGGTAATTGAGATGGGGAAGGACAGGACAGCAGTGACACTCAGAAGCCAGAGATGAGATTTTTTTTCTTTATGTGGTCTGTAGCTTAAATCTTATGTGCAGGTAATTGCATTTTTAGTGGAGGAATTTGGGTTAATTAAACCACATGGCTGGGAAGTGTAACATTAAAGTGAAATGTAGCATCCTCTGTTCTGGGAATGAGGCATTTCCCTCAGTTTTTCCTAAACAATAAAGAGTAGAATATGGGTGGCTGTCCTGAACTGCAGAAGCACAGCTCAGATGGGACTGGTAATACTCAGAAATACCTGGATGCTGTGGCTGACATTTTCCACATTGCCCTCTTTCATTTCTTTCCTTTCTGTATTGCATTCTTAAGGTGACACTTTAAAATTTGACGATACTTTATTGCTTAATTTTTTTTTTTCCCCAGGATATTTTCTTATTTAAATATTGCAATTTCTTGCCCTCCAGTCTTGTGTGTCTGACATACTTGGTTTAGGTCACTTCGAGATACAGCTTTTCAAATGATTTTATTTCATTCCTTAGAGGCATTAAGTATGAGCTGCTGTAATACTGTTTTGTCATGTGTAATTACCCAGTTACCTGTTGCTGTCCATTTATTTTCAGACCATGCAATAGCTGAATTAAACTACAAACCAAAGGTGAATTTCATAAACGGCAGCAACTTTGGAAGCAGGCATGCGTGCTATAGACATAGATCCATGGAAGCTGATTTATGGTAGTTTTCACACTAGAGGGCACTAACAGATCATTAATTTAAGCACAAACCAGTTTTTACTCTGTAACACTCAGGGTCTGGGTATTCTTACTGTTTTTATAGTGGATGCCAAAGGCTTCCATTTCTTTGCAGCCTTTTCTCTGACAAGTCATAGTATTCATGCAAGGATGCATTAAAAGTCAGTGTGTGGAGTTTTCCTTTGTGTGTTTTTCTGTTTAGGGTTTATTTGCTAAGCAATAGTTTGGGTCATTTGTGAAGAAAAGTATAAATTCCACTTTAATTGCTTTCAATGTAATAATTTTTGCTTGAAGCTGGTGAGGAGTCCTATAAGATAGGAAGTGATTGGATAGTACCTTGTTAAATTATCTAATAGAGTTAACATCTGGAATATACTTTTTGAAGTTGGTAATAAAAGGAAAAGGATCATATGTGAACTGATGTTGCAGATTTCAGTCTTTTAGGGCTACTGCATATACTTACATATTGATTCCTGGCATAGAGAAAATAATAGGGGAAAGGAATATGGTAAGTCAATACTACCAGTGACTGATGGCTCTTAGTGGAACCATCAGTTGTTTATGTTGATTTTAAGTAGGTAATTTTAAAATACAGGTTAGGATCTAAAGTCTGGACCTCAGAGTGGTGTAGCAATTTTCAAGGTCCTTTATTTTTGTTAAGGATTTTAGGCACTGAATCTTGATTAAAACCCCTGCAGAAAGTGGTTTCTGACACCTTTTTGCTCTTTGTAGGAATGGTTATTCGGTTGCCTTGGAGATGATCCTGCTGCTGTAAATGTAGGGCTGAAGATTAATGGTGTGGGCAGTATGGACCTAATGAACGGACAGTCCAGCAGTGTTAATATTGCAGCTACTGCCTCAGAGGTAAGTTTGAAAACCTCAGTTACTGGGTAACTAAGTACTCAATTTTTACTTTAAGTGCACTAAAATGCAAGTTTTTCTTTTAACAGCTCTTGTCCAACAGATTCTTGTTCTGTGTTGGTTTCATACACCCCAGTTTAGTGTGAATAGAATGTTAAATCCTGAACTTGCATATACCATAGCCAAAGCTGCCTTTTTCCATGTTCTCTTCCATCACATCTAGACAAGAAAGCTTTTCTTTTCAAGTTTTAACAAGAGTAGATGCTCTTAGCATGTTAAGCTGGGTTGGCAAGGCCGGTGGGAAATGTTCTTTTCTTTGACAGGTACTTGTGTGCGTGTACTGAGGAGCAGTCTGACACAGCAGCAGTGGAATAAAGTTGTTCCCTTTATCTCTTGGACTGTATTCTGGCATAGGTCGTGCCCATCAAAGCTTCTGCCCTCTAGAAACAAACAGCTTGTGAGTTGAGTGTGTGCATCGGCCAGGCAGTAGAGATTGACCTCACCTGCTGATCACTGTTATTTTGAAGCAAACGCAGTTTTCCATTTGTCAGCTACTTGTTGAGGAAGAGACTCGGGCTGAAATTGTTCTCTACAAAGTCTGAAAGCCACAAAGTCCTGGCTGTAGTTGCTTCCTTCCTCAAGTCTCTGGACTGTACCAAAGATGTTTTGTTCATTTGCATATTTACAGATGAGTTTTGATAGCAGCTGTGTGTGGTATGCAGTTATGTGGGGAGATGAGTACTACCACAAACAAGGTGAAAGGAAAATTGGGGTCTTATGTTGCCAAAAGGAACCAAATAATCTCCACCATAATTTTACTACTGTTGTCAAGAAATCTGGCATCAGTTTCCAAGACCATTGCTTATTTTTATATAGTTTTTTTTACTCCCCTTATAATTGCTTTGTGAATCATTGACTATTTTTTGGCATACACCTGAAAAATTTTATTGGAGGAAAGCAAACTTTTTACACAGCAAAACAGTCTTGAATGTTTATGTGATGTCTGATAAAATTGACTAAAATATATTTTGGCAAGATTACGTTAATTTACTTTAAGCAAGTGGGTTTTTATTTTCTTTTCTACCTTGACTAAGAAGTAGGAAAGAGGACTTGTAACTGAAAAGTTTCTGTAAGCATATCGATTACTGAAAATGTCTGTCTTGTTTGAAGTTTTTGGTGATGCTTTTTCAGAGAGAATGTGTTCTCACAATCTAATCAAAAGTGAACATCATTATTAATAAGCATTTTCTTTATAAGGTGTCCTTATAACAAAAGTGCTTGAAAATGGACAGGAGTTTATTTCAACTGGCTGAATTCTCAAGGACCCACGTCCACAGCCTTGAAATATTGCAACATTAGCAGTAATATGTCACAGACTGTCAGAAAAGCCTTGATTGTGTTGGCCACCCCAACAACCCTGTGCATTCTTGGGAGTGTTATCCAAACCCTCCTGGAGCTCTGGCAGCCTTGGGGCCATGCCCATTCCCTGGGGAGCCTGTAGGGAATAGCCAAGCCTAACCTCCCATGACACAGCTTCAGCAATGAGTAGAATCTAGGTTTGCATCTATGTGCTGGAGGAAGTGATTGCTTGTAGCACAGATGTGTATGAAACCAATATAAAGTGCTAATTTTTTGAACCACGTTTGTATTTTGCAGGGAAGCCAAATGTTTATTTTGTGGATAAATGTTCATAGAATGATATCCTAGGATTTGGTATTTTTTGCAAATAAGAATTACTGTAATTTAAAATCAACACTAAAATTCCTTGTGCTAAATACCTTCCAAAGGAACAAATGTAGCACAGTGTAATTTTTGTATGCTTCCACATATTTAAGAGAAAAAAGAAGAGACCTTGATAACTATTCCGTTGGGGCAGACCATGTCTTTTTCCTTGCCATCATGATATTTTTTCTCTTTGAAATTCAGTGTGATTGTATTGCTTTTGTTGGTATAGTTGCTGTTATTACCTTTCCTGTCAATAAAATTGGAATTTAATTATGCATTGAGATGTAACTGTTGTGTTTTGAGGAATTCCTTTGAAATCATGGAGTTACTGGGATTGGAAGAGATGATAAGGCCCATCTAGTGCCACCCCCTGCCACGGGCAGGGACACCTTCCACTATCCCAGGCTGTTCCAAGCCCTGTCCAGCCTGGCCTTGGACACTTCTAGGGATGGGGCAGCCACAGCTTCTCTGGGCAGTCTGTTCCATGTCCACACCACCCTCATCTTTATAATATGTAATGTAGCCCTGCCCTCCTTCAGCTGGAAGGAAATCCATAGAAATCCAGATGTCACTTTGAAGGTCTGATATTTTGCAGTCCATGTGAGGAGGAAGTATATTCTGTGACTGAATTTGAATTGATGATTTACACAATAGA
Source organism: Erithacus rubecula (assembly GCF_903797595.1). NCBI lineage: Eukaryota > Metazoa > Chordata > Aves > Passeriformes > Muscicapidae > Erithacus > Erithacus rubecula. The sequence goes on along the minus strand of NC_136662.1, from coordinate 28,324,351 downwards.
AAAATTATGTGATCAGTGAAGTTTGAACAGAAATTTTGCTTTAAGGAGTGTAAAAAAGAGAAAACAAAAAAAGAGGAGAAGTCCAAAATATCCTCAGTGTTTTTTTTGTTTTTTGTTTCTGCAGAAGAGCAGCAGCTCTGAGTCCTTGAGTGACAAGGGTTCAGCTGAACTGAAGAAGAGCTTTGATGCAGTGGTATTTGATGTTCTGAAGGTTACACCAGAGGAATATGCGGTAAGCAAGTCCAGGAATTCTAATTACTTTGTGTGTGAATCTCCTTTGCAGCTTTTCCTCTGCTTCTCTATTTCTGTACTTTTTTTGCCTAACTTCTGTCATGCATGGGTTTTGAAAACAGATCCAGTTCTTTAGTTCTTCATTGTCTCTCTTCAGTTTGGAATTAAGTGATCTTTTTGGGCTCTGCTGTTCAGGTGTTTTTCATACTCTTACAGACAAAAGATTCTTTATTCTATGTGACACAGCTTAATTCTGACATGCATATTTTGCTTGCAAGGCTATACTTGATTTGTATTTTTTTTTCTGGAGGCATTTTAATTCTTAACTCTGCTGATTCTTGCTCTAGGAAGATTTTCTAGTTTTTTTCTTTTGGGTGCAAAAAATAATAGGATGTTTAACCAAAACATTGGGTGATTGTTTTATTTTTACTCCCTGTGGAGGTGAGGACAGCAGATGGTCCCTCTAAGTGATTTGGGTATGTTACTAGAAGATTGCTAAGCCCTTAATGTATTTCTGATTCAAGTAATGAGATTCATGAGGAGTTGTCCTGGGGAGGTTATTGATATGGAGTAATATGTGTTGCAAAATATTCCAGTTTAGTTTCTTCTGGTTTGTAATTGTTAATAACTATTTCAGTTAATTATTAATGGCTCAATTGATTTTAATGAGAACACTGAAAATTTAAAGCAGCTGGATTATGAAGTGGTACTTACACATTAAATTCTTCTTGGCTAGAGTTCATAATTAATTATGGGATTTATTCCTGACTGAGGCTCAAGTCATGTGGTTTGGGCCTCTTCCTTGCACTTTTGTCAGGAACAGCTGGGCAATAAATTACCTACTTTCCATGGGAAGATTTTTTTGGGGCTGACTATCCTTCCAGGTTTATCTTACGATTCCTGTACATAAAGCAAATCTAAGTACTTAGGGAATTTGGGACTAGGGACATGAATTCAAGTGGAATTATGCATTCAGGTCAGAATGAGTTTGTTGAATGGCTCTACTGTTTACCAGTGGTGGATGCTGTTGTGCAGCAGAATAGATCAGTCAGTCTCTGTGGAGCTGCTGTCACTCACTTGGACAGCAGAATATACAGAGGTGCCTTGTCAGAGAATTACATTTCATAATCCTTTTACTCTACCATCTAATCCTCCTCCTCTCAAATCCAGCAACCTTTGACTCTACATGTTCTAAATGTTACCCACTTTGTTAGATGAAAATCTGTATTGAAATTCAGTGTTTTTCCTGTTTCCATGTTATGCCTCGAAGTGGGTAGAGTTCTACTCACCAACAGGAATTCTTTAATTAAGCATTTCACATTACAGTTATGAAGCTGTGCCTGTATTTTTGGTTTCTATTACAAAGTATAATTTTGCTGTTCTCTGAGTCACTCAAAAAAAACATCTTTACTTTTAACCTTTTTTCCTTTTAAAGTATCTAGTTCTTCATACCAGGTTTGATTTACTGTAAATCTATATGAAACACCTTGCGTGTCTAATTCTGAACTGTTGAACAAAATCATCAGTATTCAGTCCATTGGCAAGGAAATAGTTAATTTAATTTCTTTTTCCATGTTTCTTTACACAGCTGCACTTCTTTGTTAATATTTGTTTCCCCAGGCACATGCATCTGCTTTTCCAGTAGCACCTTTTTGCTTTGAGTGCTTTTTCTGATCATTCTTGCTGAAGGTTGTAGAAATAACTAAATTTGCCAAAATCTTAGTTACCCTGGAGGAAAAGTATCTTTGACCCTTAAGATTGTTTTCATTTTTGGCCACTTCCTTACTCTTCCTGGGTTTTGTCTTGCTTAACAGAGGTGTAAAATCTCATCTTGGTTTCAGTGTGGATGTGAAGGCCACCAGAGTGATGTAATAGGGCCAAGCTCTTGAGGGTGCAAAAGTGTGTGAGGTTTCCTGGTGGTGAATAGTGACTCTTGAGTTGGACATGGACATGTTGCCAGTTGCTTTTTCAAAGTATGAGAAAGCTTCTCATTTAGTGATAGCTCTTATGAAATGGACCCATTGCAGGTTACAGACATGTCTCTGAGTGTATACTGTTTAAAATAATGTAATTTATTTTAAAGTGATAGATGGATGAAATAATTTGTGGGCTACCTAAGTAGCGTATTGACTGAGAGTTAGGATAATATGAAAAAAACAGTAAAATAGCAATAAAAGTAAGTTGCTGCACAAGAGGTAGTTAGACAGCTGTCTGAATAATGGTTAGGAAACCTTGGCTTCAATGGAAAAGAGTTCCTGTACAGAGGTAGGGTAAAGCTGAGAGTTCACTGATCAAGTCAGCATAAAGGGTGTGAAGTCCCATCCTCTACCTTGTGTGATCTGTTACATTTTGATCAGAATGGTCACTGCACAGATGGGAGAAGTACAATTATGCCAGAGGAGGAGGAACAAAAATCTGGAAGATAATTGTGTCTGAGATACGCTGAAAATAAGATCCACGATGATGATCTCAGTACCAATGAGAGACACAGATGTCTTTTCAGTTCCCACTGTCTCAGAGACATCATTATTATTTTAAAATCTGTGAAGTCGTTTAGTGGGTAAGAGACAAGCTGGACAACAAAAGCTATCACTTGTAATCTTGTCTTTTCAAGAAGCTACTACCAAGCCAAGGAGAAACCTGAGTGCAGATATTTTTGGTGATTTTATTTACATATTATCCCCTTTGGCAGTCATCTAACACTATTCTGAGCACACAGGAGTGCTGTTTCGTGTAATGGTCCTTTGTCTTTTAAGCAAAAATCTTCCAGCCCTTCAAGGGGGCCAGTTTGAACAGGAATGGAAATTCTTGTTGTAATAGAGATGTAATAGTCTGTTACAACTTCATTAGCAACTAGGTGGTTTTAATTCTTCCTAAGGTTGAAGGCTGCTTTAGAAAGGGCTGAGTTACATAAATGGGTGAGATCTTCAGGCCCTGCTGCTGATATTGCAAATTTATGGTTTGCTTTATCACTTCATGGCTTATAGAAAGGTTCTATGGGATGTATTGAATACCTGAGTGTTACATAGATTTTGTGGAAGAAGAACCCAGTCAATGAGTAGGAAGTAGGACACATTTAAGGATTCAATGGCCAGCTTTGTAGATGTAACTACTAAGGAGACCATCTCTGATTTAAAGACCTGCTTTTAGGCTGGTCACTGCTCAGTTCTTTATTCCTGGGCTGGAAGCCACAGCCAGGCTGGTGCCAGGGTTGCCCTGTGGTGTCTGGCCCTGCTGGGGGGGTGTTGTGTGTCCAGGGTTGACATGGCTGCAGTGAATGCTCCCCATTCTCATCCAAGGGGGAAGTGTGGTTTTGAGCACACAGGCCACAGTTCTGGGGGGAGGGATCTGTTAGTGGTGCAGTGACAGTGGAAAGGGAGGTTGGTGAGCTGAAGGAAAGAAGGAGAATGCTTGGGGACATGAGCTCCAAATTAAGGTGCTGGCCAACCTCAGGTTGAGGAAATATTTATTTTTTGCTTTACAGTAAATTCTTATTTCTTAGACAGCTACTGTTTAATTATTAGACTGTTTATTACTTTTTGACTCATTTTTCCATTTTATACTTCAGCTTAGCCACGGTGGTGTAAATATTTGAGGTAGAATTAAGGGAAGCGCAGCTGTATAAATCCATTGCTTTTTTTCCCACCTAGTTATCTAAGAAGGATTCTTTATTCTTTGCCCTAGTCCTTGGAAGTGCTATGGAGCTCATGCTAAGATGTATGTGTATTTCTTCTTTTTCATTCCCGTTAAGCTTTGTCAAATGGTTGTTGGAAGAAAATGCTGCTTATTTTGGAAACAATGTGCAAATAGAGTTTATTTTAAAATGGTTTCAATGAAAAAAGGAGGAGTTCTCAGAGACCTTCTTATGATAGTGAAAATATCAGATTATCTGCATCCTGTTAGCTTTACTTTGCAGAAGAATATTAAATATGTTCCCAATGAGAGCAAGAAACAGCAACTTAATTATAGTGTGTGGAGGAACCATTAATGATAACAGTTTTGGAGTCGACTTTGTGAGAAAACAAGTAGAGCTTCAACACAGGAACTTGAATCCCCTGTTGTTCATTCTGGACAGCAGAATTATTCTTCTGCTGATGTTGTGCTTAACAGAGGCTTAGGTATTTTTTCAGTGAGGAAAATATCCTGGCAGCCCAGAGAGAAAATGCTAAGCCAAGTTGGAAGGCTTAAATGTAATTCCTTCTAGAAATTCAGATTAAGGAACAATTTATGAAGTGCTGCTTGAACCAACATGGCTTCAAGGAAAATCAGGTAATGGCAGTATTCTTCAATGACCAGAATGCAGACATTTGACTTTTTTCATCTCAAACAGAAGCTGAGTTTCTTTTTACACTGAGGGTTTTCTGTATGGGAGGGAGCAGTGGGGTAAGAGCCCTGTCCTTAAGAGTAGGTACATGGCAGGAAAACTTGTAGTGCATGCAGCAAGTGGCCTGATAGAAAGAGTTCATGCTTGAGAAGGACTAGGTACTAGAAAATTGGGAATATAGCCCAGGTCCAATGAGAACTTTGATATAAAAATGTGGAGAGGAGCATAATGCAGTGGTTGTAACTGGAACTGTAAGTTCTTCAGTTACAGGTTTTTGTGGAAGGAGGGTAATCCATATGTCCTCATAGAAAAGAAAAATAATCAGGAAATATTTTATTTCATTAATATTTTATTTCAATAACTTTATTTCATTAAACTTCTTCATATTCCTCAAAGAAACAGCACACAGAAATGTAGTTCTGAGTTGTTTGAATGTAAAATTTCTGACCTGGCAGACCTCCCCAAGAGAGGGGTAAAACCTTTTTATATGAAGCTATGTGGTAATAATTTTAGTATTTCGAAGCACTTAATTGTTAACAAGTCCAACTTCTCAACACTCACAAGAGCTAAAATATTTTTACACTTGGCTATTGGAGACTCCCCAGGCAAGGTCTTGTATACATGGAAAACTCTATGGCTGTGAAGGGGTGGGGAAGTGTCTGCCAGCAGCCATTCCAGTGTGTTAATTGGAAAATTATCATGCACCGCTCTTAAAAGATGATTTTGTCTTGTACAGCTCTTCAAGTCGTTGAGAATTGGGAAATTGTGATATGTTAAAAACATTCCTTTTCTACTCATATTCTAGAATTGTTATCTAGGATCTAGGGCAGACAGAAACAAAACCTCCATTCAGCTCACCCTCTGCAATTTATTATCTAGATGAACTTGGTAGAGATACCACTCCTGGAAAGAGAAAAGACCAGGTTTCCCTATCTTTGCTTAATCAGAATGCTTATTTAAATGGTAAGTAAGGGCAAGTTCACAGTTTTGTATTGCACAGGTAATTATTTTTATTTTTCTAAAATCAGTGCAGCTGGCAGCTCCAAAACCAGAGAAGTTATGGTTGGCGTGCTTCATGTAACAAGTTGATTTGAACACTTCTAATTTTTGGTTTGAATATTAAAGCATTAAACCACATTTGGGAGAGGGAAGCTTTCCAAGAATTTGTATTGGCTGGGTTCAGGAGCTGAAGCAAGAAAAGTTAGAGCATTGTATCTCTCTCACTAGCAGAATCCAAATTAGGGGCTTTGTTTATTGGGGTTTAAATTTCCCTTGAGATGGTCAAGGCAGGAGGTTTTTGTTGCTGTTAAGAGTTGAGCAATGGCACATAACATAAAACTCCTAAATTATTTTTGAAGCTTTGTCATTTCAAGTGTCATTTCAGTTAGACTGCCAGCATTTCAGTCTGTTTTATTTACTTAGCAATGAATGAGCACGTTTTAAAAGAATTAAAAATTCAGTTGTTAAGACGTACAAGTATAGACTTAAAAATATGGGCAAGTTAATGTTTAAAAAAATATGCTTAGTTAAACATAGTTTTAGACTCTAATATGAGTTACACTGTCAATCTACAAACTCAAATGGCTTTTTAGCAATCAGCTTAGATATTCAGCTCTCAGTGGCTTGATTCCTTTAAATTATGAGCAATTTGCTAAGCCCTGGGAACTCATAATGGAAATTTCAAGCTGGTTTAGAAAGGAACTGCAGTAAGGGAATGTTTCTTGAACAAATGCTTCTGTGATACAGTGTTACTTAAGCTTTTAATAAAAGCAAAAATGTGTCAACCAAGCAAGGAAAAAAACCTGTTAGCCTAATACCAACATGGTACTAGAAGAAAGAGGTTTCTCTATTAAAAGTTCCAGAGATTTTTTAGTTGTCAGACTTTTAAAAATATTGTAATGTACTTGATAGCACTTCCAAATATTTTTAGTAATGAGCATTAATCCTGAACCTTGACACGTGTGTTTTTTCAATGTTGAAATCTCATTTTTAATGTCTCCGTTTAAAATGTATGAATTTATTTTGATATATGAATTATGGTGTGAAGTTCTAATAATACTTTTTATTTTATAAGTATTTTATATTGATCCCATCTTAAAGCAGTAATTTGTTTAGAAGTCACTACTGAAGCAAGTCACATTTAGCTAAGGCAGTTCAGGCTGATGAAGAGGATGGATTCTGGAAGGCTAGCAAGAAAGACATTTATTTTAAAGTCTCCTCTCTTCAGTGTAAACAAAGAATCACTTTCCTGTCTCATTTTTATTGTGCTGTTCTTGCAATCTTGTTTTAATGAGGAGGATTTGCAGTGAAGCATTAATAACTATTGAAATGCCTGTGTCTTTTGTAAGGATCTTTTAATGTGCCTTCTATTTGAATTTTATTGAAGTGCCCATTTTTTTCCTTTCACCTTCCCAAACGGAACCAATTTTCCTATTAATTTGCTTTACTGAGAGCATGATGCACCCATTCACCCACATATTCACCAAAATAATGTGTTTCTGAGAAAGCTTGATAGACTCAAGCACACAAACAGGAGACTGGAGGTGGGGCTCTGTGGCTGCAGTTCCAGGACTGGGCTCTTCACTTTCCAGCCACTTTCCTTACAGTCTGTGGCTCTGCCTGGAGCTTTTGTGATCCAAGGGCAGGACCCAACCCTTGACCTTGTTGGCCTTCATGCCACTGGCCATGGATCCAGCCTGTCCAGATCCCTCTGCAGAGACTTCCTGCCATCCAGCACATCAACATTCCAGCCCCACTTGGTGGCATCTGGGGGGAAAGAGCAGCCCACTAGAGCAGAGCCCAGGAGAATGTGTAAAAGTGAAACATTTAAAGGGTTTGTTACTTCCCTGGTGTTGTACTTCAAAATACCAGATGAGTCAGGGTGTTGGTTACAGACAAATGATATATTTCACTTTTTTAGGTTTGTCATTAGCTGTCAGAATTCCTTTCTAAAAACACATTTAGAGGCCAAGATGTGCTACCAAGTATAAATTTGGTTGTCTTTGCAAAGCACATCTTGCCTCATTAGAGCAGGTATATCTCTGTACTTGCTGACTTTCACCTAGAGAATCCCAGTTAAAATTTTCCTGCAAGGTTGGCTTTCTCTGAGGTACTGTTCCACCATCCACAGTGGCATCCAATGGCAGTTGCAATTTGTGAGAGTCACAAAGCTGTCACTGTGTACTTGGAGTGTATATATGGAGCACTGCTGTTTTCAAGGAAATGGGAATAAAGCTGTGCAGCTGACAGCTGAGGGAACAGAACAAGGTCTCTGGATTCATGATTAAAAGAAAATTTGTGATACCTAACTTGGATGGTATTGGTATTTCAGGGCTACCTTTGAGAGAAATGGTCTTTTTTTCTGGATTCATAGGCTGTTAGCAATCCTGAAATGTGCAGGATTAATAAACTTAAAGTAAGGCTCTGTGAAGATATTTCAAAATGCAAAACCTGGTCTTTGACTTTACTCTTTTCAGAGCTAATCAAACATCCCAGAATGAAAATGCTCTTATTGACTCTGCCTTGCTGAAAAAGAGATGACTGTGTTTAATTTTAGCTGTTGCTGAGCAACCGGACAATTGTTTTGCTTTGGTACTCAAATATGGTTCAAGTATTGATTGAAAAGTTGTAGGGATGTTTCAGTAGAATTGTGTAGCTGGACTGACTCTCAGAGTTTGGAGAGAAACAACCCTTGAGCAGCTGCAGTCAGTTCCTTGTCTTCTTGGGAAGGCTCTTGTATTATGTTTCTGACTTCAAGCTCTTACTTGCCTATGTAACTGCAGGATTATGCTCCTGAGAATAATTTCTCATAATTTGTTTATTATTTGTGAATGTAAAGCTGGGAAGTATATTTTTCTTTGCTTTTGCAGGATGACCCTGTGATAGAAGCTGAAACCTCTGAAATTATGTACAAAATGAAAGCCAAATAAGAAAAGGAAACAGAACAATGCAGTTCTTAAGCAGCACAGCACTTAAATTTTAACTTGATTTTAACTTATTTTTTCTGAAATTTTTATTACAGGGTCAAATAACATTAATGGATGTGCCTGTATTTAAAGCAATTCAGCCAGAGGTAAGTATTTCATTAGCTTTGCTTTTCAGTTTAAATAAGAAAAGTGATGCCAGTGTATAAATTGTGGAATTGCAAAGTATATATGTCTGTAAATCTTAATTTTTGTCCCAATTCATACAACTCTGAACCATAAAAATTTTTTTTAACAGAGAAATATCTGGAACTAATAGTCTGTTTTGGGACTAATGTTGGTATTTAATTCAGCTGGTGCTGGAGATGAAGCATGTGGGATTTAGTGTTTCTGAATGACATGATTTGATAATTCTGATCATAATGTTCTAGCTTTCAGCTGCTGATACCTGTTTTAATACTTCATTCTCTCCTGTATTTCCTTAACTGCTTCACTTTTCCTTTGGCAAAATGAAAATGGTTGTAGTGGCATTCAAGATGTGTGTGATCTGTGGATGCATTGGGAAAATGCATTGATCATTTGTGTTCTCTTGTTTGTTTTTATGTAATGTCATATTGCTTTTAGATTTTTACTGACTTGATTTTAGCTCATTTCAGCATCTCCACAGTGACTGTAATAAATGATGAATTTTTCTCCTCATTCTGTACCACTGGCATTGTTTTGCACTTTTGAGGGTTTATTTTTCAGTTTATTGTCCGTTTTGTCAGTACTGTGGAAGTATTTCTCAGGTCATCAGTCACTTCAGTCCATCACAAGCTATTTCACTGGCAGCAGGTTTGTTATGTCACTCTTCTGACACGCTAAAGAATATTTTGTTTCAAGTGGAGAAACCTGCTCAATCTCCTGGCTGTGATTATTGATTTCATAGTTCTTGTTACTTGGGAATTTTTTGGGAGGCCATTATTTGATCTGTACTTGAAGATGCCAGGATTCAACTTTCATAGTATTTCAGCAAGGTATTTCCCAGCACTTGTGGATCTGTATGTGATTTTTGGTTCATTTTTTAGTTTGGGTTTTGGAGTTCTTGTTGGTTTAATCCTTTGGAGAGCTTTCCATTTGATCTGATTTGAACCTACTTCAGAGCAGTACTTAACATTGCCAAAAGTAGTACACAGACATATATATGAGGAAAACATTTTAAAGAGTCAGATAAAAGGGCAAAATGCTTTAAAACTTTGGAGAAGAGCTTTAAAAAAGAGAGATCCTATTAGAAGATCAGGATAAACATAATGTGCATGTTAAAGGTGCTCCAAAGCTACTCAGAAAAAATGTCTTCAATCAACTTGTAAATCTTTATCCATCCCTTGGCATGTACACTCAAGCATTGTGGAGTCTGTAATTAGAAAACAAAACACTGTTGAGGTGATTTCACCTGTATAAAAGGGCTCCTAAACTGAGTCTTCAGTGAGTGACTGAAAGGCATTGGGTTTTTTCATTCTAAATACTGATACTGAATTTCACAGCTCTCATCTGCATGCATGGTGGGAGATGAGGAGCAGTATTTTTCCCCAGTGTGCTGTGATTTACAAACAGGGTGTTTATTGCAATTTGTAATTCACCAGCAAATCTTTGTTACATGGGTTGTGAATCTCCTTTTGCTTTCAAAACTGCAGAATAGTATCTGAATGAAGTTTTCTAATCTTTAATGTGTGTTATTTATTTTCTTGAGTAAAGTTTCTGAAAGATGTACCCAGAGGTGCTTAATTTTTTTAACTGCTGGAGATGAATTTTCATCTTTAGGCTGTGTGAGCAGTATTCTTTAAATATCTTTTAAATTACTGTGTTGAATTTTCCTCATTTTAACATGGTTCTTAAATTATTACAAGTGGCTTTTTTTTCAATAAAAAGCAATACCAGAATTTCATCTTGGTTATGTTTAAAAAAGAGCTGAATAACACTTTCCAAAGCAATATGTAATAGTTTTTCTTAGCATCAAAATCCATGAACATGCTCACACCTATACATGCTCACTTACATACTTTGGCAGCTTTTTGCCTCTATTTGTAGCAGGTAAATAAAATTATTTCTGTTTATATTCAAATTTTTAGCAATATTGTTGGTTGACATGTTTGTTCAAGTTCCTGCACACTGCCCACTGCAGCTCATCATTTCATACTTGGTGAGAAAACAGACTGGAAGCTTTAGCATTGTCCAGAGAATCTGTGATTAAGGAGAGAGATGGATCCTTTTACATTTGGGATGAGGCAGAAGCAGAGACTTGAACCATTACCATGGTTAGATACTCTTTAGTGACATGATCCTCTGCCTGAGCTGTATCACTCCTGGATTCTGGACGCCACCTTCATTCGTCATTAAAAACACCTGCAAGTTACTTCTGAGAAAGGAGAAGGAATTACTGTTTGTTTGTTAATTAATAGTTAGTGGGCTGCGGTATAAAAATAAAGATTATAAAGAACACACCTCTCTGACATAGATATCTATCTCTATGAATGCAGCAAATTTGTATTTTAATTTTTAGAGGGGAAAAAAGTACAGAGTTATCTCAGTCAGTCATGAGATTTCCTTCTATTCCCTGGGAATGGCAAGTGTTGATTTTTGTTCTCTCTCTTGTAGTGGTTGTGGCTTTCTAGAGAGCAGTGACTGTCAAGCTCTGCTTTACTGTAAAAGAAGGGAGTTTTAGATTTGCTTGGCTGTGCTGCTGGTCTTATGTTAACATTAAGTAACAGCCACATGACCCCTTGCAGAACACATCAGTTTGCTTTTTTTGGAAAATCTGATTACTTGCTTTACATATTTTAGTACATCATCCAAAATTATTTGCCCATATGTGTTCGTATTGAAAATCTCTACTGGGTTATTGTCTTCAACCTTTTTGTCCCCTCTGCTTCACCAGGCTAAGCAGAAAAAAAATTCACTTACTGAGTATTCTTAATCTCTGCTTACTCTTTTAAGTTGTAGAATGGTTCCACTGTTAATCTTTGCTTCTCTTCTCCTCTTTTTGAGACTTTCCCTTTGACCTAGATAAAGGTGTTTGTGAGAAATACATTCTCAGTCTCTGCTGTGTAGTACTGGTTATAATTTAAGTGTTCCCACAGTATTTTGTTAAGGAAAATAAAATACTGTGTATTCAAAAGGGAATGAAAACCAAAATGAGTTACAGAGAAAGTTCAGTTTTTCTATCTCAATCCTATGTTGTTCAGTTTTTCACATCAGTTTAAATGTTCCACATTAAATAAGAAATTGGTGGTTGTAGTGATGTAGCTCCTGTTCCTGAACTGACTGGCAGACTAAGGAAATAATCCTGGGGAATACTTCAGGTTTGAAACTTCTGGTGGAAAAGGGGAATCCTAAAGGTAGATGAAGAAATAAAGTAAGACATAGACAGTACAGCCTGTTTAGCAGAGAAGTGGGTATCTTTATAGAAGGACATGAGTAGTTTCTCAGTTCTGTGTGGTGTGTGTGTTTCATTGTCATTGTGAGTTCAGTCCAATGTGTCCTTGTTGGGACTGTGTGGGACCACTCCAGGCCAAATCCAGGCAGGACGAAAACCTTGCTGGCTGCTCTTCTGCTGGTGGCATCTTTGGGCAGGGGGATGGCAGTGCCAAGGGCATGGAGTTCACACAGACAGGTTCTAGAGAGGGGCCAGAGGATTCTGAGCAGGGGGACCCTGAGGCAGAAGGATCAGGTGGTCGTGCTGGGAAACCTGGTGGGCAAAGGGAAACCACTCCTCTTTCAGTTTGAAGATGAGAGAAAACAAAGTTGGCTGCATGAGGGAGAGGAGTCTTGCAAGTGAGAGGAGCAAGTGTTTTGTACACTTCCTAAAGGGAGGGGAAGATGCTTTTGGAATCTGGAAGCTCTGTGCCTTTCCTGTGTCTGTCCCTCAGTGGTGGTGTGGCTGTCACCCTAAGCTGTTGAAGAATTGGAACTGATGGTGCAGGTTCTGAGTGCCTGTGTGACTGTGCCTCAGCATCACTGGGAGGTCTGGATGTGTGTCTTCCCAGGCAGGAGCAGGATCTTTTGTTTTGCACTATTCTCATATCTGTTGCCACTGATGTCTTTACCCTGTACAAGGCCAGGAAAATGGGGAGCTTCTGCCCAGAATAATTATGAGTTTTTCACTCAGTGATGAGAATTGAAATTGGAGAACATGTCCTGAATTTGTAAGAAATTTCTGTGTTTTCCCTAAACCTGAGGTGACAGCTAATTTTTCCCTGCTGTTAAGGAAGGGTTATCAGATGCCAGTGGATGAATACCCTTGTGTTCCTCCTAGTGCAGAGCTGTGATTCCAGTGGAAACTAGAGATGTTGAGGGATAGAGAATGTAATCAAGAGTCTCTTGAATGGCTCCTTCGCCAGCAGCCTGCTGTCCTTTGGAACAGGAGTAATGCAGAGCTGTGTGGCTGTCTCATGCATACTCATTGAAGTGGAGGTGTAAGTACAGGGATTGTGCTTTCCTGTGATGAATATGCCACATTTTCCTGGGTAAATTTAGGTGGTACAACTTTCTACTGAAATTTGAAGGAATTGCCCGTAATACTAAGCCAGAAATTGTGCATTTCTAGTGCCCAGCCAGGAATCTCTGGGTCTTCTCTAACAAATACCAGCACACTACAAACTTCAAGTAGAAGAATTCAGTGCCTCTTAAGTGAAATGAGATTCTTTAGTAGTTTTGGGACATTGGTTGGAAAGATGCTAAGAAGTTTCTGATTTTAAAAAGTTTAAAAAATTAGAACTTAGACTATCCAGATACCAAATTCTTTTAATCCATGTCTTAAATGGCACAATTATTTGTTACATGTTGAGTCATCTTACCTAAGTTGTATGGTAGCTGGATGTAGTGTGAATCTAGCTTCAGTGAGGAGTTTTCAGCATGGTGGTAAAATGAGAGCACTTCAGAGTGGATGGTCTGGAAGGAAGACACAATTAAGTGAAAAATGAAGGCTGTACTTTGCTGTTATACCACTTAAATAATTAAGTTGTGTCTATATTGATTATTTTTCTTGGTAGTGCTGTGGAACAGGTTGTGTGCTGAATGCTGTCTTTGCCTCTATTCATGTGCTGCTGTATACAAATGGAAGAGCTCATTTTGGTACATTTAGTTATTTGTGATTTTAATTTAAAAAATTGTTGAAATTAAGTGATAGTAAATAACAAGATGATGCAGTTTCCCAAAATAGGCTTCTTTGGAAGGGAAAACTGAAAATAGTGTTTCTTTCATTATTACTGCAAATTATGACACTTCTTTTGGTATTTCTTTAATGCAACATGCCAAGTTAAAATATGGGACGACTTAGATTGAGTTAAGTAGGTGTATTGTCTCTAAATATCTTCAGTAATTGATTAAATACAATAGGTCATATGGCTCTCTAGCTCAGATTCACTTTTAAAGCAGATTTTTCTGTGGTAACAAAATTAGGAAAGCTCTAATTCAGCAAATGATGATTTGTAATAATCCAATAAACACAATTCAGAAATTATAATTGTGGAATCTCAATTTGCAGAAGGAATCAGAACAAGTATAACTATTACTTTAATGTGTTGTTATTTTAAAACTTACAAGATTTGTGTCTTTATATGCCTTTGGCTCTGAACGTGTGCTATGCACTAAATTAAAGAAGTGAATTTTCATCCTTTTTCTCCCAGGAGCTGGCAAGCTGTGGCTGGAATAAAAAAGAGAAATACAGTTCTGCACCAAATGCTGTTGCTTTCACCAGAAGATTCAATCATGTGAGTTATTTTTTTTCCAGCATTATTAAATGTACACACTTTAGAAAGTCTGTGGGATTAAGTGTTCTGGCACATCACTTTTGTTTTGGATAACAACTGATTACTTGACAACTTAAGGAAATCCTTTTTGCAGATACTATATCTACAGGATATGCAGAAAGACCAAACCAGTGTTGAAGAAATATTCTGTTTTAAGTAGCAGCAATCGATGAAAAGTGCATGTTTTCCCCAGAACTGCTGGTTTTTATATAGAGACAGAATCATAATTGCAGGTTAAAGGCTTGCCATACAGGATTTCTGGGTTAGTAATTAGATGTAATTTCCTTCTGTTAGTTGAGTGTCTTATGCTTCACATAGATGTTTTTGTCCCTAGAAATAGAAGCCTCTTTTTAAGTTGATTCTATGCAAACTTTTAAAAATTCCAAACAATTTTTCTGTAAAAAATTTGTTCTTTAACTCTCTATTTGGCGTAATTTTTAGGTAGTATATTTGAGATTTATGGTTTTCTTCCTCAACAATTTCTCTGTATAAAATCAACTATTAAAAGAAGAACAGAATTCTCCTGTTCTCCACAATTAAAGCTAGATGAGTCCAGCTGTGTAGTTACCCAATCATCTCTCAAAACTGTGGTGCTCTTTTTAAGTAATGCCATATTTTCTCTCTCAGATGAAGTAATTCTATTGCTCTCATTTCTCCTCTTGTAAATGTTTTTAATCATGTCTCAAACTTACAAACTTGCAAACTTAACCTCTGTACCCAGTCTCAGAAAGATCTTTGTTAATCATCTGAAACTCAGACCAAACCTCTCAGTTTTTCAGTGTTTTTCTTTCCCCTATCAATTCTTGTGTACTTTCTCACTTTTCTGGGTTGCTTACATTGAGGATATGATCAAGTCCTTTCCTTTCACTGATGGCACTAAGAATATTTCTTAACCTACTGACTGAAATGCTTGTCTGGGTTTGGGTTTTGGACATTTGCCTGATTGTGCACTGGACTGAAGAGAAAATGTTACACTGAAAACTTTTTGTGACTGTACCATCTACTGAGATCTGGGGTGTTTGGTCAAGAATTTGGGAGTTCTTGGTTTTTGTTGCTGTTCTGCATTTAGTTGAAATTCTCCTGATCTAGCTTCTGAAGTTTCTCCTGTTAGAATGTATAGGCTAAAAACACTCATGGTTTTGACTCCAATCTCATTTATACGCCCCTGATTTCAACATTTGCTGCCTTGCTTATTCATGGAAGTTGACTCTTCCAAGAAATGTTTAGTTTTGCTGAATATTGTGGAATGTTTTTGTAGTAAAAACATGTTAGACAGTATAATTTACCAAGGACTTCCCTTCTCAGTTGTTGTTAGATGCTTTACTGAAGAACTGCAGGAACTGCCTGAAGTCAACTTCAGACATACTAAAGAATTGTTAAAATATGCTCAATAGCCAGAAGGAAAAAGGGGAAATTTTATCAGGGGAGTAAGGACCTATATCAACCTTTGTTCTGGCATCAAGGAAGCCATCAGTATAGGAGCAGAGAGGGAAAAGGATAGATATTGTTTCTGTTCCATTTACCTGGGGAGTTCTAATGCTCAGTCCTAAAATAAATAATTGGGAAAGTCATAGGGACTTGTGGCCTTCTCATGCAGAATACATGTCTCAAAATTTTGTTAACCTTTGAAGTTTCACTGGGTTTAAATTAGGCATTATGCATCTGTCTCTTTTTGCCCCCAGCTTGCCAAAGGAAAACCATAAACAGCTCTCACTTTTTGCATAAAATAATATTATATTGATCTACATATCTAATATTAACTTTCTTTAAAAAATAGGTAACTTTTTTACTTGTTTTTTTTAAACTCTGATCTCTCATTTTTCAGATTTTTTCTGAAAGTGAATTGTATGCTTGCTCTTACTGGTAAACCTGTCAGAGTGCACAATTGCAAAGTTCACTTACTAGATCAGTGTCTTAACCTTTTGAAAATGAACTTTTATCATATGTTTCAAATAAACAGGTTTTTTTTAAGGTAACTGTTTGTGTAAAGGTCACTATTGGTCTCTTGGTTATCAGAGACACTCAACTGAAAATCTGTCTTGAGCATTTTGTTTAAATGGGACTGGAACTCTGCTGCCACAGAGCTTAAAATATTAGAGAAACTTGTCAGCTAGATTCAGTACATTGGAACAATTTTAAAGGAAGAGATTGCAAAAGGAAAATTTTATATTTTACTGACACTGTTTATGGGTATCTTTTGAGTTTTTTGCATTCTTTTTTAACCCAAATGCAAACATTGTATGAACTTTTTCTTGAATATTATAGTGTTGCTGAATTGCAGTGGATTTAACTAGGATTATTGGAAACTAAGGAATGGAATGGTTAGTATGCATGGAAGATACCTGAAAGAAAAATCCAGAAACTATTAAAGGGATATTCTTGAATTTGTCTATCTTTTGATTAGCACAGAAAGCAAAGATAATTTTGGAAGCAATGACTATAAACTTAAAAGCACCAGTATAATAGAATTGGAATTTCAGATAAAGCAAATATGGGATAATTTAAAAATCCTAAGATGTGATTCAAGAGCAGATATATTCAAAGTTAAGCCTGTTATTCTCAGTTGACTTTAATAGGGAAGAATATAAATATGTAGTTATATGTCAAGGTTTTAAATGCTGCCTTGCACTGGTATCAAAGGTATTGATAGACAAAGTCTCAGAGTCATGTAGCTGATTGATGTTGGTACAATAACATTTACATGCAGCAAGAGTGGAATATATGGAACAAATGCATATTATTTATGTAAGGAATGAAACAGAAGAGTTTATTTAATTTATTTTTTTTTCCGTATGTGCAATGCATTAGGTTATGGTGCTCTCTAAAGATGCCAGTTAATAGACAAGACCGGCCATAACCCAGTGTTTATGTCAGTAAAAACACATCAGAGAGGACTGGAAGTGGTTGAAGTGGAAGTGATTAAGTATGTTTAATTCTGTATCTCCTGCCTACTCTGTCACTGAAGGGACTGGAGGGCTCTAAGCTTCAAAGGAAATTTGTTCTGGTTTGTTTGGGATTTTTTCTTTTCCTGCAAGAGCTTGGGTCTGTCTGGAACTGGGGCAGAAACCAGGCTTCCTTGGGCATTTGTGTGTCACAGTGTCTCTGTCTCTGTCATACCACTGAACTTTCACAGAAGTCAGGACCTGCAGAGGAATCAGGGGGTCTTTATCCTGATGAAAATGCTGGAGTGTTGCTCTGTGTTCTGAGCAAGCGTGTGGCCCATCACAGCCATTCTCCTGTTGCATCAACACTGTCAACTTAAAATCAGAGATTTGAGATCTCAAGGTTGTCTTGGGGTGACTATACTGTATCCCCAGCTGTCTGTTCTGTTGGTGTTGAATATTGAATATTGTGTGTGTTGTCCTTACCTGATTCTTTATGATACAGAAATCTGTGCTAAAAATTTTAATTCCCTTGATCTTCCGCAGGAAAGTGTTTCCTTAAAACCTCGCTGTTCAATCAGGGGAAATAAGTTCTTTTTCTCAAGCTGTGTAACTGCAGCAGAGCACCAAACTGAAGTCAAGCTTTGTATGACAAAATTTTGAAGTACTGTCAAATATTTTAGGTATTTAGTACTTCTATATTTTATAGAATCAAAGAATATCTCAAGTTGGAAGGGCACATAAGGATCATCGAGTGCCAATCCCTGCTCCTGGCAGGACTCAGTAAGGACACCTTCAGGATATTTAATTTAAGAAAATACTCGAGAAGACCTATGTATCTACAAATTTTTGTTTCCTAAACAATGAAGAAAGTGCAAGAGTTTAAATTCTCTTTTTCTCTCACTACTCCTGAGATTGTCTCAGCACTTGGAGCCCTGTCCTTAAGGGTAAATTATTCTGTAACTAAACAAAGGGAATAAATACAAGTACTGTTACAATGATTTTCAGATTATTACAATTTGATGATGTACCATCAAATATGAGACAATTTTTTTTCTATTTTCTCCTTTTAACTTTAAGCAGTGTTTTCAAAACATCTGCCATTTTTGAGCATGGCAACATGCTGGAATTTTTTAATCACATGGAACCACTTTTTGTTTGTGAGGATAGCACAGTTTGTCAGCAGATATTTTGCTTTGCAAAAAAGAAAGAGTAAAGAAAATGAAGAAAAATGAAAGGAAATGGAAACCTGAGCTCCATGATTAATTCTTTCCTGGCTAATACAATCTTAGACAAACAGACCAAAGGAAAGTGATTCTTATGTAAGATGCTTGTGGGGATTTTCTGTGGGTTTCTTGTCAGTCTTCCATTTCTTAGTTCCAGAGAGCTGTTGTGATTTAATGTTCCAGTTTTCATCAGATCTTTGGAGCTTCTCTGTCAGTCTAATAATTTTGGAGGTGTGGATCTTGTGCTCTTTTCTGCCTTAGGAGCTATTGTACTGAACAAAGTGAAACAGATATTTCATTTTTCTAATTGAGATTTTGGCCAGGAACCTGAATACATACACGATGTTAGTTTGCAAGAAGTAGTTTAGCATCACTTCAAAAATCAAAGCAAAATGACATGTTGAAAGGTTTTAAGTGTAAGAGTAAACTTAGAGTAAATTTCTTCAAACATTTCAACACTTTTTAATAGTTTTGTGAATACCTGTCATGCTGTATCTTGATGATAGTTAATTTTTTCCTAACTCATAGCAAATACATTAATAAAAGCTGCAGTATTTGTTACCCTCTGCTAGTTCTTTGCTACTGCTTTTCTACAGTTATGAAAGTTGTTAATTTTTATCATTCTTTGTGAGAGCAGAGGGTGGGAGGGAGCACAGAAGAGAAAACAGTGGAG
This sequence comes from Erithacus rubecula, assembly GCF_903797595.1. Lineage (NCBI taxonomy): Eukaryota > Metazoa > Chordata > Aves > Passeriformes > Muscicapidae > Erithacus > Erithacus rubecula. The sequence continues at coordinate 28,305,306 of NC_136662.1, read as the reverse complement.
TTTACACATATTGCCAAATACTTTTAAAGTACAGCCTTTATTAGACATTAATGTAAGGATGAAATGCAGCAGCCATTCTTTATACTGAATTTAGCAGAGATCTTGCACAGCAGTGTAGTCAGTCCTAGAGAGCTTAACTGGGAGTATGATATTGTGCTGTACATCAGCAGGTAATTGGCATGGCCTGAAATAAGAGTATAAACTAGATGCTAGGTTATGACAGAGCTTCCTACCTTACATTCTTACTTTGCTCAGGGTTAATTTTTTTTTCCGAGATGTTGGAAATGTCAGTGAATTATAGTTGAAGCTGTTCAATTCATGTAAGAGTTAAGTAACACAGCTTTGATGTTATGGGAAAGCAAACCAATGGACATGATTCAGTGTTAGTGTTTATATTCCTTAATTTTGTAGGCTTTTCATAACATTTCTTTATGATTTTATTTTCCTTGGAGAGCACTGTTTGAAGTTCAAGCGTTTTGCCATTTGCTTTATTTGTGATCTCATCCTCAAGCTTACCCTGAACTCAAGTCTGTTTCCACAGATGATACTTCAATAAAAATAAATATAAATTTTGAAAGTATAGTGTTGAAACTTTGTATTTTTTAAAAAGGCATTTTTTCTATATTTTAGGTAAGCTTCTGGGTTGTTAGAGAGATTCTGCATGCGCAGACTTTAAAAATACGAGCTGAGGTTTTGAGCCACTACATCAAAACTGCAAAGGTAAGAATTTGTATTTTGAAGGGGATGTGGGATTCACCATGATCAAAGGTTTTATTCCCAGTTTGGTCAGTTCAAAAATACTCCTGGGGATATATTTTGATACCTGACTTAGCTGTGGTTGTTTCTGTTCACATCAGTAACTGTTTGGCTTCTGTGTTGTTACAAAATGTACAGTCAGTTTATGCAGCATTAGAACAGAAGTGGTTTGCTTGCTTTTACCATTGGAAGGAAAGCATCTTTTATCTCTTACTCAAGTAATATCAACTTTTAAGATGGGGTTTGAAAATAGACTTTGATTCAGAAGACATTTTGGAGTTCTCAATCTTGCCTAAAGCCTTTCATAAGAAAAGGGTCAGCAAATCTGGAATGACACAGAGCCCTTCAAATAAAGGGAAACTGCTTCACAGTGAGAAGAAGGGGACGTTTTTCAAGTTTCTGCTGTCAAATGGTGGCTGCCTTTTACTATAGCTGACTGCTGTGACAACCTCAGGTTACCTGCAAAAAAAAGATGTAAAATATTTGTTAATAAATGAATTTTATATTCAAGCACATTCCCTGTCTTGACAAGCCCTTTCTATTGAAGCAATATTTTACTCCTGCGGGATTTGACTCTTAACTTTGGGCAAAGCAAGAACTGATTTTGTAGGATTCCACAGGCTTTGCTCAATAATCATGCTGTGGTCATAAAGTGTTAATGGTCTCTCTTGAACATGCTTTGAAATTTGGTGAGTTAATGTATCTTCCTCTCATGTGTTTTTAAAAGTAAATTCTTGTGTTTTTGTTTGAAATGCAAACATAAAAAAATTGGATTCATGATCCGTGTCCCTCCATAGCAGAGGGAGGTTTAGCTCTGTGTGGCCATAGTGCAGAAGATGTGGGAAGCCAGGTGGGCTCAGGTCTGGTTCATACTGGGATGGGACTGGCCATACTGGGTGTTGCAGGATCAGCCTTGGGTGCAGCACCCTGAATGTGCAAGACCTCACCAGTGTCCTGCAGGCTGCAGTGCCTCTTGGAATGCTGCTGGCTTGGAGGCAGTTAGGTGCTCTAACAAACAGATAATTGAACTTTGCCTATCTGTCAGCTGTAAAAATCAGTTACAAAAACAAGAAGCTCTGTATGGAGTGTTTTTTATATCAGTTCATTTAGCTCTGTGCTGGTTTCCTTGGCTTTGCTTACATATGGCTGCTGACATGAAGTTACTGCAGTGGGGGCTGTTGAAGGGAGTTATCCAGAGCTATTATCAAAGCAGCTTGGTGCCACAGGTCACACTAATTACCTTTTCTTTAGAGAAGCTGTAAATGCACTCTACAGTGAATTCCTTATGGTGCCAACCTGTGTATAGCTGGCAGTCCTTAAATGGTATCTCATCTACAGTGCTTAATGCATGAAGTAATTAGACCTTACAGCTGCATTCCCCTGAAGTTCCCAGACTGTCCTGGTTGGTGATGACTTCTGTTTCACTGCTGGCAGCAGCTGGGAAAGCCCTTCTTTTCATTTCTGATCAGAAATGATCATTTCTGATCATTTCAGTCCTTTGGGTCAGTGAATTTTATTACTTTGCTTGGGATGTGTGTGTGAGGAAAAAGGGTTATTGTGTAAGCAGAGGGACAAACTTAAGCAGGACTGCTTGGAAGGACAACAGGGCTGTGGTGTATGACAAACATCCAACCCCTTCCACCTTGTCCCACAAAATACTGATTACCCTTTACACTTGGTTTTTAAAGAATCCTCCCAAAAGAGGATGAGGAGAGGGAAGCACTTCAGCAAAAGGTATGGGCAAAACTTCCACTGTCCAAATTTCCCCAGCAGGACATGCTGGAATCATGGGGGTCTGAGCTTCCAGGTTGGAAATGCTACTGGGGTGCCATTAAAAGTGGCATTTCTGATTGATACTTGACAGGAGTTTGTTCCATAAAAAGCTGTAAGTTTCCTGGCAAGTGTATTAAGTAGAGAGATAATAATTTGCCCTGTTCCAAAACTGTAAGCCAGAAAACCATCCTTGGTTTTGGCTTTTATCCTTCCTTTGATGTTCAGCATTTAGTCAGTTCTCCTTTGGTCTAGTGTTTTTGTCCTTTTGCCTCTTGAAGGGCTTCCTAAGCAAGAAGTAAGCTGAGTTCCAAATAGGAAAAAGGATATCCACCATTTTTTTTAATAGGAAGGGTTCCTTATTTTTTCTTGCTGGAATCCTAACCTACCTTGGTGGTAGGTTTATTCAAATGAATAAAACAAGATTTTTAATACTGTGATTGAGTATCATTTCTCCTTAGCAAAGTCTCTCTGTTAGAGGTAAAACCTCAGTTTGGGTGCACTGCACCAAAAGTGAAGGTAGTTTGGATCTCTGGGAGCTCACAGTTATCAGAACAATTGATGTTGCAGAAGAGCTTCAGGAAGAGCATTTTCCTCCAGACTATTTCTAAGCTTTCATGACACTACTACCAGTAGTTACTTGGCCAAGGCAATGGATTGTTTTTGAGACAGAGGGAGAAGAAAAAGAAAAGGGAGGGAAATTCCAAATGCACTTAAGACAGTGCTTTGTAGAGTTTTTAAGGGAATTCTTTTACCCTAATGTTTTTGCTGTTCAATTTTGATTGGGTTGTTGCTTTCCACTGGTCAGTTGTCATATTTCAGAAATGGCCTTTCAGTGAGAGGGGTACTCCAGCTGTGTGGCTTTTGAAATTTACCTCCTTCATTTCATCCTGCTAAGATGTTTTTTAGGTGCTTTGATATAGCCTTGGTAGTTGCATAAACTTTAGGTACTGACATGATTACATCATTCACCATTGGATTGTCCTTCCTGGCATGTTGTTTTAAACCACTATTGAATGCCATGAAAGGAATTTGTTGGGTTTGAATGTCAGAAAATTTCTGGCACTTCTAATATATTCCCCAATATGTGTCTATATCTATATTTTTAAGGGTTCTCTATGGGCTGTGAAACAGCTAGTTAGTCTAATCCAGAACCATAGAGATGCAGTAATAAAAAATGAGGAGGTGCTGTAAAAGTGGTCTGTGTACACAGCAGTTCACTCTAACACTTCATTATCTTTGTATTGTTATTTATTCTGTACTCATTATTGACAGCACTTGGAATGTTGTTTATTGCTATTATTTGTCTGTTTTTTTTTGTCCTCAGAAACTGTATGAGCTGAATAACCTGCATGCACTGATGGCAGTGGTGTCAGGTCTCCAGAGTGCTCCCATCTTCAGGCTGACCAAGACATGGGCGGTAAGTGAGCAGGACAGGGACAGGGGTGTGGGGTTCAGCTGCTCTCAGGTAAGTATTACATTCCTAAGCTGGTTTTCAAGGATGCAGCAGTTACTGCAGAGAGCTTTAACTTTTTTCTGCTGTGTACATAATATTTGTAGTTCCTCTGAAGTCTATGGTTTCCTCTTATTTTTTTTTTCCATTCTGCTGTAGAAATATTTTCCTCTGAAAAATAGTTCCCTGCAGATTCTGCTAAATGCAGAGGCTTCTCATGTGGCCAGAAGCTATTTTGTATTTAGTTGCTGGAAAATTCTGAATGCCAAAGCAGGTCATACTTTAATCATTTAGGGGTTTATAGTGTTGGAATTTTTTTTTTTTGTTAGCTATGGAGAGCAGATGTTCAGAAACTCTTTATTCAGTTTCCATAAAGAGATTCGTTGTTTCTCTGACTGATAACTAACTCTAGAACCTTTAATTATCATTTCATAGTTAAAACTCCATCAGATTCCTTTGTACAGCTGTGAAAGTACAGTATTCTTTGGAATAATTGTTATTTCTCATCTGGTTTTTGACTGGTGTTAATATTGTTAATCATTATATCCCCGATAGGAATATTAGGAGTTTCTTTTGTTCATTGATACTTTAGAGCTTAGAAAACAGTCCTTATTCAGCTATATATTGTGTAGTTTTTCAGCTTTTTCAGATGAGTGTGACACTCAGTGTGACAGAAAAAATAAGGTGATTGAGATGCTCCTGTGCAAGGGATACATATAAGTAGATCACTAAAAAAAGCTGAAAGTTTTCACTGAACACACATCAGTGCATCAGTGTATTTGTCTCATAACTGCATGAAGATGTTGTTCAGTTGATAAATATTCCCAAAACTGAATATTATTCATTTCTGCCAAGATACTCGATTTCTGGTCACATTTTGCAAATGCAAAATTGAGTTAGACATTGCTTCCAAATACCAAAAATCTCTCTGAGGAAATCTTAGTGAAATTAACACTTCAAAATGATCTCAAGGAGAACTTCTGGTTTTCAAATTTTATGTTGAGGAATTAGTTTTATGTAACTGTGAGGCTGAGTTGATTTTTAAATCTCTTTTTGTACATGGCTCAAATTAAATTTAACTATTACCATATATAAATAATAACCACATTAATTACTACCATAATGATGCCATTCAAAACTAGGAGTCCCCAGTTTCTTTTGATGCTTAGTTATACACTAGTTTGCACTTACAAGGTTTATTTGTGTGCTCTTGACATACTGTATGAGTCTTTAAAGTTCATCCCTCTTCCAACTTCTGAAATTCCAGGTGCCTTCTTCCACATTTCTGCAGGTGTTTGATTCCTCATACAATCCCAAGCGAGTCTGTGCTTTTCATCATCTTACATAAGCCTTTGCAAATTCAAGTTGCAGGGTAGCTCCCAGCAATGTGCACTGCAAACTGATTTAGTTGTCCTTCTCTTGAAGTTCAGCTTATAAATTCCTGAAGATAATTCTAAGCCTTTGGCTTTCTGTATGTTAAAAGCAAGAAAAGGCACACCAAGCCTTTGAGTCATGAAGGCATCTTGGTAAGTTACACAGGAATCCTTCAAAACCTTCAACATGGAAGAATTTCAGCTCCATTTCTGAGATGGCTTGCAGCATCCCTCAATCAACTCAATTTACAAAGTTAGGAAAATAGCTGCATGTATATTCATTCCCTGAAAAAAACCCACCTTAAATGGCTGGAATCTAGAATTGAAAGGAGCCATTAAATACTTGCTTGGTAATCTAATGTTCCTAAAAGAATGAAATGCATGTCTTCTGACGGTATGTCTGAATTTGTCTGAAATTTGTCTCGCTCATTGCCTGCACACACTCTGAGCTCTGGAGAATAATAAGTGCTGCTTTTAATGTGTGATTTGCCCCATTCAAAACTTGAGAAGAATTGTGAGCCTTTCCAAGAAAGTTCACAGAATAGAATATTTAGCTTCTCTCCTTTTAATGTATAGGAATTCTAGATGACCAGTGAGGGTTTAGGCAATAAAGCAAATAATCATTAAACATGTGAAGTGGGGTGAGCCAGCATCCTGAGGCCTCATCTCTTTTTGCTGGCATTTCAAGAAAGTTGTATTCAGTGCTGGCACACTATAGCTAGAAAGCCAAGAGCAATTTGGAAAGCTCCAAATCCTTCCCTGCTGCTATAAACTGTCAGCCTTAGCTTTTATTGTCTCTGCATATGTACAGCTCTTTACTGTTCTGTCCAAGAGACAGAAGAAGAAACATTACTTAAAAAAGCAGCAACTCCAAAACTAAGGACTAAGAAATAGGTTCTTACTTGGCCCTCACTCTTGTAATGTGCTGGGCTTCTCTGGACTTTTCTCCCTGGAGGTGGAAGCATGGCATGAATTGGCCTGGGAGCACCAGGGGAAGTCATGCAGGATCAGCTTGTTATGAGATGATCCAAGGAGCCTGAAAAGATAGATCAGACTTATATAAGAGTGTGTAAATCAGCATGTTTTGAGGAAAATGCAGTTCATTTCATTCAGGCTTGAAATCAGGCCATTATTGTATCTGTTAGTCTTGTCTTACCTTACAGTCTGCAGATCTACAAAAACCTTTCAGGCATTAAATGACAGCAGAATGTTTCAGGATATTATTAGAAGAAGCTGATCCAGGCTGATAAAACAGCTTTGAGAAGGTGAACTTTGAAAATGAATGTCATGCTTGGGTGTTTGGAAAGGAGTCATGTCAGTCTGCTGCTTCCTTCTCTGGAAGAGTCTGCAGTTCTAATGAATGGAGAGGCTGTTCAGTTGAGTGTCGAAACCAAACCTGAATTAAAGATGCAAATTAATTGCTGGAATTTCAGTGATGAGTATGTCCTGGAAGACAATTCACTTTCAACTAGTGGCTTTCTTCTGAAAGCCAGTGCTAGGTTTGTCTGTTTTCATGAAGAGTTGGATATAGGAAAGGAAGTAAAAATAAATTATTTCAACAGTGAATTTGCAGAAGGGAGATTTCACTTCTATCAGGCTCACCTAGGTTGACCTTTAACTGAAGTGGAAAGGGAATATGTGTAGAAATTCAGTGATCTGACCCTTGTAAGTGCATTCTAGGGGAAAAATTGACTGGGACTTGGAACACTGAATCTCCTGCAGTTTTGCAGGAGCAGTTCAGGAAGATGTTTGGAAAATATCTTAACTTACTTTCCCCATCCTACAAAGAGCACCTGGTTGCTTTTAACTATCAAAGGAAGGAATTGGAGATAGGGGAATGGATAATGAAGGAGAGCCATGACTTTTTAAGTTTTCTGTTCAAAGTGGACATTTCTGTAATATTTAATAGCCAGTAAAATTGCCAGTTGGCAGACGAATACAAGTCCATGAGCCTTCTGTAAAAAACCATAGATAAAATCCTTACTCAAATCCAAGATATAGCCAATACTAGCCACTGTGAAGAGAATTGACTCCATCCCATCTCAAGCCAACACACTTACAGATAATCAGAATGAAAATGTTATTGGCATGAATACTGCTGATGTGGACAGCACATGAAGTTGTGATGTGTGTTAGCTAGATCCATTTTTTGGTAACTTGTATTGTTTCTGAAGGATACTCCTGGATACTAGCATTTTTACCTGCTGAATTTTTAGAAGAATTTTTAAATTTAACACCCAGAATTGTTGTTTTTCATTGTAAACTTTCCAAGTGCTCTCCTTTAAGGAGAAAAGGATGCACTTTTGAAGCAGTTTAAAATAAAAAAAAAAAAAAAAACAGAAAAAAGCAGCAGACCACTAACAGCAGCAACAATGGGGAAGTGGAAATCTGTGCTTGTAAGGGTAAAAGAGGAAATAACTTAAACTCATGTGGTTTTGCCTTCTTTTTTTCTTTGCCTAGTTGCTGAGTCGGAAGGATAAAGCCACCTTTGACAAGCTGGAATATGTTATGAGTAAAGAAGATAATTACAAAAGGCTTAGAGACTATATCAGCAGCTTGAAGATGACTCCTTGTATTCCCTACTTAGGTAAGCTGTAGCCTGTTTCTCCAGTGATTATACAAGCTAAACACCATCTCTTAAGCATTCAGGAAACTCTGAGTACTTCATTGGAGAATCTACAACCCAAGGTGATTCTGGACACTCTGTATGTGGCAGGACAGAACCTCAGAAAGAAAAAAAAGTCTTAAATCTCACAAACACTGCAGGTTTTACATCCAGCATCAGTTTTCTAGGAAACTATTTTGCCACATGTTGTACAGTTACAATGACTTCTGGAGAATTACTTCCATTGTTATGCCTGCCAGTCTTCCTAAATACTTGACTGTTCTGGTAATGATGGCTTGTCATTTATGAAAAGCTATAAATCACAAGCTTCTGAGAAAAATGCAGATCTTAGAGTTTGGAACATGGTAAAATCTGGAGATATTGCTGTATTTAATATCCACCAATGTGACAAGAGAAACTAGGTTGTTATAATTGACTCAGCTTTATGGAACAATTATTAGTAAATTATATTCCTGTGTATCTAAAAACTAGATAAATACATTTAATATGTGTTGGTTTTGTTCTTGAGCTAATTTAGTGTTACTTAAACTAAACAGACATTAAAGTGGTAAGTGTGCTGTTTTTAATGTAGCTTTTGTTTCGTGAGATATTGATAGTCACACCAAATTAAGGAACTGTGTATGCAGTTCTTTGTATTTTTGCAGATAAGTTGCTCTTACACCTGAATTCAAGATGAGCCTTTGTCATTAAGGCCTATTAGACTGTAATTTCTGTTCCTGAATTTTGACTTCCTTTACTCTGCTGGGCTGTTAACTTTTCCAGGATTAATTGGTTGAATTTTACATGCTGCTATAGAAATAGAAAAAGTACTTCACCCTGGGAGACCAGATTTTCATGCCCTGTAGTGTTTGTCATTCAGGGCCTGAATCAAAAGGCACAAAAAGGAAACTAAGCATTATGTAATGTGAGGAACCATGGAGTTTTCCCATCTTGTGTACATGGACAATATAGAGACTTGATATGTAGTTCTGAAATGCTTCTTACGCTGATGCTTCTTACCTGTATGCCATGATTTTTGAAACATGAAGCCAGTGTCAAATTGTTTTCTTACTGGTTGTACAAATCCCAAGCTAAATATTGGGAAATAATTTTTAAGTTTCATGAAATATGTAAGTCTTTTCTATTTAGATAAATAGAAATGCTCTTTACTGTGACCTGATGTAGTTCAAGCATGTGTTGTGGCCTGAATTCATATGTTACCAGTTCTTAGTAGTGACATAAGGAATGTCCTCAAGCATTTTTTAATTCTCTAAGTAATAGTGAATTCTTACTGGTGCACTCCTTCTAAAATTAAATTTGTGCAGTTTAAAAAAGTGGCAAAAAAATTACCTTGATCATACAGTCATGATAAATCTGGATCCACTTTGGAGGATTGATAGTTGAATCTAAGTTTTCTCATTTGATGAAAGCTTTAATCTCTGCTAAGACCCAAGTAGATTAGTTATTTCTTCAATTTCCTTCCCAAGGCATTTTTACTAATATGAGAGTCATTTGGAACAGAAGTAACTGAAATTGCTTGTTTAACTTAATGTTTTAAGCTTATCAGTTGCAGGTTACAATTCCTAAAATGAATACTTCTGCTATAAGATTCTGTAAGGGAGTAGTGCTGCTCCTGGTTTAAAACATGTAAGGAAGCCTACCTAGAATTCTGCAGATGAAAATGGTGATCATGGCAAGGGAATTCCTCAGGAGGGCCATTCCCTCTCTTGGTGAAAGGAGGAGTGGGGATTCTTCATGCCTGGTGGGGAGAGCCAGCAGCTGCCTGGCTCACTCAGAATGCTCTTTGGAAGAGTGCAGAGCATCAGACTTGCCATACAATTAAATCTGGCATTACAAATCCCCTCTAGAGAAACACTGGCACTGGTTGTGGAGTGTGGAAGGTCATAGGGAAAGTGAACATGTAAAGGAATTTCAGCTGCAATTTCAAGGATGAATGTTTCACACTTATGCAGCCAAATACCAGATGTGGGTATAGATTTTTTTTTCATGGCCATCTTGACATTATAAGAGAAATCTTAAATGCTTTCTCAGTGTAAGTTTTGCAATAGGAGTGGAGCCACAGAAGTACAGATTGTCTTATTTCCACAGCTCCCCCTCTGTGGGCATGATAATGATGTGCTTCCACATTTAACTGCAGGGGTGGGAAATGGAAATGTTTCTCTGCTCCTTGCAGCAATGATTGTGGTGTGATTCCAGAATTCTGGAAATGCAGGTGGGAGCAGCACATCATCAGTGTGGACTCAATCTACTTAAATGTGAGTGTGAAAAGCTGTGCAGCACCAGTAGAGATGGCCCTTGATGCACAGTATGGGATATGTCATCAGTGTTACATCACCCAGACAACTAAAGCAGCCAGAAAAAATGGGAGCTGTGTATGTGATGTTTCACCTTAGAATAAAACCCTGATCTCCAAGGGAGTCTTATTCCAGAGTTCTGATCCATTTGAGACTGCACAATGAAACAACTGAGCCATATCTTGAGAAGTAAGATTTTATTTAACTAAGCAGTACTACCTTGTGAGATACTTTTCTTATACCTGTCTTTGAGGAGTGATATCCAGAAAGAGAAAAGCTGAAAACAGGTTATTAATTATTCAGCTGCTTCAGTGATAGTGCTTGCAGTAGATTTTGTAAATAAATGTGAAAACTGTGTTTCAGGTCTTGTACAAGTTTTGAACTTTCTTGAGGTCTGCCTGGTTAAATTTGGACTGATGGTAGAGGAATGGTGAGGGGTTTATCCTTCCCAGACAGACTGCTTTTAAATGCCCAGGGCAAGAAGCCTGAGGGATGCTACAGCCTCTCTTGAAAATCTTTCAAAAGAAAAAGTGTGAGAGAAAACATTGAACTTTTAAATACATTCGCCCTGCTTAGAAAATTCAGCCCAAAAGCTACAAACTGATAAAGTTATAAGCATTTGAAAGTTAATTATTGTACAGAGTATGAACCAACCTGAAAAAGACATGCTTTGCTTTCATTCCTCATAATCTTAAATCTGCAACTTAATTAACTCTTTCAGAGCACAGCATTTGTACAGTCCAGGGTTTCTGGGTGGATTTTGTAATGTTTACTTAACGTCATCCTGAAGCTTTAAATTGGGGAAGGCTCATTTTTTAAATGTCTAATATGTAAGATTTAATTAAAAGGCTGAGTGCAGGCTAATTTTACTTTAGGGTTTCTGCAAAGTACACCTTTCACTGAGTGCACTGAATAAGCAAACACTGTTTTCTCAGCAGGCAAGAGATTCTTGGGGTAAAATACACTCTCTGCCAAGGAGAGGAAATCTGCCTGTTAAATGAACTAAAAACTGTCAGAAGTGATCATTAAAGAATGTTTTGGAGTGCATTTTCCTTTTTTTTAAGTTTACCTGAACCGCTCTTCTATCCAGCTACCATAGAGAAAAAAGGACAAACTATAGAGAGTCTGAATTTTAAGCATTTGCATTTGCAATTAAAAAATGTTTTGCAGGATCGAATGAAACCTCTATCAATGAGGTCTGATATTTGTAACAAACAAATATTCCTTATATGAAGAACAATTTCAGAATTGTAATCATGAACATTTGTGTCAGTTAAAATTCTTGGAATTTGGGAATGGAATATGCTGGGACTGAGTCTCCACCACTGCCAAACCCTATTAAATATTGGTGGAACTGGTTTGCTTTGATCTTTGACCAAAGATTTAACTACAAGCCTTGCACCCATACATTATCAATGAAGCTTTATCTCTGCTCCTTAGAAAGTGTGTTCTGAAAGTAAAATGCTGGTTTTTCTCCTCTGAATTGCATAAGAGGCTTTGCATCGTAATTGATATTGTCTAATTTAACATAACAATAATACTAGATTATTCTTTTAGCTATTGTGGTTTCTAACTTTAAATAGGGACAAAGTTCCTTAAAATCCTGAAGGCACATGAGTTGCTAAACAAACACATTGGTTACAATTCAGAACAGTATATTCAGTTTTACATAATACAAAATTAAATTAGGCAACCTATGTGGCTATAAGTGCAGTTATTAAATAATTTTATATAACAGGAAGAAAGCTTTAGTTCAGAGATTCTGCTACCTAAAGTGAATGTTTGGTTGTATCTTTTTTTGGAAATATCTTGTTTTGAATTAGTGTGTGGCATATTTTTTGTTAAATGTTGGGAAAGTATTTTCTAATTAATTTCTTAAATTGTGTTTTAATTCCACTGTAAATATGCTATCTAGAAGCTAAAATTTAGTATAGACAATATCCAAAGTTGTATAGGTGTAAGGGAAGGCAAATGTGTCATAAGAGCAGCCCAAGTTTGGGAAGTCAGGGAGAACACTCTCAGAGCTGATTTCTAACCTTTATTTTACTGTGGGAGCAGAAAGCTGTGTTGGAGGAAAACTTCTAATATTCAGAGACTTATCTTGATAAGTATGTGTGAATGCTTGGTCAGCCCTCACCACTCCTAATTGGAGCAGGGAAGTGTCAAGTCATGATTTTAATATCAGGACTTTCAGTTTTCTCATTTAAGTTCAAAGTTTTTATTAGCAAGCTTGAATATGGAGGTTAAAAGTAAAACAAAATACCAGGTAATTTGATTGTCTCAAGTTTATCAATAATTTCATACAATTTATTTTCTTACATAGGTAACATTTTGCCTAAATTTTTACAGAAGGCAGGACTTGCAGATTTTAGCAGTGTAGGGAATTCCCTAAGAAATTTTATGTTTAATTTGCCTCTTCATTTTGAAATAATTATTTGTTGCAAAAATCTTTCTCTGCTGGCAAAGCTGAAATGTCTCCAATTTTTTATGTAGGTTCTTGGAGTAAATATCAAACAGTATGTGAAGTCAGAATTTTCATTGAAAGTAATACCAACATTTTTAAATAAATTGTTAAATAACTAATCAATTTTCACATTAAAGCAAGACAATGTAATTTCACATATTTACATTTAAGAGTTGAGCTAACCTGAAGAAGCATAAGCTTTTTGAACTGGAAAAGCTTATATCTTGTCAAATATCTGGAATTTTTTACCAGTTTTGACTGTTTACATCAAGCATGTTGATCTTGAAAAAAAGATAAATATGCTTTGCAAGCACAAACATCTGCTTTTGTGAATGTGTGTTTAAAAAAACAACTGTCACAGTAGAGAAGGATCCTAACAAAGGAGAGGGAAACATGACAAGGGGAAGAAGACAGGAAAACTGGAGACCTGCTTTTTGCAGGGGCAAATTGTGCAAAACAATGATTAAAAAGTAATATTTTATTTTTCTGGACCTCAAACACTGAGAATTTTCTATGGGAGTACTGTGGGATTTTCCTCCTCAGTCTATAGGTCTGATCATCATCTGAACTGCTTTCAAGGAGTAGGATCCCCCCCGGTACTCAGCCCAGAATATTCCATCCTGGTACTTGCTCCTGTAGTGGCCCCCTCGGTACCAGACCCCGTTGAGGTTGGAGTGGGCACAGGCGTTGTACCACCAGCCACCCTTGTGGAAATGAGCACAGTTTCCTGTGGAACAGAAGGACATGGTGAGCTTCATCTTTAGGCAGTAGGAATGGAGATTTAATAAGAGTTTTCATATTGTGGCTTATTCTCAGAGGCAGCTTGGAAGTACTTCACAGCCTGTTGTGCTGTTCTTGCTAAGTTACCAATTCTGTTGTAACAGCAGCCATTGCTGAAGGGGTGGCTATTGACACGATCTTTAATGTGACAGCAGAAAATGAAGGATAGAGCTCTTCTCAGCCTGCCAGCACTGCCTGTCCATGAGCTAACACCCAAGGAACTCAGATTATGCGCTGTTTAGAAATACTTAGCGGAAGCAATGTGAGTTGATACAGCCTCGAGCAGCATGAGGGGCCACGGTTCCACAAAGAGTTGCTTGTAACTTGTGTTTTTACTGTTACAGGCTTGTCTAAGAGTTTGCAGGATTTGTCCAGCTTTATGGTTATTGACAGCTGAGGAAAAGCACTCCCCAGCCTTCCTGTTACTGCAAAGGAAAAACTGCTGGGAACGAGAAAAAGGGAGCTTTAAGGAGTACAAAAACCAAGTGATGTGCCCCTTTCTTAAGTATTGGTACACAACTAAACCTCTGCACACTTGCAGTTCCCTTCATGTTCTTCAAAGGCTTTAGTTCCTGGTGATTCTGTGGCAGCAGCAGTACTCAGAGATCACCTGGACAGATATTCTGATTTCAGTCATATGCAAGTGATGAACTAAACAGAAAATCTCTGGAGATTGTTGTCAGTGAGGCTAATAGATTTTGGGTTTCTGACAAGTATAGGGGCTCAAAGGGGGACCTGCCAATGTGATTTTTATCATCATTGATATAAAGTGCCTTCCAATAAGGTTATTTTATCATAATTGGTGTACTTTTTTTGTCCCACGCTGTATTGTTTGCCATGGTATCACTGGTGGAACATCCATCACTCACTTTCACAGGCACACTGCTTTGCTTACCTGAATACATGTCCCTGTCCCTGTCCAGTGTTGTGAATTGCTTTCCATTGTGCCATATCATGGAGTCTCCAGCGTTGCCCTGGTAGGTGCCCAGGCGCAGCCGGTAGAATTCACTCTCGGGCTCCAGGCGGAAGCTGCTGTACTCTGCGTAGACTTTCTTGTTGCTCCAGTCCTCCAGCTCAATCAAGAGTCTGTAATTATCCTGATTGCTGAGCATGTACATGTTTTCCAGTCCCAGCCAGTACTCTCCATCAATGTTCCCAAATCCTTTCTGTGCAAAGGAAGATCAGAAGGTGCTGTTAGCTTAGTTTGCTGTGTTTGTTAAAACACTCATCAGCAGGAGTGTGATAAACCAGGGGAACTCGGGTGCTGACAGCCTTTTAAATGTCTGAGTGACTTCAACCCATGCATTTAAGTGCTTTATTTTGCTGCACTGGAAATGCTAAGCTGCAGTAATGCCAGCACCAGTAATGATGGGAAAACAGCTCTGTCATTGCTGTCGTCCTTTTTTTAAGATAAAAGGGAGGGAGAATAGGGAAACTGAAACAATATTTCATGATAAAGCTAAGGAGATTTGGAATAATGGGTGAATAATGGAATTTTAGGTTATAATTCCGGATTGAAAAAGGTATTTATGGATCAACAGTCTCAATGTTCAAAGCAGATAACTTCTTGTTACTTCAGTATTGCAGCAGGTAGTGTTTCTTACTGTGAATTTAATCACACTGTTCTTCTATGTTCTTTATTAGAAATGAAATATAAAGACATCTTTTCTTTCAAATCACAGACTACCAGCAAAGTAGCTGTGAAGTGGTATTTTCTTTCTGCTGTCTGCTTTCATCAAGTAAACCAGTGTTGTTAATGTTTGGTGTTTCATTAGATTCAGAATGTTTATGACTGCTTTTTAAGGCACTCCATAACTGCCTTAAAACAATTTACAACATTTAACAATTCCAGAACCAACTATGTACTGCTCTGGAAAGTAAAGTTAACTGCATAATTTGCATAATAATTTGGGGGTTTTGTTTGATTATTGAATAATTGATTTAGTTCTTATTGATTTAGAGATTAACATTTGAATCACAAAATTTGAAGAATGCACAAAGGAAAAATCCTCATGTTAATGTGTGTCCTATACGTTATATTATCATTATTATTATTAATCATATGATCACGTTTACTGTTTAGCATGTAATTACTCCAAAGTAAAAAGCATCTTCTTGTCATCCTGGACATTCTGCCTGCTAGTGCCTAACACAGTAACAGACAGCAATGTGTTTCCTTTCATCATCCTGACATCTCTAGATTTCTAGCCTAAATTTAACAGATGGAAATAACTTCCTTTAATTCATTATTAGGATTATTTTTAAGATGAGCCCCCCAATCCAGCAAATCTCTTAGTGTGTTTAAATGAATAATTTCACTGAGTTTGCTTATTCATAAGGGAGACAAGTGAAGTTTTACAAGTACTCACTGTAGTTCTCAGTGTGTTAATAAAAATCATGTGTTCAGTTAGAACTTTGTAATAAATTACTTCCCAGCCACTGTCTAGAGTAACATCTCCCAGTTGTGTTGTGCATTACAAACCCAGGGTGTTTCAGCCAGGTTGGTTCATACAAAATTAACTGTGCATTCAGGGAAATAGCACATTCCCACTGAAATATGTTTGTTTCTGAGGGAAGATCACTCTTTTCAATCTTTCTTTGCCCTCTGATTTTCTATATTCTAGATTTTACCTTGTAACTGTCCCAGTTCCTGAAAAAGTTGACAGATCCATCTGTCCTTTTCTGGATAACTGCCCATCCTCCAGGGTCCAGGCTGTTCTCACACCAGAGTTGCATTGGCTCGTTGCTGTTTTTGGGTTTGATCATGTAGATGCCACTGTTGGTGTGCCCAGCTTCCCTGGCTTCTTGGCAGTCTTTGAATGGACCTGTTGGAAAAGAAATACTGTAAGCCTTCAAGCTTGGCTGTGCACTGCCCATTGTCCAGGAATATTTTGTAATGGAAAGTCAGTAATTCAATCAAGGTATAAATCTACCATGGAAAACAGTGCAAAAAGTTACTGTCTGAGATTAATTGTATGTATAAATAAATATGTCAGTATCCTCACTTGATAAATTTTTGAACAAAAATTTCATTTTGCTAAACAAATCATAGATTTTGATTACCAACACCTGATTTTTTATCTGCTGTGGCAAAGATTTATACTCTGGCTGTTGATACTGAAGAACATTATGGTTTTTTTTTTTAGTAATTATTTTCTTTTTTTACAAAAAGCAGACATCAATTTCCTTCATTTTCTGGTGTACCAATTTGAAACTCATGGAAGTAAAAACCAAATGTAGGATACCCAACCAACCCTCCCTATTTCTGCATATATAAGTAGCTTGAGAACTACTGTAAGAAATATTTACTGTCAGAGTCTACAGACATGGAGTTTAGTCAGAGAGAATTCTTATGCTGCATAATTTTCTGCTATTAGGTTTGAGGATTAGGATTTGACAGTTTGAGGATTAGGCTGTTAACTGTGGATGGGAATCTTTTTAAGTTTCATGTGTTGTCCTGGTGTGAGATATGTAAATAGATACTGATGAAGGAAATAAGCAAGCCATGGAGAAGAAATTTTGAGCAGCTGAAAGGACTCACATATTTGTTCTCAGGGCTGTGGTTGCACAAAATTACTGTTGCTGTTGTGAGTGCTGCTTGAAAGCTCTATTTTAGTCCATGTGAATAGTGGTTTTACAAATAACACTCAGAGAAGACCATCTGGTAATTCTCTGAGAAGGATGCAGCTTTTATGTCTGAAAACCTTACCTAGTTTATCTTTCATTTTTGGTAATTTTTTTCATTTACTGCTTTTTAAAAAAAATAATTATTTGCATGTCATTACTTCAGTTGGTTTCAAGAAACTGATAATTTACTAATGAAAAGCAAAGTGTGTTCTGATGACTAGTTAGTGGTGGATGCCCTAAATGCATTTGAAAACTCAGCACATCTGAAAATAAGTTAGCTACAGCTTTCCTCTCCTTCCTGAGAATTTATTTTCTCAAATCTCCTTGGAAATTCAGAGAGTACAGAGAAACAGCTCATGTGCAAGACAGCATGGAAGACATGCTGAAGAATTTGTTGAGGTTATTCTTTAATCAAAAGTAGAGACTGAGAGAAAGGGACCTTGACTGCTGGTGAAGCTTGTGTGGCAAAAGCAAGCTGAAAATCAGACTTTTCTTAGATTTTGAGGTAGTAGTTTCCAGTTGGACAAGTATGTAATTTGCAAAAAATCCATAAAGCATAATTAGAATGCATGAAGCTCGTGTATCTAATGAGGAGTACTTAGAGCTTGTGGCAGTGATAGGAATGCCACAGGCACTGAGCCATTGCTGTAAGTATTGCTGCACTGTAAGAATTGGGATGGCTTTGTCATTCTTCCATTGCAAGCAGTGGCACCTTAGGAAATACATCCTGTAGCTTTGGTATACAAGTGCTTTTTTTCCCTCTTGTTCACAATTAAAATTCTCATGAATATTGTGGAATTTGTCCAGAGAGAAAATTTCCTGGACTAAGCTGGGCTCATTCCCATTCCTTGAACTGTCTGAAGTAAATTTGGGTGCCCTATGACTGAACAGAGATGTTGTTCCAGAAGTATTTTTGTGAAACAGTTACTGCTTTAGGAAAAGTATAAACCAGTAAGTCCTATATTTTGTAATGCTAAGCAAACATTAAGAATAGCTTAATTAGATCTGCTGTTATCCAGGTATTATCCCACATGATTATCAATGGAGGAGGACTTGAGCACTCGTTTTTCCATGAGAGACCCAAGCAGATGTTTGGGGTCATTTTAAGTAGTTTTTAAGGCAGACAGAATTGTACCAGTCTGTTTATGTAATGCTTCAATCCCTTCTGGAGCTCATCTGGCTTTAAGTTCACAGGATGCAACCCATCTGCTTTGATATCCAGCTTTGTCTGCATGTATTAACATAAATTATTGTTGTGGTAGAGGTAAGAGACTTCTGCTCTGAATGTAAGGAAATCCAACATATCCCATAGTTTTTGGTGTATAGTCTTGAATCTTTTTACTGAAGTAGATTCTATAATTATTTTCAAGTTCACACTGTAAGAACTGATCTTGTTCAGTTGAAATACTGAGGTTTGTGAAACTGAGAGATTTTTCACAATGCTGGTGTGGGTGGACTGATGCAAAAAGCATGATTTTCTGTTTAAAATCTTACAGGTTTTATAGTTTATGTAGGGAATAAGTATATTGTGCACATCTAGTCTTTTGTAACAGTCTATGTACAGTAAGTCACTGAGACAGTGATAAGTCAGAAATACTCTGAGAAGATGATCTGTTAAATATTTCACTTCCAAAATTGTGGCTTAGATGTATGATTTAGTGCAGATCATATTCTGTGCTAAATTAAGTGAAGTACAGAAGGAAAGAGATTAAATATTTTAAGTTGAAAGCTTGATAACTTGATGGCTGAGTCCTATTTTGAGATGCCAAATATTATCTCCAGCAGATGATACAGAAGCTGTGCTTGTGCAAGCTTCCATAGATAGGGGTTTTGGGAGCATTAGTAGAGGAAAAGTAAAAAATAAAATTGGACATATATTGAAAAAAAGAAGTTATATTGTTAACCAAGAGGTGTTAGAAATTATTATATGGGGCAGAGTGTGCCTAATTTTCAAGTACTTAACTAACTTGAAACTACTTTTTGCAAAAACAGTGGCAGTAATTTTGGTGGTCATGGGTTATTGTTCCAAATAAGGGTAATTGTGAAAATTACAATTCACAGGTACATTAACCTTCCTCAATTTTTAGAGCAATTTTTGTACAAAGCAACCACCATACTCAGAAAACAGAAATTCATCCTTTTGTTCTCCATATATTTTGCATTTTTCTCTCCACTCACAATCTTCAGATGCACATTGACCTTTCTGACCCCTCTGCTGCATGCAGGTATTTGTGAGGAGGTCCAGGTATTTATTCTGGCTCAGTCTTTAGTAGGCTTATATCTAATTGTGACTGTCTGGTTTTCATTGGTCCTGTTTGGCATCTTTGTACATTTAAAAAAATATTTATATTTTAACCATAGAGGTGTTTCTTCTATGGCATAGTTTTGATTCTGTGCGCCATGAAATCTGTTTACCTTAATTTTAAATATCAGGGATAGTGACTAGGCATTGTGTTGGAATGTCCAAGTTTTGGTTGTGATTACTGATGCATTACCAGCTGTAGCAATTCTCAGCCCTCCTTTTCCTAAGCACTGCAAGAAATACTTAAACTTCCAACTCAAGAATCTAGTATTAAAGGAAGGTGAATAGTATTACAGTAAGCTTCCTAAAATTTATTAATGTTCTCTTCCAAAAATGGATTCAAAATCTGAACTTCTAGGGGTAGAGGGGCCAGTGAACATCAGGATAGATAATTTAGAGGATAATATTTAGTGCTATTGCTTCGTTTTGTATGTGCAGCAGGCGTGTATTGAGAAAAAGATACATTTAGAACAGAACTTGGAAGTAAGGGTTTGCTGGGAAGCAGGAAGTTGTGGTTTTTTATAGAATTATACTTGTGCTGTCTGACCAGACATCAGTGCAATGCTTTGATATGAACTGTTTCCTTTCTGTCATGATGTGCCACTGAAATTCGCATGACATCTGGCATTTTGCTTGGGCTCATGCCTGAATTTTCTGCAGACCTTGAATAAAAATAGTTGTTCTTCACATCAGCAGCTGGTGGGGTGTAATGCTGCAGAACAGTCACAAATGAATGTTTGGCTTCATTTTAAGGAACCAAGTTGAACTTTCAGCTATGACTAAAGGCAATTTGAAAGAAACAAAAACAAAACAACCACCTAAACCCAAACTCCCCACCAAAACATTCTGCTGTTCTAACAGAAGCCAAGAGCAAGCACTCAAAGGGATGTCTGAGAAAAACTTGTTTTTCTGAACAGTTGAATTTCTTTTAAATAGTAATTCTGTCAGCGTTTCAATAAAGTGAGAAACATGATAGAGTTCTGGACAGCTCAGAGGTAGTTAATTGTGTTGTCACTAATTTTGATTCCTAGTGATACATTAATTTATCTAATGACCTAAAGAGTGTAACACCTGAAGGTGGAATACAGTGTTGTGAATGTATTTTCATTATATTTATGGTTTTAGTTTGCCATCTCATAGTGACAACAGTATGAGAATGTAGTTGCTGATTTTAAATTTTAAAGTTACTGATTTTAAATTTTCAATGCTGAGTGCCTCTAATTGGATCCAGCCTTGATTCAGTTATCCTTTCCACTTACCACTCCTGAACATTTCAACTAAACACTTAGAAACTCATTGCATGACTGTGTTGGTGGGTTTAGTTGTTCATTTTAAAGCAGGTCAGTATAGAAGGATGAAAACTCTTCTAGAAGAGTTTTCTTCTGTCAAATGTTAGTATTAAGGACAAAAACTTGAAATTACATTGTTTATGATTAATTAGCTCCTCTTATTCACTCTTGCCAGCTACTGTAATGTGTAGCTAGGAAGCATCGTCAAAGAAATGGGTAAATATTAGAAAGTTTATGCTAATACTGAATTTTCATACTTTGGTAACTCAAATCCAGCTGCGGAGAGAACCCCAAAAACTTTGTCTCTTGAAGGTGAGCATTGTTCAGATTTAATTTCTGAGTATCGGACATTTCAGCAAATTCATCTTGGGGAGATTTAGGCCATTTGGCAGACTAAAGCTTTCCCTGGGAGGTAAAAGGGAATGAGAAAATCAGGAGCAAGAGTGAACTGTACCAGGTACTTTCAATTTTTCCTTGTGTTTCTATGGTTGGGACAGTTTCAGAAGTGGAGACAGGTTAGCTAGTGACAGGTAACTAACTCACCCTCGTCAGTCAAAGCCAGAGGTGGCAGTCTGAAAGGACTCTTTGTAGGAGAAGTGGCAGGGTCAGGTGGTGGCCGTACGTCCCTGTCCCGGGGGTAGCCTGGGTCCCTCTGGATCTCGTTGCCTCCCAGCAGGACAGGGGTGTAGGCCTGGCTGCCGGGGATGTGCTGCGGCACCACCTGCACGAGGGGCGGGGACCCGTGCGGCTCCTGGCGCGAGAAGATCCTCAGGCACTGCTCCTCCAGCAGCGAGATGGTCACCGACTGGTTGTTCACCAGGTCGGTTAGCGCCGCGTATTTCACTTCAAGCTCCTTGTATTTTGTTGCCATCTTCAGCATTTCTGTTGTAACATTAAGGACTTTGTTTTCCAGCTGGGAGAGCTCGAGCGAGTTGTCGCGTTTCCGAATTATCTCGTGCAGGAGTTGCATGTACAGTTGGGTCACGCGCGAGTTCATGTTCCGACTTTCTTTCCTCAGCAGTTTGACTTCGTTCACGATGTTTCCGTCCACATCCACCACCAGCTGCAAAATGTCGATCTCCCGCTTCTGCTTGGACAGCACATCCTTCAGGTTCTCGATGTCCATCCTGGTGACTTCATCTTTCCTGTTCCCAGCACTGGGGCCGTTCGTGTTCACGCAGATCGGCCCTGTGATTTTTTGTTCTGGGACCAGGAAGGTGTAACCACATTTCTTGCCTTCCTCTGCCCCGTCTGCTGAACGAGGCTGCCTCTGCTGGGGCGTCTTGCTGGGCGTGGATTGCTTCGTACAGCGCCCGATGGACAGCAGCAGGAACAGCAGGACACCCAGGGTCCACTTCAATAGCTTCATTTTAAAGCTAGTGTGATGACTGTCAGGAGCCTGTTGAACAGATAAAAGCTAAAGTCATTAAATCAGAGGCACAGTTAAGGCTCCTGGACTTTGGAACTACTTAAACTGATGGGTTTGCCATGCTTGCATGTATGTAGCCAAGCCTTTGGAATCTCTTGCTTGAATTCCATTAGATTGGCTGGCTGTTTTGGGCAGCAAATTAAAATTTAGATACATGATTTAGTAAAGGAGTTGTTGCAATGAGTATATTTTCAGAAACAATCTTGTGCTTAGATTCAGTGTTATACACCATTATCAGTTGGACCGCTCAGATCTGTGCTCACTGCAATTACCTGCACGAGGTTATAGAACATGGAGTGCTTTCAGAATACCTTTCTGGAAGGGAAGTAGGGAGATAAAATTATTTATATAAATGTTGGAATTTGAATTATATAAGCTTTTCTGGTCCCCCCTTTAGTGTTAATATAGATACATATAATTTATTAAATAGTATAATACATACCAACTTATATATACACCCATTTTTCAAGTTTATATATACACAGTTTCAGTAGACTTGAAAAATGGATCTTTAAGACCATTTTTGGGCATGAGTGTTAGGCAGAAGGCAGGAGATTAGATATTGTTGGAAACATCGAAAATTACTTTTTCAAGTGACTTTGAATTTGTAAAAAATCTTAGAACACTATTTGCTCTGCATATATGTTCCTATTTAGTTGCCTTGAGATGAACGTTTAGATTTGTTGTCACACTATTTTTGTATCTTGGAGAAAATCTTTATCCAAGTAATACTGAAGTGTCAGGTGTGTTGTCATTGTCAATACCATACTGAAATGTTTCATTGATCTTTCAAAGAAAACTAGGAATTTCTTTAAAGAATTAAAGTGCAGTGATAAAGATCCAGGAGTGTTTTTTGAGCTGTTTTTTAGCTTTAAATGTTTGAGATTGTAAACAAAGGTTGCACTTAAAGACGGGGAAAAAAAAACCCTTCATTTTTTTAATAGTTAGTTTGGTTTTTGAAGCAGATCACTCTTGCTTTCTCAGCTATTGATTGATCTGGTTTTTCTTTCAGCCTTTCTACAGTGGCCTTTGGATAATTACAAAGAGAAATACAGTAAGAGCAGGGAAAGTTAATTACCCTGCTGTTCCTGCTAAGTCCAAGTTTAAGTGCATTTGGCAATCCTGACACAGTGATCCCAAAGGAGAAGCAGAGCTGTGCTGCTTCCTTTGCATTCACATTACAAATGATAAGGTGACTTTTGGGTCAGGTCACTTTTCTGAGTTCTGTTACTGGCTTTAATATTACTGCAACAAACGGTGTCTGCTCAGCCTCAGGAAACCTGAGTTTTCTTTGTTTCTTGGTTTCACTAAGAGCAGTGGTTACAGGCTTCAAACCATGGTGTACATGCAGTCAGGAGCTAGAGCTAGGAATTCTGCTTAAATGTTTGGTAACTTTTTGTTTGTCTGATGGTTGTCTTGCAAGTGTGCTTCCAGAAGGGGAAGAAAACACATTTAACACGTACTAAAAATCCTTTCTTACCCTGCATAAATGGAGGGAGCACATAAGTGTGAGGAATTTTATTTTAAAATACTTGCTTCTCTTAGTTTGCAGTAATAGGTATTTTTGTGCCTACTAGTAAATATTTTTATCAAAACCAAAATTTATTAGTTTTGTTGCTATTTCTCTGCTGAAACTGTAACTTTGGTTTAAAGAATACAACGCAATGTTAGGAAAAAGTATCACTTTTCTCCGGAGCTGGTTGTGTGTTTTTCTTCAGTAGTTTCAGACATATATAATAGTAAACATTTGGACAGTGCTCAGGTTTGGTAGTGCTTTAGGCTAAATGTTCACATGCATCATGGGAAGTGCATGGGATACTGGTCTGTGTGTGGTTTCTAATTTGACAAGGATGAGCTGAATTAATTGTCTGGAGTTTAAAACCTCTTTGCATCTCCTAACTTACTTTTCAATACTTTTGCATTTACTATTTGTAGATTGAGGGAAAGAGACTTTGTGGCATATGGTTGAGGATGAAGCCATAGTACAAGTCCAATATTTTGCTGTTTTCACAGTGTGTAATAGCTACTTAATAGTCCAAGAAAGTGAATAACATTTTAGTTCTTGGGAATTTTAAAGACCCTACAGAGTAACTGAAATAATGAATGGCTGGGGATTTTTTCCCATAGCAACACATTTTCCCTCTGAAATTCATATTACTTCAATGAACCTTTCAAAACAAAGCACTTTGCAATGCAGTCTACAATCTAACCATGTATTCTGCTGCAATCTGTTTTCTGCATTTCTTTTAGTATTAGATATGTTCATTTACTGTGTACTTTTTTCCTTATGTGTTAAAGTTTCAAGCTCTTTGTCTATACATGTGCTGTCTTGACCATTAAGTGAATTAAAGTGTCTAATACAGCACATCCAAATCCAGCAGCTGCATAAGATTATGTCCTAGAATTTGAAATTCAGAAATACCTTGTAGTAAACTGAGACATTCAGGTAAGCAGGGATGAGTTCCTTCTGAGAATCTACCTAGTGTATATGCTTCCATGGAAATGTTGATGTTGAAAAAATTAAATGTCTTTAAATGTTGCTTGTCAAGTTTGAGCAGCTTAATGCGTAACTTGTTATACAATAATAGGTTCTGAGCAAGATATTTACCTGGAGTTTTAATCAGCTTAGAAGGAAATGAAAATACTGTTTCAGAAATTTCCTGATGTTCTGGGCAAGCAGCTTAAAAAAATAGGAGCTGTTTATCCAAAGTATCCCAGAATGATAGCCTAATATGTAAGACCTAAATGACAAATTAAAATTAGAGTTGGGAAATAGTCCTAGGGTTTTTAGATCAGACACATTTTGTCCCAGATTCCCAGGTTTAGATGTTTAAGTAGTGGCAGAACTGTTAGGAGACAGCTGAGGCTCAGGGAGCAGCTCAGACAGAACCAGTCTCCAACTCTCCCTGCAGGTTTGGAGTCACCTCTGCTGAGGGGCTGTTGGTGCAGACTGTGGAAATGCAGCAGGGGAGTTTGTGATTACAGATCCCATTGCTTTGAAATATGTTATTTATCTCTTTATTAAATGCCTTGGTTTTTAGATTAGAACAAACTGTCATTTCAGCTGGTTCTATCATGTTTCTGTGCCACTCAGTTTTGGGTCTCAGATTTCTGTAGAAGTTTCATTATGTATGTTCTGGCCTGCTGATGTTTTATAGCTTCTGCAGAGGAAAATGTGCAGTTATTCACAGCAACACAAGCTTCTTCATCAGCTTGTCAGAAACACTCAGAGCTGTGGATAGGGCTTCTGATTTCTTTCTTTTTCCAGTGATCCCTGTGCAAAAAAAAAACCCAATTTGCTTTCAAAATTACTTTTTGATTTATTGCTTTTAAAAGTGTTTAAAGGTACAAAATTCCAATTTAAAAGAGCAAAACAAGCCAGTAACTCCTATTTCTAACTGCTGTAACACAGACTGTGTTATCCCCCTGAGAAATACTGGAATCACAAATACAGAGTTGCATGGATCAGAATGTGGGGAAGCTGGTATATATTTGGCATTTTTTAGCTTTCTGCACAGCAAACTATTTGTTCTTTGTTGTGCTGCTGTGACTCATGTTCAGCAGGATGTAAAATTTGGAAACTCGCAACACAAATTGGAATCTGTTCTTCCAGAGCTAACAAAGGCTCGTTCTCCCTGGGCAGTGTAGGGTGATATAGTTCAATGTAACAAAGCTGTTGCAGGTAAATGGGAATATAGGATTCCTTTTATATGGAAAATGCAGTATCAGTATTTACTTTTATTCCAAATATTTATTAAAAGAAATATGGTCAAGTGATAAATGCCAGCAGTGCCCTCTTACATGTAGCAGGAAGAGAAAGAACTGGATTCTTTGAGAAAGTAAATTACAATACTGAGACTAAAGATGCTCTGACCATGATACCAGCTAATCAGGGAGCTCTGTTACTGGTGATACATGGACTTCATTTTCTGTTGAGCTTTGCCTTAGCAGCTGAAATCAATAAGCCCAGCTATGTTCTGCTATGTCTGCACAGGCTACGTGAGGATTTTTGTAGATTTTTTTAGCTTAAAACTAGGTCCATGACATTAGAAGTAATACTAATGTGGAGAAAACACTCTTTCTATGGGAGAAATGTTCCCATGGATTTCAGTATATTTCTGTATTTAAGTAAGTTACTTCTCCCTATATAAACAAGTGCTTTTCCGGCAAGTCCCTCTGCCTCTGCTGAAATAACAGGATTGCTTTCAATTGTATTGAATGGGATCCAGGAATAATATGTTCCTGGGTTTTGTTCATCAGATGCATGATGTATTGGGTCACAGAATTCTGCTTCTCAGAGACTGCCATCAATGTGATTCCTTTTAGGAAAGGCAATCTAAAAATCTTCAAGGGGTTTTTGAGGTTGTCATTGAAAAGGTACCCCTTTTGAAAATGAGAACTTCTTAGAAATTCTCGGCAGAAGAGATTTCTTAATTTTGTCATAGTAGATATTCTGAAAGCACAGCAAAATTTCATGGCATTTCCAGATTTTTTTAGTGAAGCTTTTTTAGCATGGGGGTTCCTTTTCATTTTTTGGCTGCCAGTGTGTGTTTGCACTGTGTCAGCAGGCAGGTACAATGCAGTGCTGCATTTTGTGTTTTGAAATGTGTGATTCTGAGGCACCAGCATTCTGCTTACAACAGATACTGAAGATACTAAGCAT